>NC_045705.1:4576204-5208637 GCF_009834535.1 Camelus ferus
GCAATGAACGTTAAGCTCGATTATTTTTTCTTACATAATCTGAGAAATGCTCACGCGTCGTTGAGAACACAATTAACACTGTGCTCTAAGAAATGTTAATAACTGAAAGCAGGTTTGTCACAGAGGCTTTGCAGTGACGTAAAAGTTTCGTGGTTACCTGAGTTTTCTGCCCGCTCAGAGTATCTTGATCACAGCAGGCAGGGTAAGAGGTGGTTACTGCTAAGCCGCTCTCCTCCGCTAGACAGGAAACATTCTCTGTTCTCCCAGCAACCCAACTCCCTGGCTTTCTAACAGTTCAGCCCCTCAATTACTACCTGTGGAAAAAGGAAATCCAATGGAAGTAAAGATGATGTTAAAGGGCACCTGTTAAGCTTGTGTAGAGAGGCAGGTGGAAGTACTGAGCCAGCCCAATTTAATTCCACCTTGATGAGCCCCAAGGCTCCCATTTAAATGAACACAGTAGAAATGCTCTCACTTGTACCGCCTCTGAAGCAGAACCTTCAAGCACCACCTTCCTAATCTACCAGTTCCTAAATTAATTACAGTTCATTTGAACGATACAGTTGCTTCTGCTCATTTAACTCAAATTCTAATGACTAAAAGAAGCGAATGAATGGTGGAAGTAATTACACATTCACATCTTTGACTAGGCTGCCCAGTCAGTCAGACAACCAAAACAACGTGAGTGGAGTAAGCAGCAGTGAGGTAGCTCTTGCAGGGTAAACAAGAATCTAACAAGATTCTACAATCAGTGTCAGAAAACCAAATAAATCCTAGGTGCACGCTTAAATACCGAAAGGAGCCTAAAATAAAAGCAGCTCTCACCAAAAACTGAAGGATGACCAATAGTGCCATAACTACAGGAAGTCTGTCAGATTTCTTAAGCTTGTCATTCCCCCCCCCCCCCCGCTTTTATTGAACTCCTTCCCTGAACCACCAAAAACTGGTGGCAAAGTGGGCCCTGAGCACACACAAAATAGAGGCTGGCTTAAAGTGAAAACCAAATGAAACACACAGCAAATGAAAGGCAGCAGTGGCTCAGCCTTTCCAAGGTATTTCCATGTGGCCTTTGCATTAAGGGTTTTCTTTCACTATAAACAACGACTTTATCCGCGGAGCACAAGGGTACCACGGCAGCGCACTCACTTCACGCTGGGGTCTGTGGACACAGAGGGTAGACCCCTTTAAGGAACTTCCCTCTTGCTAATGTCTTAATTAACTGCGCATTCTACATCAATTTATGAGCAACCAACTTCTGCCACCCAAACAGGTGCCCAAAATTCTTACCAGGGTCAGGGATCGCGAGTGCCAGAAACAAATGCTTTAAGAACAGAGGCAATACGACCAACAAATAAAATTTGTGGCAGACAGAAGGCCATCATCAGGAAAGCAGATTTTGAAGAACTTCACTTTCAATCAGGAAAAGCAGTGGAAAAAATGAATCGACAATACACAGGTATTATCAGCAGTCTTTATATGAGAGGAAACTTCGTTTCAGCAAAAAAAAAAATCCATTAGATCACTTACATGTAGTTTTGTACTGGTTTCACAGTATTATTTATATGTAACTTGTAAACGGATTTGCTTTTAAGATTGTATGAATAAACATAAGAATTGTAGTTTCATGGGTGTATATGTTTATTTCACTGTAATAAATAAACAAAATTATAGTACAGTCCGCTGACATGTTTTTTTCCTTCAAAAGAAGCCCAGACATACGAGTTTGAGAAACATTAGGCTAAAGGTAGAGGAAGCAGCTGGTCGATTCCACCTTAAGGCAACGAGGGGAAGTAGAGTGATTAGAAAGGAAGGAAGGCCGAGAAGCTGCAGGGCAGGTGGAAGGAAAGAAGGTTAATATGCTCTCTCCACCCAGTCAATTCAATCAATTCCATTCCAGGAGTACAATTCTAATTTAGTCTCCGCCCCCTCCTTCTTTTCTTCAGGGGAGGGAGGGTCTGTCTATTTTTGCAAAGACGAAGATCTACTAAAGATGGTTCTTTGAATTCAAAAGCATAAAAAGAATTATGTGAGAAAGCCATTTTCAAATGTTTTCTTTGGATATGATCTGTAAAGGAGAAAATTAATCAGCAAAACTAGCCTGTAATTTCACCAAATTTTAAGACTGGCACCTGTTAAAGGAACAAAGTTCATTGAGTAATGTTTGATAAAAAGGGTGGAGATTTTGAGTCACAACAGCATGAACTAAAACCCGATTCACCAGCATCAAACATCCTCAAACATCACTCACCAAATGTCAATATGGCACGTAACAAAGTGAACAAGTAATGCTAGTGATAAGATTTTTATAGATGTTCCTTCATTTTTATAGGAAAGGTAAGGCCCAGAGACTAAGTTACTTGCCAGTTATCACACAGCACTTGACAGCACCAGAACTTAAACTCAGGTCCTCATTAACTCACTACGTTAACTCACTCAGTTAACTGTCATCCATTTTCTCAGAGTGGATGTGTATATGAAATGCAATAATACATCTTAAAAATACATGAAGTATCTTACATATATTATTTACAATTCAAATCATCTAGTCAAATCTTCACTTATATGGATCCTGACAATTCTCTACTAAAGAAATGCACATCCTGAATCAAAGATTAAGGAGCACGTGTGACTCCTACTGGAACAGTATAAAGCATGTATTATCCAAGAGAGCATGCCGAGACTCTAACCAGAAAAGTTATCAACTAGGTTGGAAATACTGTAAGATGCTTAGAAATGCATCAGCGATTGTCAGCTCAGGAAAGTCAGATTAAGAAAGCATTCATTATAAAGGAAAATGACACCAAAGTGCTAAAAATAAGACTGAAAGGGCAATGGATAACTGAAGAATGGAGAGGCCTAGTTTAGAGTTTTGGAAAGTGAAGGCTTCTTCGGGCAGAAAGGAAAACCAGTCAGAAGGGTCAGGACTGGGGGAGGGAGGGCTCCTTGATGGGTCGGGGAGGGAAGGACGCCAGCTTGAAGTCCCTGAGGAGCAGCTTCAGAGAGCAGGCATTTAGCAGCTGCTGGCTAGCCTCAGTGCATCCTCACCAAGGGACAGGGCATCCTCCCCAAGGGACAGAAGGTGGCTTGGTGGGAAAAAGCAGGGCCATCGTGTGACTTCAAGGGTTCCTCTGTTCCAAAATTCTCCATTTGGAAGCTAATGCTGGGAATTCTTTCAACAAGGGCTAAAACGTTTTCTTTCCACTGTGAGAGAAGTAATAATCAAATGTTAGTTAACACAATACACACTCTCATCAAAAACCTAAGAATCCTAGAAAGGGAGGTTGCATATTTAAGCGTACAAGGCCAGGTTTATGGGGCACAGTCTGTATGTTCAAGGAATTACACTCTCATGGTTTCTTCACTTATAAATGCAAGAACAACTCTATAAAGATGGGAATCACTTGCTTTTTTGAAAGGCTAGATGTCAATAATCATAATAAAGTTTATAATATTACTAGTAAAATGATGTGCATTTCAGAGCTTTTATCCCAGCTATGTTAAGTGTGTTCACCTTCTGAAACACTAGGCCTGCTCTCTAGCAGAGGGAGGAGAAAATGTCATTTGCAGACCATCTGGCAGCTCCAGCAAGAGTCAGCCTGGCATTCAGCGCTCTTAGATGGGGAAACTTTTTGGAGAGGCATCATGCTAAGATGCAAAGAGGCTGTCTGGAGACCTCAAGAGGGATTTGCAAATCAGTGTTCACATTTGTGCACACAAAGGATGGAAAAAACTGCAGATAAACTAGTAATGTTTTCACAAATCAGGAAATACTATTATTATCAGTAGTGGCCTCAAATTCAGAAATGAAGTGAATGTAGACATAAAACATTTTCTTTACCCAGGTTAAGTAATAAAAGTGATAAGTAAATGTTTTAGCAATTGAGACGGTTCAAATAAAAAGGATTTGGGAGCACACCAATTTGAAGACATTTTGCTAAGCTCCATCCTTACCATAATACATGCTTCAAAGACAGACTAGATGCTAATATCTTAGTTTCAGACACATGCACATCTCCATCAAGTTGTTACTGACTCTGCACTTGACATATTCAATGATGCTTCCCCTACAGCTGTCCTGGGGAAAGCCAGGTCACCCAAAGGCCTCTCCACCTTAAGCCCTCACTCACTTACCTATCAGAGGTCAGAGTTTCCAAGACTTCATTTCAGCGGCTAAGACTTTCAGAAGCCTCTATTAAAGTGCAAATAGGTCCTGGGGTAGGTAACAAATTAAGCCTTATTTAGTGAGTCAATCTTGTAAGAGAAACTCCAGAGTTTCTTTTACTAAGACCCTTAGGTCTTAAGTCACTGAAAGTTAAGATCTGGAGGATGCAGGAGGGAATCAGAAGGCATGTGGGAAAGGACGTGGGAGAAGCCCTAGAGGCGGTCTTTACTCTCTGCAGTCCATCATCAGTAACGATTGGTCTTTAGTCAATGACTTTTGATGAAACACCATGGTTACAATACAAACCAAAATAAGACGCACAATCTTGTACAGAGATAAAATCCACGAGTGCCATGCTGTCTTCAATTATCTTACTAAATCGCAAAACCACAAACCTATCTACATATATAAATTTTTAAAGGCCCATTCAATGATTGATCGTGCCCAAGGAAAAGCCACTGATGTACATAAGAAATGAATCACTTTCTCTGAATACCACTAAATAAACTAGCTTCATTTTATCCTTAAGACAGACTCTTGAATCCCTCCTTAAAGTCTTCATTTTTAAAGTGTCCAAACTAGGCACAATAAAGTTACAAAAAAGACCAATAGTCCCCCACATTTTTCCAGGAGCGTAATACAAACAGATGACTTTGAACAACATTCCTCGGGATACGCTCCAGTGTCCAGTAGAGAACTTTCCCTTCTCTGTAGACTTGGAAGTAAATAAGTCAAGAACACCTACGAACAAACTTTGTTGGCCACCAGCAGGGGAGCTCTTCAGCTTTTGTCCCCAAACCCATTCAAACAAAAGAAGCTTGGCTTCCTCCAACCCACCCCTCAGACCCGCACCCCCGTGGAGCCTCTCCAGATCCCCGCACCCTCTCCGCGCTTCCCCGCCAGCTCTACTTACTCCTCAGCGCCCCGATGAGCAAAGAGCCGTCCTTAATGAGCTCTTTGATGAACTTGTTGGTTCGCTCCAGCTCAATCTCATGACACTGCAGGCGCTCCCTAAAATCCGGGCTGTCCAAGTAGGAGTCGCTGAACTCCAGAGTCGGCAGCCCCATGGCACAGGCACTGCCAGCGGCCGCAGGGGGCACGTCCGGGCCGGCGGTCGAGGCGGGGACAGCCGGCGACCGCGGCCGACGCCGGGGACGCGCGATCGCGGGGAGCGAGCTGGGACGCGAGGAGACGCGCGGGGAAAACGGGTCCCGCGCGTCGCGCCGCCTGCGCCGGGCTCCGCGGCGCGCGGACGCCTCCGGGCTCAGGCTTCCTCCGCCGAGGCCAGGCGAGCGCAGACACAGGCGGTGGGCCGAGGCGCGGGTCCGCTCAGGTCGTTGTCACCCGGGCGCATCGTCGCTGCGAGCGCGGAGGCGGCGGAGGCGGCGGAGGCTCCGGGCCGCGGCCGGGGCAGGAAAGTTCCCCCGCGGCGCGCAGACACTTCCGGCAGCTCCGCGCTCCTGCTCCCTTGACAGTCGTTCGCGCTGTGAGCCTGAAGCGCCCAGCCGCCCCTCCGGCCGGGCCGGGGCAACCCTCCCCCTCGGCGGACGCAGGCTCAGAGCGCTCGCAGATCGGGCCCGCGCGCGGAGACCCTCCTCCCGCCGCCGCCGCGCCCCCACCCCGCGCCGCCCCGCCCCTCCTCCCAGTTACCCTCCTGCCCCCGCCCGCCCGCACTTCGCTCCCGGGCTCCGCGCGGCTGCGGCGCCGCTGCGTTCCTGCCCGCGCCCGGGGGGCGGTTAACCCTGCCTCTCAGGGGCGCCCGGCTCCCACTGACCCGCCGGGACACTGCGGGGGTCCTCACTCCACAGAACGGTCTCAAACTCCCAGCCCGCCCCCGCCACCCACTCCCTAGAATTGTCTGGGAGAGAAACCTTGCCCTGAAGTTTGAAGCCTGTTGGAAGATGTTACTTCAGAGAGTTGAGATTTTATTTGATTTTACTTAGATTTCACTTAGGTTTAATTAGATTTTACTTGGTTAGATTTTACTTAGTTGAGAGTCTCCACTGAACGCATGTAAATTCCAGGCGGAAAGTTCTCCTGTCTCTTTCCCACCGTTCACTGCATTCATCCTGGAATGTCAGGTTTTTTCCTATTCAGAACGAAAAGCTTCATGGGCCTTGGGCTGCTCGTGGGTGCTGTAGTTCTTCCAAGTTGCTGTGAAGGTGGGAAGACTTTAGGTCATTTTTATTTCCCAAATAAGCACCTTGGACTTAGACGTTCTTCTTCTAGAAGAATACCTATTTGTATGACAATACTGTATCTTTTATCACCATCTGGATGGAATTGCCCTACAAGCCTGGAGATTTTCAGATTGTTGAAGTTGGCTGAAGTTCCAAATGAATAGTTAATTCGTACCAAGAGGCAGTTACCCCTCCTCTGGTAGGGATCACCTAATAAATTTCTGTTCTCTCGAAACCTTGACAGCAAGAGAAACTGCTGCTTTACATCTAGTCCCACCAGCATCTATAGGATTTCTGAGAAGTCGGTTATTTTTCTTAAGGATCTGCTTTTAATTTCTATGTTTTCATTGCTTTGTCCATTTGAACCATCTGTTTAAAAACTCTTCTGCAGATCATGGGAAAAATTCCATTAAAGTGTTTTACATTTTTCCCAATTAAGTGTCAGAATCTGTCAAGACTTTTAGTTTCATTTTTTTAAGTACGCATGAACGTTAAAAATAACATGGAAACCTTAAACTAAGACTGATAAGAGGATGTAAACAGTATATTTGATGGTCTGGATTTTAATTCTTATGAGCCAGGGAAGTTGGCTTAACTTAACTTTCCATCCATATTTACATCATTAGACCTCAAAATATTGGCAAAATGGCCAATATCACTAGAGTCCTTTTAACTTTATCTGCCTGACTCTTGTCTGTCAGTTGAATACTTCTCGTTTGGGAAGGTGGGGTGGGGTTATTGGCAGTAATGCTATTTGTCAGTTAATGGAGTCATAGGAGATGCAGAGGGGCTGTTTGTCACCTGATGTGATTTTACATCTATTCGTCACACAGCTTGAAAGACAAAAAATTAGGCCAAACAAATAGTTTCCTTTCAACTTTTGCCATGTTGCCATTCCAAGCAACTAAATCCAATGCCACCTGCTGAGATATGAAACAGGGTCAAATATAACAATCTCTTCCTGTTTCTCATTCAATGAAAGTCCTGTGATTAATTCTTTAAAAATGTATCAACAATCTTTGATAAAGAGCATTTAATAAGTTGGGTGTCCATTTTCATTTTTTTTCTGAAAGTCTTGTATGTTAGGACAGATTGATTCTAGATTCTAAGATACAGGTTATCATTTACCCATTCATGTAGGTTATTGCACGCTTTATGCCTACTCAATACATGATTAGGATCTAGGCAGAGAAGTGATTTACATGGAAAGATAAAAAACACGAAGCATCCTACCTAACTTCAAGCAGTTTTTGGAATAGAAAACAGAAAATGAGTACCTGTATCACGTGCAGCTGGTTATGCTGTGTGACAGTGCCTCACGTAGACGCCGTACCAATAAAGCACTGAGGCCATTATCAATGTATTTCCACTCAGAGCTGTCATTTTGGGGGAAGTGAGGGGTGGGTAATTAAATTTTTTTACTAATGGAGGTACTGGGGATTGAACTCAGGACCTCCTGTGTACCAAACACACTCTATCACTGAGCTATGCCCTCCCCATTTAAAAAAAAAATTTTTTTTTGGTCTATTATTGCATTTACATGGAATTACGATTTTTCCTCCTACCCTTTATCATTTAGTCTCTAAAGCTGTGTATGTTCGAATGGACTTTTCCCTGTAGGTGCTTTCAGAGTTACCCATGACTTACTCCTGTGATTCATGCTTTAATTATACCTGCTAGTCAGGCTTCCTCGTATGCCACATTAATCCAGCCACTGGAGAGACACCAGACATGGTTTTGCTTTAAGGTGGATTTATGGTTCGTTTTGAACTGTTGTTTTCATGTGTTATTTCCCTTCCATAATAATGGAACCAGATTCTAAAAGAATAGCCCTTCTACATAAACAGTGTCTATACTTGCAAACTCTTTTTCATAGGAAATTTTAATGGATTGAAATACAACTTCTTCAAAAATTTCCACTTCACAATATGTGACCCCGTCAGCTGCAGGATGAGTTTCACAAATATTGTTGGCTGACCTGTTCTTTGGCATGGTTACGGGCACAGAGCAATGTCTGTTGGCTTTCTTAATTCTGAAATGGGATGTGTGGGGCTTTGTTTATTTTAAAGAGCAAAGTAGTGAGGTTAGGCTAGTAAACTAATAGATATTTGTAAATCTTCTTACAACTTTTTTCTTGACCTATTTCATGTCTGGCACGGAAGCCTCATGCTTAATTTGTACTCAGTAAGTGTCACTGTTGGGATTTTATTGTTTTTTAATTAGTTTTATAGACATAGGCCTTGCAGATTCAGATATTCTGAGGCTAAATTCAGGCCTGGTAAGAGATGACTAAACAGAAGGTGAAGGTAGCTATAGCCCTTCCCACGGTGAGAATGTCGTGAACAGTCACTGACTGCATTTCCACCCTTGTGTTATCTCAAAGCATATACCTTGAGGTGTGGAGGAAAAGGAACCCTCCTACACTGCTGGTGGGAATGTAGTTTGGTGCGACCATTATGGAAAACAGTACGGAGATTCCTCAAAAAACTATAAATAGACTTACCGGTTGATCCAGCAATCCCACTCCCAGGCACACATGTGGAGGGAACTCTAATTCAAAAAGATACATGCACCCCAATGTTCACAGCAGCACTATTTATAATATCCAAGACATAGAAACAACCTAAATGTCCATTAACAGATGACAGATGACTGGATAAAGAAGTTGTGGTTATATTTATACAATGGAATACTACTCGGCCATAAAAAAGAATAAAATAATGCCATTTGGAGCAACATGGATCGACCTGGAGATTGTCATTTTAAGTGAAGTAAGCCAAAAGAGAAAGAAAAATATCCCATGATATCACTCCTATGTGGCATCTTAAAAAAAAAAAAAAAGACACAAATGAATTTGTTTATAAAACAGAAACAGACTCACAGATAGAAAACAAACTTATGGTTACCAGGGGGAAAGGGAGTGGGAAGGGATAAATTGGAAGTTCGAGATTTGCAGATATTAACTACTAGATATAAAATAGATAAACAACAAGTTTCTTCTGTATAGCACAAAGAAATATATTCAATATCTTGTAGTAACCTATAATAAAACAATATGAAAAGGAATATATGTATGTATATGTATGACCGGGACATTATGCTGTACACCAGAAATTGACACAGCATTGTAAACTGACTTTTTCAATTAAAAATTTAAAAAAAAAGTTCTCCTTGAGAGTAGCTTTTGTATTATTGTAGTTCAACCTTAAGTCACATCTAGAGAAACAACATTGGATCCAAATGAGCAAAACACGTGATTCAATTTTTTAACTTTTTTAATGTGGTAAAAAATATATATAACATAAAATTGACCATTTTAGCCATTTTTAGGTGTGTACATTTCAGTGGCATTAAGTACCTTCACACTGTTGTGCAAACCGTCACCGCCATCCATCTCCAGAACTTTTTTATCTTCTTCAGCTAAGTCCCTGCTTCCACAAAACCACAGCTTCCCACACGCCCCCCTTTCCCCAGTCTCTGGTCACCCACATCTTACTTCCTGTTTCTATGAGTTTGACTACTCTTGGTACTTCATACAAGTAAAATCATACAATATTTGTCTTTGTGTCTGTCTTATTTCACTTCAATGATTTAATTATTAATTGGAAAAGCAAAGAAGACATAATAATCAGATTTGTTTTTGTTGGGTGAGGAGGTAATTAGGTTTTTTTATTTTAATTTTAATGGAGGTACTGGGGATTAAACTCAGGACATCGTGCACGCTAAGCACACACTCTGCCACTGAGCTATACCCTCCCTCAGATTTGTTTTTAAAACCATTTTGACTCAAGAGACTTCCTGAGATATTTTTCTGCTAGCAGAAAAAATAAGATCAGATTAAGCCCTTCCATAGCAGGTATTATTTATTTTTGCGTTATCAAAAAAATTTTTTTTGGTCCCACACAATGCTTTTAACATCACTGTTTCTTGTCTGATTGGTTGATGTACATGACATTGCATTCTCTGACGGGCACACACATTTATCTTATCACCAATGACAGCAACACATATGACTTGCTAACATCATCTTTTGCAGCTAAAAAATGCTCTCATAAATTGTGGAGTTCCTCTCAAGTGCATACTACTCTCCCTGCTTCCTGTCCACTGCTGTCATGAAACACAGACAAATGCTAAATGTAGCTTGAGTTGAAAAAGAAACTTCACTTTGTCTGGAGGAAAGAATTGAGTCTTTCCTGGGAAGAGCACAGAACATAGACCACATTGTATGGAAGTGTTGACTCCAAGTGCTTCTTATCCACTTGGACTGAAGAGCAATGGCTCGGAGACAAGAAGAGGGGATTTGGGCAAGGTACGCAGACATGAGAATGGGGAAGAAATGGGCAATAAGCAGATTAAATAAAAGAAGGAAACACACTGTATGATTTCACGATGAGTCAGAAAGCCAACATAACTCCAGGTTTGAGGCAAAGTCTCACTAAGCGGTGCTGTCTGGGGGCGGAAGGAAGAGCAGCGTTAACACTCTGGACTGTAAGAGTTGCTTATCAGAGGGGACATGGGACCAGCAAGTCAAAAGCACCCACTAAGGTGCCTGTCTAGAGCTAAGATTTTATTGTGATGACAGGTTTCTGAAGAAAAGGCTGAAGGAAAAGAACAGAATTCTAAGTAGGAAAGCACCATGAACTAACTACATTTATGAGGGAGGAGAGAGAGAGAAATAAATTGATTGAATTTAGAGAAGTTTTTGGTTTGGGCTGGTTTTTTTAGGTATAGATTTTGATTTCCATTTAGTGTTGCCCCCTTGTGGCAAACCGTGATGTTTGCTGACAAAAAATGGCAGAAAACCACAAAGCGCCAAAGCTAAGGGATCTGAGACGTCCTGAGCACCTCCACGTGCTGGGTTTGACGCTCAGAGGGCTTGCGTATATCGCCTCACCCAAGCCTCTCCACAAGCCTGTGAAATAGGTGCTGTGTAAGGACTGCGAGCCTCAGTTTTAACAGGGGGGCCAATTATGACTGAACGTGGTTAACTTGCCTACATTTCCGTAGCTAGGCGGTACTGAAGTTGGGATTTCAGTTCAGGTCTAACTAGTTACAAAGGCCATGCTCAAAAGAACCAGATGCATTAAACAACTATTTATAGGGATCTGTTATATGCCTGTGCTGCCACAGATGCTGAGAAGACAAGGGTAAACACTCACCTCATTCCTGCTCAAATTAAATTCTCAGTCTAGTGAGTCATAGCAGAGACACGCATTAAGTGGCCGCACAAAGGCCATTGATTAGCCGTGTGATTCAGGGAGATCTACCTTTCAAGCCTTCTGTCTTCCCCAGTTATAAGATCAGGGGTGACAGAGATAATGGCTATTATTTCTTAAGTGCTTGCAACGTGCCAGTCACTGTCCTAACCTCTTCACATTTCTTATTTCCCTCAGGTCCTATTCAGCTCTACACCTGAGACATTGCTGTGCCTCAGAGTCAGGATGAGGCATCTCCTCCACACTTTTGGATAAGAATTAACCACGGCTAGAGTGTTTTTGACATCCGTGTGTACTTCGAGACTTGCAGCCTTTTTTTTTTAATTTTTATTTTTATTGAAGTATAGTCCATTTACAATGTTAGTTTCAGGTATATAGCAAAGTGATTCAGTTATAATAGACAAACATACATATATTTTTTTCAGATTCTTTTCCATGATATATTATTACAAGAAATTGAATATAGTTCCCTTGCTATACAGTAGGTCCTTTTTGTTTATTTTATATATAGTGCTGTGTGTCTGTTAATCTGAAACTCCTAGTCTATCCCTCCCCATCCCTTTCCCCCACTGGTAACCACAGTTTGTTTTCTGTGTCTGTGAGTCTATTTCTGGTTTGTAAATAAAATGTGGATTATCTTTTTTAGATTCCACATATAAGTGACATCATATGACATTTGTCTTTGACTTATTTCACTTAATATAATAATCTCTAGGTCCATCCATGTTGTTACAAATGACATTATTTCCTTCTTTTTGTGGCTGAGTAGTATTCCATTATTTATATATACCACATCTTCTTTATCCAGTCATCTGTTGACGGACATTTAGGTTTTTTCCATGTCTTAGCTATTGTAAATAGTGGACTTGGCAGCTGTTTTGGAGAGGAAGTTTTGTGCCTGCCGACGTCTCACTGAAACCCTTAAATGGTGGTGGCTGCTGGATTCCACAGCAACCCTGAGCACACAGGAAGAAGCAAGATAGGACTGAGCAGCTATGGTGCCCCTGCCCCACCGAGGCCCATCACGCCTCACTCTGACTCTGGAGGGAGATATTCTGCGGTGAGGTTGAGGACACTGAGACAGACAACCCACCAACAGCAAAGAAACCCTCCAGGATAAATAGAGCTGACTCTGACTCCGAGACCCACAGTGAACGTTTCTGTTAGAACACTGAACATACAAGCATATACTATATTTTTATAGTATTGACACCCTTTGTTTAGACTCTCAACTTGTAGACCACGTCTTGCTTTGTATCTCTTGCACCTCACACACTGTCAGCCCACAGAGGACACCCATCAAATGTTTGAATGCATGAGTGCCTTAGAATCTTCTTAGCTGTGTTTCTTGGCTTCTCCGGTGGAGGCGCCTGGGCGGATGCTTAGGCACCCAGAGGAAGGGTTCTCGCGCTTGGCGCGGAGGGCGCTCTGGGCTTGAGCGGCAGCGTGGAGCGCATCATCCGCGCTTGCGGGCCAGGAGCGTGTCCGGCTCCCGCTGCTGGCGCCGAGGCCCGCGGGGAAGGCTGTGAGAAGGGTGCTGAGGAAACAAGAAGCCCGGAAGGAGCTCACGGAAACTAACTCAAATAAACAAGTCCACGCCCAGCAAGGAGAAAAGCCATAACTCAATCAGAGAGAAGCACGCTAGCCAACGCGATAAGAAGGGCCGTTGACAAAGAGCAGAGCCCCAGTCTGGATGCTCTGAGCATTTCAGGCGGGAAAAGAGACCAAATCTGAGAGAGAATCTGCACCCACTAGTCACAGGGGCAACTTCCTCTATGAGAAATAAAGCACATGCTGTTATCCCAGAAAATGTGCATTAACCTCGATTCTGTCGGGGTGAACTGTATCTGAAAATGGAATTAGAAAATTTTACAAAATTACGTGTAATAATGACAGTTATTTTTTCCAGAAAGGGTGAGTTCTTATGTTTACATTTATTGGTGAATTCCTTTTTCTTTCCTCCAGCTGCCAGTTTATCAAACTTTTATTGAGACAGAAGTGAATTACACAGGTTAGACTTTACGAGATAGATAATAGTAAATGTAGCCTCAATTTCACTTAATGCTGCAGCACATTTCACGTGTCTAATCCTTTCCTCTGTGATCTTTCAAAGAATGTTTCAAAGATTTGTGAAGCTCTCTGAGCTCTGTTACAACACGGTGTCAAATAGAACAACATTTGCCATGTAGCGAAAATCTTGGTGTGAGAGGTAAATATCTGATGAACGACTGTAACTCTTCCAAACCTACTTCCCCCCTAAACTTTGTAGTATAAAAATTTTCAAACATACAGAAAAGTTGGAAAAAATAACATTATGTGTGTACATATAAATATATAGTTGGTTGAAATGCTCAAACCACTTGCATATATGTGTAAAATGAGAAGAGAGATAAATAGATATAGCAAAATATTGACATTTGTTGAATCTAGGTGGGGAGCATGTAGGTATCAATTTCATATATATATAGTTATGCTATATATAATGTATTACACTTATCAATCTTAGAATATCTATATATAAAACATTTTATCTATTATATATATCATAGATATATAAATATAGATATACTATATATGTATATTTTTTCTGAAAAATTTAAAGTAAATATTACACATCCTGACACACACATTACCGAACAATAGACATAATTAAAACTATAATTAAAACTTAAAGAAAATTAACATGTGATAAAAGTGTCATCAAATATCCAGTTGTTCCAAAAATGTTCTCCATAGCTTATGAAAAAAAAAAAAAAGTAAAACAATCTAGCCAATGTTCCAAACTCAGTCTTAATCAATGGCCCCTATAACGCAAAATACTATTTCAGAGGGTCAAAAACAAGCCCTTCAGTCATCACTCCACTGATTCAGAATTTGAAATAAATGAGCCCAAGTTATATGAGGTTTCCCGTCACACTGTCCAGAAGAAAACGTCTGCTAATCAGATTAGTGGGATGAGACTGTCTTGACTAGAATCATTTCAAAATCCCTGAACCCCTGAATTTGTCCCTGGGGGCTTCTCGGAGAGGACTGCCCCAGAGAAAGAGAGTGCTACACAAAATACGCTGTCCGACATAGAGTGGGGGTTCGGTAAATATTTTCTGACTAAATTCATGAATGGAGTACTGGGAACGTAAGACAAACAGCATCCACATTACCTGGGAACTGGTTAGAAGTGCACATTTGGGGGCTCCATCCTCTGACTATGAAATCAAAAGCTCCAGGTGAGACCTGGTGTCTGTTTTAACAAACTCTCCAGGTAGTACCGATGCTGGCTAACGTGTGAGAGCAGCTGATCTAGAACAATCCCTAGTAGGCATTGGGATAGGCGAGGGGTCTTAGAAAAGGGAGTGGAGGGCATAGCTTAAAGGTTACACAAGGGGAGGAAAGGTGAGTGGAATGATGAGCAGATGCTTGCAGACGCCAACGCGGTCTGGGAGCTGGCGATAAAGAAGCCAACCTTCACCACACTATTTGTAATTGTTTGTATCTCATAGTCTCCCTTTCACTCTCATTGTTGACATGAAGTGTTGGTACACTTCAGGATAGTTTTTATCTGCAGAAAAGATGATCATAGTGTTTTATTTTAAAAATTTTAATAACTGACACTATTAAAATTACAGGCACACCTCATTTTACTATGTTTATTGGCATTTCACAGATACTACGGTTTTTTACAAATTGAAGGTTTGTGGCAACCCTGCCTTGAGCAAAGATATCAGCACCATTTTTCTATCAGCATTTGCTTCCTCAGTGTCCCAGTGTCACATTTTATTAATTCTCACAGTGTTACAAACCCTCCACCAGCAGAAAGATTACAACTCTCTGAAGGCTCAGATGATAGTTAGCATTTTTAGCAATAACATACTTTTAATTGAATGAAGTTTTCTTTAAATTCTATAGTGCTTTACAGTTTTCAAAAATTTCACACACATGATTTTATATGATCTCATAGTAACCCTTTTTCCTTCCCCTTCCCCCGTGTTGCCCCCTACCCCTTCCCTCTCCCATTGGTAACCAGTGGTTTGTTCTCTACATCTGTGAATCTGCTTTTTTGTTTTATTCAACAGTTTGTTGTCTTTTTTAGATTCCACATGTGATATCATACAGTATTTGTCTTTCTCTGTCTGACTTATTTCACTCAGCATAATGCCCTCCAAGTCTAACCATGTTGTCACAAATGGCAAAATTTTATTCTTTTTTGTGACTGAGTAGTATTCCATTGTGTATGCACATGCGTGTGTGTGTTTATGTGTATATACATATATACATACGTATATACCACGTCTTATTTATCCATTCATCTGCTGATGGACACTTAGGCTTTTTCTATACCTTGGCAACTGTAAATAAAGCTGCTGTGAACATTGGGGTGCAATAAAGTATTTCTTTAATTAAAATATGTACATTGTTTTTTAGATATAATGCTATTGCACACTTAATAGATTACAGTACAGTGTAAACGTAACTTTTATATGTACTGGGAAACAAAAAAATTGTGTGACGTGCTTTATTGTGGTATTTTCTTTATTGCAATGGTCTGGAACCAAATCTACAATATTTCTGGGGTGTGTCTGTACAATTTATTTTACAAACTTGGTTTTATAATAGGCTTCTGGGTTCAAATCACCAATGGTATTATTTTATTTATTTAAGCATAGCAAATGTTAGCAATCATTCTTAAAGAACTTATGAATCATGCTTGTTTTCATTTACAAATTTAAATACTCTTCCACTTAACATCAATTTAATGGGCCAACATTTAAACATTTCATATTTATGTTTCCCCTTTTTAGGTCTTCAACCTTCTACCTAAACAAAATCTTTCTAAATGATAAACACTTATATAAATTCAGGACCCCAACTATAAAATGGCCAACCGTAGGTTCTCTTAAGCATTCTAATACTTCCATAAATTTTTTAAAATTTTAATTTAACTCTGTATGTCAATTAAACCTTCTACATTGAAGTTATTTTTAAAAACCAAATTCTCATAAACATTACAAGTATATAAAAATCTAACAAACTACTTTTTACCTAAAAATTTAATACTACAGCTTTCATACTTTTAAATCTTCCTCAATGTACTAAATTTTAAATTCCCTTGGGGTTAAAAGATACATTTAGCACTTAGGAACGCTTACCATCTCAGTTATCGGAGGTTATTTAGATCAGGTAGTTCAGCCCTGATACTGACTAGATTCTTGTTCAAAACCAGAATGGGACTCACTGGGTAATCTTTTTCATAGCTACTCTGTTGTTCTTCCAAACTCAAGTAGGTGGTCATGAGCCATGAACCTGAATTAAAATTATACACACTGTATCAGGGGCGTTCCAAATGTTTGACTCAACTCATATAAAAAGAAATGAACACGTTCGTATGATTGAGGTTTATTTTATACACATATAATTATATATATATGTAAATTTTTACAAGCTGTTGCTGGTTCCAGCTCACAAAATAGATTTGTAAGAAGCAATTCTCATTTGTGAGAAGTTCCACGATGCTTCATTTTTTATATCTATTCAAAGAAGTCTTCACCCCCTGTACAGAGTGATCACTTAAATTGAATTTGTATTTTCAGATGCTATTACAGACTGAACTGTGTCTCTCCAAAATTCATATGTTGAAGCCTTAACTCCCATTGTGACCATATTGGAGATAGGGTCTTTAAGAAGGTTAAATGAGGTCAGTTCTATAGGACTGGAGTCCTGATTTAAAAAAAAAAAAAAAAAAAAGAGCTTCTTTTGTCTTCATCCTGTCAGGACACAGGAAGAAGGCGGCCATCTGCAAGCCAAAAGCAGAGGTCTCACAAGAAACCGAGCCCTGCGGGAACTTTGATCTTGGGTTTTCCAGCTTCCACGAACTGTGAGAAAATACGTTTCTCTTTATTAAGCCGCCTCATCTATGGCATTTTGTTATCGCAGCCTGAGCAGACTAAGACAGACTCTGTTAAAAACGCATAAATACAAAAATTAACTTAATTGAACTCTTGCATTTTCTTATGTTTTGGGGCTTACAACTCTTAAAATGCCATCTGATTGAATTGTGAATATCTCATGCAAACCAATCTGACTTGCAATCATAATTCATGAGGCTATTTTACGTGCCCATCTGTGTCTCATCTCTTATCATGCTGCAGTGTGCCTATTTTTAAAACCATAGAGAGGTGTCGGTTTTGGAGAACAGCTTTGGTGTGTGAGACCCACACTGGGAGTGTAACCAGCTCATCCAAAAAAAAAAAAAAAATCTGTTTAGACGAGTCTGAGGTTGGCAGGAATCAGGTGAAACCCTGGGAAATGGAACAGGCAGGAGTGGTGTAGTTCATCCAGTTTCCTTGATACAAGGCAGTTCTTTCATTGATGAGAAGGATGGAGGTAACGTGAGGCATTTTTCCGCATCAGGAGTAGACTGACCATAGTGACCCAAGCTAACCCCTAAAGTGTCTTAAGTTGTCCCTTAAACACGGACAGGGCCACCCTCCAGGTGTTCACAGGCTACTGCGTGGGGAAGCAGAAGACGCCTTATGAATCATTGACCTGCCGTCCAGCTGGGTTCCACTCGTTCTGGAAGAGAGGCCAGGAAGGCACAAGAAGAATGAGACTGGGACTAGGCAGCAATGACAGGTGCAGCTGGGTGACAGGATGGGTTTCTTTTCCTGACCCAGTCCTTTCCCTTGGGAAGAAAACTTAGGTAAGACAGGGAAGGAAGAACATTTGTTTCCACGACTCCCTGGGTCAGGCTGAAGGTCAGTGTCAGCTTGAAGCTGGTATGTTAAGATCTTGTCTTGCCGGTGCTTCACTCAGAGGGGAGAAGGATGACTCCAAACCTGAGTGTCCTGCCTTTTCCTTTCATGCTGGGGATGGGGGCAGTTGAAGATGGGGAAAAATGAGGATAAAAATACTGAAAGAGGGCATTTGACAAGGACAGGAGAACACAAAGGAGGGATTTCCAGGATATCCCTGCATCTCAGGTGGACTCCAGGTGACTGGTGGTGACTTAACGGGAAAAGTGAAGGATGGTTTTGCACCATTCTTAGAAGTCATTAGTAGCATCCCTACTAATCTGTTGCTGAGATTTTCATTTCTGATAATAGTTTCTTTCTGCCCTTCCAGAGAGTAAGTAAAGGCTGGTTTATGTACAAAGAAGCTTGCTACTCCTTCCTCTTAAGCAGGAAAAAGTATCACCTAATGTTAATTTTTTTTTCTCAAATAAGAAAAAAAAAATCACAGTTTTCTACTAAGCTGTTTCAGAGCATCTTCAAAAATGAGAAAACCAATTAGTAGCTAAATCATTTCTTTAAAAATGCATTTACTCCTGTTAATGTAGGAAACAAGACCCTTAAACTGTGACAGTATGAAAAGTATCATAATTTTGGTCAAGAGTATAAGACTAAAGTAGATATTTTGTAAACACAAAGAATCCATTTTAATATGTAGATTATATGGCAAAGCAAGGCAATCATTTAAAATCCCACATCTTCTCCATAAGTGATTCCCCAATGCCTGTGTTTATAATGGCTTTCTCTTCTCCCAAATCTGTACGTCCAGGCAGACCCTTGTTGCTCCCTGGACTTTGCCACAGCAGACATTCCAAAGTTACCACAAGCCCAATACGTACACTTTGCTATGCTTAATCCTTCCCCCTAAACCTGCCCCGCAGATTGCTTTTCCTGCCTTGATTAGCTGAGAAAGAAACGTGACATGCAATCAGACACCAAGCTACCACCCTGTTATCTCTGGTGCCCGCCCCCTCCTCTCTCCAGCACTGGGTCAGCCCGTGTTGCCTGGGCGATTAAAATAAGCCCTCCGCGTGGCTCCATGGCTCCAGTCAGCCTTTCTCTAATCCATGATTGCAGCCAGAGTAATCCTTCTAAAAAAGTAAATCTCATCATTTTCTCTGGGTCTTAAAATCCTTCCGTGGCTCCTCATTGATTAAGGGATAGAGTCCAAGCTCCCTGGTTTGACAGACCAGCCCCTTTTCTCTCTCCAGCCTTATTGATCACCATGTCTTTTGCCCCTGGAATTATGCTTCAGTCCAGCTGGATTTCTTTAAATTCCACTAATGGGCTAGTGAGAGAGACCATCAGGAGTTCAAAGGGTCTCGATGATAAGCTTCCTATTTTGTTTTAATTCTGATGATGATTAAAAATATATATGTAAGTGTATTTTGAATCACCCAGAACAGTGCTTTTCACACTTTAATGTATCCAGGAATCACCTGGAGATCTCGTATCGGGGCTGACTCTGATTCAGTAAGTCCCGTGGGGTCTGAAGCAGTTCTAACAAGCTCCCAGGTGATGCCAATGTTGCTCCACTGTGGACCACATCTTGCGTACCAGGGATCCAGAACAATCACTTTCTTACTGTGACCACAAAATTGTCCCATTGTCATGGATTAATGAATAAAGAAGAGAGATAGACAATATTTTAAATGACACATTCATTATGAGTGAAGACCAAGTGATGTCATAGCTTTCTGTATGAATAAAGATCTGGCAATGATTCTAGGCAAAAAAAGTGATGACATTTAGCACAAAGCAATATATAGGCATGTCAGTCTTGAAAGATTCATAGCAGTCTAGACAATATTGCTGCTACAAAAAGTATCCCTTATACCATTGAATTCATAGCAGTCTAGACAATATTGCTGCTACAAAAAGTATCCCTTATACCATTGAATTGAATTGTTATTTGCAATGACATTAGTTTTGTATTTTTTTTGTATTTTCTTTATAATTAATTTGTTTTGGTTTTATAATTATATAATAGCTGTAAACATTAGGGGTTTTTTTGCTTAGTGTTATGTCTCCATTAAAGAAAACAACTTAGTTTGACGTTACGGTACAGCAGAAATGTTATAAGGGGTCTAAGTGTGACCCAAGTTTGAGAAACACTGGACTAAGTCCAGTCACACCTCTTGGCCTTTGTTCCTGTTGTCACCTCTGCCTGGAGTGCCCTTCCCTAAGCCCTTGCCAACCTTGCCGCCCTTCCGTCACACCTAGAAAACAGCTACTTTTCCTTATGGCCCCTTTGCAGAGACCCATGGCCAGTGTCATGCTGCAACTGTGTTTATTCTATTCTCTTTCATAACCTGTATAACATGTCGCTGCACGCTTGGCTGCAAGTGTTTCCTTATTTTGTTGACTCTCTCTTGTATCCCAAGAAAAAAAGCCTCGTCTTCTTGTTTTCCTTGTATTTGTTCAGTGCTTGGCACATAACGCTTGATAAAATTTTTTGAATGCATGGATGGATATAAAACTTGGCTCACTCCTTCCTAGACAGAAAGAAAGAGTGTATCAACAAACCATGCGTTCACATTTGTGGGTGAAAAAATTAAAAGTATAAAATAATAATAATACCCTTCAACATCTAATTTCCTTTCAATATGGTCATTCAAACGCCTTACTCATGCCTAGAGAATCTGCTGAAAGGTTTGTATTTTCACTAATTTTTCAGACATCTGCTTTTTTTTTTAACATTTTTTCTTGAGTTATAGTCAGTTTACAATGTTGTGTCAATTTCCAGTGTAGAGCACAATTTTTCAGTTATACATGAGCATATGTATATTCATTGCCACATTCTTTTTCCCTGTGAGCTACCACAAGATCTTGTATATATTTCCCTGTGCTATAAGAGATCTGCTTATTGACATTAAAGCCTGGAGAGTTTTAAAATAATGTGAAGAGAATGTTGTGATTACATTTTCGTGATGCATCATCAGAACTAAAAAAAAAATGGAAAGACTGAAAAGTCTTTACTCGAACTTCCAGCCAAATTATGGTTAAACAATATGGGTGAGCTGGAATTGTGGCTAACTTTCAGCTTTCAGTGATGCAGGATAAATTCTGCAGGCCATAGAGTCTCCTGGCCCCAACTTCCTTGTGCTTTGGTTTTGCCATTCAACTTTGGTTAGCATCTTCACTGGAGCTAAAAGATGGAGTGAAGTTCAATTCACCTCTAAGAACAGGACAAAGCCTGAAGTGCATTTGCCCTTATTTGATAATGAAACGAATTTCCTGGTCTATATAGAGAAAGAGGTCTACTTCCTGAGAAGACCCTCTGTCATTAACCAGGACGATGAACAGTGTGGCGTTGGGGTCGGGATGAGGAGCTGAAAACCCTAAAGCGGATTCCACTCAATTCTGTCTCTAATGGACAAATACGACCGTGGTGCTAGCAAATACTTTTCGAGAGAATGGCTTTGATGGAAGAAAGTTGGGCTGGTAGAGTACAAAACTAGATTTTTATTTCATGTGTAGCCACTGCCACTTCATTACCGGAACAATATTCCTTTGATCCCAGAAGCCATAGAAACTTGTGCGGCTCAGTGGTTTTGGAGTAGAGTTAATTCATTTATGGCTTCAATTGGACGTTTCTCAACTTAGAATAAACAATGGAAGAAGGAAATTTCTTTTCCAACTCCTTCAGAGTTACTTATTTTACTCTCTTAGTCTCAAAATGTACTCCAAGCTCATCATGATTTTCTTACCTCTTCCCGGATCCCTCTTCCTGGGATGTCCCTCTCCATCTATGGTGGTTAATTTCATGTCAACTTGACTTGGCTAAGGGATGCCCAGAGAGCTGGCAAAACAGTATTCATGGGTGTATTTGTGAGGGTATTTCCAGAAGAGATGAGCATTTGAATTGGCAAACGAAGAGAAGCAGATGGCCTTTCCCAAGGAGGTGGACTTCCTGCAATCCACTGAGAGCCCTAACGAACAAAAAGCTGGGGGAAGGGTGAGCTTGCTCTCTGGGTTTGAGCTGGGACCTTCACCTTCTCCTACGCTTGGACTTTGGTGCTCCTGGTTCTCGAGTCTTTGGACTCCATGGAAGCCGACATCATTGCTCCCTTCCTTTTCCATTGCCCTCCCTTCTTGAGTCTTTGGACTCAGACCAAATTACACCACAGGCTGTCCTGGTTTTCCAGCTTAGCTTGTGGATGGCAGATCATGGGACTTCTCAGTCTCTCAATCACATGAGCCAATGCCTATTCTAAATCTCCATATTTATCTTATTGGTTCTGTTTCCCTGGAGAAACCTAATACATCATCCAAGGAAGAATCATATTTTCAAAACCTTACCCAGATATGACTTCCTTCAGAAAGCTTCCCAGCCATCCCCAGGGAGAGTTACTCAGTGTCTCCTCTAGGCTCATTTTATGTCTTATAAAATAGGCTTCATAGGGTACTTAACATGCAGCACTCTGTTTGTTGAGCTGATCTAAACAGAGACGGAGTTCATAAATGTAGACATCGGAATTTTTTTTTAAATCACATTTTTTAAAATGGAGGTACTGGGGATTGAACCCAGGACCTCATACATGCTAAGCATAAGTTCTACCACTGAGCTATACATCCAACCCCCGAGACATGTGGAATCTTAAACCCATGCAACAGTGGAAAGAGCACTTGATTAAGAGTCAAAAGGTGTATCAGACCCTCTTTTCTCCATATGGCCACGCAGAGAAATTTCTCTTTTGTCCATCTGTTGATTCTTCTCTTCAGGAATAGACTATTAGTCAGTTTGTGTGCCTGCTCTCCCCTCCCGCTCCAGTCACACAGCGAGCGTGTGTTCAGATATTCCTTACATCGTGCTAAATCGGACGTGGCATTCCTGTTACTGCACTAGCACTGCTGTCTGCGTCACACAGGACCTCGGTGCAAAATCACAGGCCCTTTTCCATCTGGTAAAGAGGTAAACACACAGAACAAAAACAGATTCGTCCTATTTATTTTCTGATGTGTCAGAAAATTGTTCAACCCACATGCCAGAGGAGAAGGGTTATTTAATGGCACCGTGTATTTTACTGTCTAGCATTGTATTTATAACAGAATTGAGCGAGACTTCCAGACTTCATTTTTCTTGATGTCTTTGCCCTACCTGTACACTGTGTACGTTTCCAAATGGACTTCTGCTCTGGGAATCCCATTTTTGAGATAGATATCTAAACCACAATCTGCATTCTGAACATCTTAGATGCCCACGCACTAACCACAACTGTTTGTTTATCCCCTATTACAACAGGGACAAATATAGTCACTAATTTTTGCCTTTTAAGGTAACAACCCAATTTAATACTTGAGAGGAGGAAGAAAGCCATCACGGTCATAGGAGAAACACAAATACAAAACATCAGAGCAATCTGTGTTCTTTGAACAGTTGCACTGAAGTCTAAAACAATGTTTACACAACACTGTTTAAGGGAATAGGAGCAATTCTGTGGTAGACAGCCTATCTAGATGATGGCTTTTTAAGGCGGCTTTTGAACCTTTTATCCTGTGGTGTGGTTCATCAGAGCTCAGCTGGAACTTTCTTTATCCATATGCTATCTCCAGAAATGCTCTCCAAAGTGCTCTCCAGGAGGGAAGTTTTCCCTTATTTTTGGTTATGGGATATGATAGCAGATCACATGTTGAGTATACTTGTATTTGTCAAGTGACCCCCACGTGGTACAGTCCTGACTCTATTCCTCAGATGCCAGTTTCTACTCATGATAATTTGGGGGCCTGTCGTCCTTGGACATCAATGTTTGTACGTATCTTTATAGTTTGCATACTTTGTCTCACTTAATCCTCTATGTGAGTCAGAACTCTTTCAGATGCAAGTGAGAAAGACCATCCTGAACTAGTGTAAGCATTAAAGGCAGGGGTCTCTTTTGGAGGGTCATGGCTTAACTGAGAACCTCCGGGGCGGAGCTGACTTTAAACATGGCAGGATTAATGTGTCTAACTGCATAATTCGCAGTCAGCTTTTCTCTCTGATGACTCAAAGTCACCAGCTTTGGCTTCACATGTTTCCTGGCGTTTGTTATCCTAGAAAAGGAGAGATTCTGTCTGTGCCTTCGTAGATCAAAGCTCAAAGGAGGAGTCCAGTTGGCCCTTTGTGGGTCATGCGCCCACCTCTGGGAGCAATCACGATGGAGAGAAGGTTGAGGTATTCTGATTGGCCAGGTTGTTGTCACTTGCAAAACTTGTGGTCTGGAGATTGGTGAGGCTCTTGGAATTAACCATTAGATCAGAATTGCATGGGCTAGAGAGGGTCATTCCTCTGAGGGAGAAAGGATTGCTGGGAATTTGACAATAGATGTCTACTCTGTTATCATAAACACTATGAGGGGTACTGTTTTTCCTAATTTAGAGGCTCAGAGAGATTGATTTGCCAAAATTCACCCAGCTGGTAAGTAGCTAAACTAAATCTTCTAACTTACTTTGTTTCTTTTGCTGATCTTCAAATAAGAGAACACAGTAACCACTTTAAAAAATTCTGCTTCTCTATGGAAGGGACAAGTAGATAGGCACATAAAATTACCATTTTAATGTAAAAGAGTAATTTTTTGCACTTTATGACTTAGGAAGAAATCTGGAATATTTTGCAAGTAGTTGCAAACAACAACAAAAGTTCATTTTAAATACAGTACAGCATTGTGAAAAAGAAAAACGGAATTGTACAAAAATTCTGCTGTAACTTTCTACTTATTGATAGTAACGATCTGTTAAAAAAATTATAATTTCAAGTTTTACTGTTAGTATCATTTAAAAATACATTTGAAAAATGATACCACCAGAAAAAATAAAGCCCCTTTCAGGACACAATGTGCCTAAAAGGTAAAAACAGTACAAATGTGCTTTATAAAAAACTATTGCATTGATTTCATTTTCCCATGAATATTCTTCTGGGATATCTGGGTGGGGCGGCAGAGAGAGATGGGTCAAAATACATAGGAGAAAGGGCAGAACCTGGTAAAGAAAGGGTTTTTTTTTTTGTTGTTGTTGTTAAAGTGTAGCTTCATGCAGATCTGGGGCCAGGGGAAGCCCAGGTCCAGGAGAACAAAGGTAGTAACAGAGGTCAAGCAGGGTCTGGTCAGAAAGCTAAGTGTACACACCTGACTTGTGCTTTATCTGCTCCTGGAGACAAAGAAGGAACCCAGTGGATTGTTCTTCCTCAAATCCTAGAATCTCCAAAGCCTAATTATCAAGAAGTATTTATTCAAATTTAACACAATGATTATTGTACAATTGTATCATTAAGCTATCTTGCTTTATAAAATTCCCTAACAAGCATCAAAAGCATCAGCCTATCTCCTCAGGAAATTTAGAAGGAAGTTAAAAATGAAAACTGGGAAAGTCATTGATAGAAGTTTTGTGAAAAAGGTAACTGACAAGAATACCAGTGTTAGATCAGACTGCGGAAAAAAAGAGCCTAACTCCCTGCAGTGGGCTTACGATGTTGATTTGTAAAGAGTTAGACTTTATGAAAAACCTTATTAAATAAAAAACCAAGATAAATTGTTAAGTATATGGTTTTGGGGAAGCAAATTCCTGTGTCACATATCTTGAGGTCTGACCAAGAAAAAAAATGACCATAATTTAGAAATATTCCATAAGCAGTAAGAGCTTTTTAACCACGTAATTAGGGAGACTTCTCAAAAATAGACTAGTACTTAAAATAGTCTCGTGGCTTTTTACTCTGGAGATGGGACAATGTTTTCGGTGTTCAGAAAAATGGGCACATGAGAATCAAAAAGTGCTACACGTGGTTTAAAATAAATACTATTTTCAATATCAGTTGGGGGAAAGATACACTGATGCCATGTTGTCCGTAGAAATTGGACAATGTCTGTAAGTTTATATACAACAATAAATTACAGATGTGTTGGTTTAAATGTTTTCACGTATTTTCAAATCTCCATGAACATAACTTTAAATAAGGAATGGACATTTTTTATGAGTCATGGTTATTTCTTTTTTAATTTTATTTTTTATTGAAATGTAGTTGATTTACAATGTTTGTTTCAAGTGCATAGCCAAGCAATTCAGTTATATATATGCATACATATATTTTTTCAGATTCTTTTCCATTATGTTATTATAAGAAATTGAATATAGTTCCCTGTGCTATACAGTAGATCTTTATTTACCTATTTTATATTTTAATCTTGGTTATTTCACCTTTTATTTATCAATCTTTCAAAATATTTCTGAAATTTACTTTTTAGTAGCTGACGGTGGTCTATGCCAACTCTTCTTGTGTAAATCAGATCAATTTTGATTTCCAAGATCAGCAGGAGGAAAACCAACAGTGCTTCAAAAAAAAAGTTTAAGGTTTATCACCTCAGTCTCATCCTTGGAGTTTTATTTGCATTCTGGTACAGCCAGAGAGTTCTCTGCTGCCTGAAGCAACACTACGTATTCAAGCGTCCAGGTGGTGGCTGACGGATGTTCACAGCAAGTGACACACCTGGAGTGACCTGAGGACAAAGCATTGGCAGACGGAGCCTGACAACTTAGCTCACCTGTTGCTCAGTGCTTCCCTTGATTGATAAACTTTCAAGCCCCCGATTTCCAGGTAGGAACAGAAGATTCCTGATCCCTCTTGGAACACGGCGTTGGCCATCGTTTGTAGAAAGCACTGTGGACTAACGAAAACTTAACTCTCATACGTTTCTTGGCATTTCACCTGTTTAAAAATAGAGGAATTTCTCTGTTTCTTAAGGGATGCAGGGAGAAGAGCGGATGTGTCATGAGGATTGTTTGAGGAACCGGGCGGTAGTTGAGAGCTATGCCAGCCCCAGTCACTCTTCAAACCATCTGAGCACTACACTGAGACAGATGATTGCATTCAGTTTTACAAAACTGGAAAACCTTTCAAGCTTACAGCTCATAAACAGACATGCCGACACTGGCATTTGTTTCCAACATCAGTGGAAGCAGGTGAAAACTCCCAGTAACTCTGACTTTAGCAGTAGAAACAGCTATTTTAAGAACAAGAGCCTACTAGTTTTTGCAAAGAAAATGTACGCTTATTGCGATCAACTAGATCCCACAACAGTCACAAACTTGTTTCTTTATTCTTGTGTGCGTTACTGGTCTTGCCTCAATTATGATTCCGTAGTCTTTGCTCCAGATTCACGTAAAGACTGGGATCAAGGAAAATGATGCTTTGCTTCTAGCTGTTCTGTTTATCTCTTTTGTGTTTCTATTTCAACATCCGTGAAAACATTTCAACGTTTCATGGCAGGTAACCAGTTTCAAACATCTTTCAGGGCTCAGACTAAAGAAGCTACAGACGTTTAAAAATAATTTTTTATGAGCTTTGCTGTTTGGCATCCTTTTTCATTTTGGCAATTTTCACGATAGTTAAATGTGATAATGCATTTCATGTAATAACGCTTAATTATTATTATCTACTATTTATCCAATGATCTCATGGTAGCTTATAAACACTAATTAATTGAGATTTACAAAACCCTGTGAAGTTCCAAGTACAATGGCCAGGTTGTGTTTAACCACTTATTTCCCTAAATGCTGCTTTGAAGTCTTTGAATGTTGAACTAGTGATTATAACTCATGTTGCTAAATGGGAAGCTTGAAGTAGACTCATTCTTATCTGGTTCCCATGGTTTTCAAACTAAGTTTTTATTCATGATTTCTGGGAAGAGCCAGAGAAAATTTGACCAAGTAACTCTGACTTACGGTTGAAATGACATCTTTACGAACGTTCAGGTCTGTGGGAAAGCTCTGTTGACATCTTCAATTTGCTGCAGTGGTTGTAGCGAGACACCGCCTTCTTTGTACTGTGTTCCACAGCACTCAGCCTGGAAGGCTTCAAACTGGCCCACAGAGGACACCGGCCTCACAAAGATTTTATCGTGAGCCCAGCTCCTCCTTTTAACCCTTTCTCTGCTTCTCTCTTTTGACCTTTGTCCCAAATTAAAAGTATACACTAGAGCAATGGGCTGCTTATCCAGAGGCGGTGGGTCCTCTAAGTATATGACTTAAAGAACTACTTTCACTTCTTTGAAATTGTTTTCTATAGTAAATAAAACAATATGTACCCTACTATTTCTCAGCCTTGTGGCCATCATGAAGTTAGGGGACATGCGTAGGTGGTTCTTTTTTGGGCTCCCTGCTTGGTTCCTATCCACTCAACAAATATTTATTCAGTGCCTGTTATGTGCCATGCTGTTCAAAGGGCAGGGAAAGCAGCAGTGAACAAATAAACTAACAAATAAACAAACAAACAAATAAAATGAAACAATTGCTATTCTCACAGAGCATATATCCTAGTGGAGAGGGAGAGATAAGTAAAATACATAATGTATTATATGGTGGTTAATATTATGGGGAATCCTGATTCAATACAAGTTCTACCACTTAGGAACTAAGTATCCTTGGGAAAAGTAGTTGACCTCACCGTGCCTCAGTTTTCTGATCTGCGAAATGGAAAGAAGGATCCTACTTACATTTTGGGGTTGTTTTAAGAATTTATACCATCTTATCACAAATGATCCAGATTGATATTCTAGTAAGATTTAATGAATACTGATAAATTTTACAGTCATTATAATAACAAGAAAGCAAAGAGACTTTCTATGACAAATGGCTAGTAATTCTCAGACATGAGGTTTGAACGCAGGCGGTCTGACTGGCCTACATTACCTCCCACCAGTGGTAATGGCTAAGAGCTTCACGTGTGTAACTTCATTTAATGCACACAAGAGACCTAACAATAAGAAATGGAATGCTCCCACTTTGCAGGCCCCCCTCCTTCAAGCCACAGGTACCGTCACAGAGGGGCAGAATTCTCTTCCGGCGACCTGCGTGGCAGCTCTGTGGGGTCTCTCCTCTGAGCTTTGGGTGCCAATTAACTCAGCCTTTTCTCTCTGTATCCTTTGCCGCTGGGGTGACGGGGCTTCCTGAAATTGCTAGCTCTCTGTTACCTCAGGGTCCTTCTTTCACATTTTCAGTTCTCCAGTATCTACTCAATTCCTTTGACTAAAATTTCTCTATTGTCATACCTGCTGTGGTTTTTGTTTTCTTGCTTTGACTCAGACTGATTCTGTACTTGGTACAGTGGTTCCTCCAAACCCGACAAAGATGGAATTTGGGGATTGGCTCAGCCATGTCCTAGGTCTTGAATGTGGTGCTAGATTCATCGCTAAGAAGAAGGGAAGTACTAGTAACCCACGGCACGCAGTGCCGAGTGCCATCACAGTTAAGGTCTTCCCTGGTTGATTGTGATGAAGTGCTAACTCAGGCAAACCTGCCATGCTTTCTAACATTATAGTCCTTTACACAGATGGCCCATGATTTCTTTACCCTTATATATGGGGTAGTTTTCAATTTTTCAGTATGATGATACCATAATAAACATATATATGTTATATACATATATCGTATCTATCTATATCTATGTATCTTTTTGCATTACTGTTCATGTTAGTTAATTTTTTTTAGAATAAATCATGGAAAAGTAACAGCTAATTATGTCGAGAGGTTATTTCTGGAGTGGAATTGTGGACGGTGACTATTTTCTCCTTTATAATATTCTGCATTTCTAGTTTCTTTTCCTGTAAGAAATTTTTAGTTTTGCGGTAAGAAAAAGGAAGTTATTTCCAGTCCCCTAATTAATACTACTAGTTTCGCCACTATCACAGCACGAGTTTTCCTTTGCTGTGATTTAGTGAGATTTACAGCAACTGTCAACTTACAATAATCAAACTAAGTCATTAAGTCAGCTGAACCGATCCCTGTGGTTCATTTTTTCGATCAATTCTTCCTCCTCAAGGGTGAAAGTAATTTTCAGGTAATCTGAGGGTAACTCAGGAAATCATAGAATCTCTAGATCAGAAGGGACTGTGAAGCGTCCTAAAGAAGACTTCAATTTTATTATTAAAATATATATGATGTCTATAATTTAATAAGTAATTAAATATTTAATATGTTGAATATTCGGAGACCCTCAAGGCTTTCTAGCCTTCTCATTTTGCTCTTTTCTTAGGAAAACTCATCCAAAACAAAAGCTTCAGTTATCAGCGATAAAGCTGGCACCATTCAAAATTTTATCTATAGCTTAGAAATTCTCTGGTCTCCATATAGCTTTTTAGAAAAATCAAGAATAAAGATTTGCACTGGAGGAAACAAGATATAGATTTTATATATAATAGAACTGGATCAAGATTAGAGGCAGAAAGACATCATTCTATATCCAGTCCCTGTGGAGGGAGACGATACCTAAGATGGGGGTTGAATGGAAGAGAACAGGATGTGACCTTAGATGAGGTCCAGGCAGGTAAGTCCGATTTAGTCCCCATATAATCAGGTGGGCGGTGAAGCATCAGGTGGAGAGCTCCAGATCAGGGCAGGGCCTAATTCACTGAGGAACAGCAACGGTGAGCCAGCCAAAAGCCACATCGCAGCATGGAAGCCTGCCAAAGCCCGCAAAACAGTGTCTCACTCGCGAAAGCACTGTGCAGAGGAACCACACTGGTGGACAGCAAAGTGACCCAGTTACACATATGTATTTTTTCTTTTCAGATTCTTTTCCACTATAGGCTATTACAAGATACTGAATATAGTTCCATGTGCTGTACAGTAGGGCCTTGTTGTTTATCTGTTTTATGTATAGTAATGTGTGTCTGTTAATCCCCAAACCCTAATTTACCCCTCCCCTGCTTATTCATTTAATCTTTAATGGAGGGACTGAGGAATGAACCCAGTACCTCGGGCATGCTAAGCACATGCTCTACCACTGAGCTGTACCCTCATTCCCTTTCCTTGCCCTTTTAAAGAGACTGAAAAATCCCTGGCGATGTCAGGGTACAGGCCTGGGTTCTGGGGACCAAGGTCCCCTTTAGAATGTGTGTACAAACTGTCTTATGGAATTGGGGGGAAAATCTTCTTTCGACCCTGACTGAAGAAAATTTTATGATTAGCCAGAACGTGGAGGAGAATACTGAAGTGAAGCCAACTGATTCAAAATCAGTGAAATCTGAATTCAAATTTCAGTTTCTGAAAGCAATAAACTATCTAAGAAACTTCTTTATGGTGCACAAAAGAAAAGATATATTAAAAAAAGAAGCAAAATATTCTATATGTCTGAATTACAGAGTGAAGAAAAATTGAATTTTTTCATAGTCATAAATGTTACAGAAGACACAGAAAGGCAAAAAAGAAAAACATACGTCTTTATTATATATCTTTAATACACATAAGCACATATACCTCTTTTTAATAAAAAATGGGATCCAACAGTACATAGTGCGTATTAAATTGCTTTTGTCACTCAACGTTATGTCACTAATCTTTTTCTGCAATTTTAAATATTCATCTATAAGGTTTGTTTTCAAATTAATTTTTAAAGCAGCATAACCCTTTTATCTATTATGTGGTCAGATTTTACACTACATTTTGAAAAAAGCATAACTGATCTTCCTTAAGTTAGAAAAGGGATTATAGTCTATGGGGTGGCAACCCCATAGCTGCAGGGCACTCACGCGAAGTTCCTACAGCACAGTCCCCAACATCATTTTGAAGATTGCAGAGTATCCCACAGTATCTCCATGTCATGGTTTACCAAACATACTCACTATGGTTGGGCATTGTGTTGCTCTAAGTATTTCCTGGTCAAGTACAGTGTTGCAGACAATCCCCCTGCAGGTGATTTATGTGCACATCCAGGATTGTTTCTTTGGAGTAATTTCTTGAAAACGGAATTCTGGGGTAAAAAGTTACATATTTTTTAAAAAGACCTTTAAATACAGATTGTCAGAGTGCCCCGCAGAAAGGACTTCTTAAAGAATCAGTATATCATCCCAACAATAATATTGGAAAGTTTAACTTCACCAGAACACTGTCAAAGCTTCACTGGAATAATAAAAAGAATGACATATTGATATATGCTACAACATACGTGAACCCTGAAAACACTGTGCTTAGTGAAAGCAGCCATGAAGGACCCCATGTTGTACAATTCCCTTTATGTGAAATGTCCAAAACAGGCAAAGCCATGCCGGCAGAGCGTAGGTCAGTGATTGCCAGGGGCTGGGGGGAACGAGGGATGGAGGGAGACTGCTAGTGGACACGTGGTTTCTTTCAGGGACAATGAAATGCACTCAAATTAGACATTGGTGACCGAAACCACTGAACTGTGAACTTTAAAATGGTGACTTTTTCTCAGTAAAGCTCTTTTTTCTTCTTTTTTTAATTGAACTATAGTCAGTTTACAATATGGTGTCAATTTCTGGTATATAGCATAATGTTTCAGTCAAACACATATATTCTTTTTCATTATAGGTTACTATAAGGTATTAAATACAGTTCCCTGCGCTATACAGTAGAAATTTGCTATTTATCTACTTTATATATAGTAGTTAATACCTGCAAATCTCGAACTCCCAATTTATCCCTTCCCACCCCCTTTCCCCTTGGTAATCATATGTCTGTTCTCTATGAGTCTGTTTCTGTTTTGTAAATAAGTTCATTTATATCTTTTTTTTTAGATTCCACATATGAGTGATGTCATATGGTATTTTTCTTTTTCTTTCTGGCTTACTTCTCTCAGTAAAGCAATTTAAAAAAATTAGTGGAAAACTAGACTGGCAAAAGGAAAAGTGGTAGCTGTGGTAAGTGGCTTTCAATTAATATTGATATTGTGCTTTCCTTTATCCATATGTATTGGTCCTTTACATTTCTTTGGTGAGTTATTTGTCGTGTCTCTCATTCTTTTCTTTTAAAACGTGTTCAAAACTTTCTTAATGATTTGCGTATTTCCTTAGGAAGGAGGATAACAATACCCTCTGTCTTTTAATACATAACTTTCTAAATACAAAAGCAAGGCGCTTTAGTATGCTGCTTTTTAATTTAATATTCTGGGCATGATGATACCTATTTCGTATCAGCAAGAGGGTAAAGCGGGGTTTTAATACCTTAATTTAATTCTAGAATCCCTGTAATTTTGATAATTCTTTGGGAAGTAAAAAAGCAAAAGCTATTGATTCGATCTAAATTAGCTTCGGTGTTACAGGTAGTCACAGCCTGCAGCAGCTGGCATTTACTCAACCCCTAAATTAAATGTCAAATGTAGCTGTGGACGGAGCACAAGCTGGCAAGGGCCCTAACAATATATATCAGTTTATAGCACGCTTTGGAAAATTAGAAATGCAGAAAACAATTGATGGCACTAAATGAAAGAGGTGTCATTGGTTATTTTATGAGGAGGTGACATTTAATTCTATACTTCAGGGTAAATTAATCAAGGACTAAAAATTCATGATCTTATTGCTGAGAAAAATATTCACTGAACAGAGGGAAAAATGAAAAAAAAAATAAAAAGGAGCATTCTTTCAAAAAAGCTATTTTGAAGCACCGAAATCCAAACTTTACACTGTATTTGTTGATTCTAAGACTCCACTGATTATTAAAAAGAGCACCAATGCTTGAGGAGGAAAATCAGCTCTATCACATTAACTGTAATCATATAAATTATAAACATAAAATTCATCACCATTTTAGAAATGCTAAATTGTGAAAGATATGCCTTAGTATTGTGGATACATGGTGACATCACGCTTTTTACGTTGAAGGAATTGTGAGCATCCAACTGGCAGGGGATTTTGGCTCCCTAAATGAACATTAAATTCTTTTATCTCTTAGTGTAAAAAGTTTATTTTCAACAATGGTGCATTACATGCAAAAGATGATTGTAACAAAGGAAAGAGCAGAACCGTAGATATCAGGTTATAATCTATACTGTGATAACTTGTGGTGAATTTTATTATCTGGCCAAACCAAGATATCCAAATTCAATCCAAGAGCTAATTGAATGTCAGTTACTTACTACTTGCAAGTCACCTTACTCAGAGATTCGGGGATGGGATGTAAATCTGAATAAGATCTAATTCACTGTTTCTGCCCTCATGGAACTTTGTACAATTTTCTTTTCTTTTTGTTTGGGAGGTGGGAGAGCTTGGGGAGATAAAACAAGTGCAGGAGTCTTGGAGATTTCACCTGCCTTCTTTTAGCACGTGAGGAGAAGAGGAGTGATCTCTTGATATGATTAAAGTAGGGTAAAGCACAGGAATCCTGCTCCTGGGCATATATCCAGAAGGAACCCTACTTCAGGATGACACCTGCACCCCAATGTTCATAGCAGCACTATTTACAATAGCCAAGACATGGAAACAGCCTAAATGTCCATCAACAGATGACTGGATTAAGAAGATGTGGTATATTTATACAATGGAATACTATTCAGCCATAAAAACTGACGACATAATGCCATTTGCAGCAACATGGATGCTCCTGGAGAATGTCATTCTAAGTGAAGTGAGCCAGAAAGAGAAAGAAAAATACCATATGAGATTGCTCACATGTGGAATCTAAAAAAAAGAAAAGAAACAAACAAAGCATAAATATAAAATAGAAATAGACTCACAGACATAGAATATAAACTTGTGGTTGCCAAGGGGGCAGGGGGTGGGAAGACATAGACTGGGATTTCAAAATTGTAGAATAGATAAACAAGATTATACTATATAGCACAGGGAAATATATACAAGATCTTATGGTAGCTCACAGAGAAAAAAATGTGACAATGAATATATATATGTTCATGTATAACTGAAAAATTGTGCTCTACACTGGAATTTGACACAACATTGTAAAATGATTATAAATCAATAAAAAAAGTTAAAAAAATAAATAAAAATACAAAGATAAAAAGAAAATCACAAAAGGCAAAAAAAAGTGTGGAGGACAAAAATAGGAAGAAAGAACAAGGGCAACAAATAGAAAACAGTAACAAATATGGTAGATATTAATCTAACTATATCAGTTACTTTAAATATCAATGATCTAAATAAACCAATTAAAACAGAATGGATTAAACACCAAGGCCCAACTGTATGTTGTCTACAAGAACCCTCCTTTCAATATAAAAACTCATAGATCAAAAGTAAAGGGACAGAGAAAGATATATCAGGCTAACACTAGTCGAAAACAAAGTGAGAGTAGTTATATTAATTTCAGACAGGGCCGACTCAGAGCAAGGAAAGTTATAGGGATAAAGATGGACATAACATAATGATACAAGTGTGATTACTCCAAGAAATCATAATAATCCTTAATGTGTATATACATAACAACAGTGTAAAAATACTTAAGACAAGAACTAAAATAGATGAATACATTATAGTTGGAGATTTTAACACTCCTCTGTCAGTAATGGACAGATCTAATGGGCAGGAAATCAGTAAGGACATAGCTGAACTCAACAGCACCAAGAGTCAACTGGATGTAATTGACATTTATTGATTCCTTCATCCAACAGCAGATTCTGCTCAAGCTCATATGGAGTATTCATCAAGTTAGACCACATTCTGGGCCACAGAACACGACTTAATAAATTGAAGAGAGTAGATATCACACAATGCCTACTTTCAAACCACAGTGGAATTAAACTAGAAATCAACTGATGGAAAGATAGCTGGAAAATCCCTAATACTTGGAGATTAAAACTACACTTCTAAATAACCTATGGATCAAAGAAGAAATTATATTCATTAAAGAAATTGAATTAACAATTAATAACCTTCCAAAATAGAAAGCTCCAGGCCCAGATTGGGTTTACTGGTGAATTCTACCACATATTTAAGGAAGAAATTACACCATTTATCTATAATCTCTTCCAGAAGATAGAAGCAGAGGGAATTCTTCCTACCATATTCTATGAGACCAGCATTACCCTAATACCATAACCAGTTAAAGACATTATTAAAAAACTACAGATTAATATCTCTCACGCACATTGATGTAAAAATCCTCAACAAAATATTAGCAAACCAAGTTCAAAAATGTGTAAGAAGAATTATATAGTATGACCAAGTGGGATTTATCCCAGGTATGTAATGCTGGTTCAACATTCAAAAATCAATTACTGTAACCGATCACATCAACATGCTAAAGAAGAAAAATCACATGGTCACATTAAAAAGAACACTGACACAATCTGACGCAATCCAGCACCCATTCATGATAAAAACTGTCAGCAAACCCGGAATATAGAGGAACATCTTCAACTCAATAAAATAAACATCTACGAAAAAAACCCAACATCTACATCACCCTTAATGGTGAGAAACTTGAAGCTTTCCTGTTAAGATCAGGAATAAGGCAAGGATGTCTACTTTCATTACTGCTTTTAAAATTATACTTGAAGTCCTCGCTAAGATAACAAGACAAGAAAAGGAAACAATAAAAGGCATTCAGATTAGAAAAGGAGAAATAAAATTGTCTCTGTTCACCAATGGCACAATTCTCTATGTAGAAAATCTAGAAGAATTGATAAAAAATAAAACAAAGAAAATATCCTCCTGGAATTAATAAGTGATTATAGCAAGATTGCAGGATGCAAGATTAATATACAAAAATCAATTGCCTTCCTTATACCAGGAATGAGCATGTGGAATTTGAAATTAAAAAACACACTACCATTTACATCACCCCCCAAAATGAAAATACTTAGGTATAAACCTAACAAAACATGTACAAGATCTATATTAGGCAAACTACAAAATTCCAATGAAAGATATCTAAAGAGAATAAAATAAATGGAGAGAGATGGCTTGTTCATGGATAGAAAGATTCAAAATTGTCAAGATGTCAGTTCTTCCCAGCTTGTTCTATAAATTCAACACAATTCTAATCAAAGTCCCAGCCAGATATTTAGTGGTATCGAGAGAACAATTTATATGAAGATCAAAAGACCCAGAATAACCAATTCAATATTGAAGAAGAACAATGTTAGCGAGGATGTGGAACAAAAGGAGCTCTCTTTCATTCCTGGTGGGAAGGCATAATGGTAGAGCTACTTTGGAATACAGTTGGGCAGCTTGTTATAAAACTAAAAATACTCTTAACATGTGATCCAGTAATCATGCTCTTGGTATTTACCTAAGAGTTGAAAACATATGTCTATACAAAACATGTACATTGATATTTGTTACACCTTTATTTCAATTGCAAAAACTTAGAAACAACCAAGATATCCTTCAGTAGGTGAATGGATAAACTATGGTACATGCAGACAATGGAATATGATTCAGCACTAAAAAGAAATGAGCTATCACACCATGAAAAGACATGGAGAAAATTTAAAGGCATATTTCTAAGTGAATGAAGCCAATAAGAAAAGGTTGTATGACTCTAAGTATATGACATTATAAAAGGCAAAACTAAGTGGACAGTAAAAAGATCAGTGGTTTCTGGGGAGTGGGGGGTTTGGAGGTAGAGGTAATTAGGCAGAGCATGAAGGTTTTTAGTGAAACCATTCTGTATAATACTACAATGGCGGATACATCTTATTATACATCTATTAAAACACAGAGACTGTAAAATACCAAGAGTGAACCCTAATATAAACTATGGACTTTGGGTGATAATGATGTGGCAATGTATGTTCATCAGTTGTAATAAATATATCCAGTGTAGTGCATGATGTTCATAGTGGGGGAAGTTGTGTACAGCGGGAGGGGTACAGAGGGCATAGGGGAAATCTCTGTACTTCCTGCTCAACTTTGCTATGAACCTGAAACTGCTCTAAAAATAAAGTTTATTGACACTTAAAAGAAATAAAATAAAGTAGGGTAAAGCAGAGTCAGAAGTGGTAGAGAAGTTTGGGCCAAAAGAAAGAGCATAAAGGAAACCTAAATGTCCATTGACAGATGACTGGATAAAGAAGTTGTGGTATATATATACAATGGAATACTACTCAGCCATGAAAAAGAATAAAAATATCATTTGCAGCAACATGAATGAACGTAGAGATCATCATTCTGAGTGAAGTAAGACAGAATGAGAAAGAAAAATACTGTATGATATCACTTACATGTGGAATCTTAAAAAAAGAAAGAAGAAGACATGAATGAATTCACTTACAAAACAGAAACAGACTCACAGACATAGTAAACAAACTTATGGTTATTGGGGGAAAGGGAGTGTGAAGGGATAAATTGGGAGCTCAAGACTTGCAAATATTAACTACTATATATAAAATAGATAAATAACAAGTTTCTAGTGTATAGCACAGGGAACTATATTCAACATTTTGTAGTAACCTGTAATGAAAAAGAATATGAAAATGAATATGTCAGACTCAAATAATATGCTGTACACCAGAAATTGATACAACATGGTAAGCTGATTATGCTTTAATCGAAAAAAAAAAAAAAAAAAGAGCGAGCACGGGGTTGGGGGAGAAAGCAGGACAGAGAGTCAAAGAAAACATAAGAGCAAGTCATCTATTAAGGAGATAGGAGATGGCGGGGAGGGTGAACAGGGCCGACTTCTGGGTCAGGGCTGGTTCAACAGCCTGGGATTCACATGAGAGTGGAGGCAGCCTTAGCAGTGGGAAAATTGATGATGTATCACAGCATAAACAAACAGCCTTCTCAAAGAGTGGGTCACATGTCGAGAGAGCCGAGGAGCGAGCGCAGGCAGGCTCCGGAGAAAGCCTGTGGCGATGGAGAGAGACGTGTCTCTTGCTTCCTGGAGAGCAGACGGGATAGCAGAGGAAGTTTGTAAGCAAATACATTTTCCAGACTCAGTGAAAAAAAACGTGTTTATTTAACACCTCTCATCTAAGGACCTAGGAATGTTTTAGTGACATTTACATTGATAGCTTGCTTGGAGTCCCCGAGACAGGAATAAATTGGAATGTTTTTGTGATCTGTTTCTTGTCCGGCAGTTCGATGGAATTTATCCTTCAAAAAGAGAGACAGTATAGACTCAAGGTTATTTTAACAGTAGAGAGAATAAAGTTGTAGGGTTTTTTCCCTAATCCAAAGTAGCATAAAATGGTAGGCCAGAAACAGGTTTGGTGACTTTTAGCTTCGTGACACACCTCTGAAGCGGGGAGAACGGGTGTTGCAGGCAGGGGCTCTCTGCGGTTTTGATGAAAAGTAATGAGATCTTATCTACACTGCACTTTGCATTTCTTGGACGTGGTACAGGGCATTCATGCATACGTACTGCGCAGTCTTCATTTTTTTACAAGACTACAAATGCTAAAGTGAGGCGTGCATTTCTAAGACCAAAATTTGATCCATTCTTTTTGGGAATGATTTTATCCAAGATTTCATACATTTCTTCTGCCTGTCTGTTTGCTTTTTCTTGTTAACTTTCCTTTTAACTTCTGAGAAGAAACCCTGCTTACAATTAACATAGGAGTTTTTACAAATTTCTCAGGAATTGGGATTTGAAAATAACAAACAGTAAATGTGTATCAGTCTAAAAGACATGCAAAAATTTTTTCTTACGTATACTTTCTAACTTTGCTATAATAAATATGTATATTTATTTTGGATATCGTAAGTGCTACAAAGAAGAAAAATCAAGATTTGAAGGCCAGAAAATGACCATGATGAAAAGAGTCCTTTCATAATTTTTTTTTTTTTTGGTTGAAGTATCTTTCCTAGGGACAGCCTAATCTCACAGAGGAGGAACTTCCCACGTAAAAACTCTGTCTTGAGTTATCAGGACATATGAAAACAACAGATGGTGCCGGAACAGTGGGAGACAGCAGATGCCAGAGAGCAGAGGGAGAGGAGGAGAAGGAGCGTACGAATATGAGAAACTCAGCCGGCAAGCAGAGAGGTCCAAGTGCAAGCTGCCGGGAGGCAACAGGAATACAGAACTTGATGGGATTTTAGAGACCGCTGAGTTCCAACCCTTGCCTTTTTGTAAAGAAACTGCACACCAGAGAGTTGAGATTTGCTAATAGTCCCAGAGTTTGCTCTGTCTCAGCCCCGAATCTCCTACCTAACCCAGTCAACCATTCCCCTATATCGTGCGCGTCTCCGCCTGGTCTCAACTTGTGACAAGAATCCTGCGCTCTTTTCTTTTCCTAAAATAATTGAAAAGAATCACAAGGAAAAATCTACGAAGTCTGTAAATGACAAAACCCCGAAGACGCAAGATAGCGCTCTACAACTTTATCTCCCTCTTTTATTTCTCTTGTCTTTGATGCTCCAGCCCCTTAGTGGTCTCTAATTTTTTAAAAATCTCATCTTGTTCTTTTAGTAGGAGGAAGATTTGCATTGTGATTCAGCGTACACCTGCCTCCTGGCTTTGAATCCTGGACTCAAGAAATTACATGTGTGCCCTTGAGCTGGTTTCAAAGCACCTTCCTGCCTCAACTTTCCCATCTGTAAAATGAGAATGATAAAATGGTACTGACCTCCCGTGGTGGTTGAGGGAACTCAATGGCTTGCTTAAAAGAGTGACAATCAAATGCTTAGGACAGAGCTGACACCTGAAGTGCTCAGCAAGTGTTAGCAATTCTATTATTTCCATCTCTAATCCTTTGACTGTTCTTGCCTCTGCTACAAATGGCCAATTCACTTTCCACATCTCAGCTCCTTGAGAAGCTTTTCCAGACTTTTGCAGGCTGCCTTGGGTAACTTCTTTTATGCTCCTTTGAGCTTGTGCACACATCCATTAGAGCAATTATACTGAGTGGTATAACAGAAAAAATATATATCAAACTCATAATTTAAACCTAAAATGACTTGTAGCCACTTTTGCTTAAGGACTGCTACTGAATTTGGCAGATCTGAATGGGAAAATGAATATCCATGCTATTGTTTTCCCTTGTAAGGAGCTCAAGGCAGAAATTTCCAGCCCCCTGACAGATTATTAGGCCTGCTAAAGGATGGCGAACTGCTATTTGGCAAGGCTTTTAATTAAATGGTCCCTAGATTTGTAAATGGAGATCCCAAGACTGGTGATAGTGGCTGTAGTGGTAGGGAGGGGTTGGAGAGTTACATCGCCTTGTTTTTGGTATCAAATGGAGTCCGAGGGGACAGGCTTGTCTGCGAGTTCAGGATAAGCAAGAGACCAGAGGCTTTTGAGGTGGGTGGGATCTAAGCAGTGTTATGATGTAAACCACAACCTAATGATATCAGCTATTTACACAAACGCCCTGTGTTAGTAACGTGTGCATGTGAATGAAGGAAAGGGCCTCAGTTCTATGGCTGGGCTGGAGTGGTCCAGGTCTGGGTCCCCAGATATCACTTACACAACCTGTTGACAAGACAAAGCTGAGTTTATTGCTTCCCTCAGTGAGGAAGCGACTCACTTCAACAGAATTTTGGTATTGTCTTGGAGCGGGAAAGGCAAGGTCAGAATTTATGGGGAACTGGAAGTTTGGTTCCATGTGAAAGTGTACACAAGATGGTGAAAAGATCTGTACGTTGAACTAATTCAATCTGAGTAGCTGCTCAAGAGCTAAAGGTTCCCAGGAAACATGTCAGCTGCCCCCAGAACACGTGAAAGATTAGAAGAGGCCCAGGGGTGAACGCTTGGTGTGGGCTTTGGGCCATTTAATCATCTTCAGCCTTCAGCGATGTGTCTTCCACTTCACCACTGGCCAAGGGCAACAATGACTCTGCAATTACCAGACCAGACACACTCTTTTCAGGGGTCATCTGATTGTCGCTTACTGCTGTCGCTCTGGAGGCAGCAGGAACCTTTCATCTTTCAGTTGAAGTCCCCCTGCAGCCTCCAGCTGGCCTCTTCCACCAGACATTCCGTACCTTGCAGTCAAAGACTTCTAAGGCTCCTCTGCATTTCTAGGAAAATGTTGAGTATTAACCTGGCGTACAAGGTAGTTCATGGTGGCCCCTCGGACCTGATGCTCCTCTCCAGCCTCCTCACTTGTCAGCTTTATTCCTTGACTCTGTTTTCAAGTGCAGACAACCCTACCGACCTCTCTGCCTAGAAAGTATCCTCCTAGTCTTTCCCTCTTCTGGCTGATGACGCTTATCTTTCAACACTCTCACTCATGTTCCTTCTCTGTTATCTCTTCCTTGATAATGCACTGGTGAAACTGATAATGTTTAAAGTGCTGAACTTAACAGCTAGTACAACATGGGCCCTAAGGAATCAGGATAGACACCGGATGGAAACAACCTGATGTCCAGTAGCACGCATGTCAGCCCTGAGTGCATCTGCCCATCCTTGTGTGGTGTCTGCTGGACCCAGCACACATATTGGCATGTATCTATACGCAGGGCCATCTTCCTGCCAGACTGTAAGCCTCATGAGGGCGTGGACTGTATTTATTCATTTCTTTATTTCTAGAACCTAGCCGTAGTCAAGGAACACAGAGATTCTTAATGTTTACTGGCATTAAAAGTAAGAAATATCAGAGAGGACTGAATGCAGGCTTGACCAGAAACAAACAAAGTACTTGAACATTTTGCCAAATGAGGAAAGTGAGTGTGTCAGAGGTTAAGTAATTTGCTTGTATTCCCACAGGTACTATGTAGATTCAAAACTGAGATAGCCTGTCTCACGGCTGTGTCAGTTACTTGCTCTGGGTGGAATTAGGGGACGGTAGGAGCATAGGTCACCATTTCCTCCTCTCTCCAACATGCCGGGACATTCCAACCTGGTAATCTGGGGTCTTCACTTACAGGTTCAACCCATTCCTTTCCTCCTTTGTTCTTTCATTGCTTTATTCCTTAGTTCCTCCTCCCTTCCTTAATTATTCTTTGAAAAATATTTTATTTTTTTATTGACGTATAGTTGGTTTACAATGTTGTGCTAATTTCTGGTGTACAGCATAGAGATTCAATTATGTATGTATTCCTTTTCATATTCTCTTTCATTATAGGCTATTACAAGGTACTGAATGTAGTTCCCTATGTTATACAATAGGACCTTGTTGTTTATCTGTTTTATATAAAGTAGTTAGTATCAGCAAATCCCAAACTTTCAATTTATCCCTCCCCATCCCCTTCCCCCCTGGTAACCATAAGCTGGTTTTCTATGTCTGTGAATCTATTTCTGTCTTGTAAATAAGTTCATTTCTGTCATTTTCTTAGATTCCACATATAAGCGATATCATATGGTATTTTTCTTTCTCTTTCTGGCTTACTTCACTTAGTAAAAAACAATCTCCAGGTCCATCCCCGTTGCTGCAAATGGCATTACTTTATTCCTTTTTTATGGCTGAGTACTATTCCATTGTGTGTGTGTGTGTGTGTGTGTGTGTGTGTGTGTGTGTGTGTATGTGTGTGTATACATCACAACTTCTTTATCCAGTCGTCAGTTGATAGACACTTATGTTGCTTCCATGTCTTGGCTATTGTAAATAGTGCTAGATTTTGCTCCAGATATATGCCCAGGAGTGGGATTGTTGGATCATATAATAAGTCTATTTTCAGTTTTTTAAGGAACCTCCATAATGTCTTTGAAAAACATTTTAAATGAAATAAAGCTTAGCTATATGTTAAAAAAAAGTGAAAGCAAGGACTCAGATGTTTGTACATCAGCATTATTCATATTTTCCAAAAGGTAGAAACATCCCAAATGTTCATTAATAGATAAATACAGTGTAATCATACAAGGGGATCTTATTTAGCCATAAAAAAGAATGAATTTCTGAGGTACGCTACAACAGGAATGAACTTAGAGAAATTATGCTAAGTGAAATAAGTCAGACATAAAGGGACAAATATTGTAATGATTCCACTGATACATGCTACCTAGAATAGGTAAGTTCAGAGAGACAGAGAATGGAACACTGGGGTTACTGGGGGCTGGGGGTTGGTGAGGATGGAGAATTACTATATAATGGGTGCACAGCTTCTGTTTTGGGATGATGAAAAAGTTCTGGAAAAGAGTAGTAGTCATGATGGTAAAACATTATGAATATACTAATGCCACTGAATTGTACATTAAAAATGGTAAATTTTATGTTCATATATATTTTACCACAAATAGTCCTGAAAGGCATGGAAGAGAAACTAGCTGCCTCCCTCCTCCATGTTCCTTCCCGTCTTCCAGCTCCAGTCCCTAGAGTTAACCATTTGTTACTCTGTTTCCTTCTGGCATTCACTTCTATACTTCTAAATACTTAATATTTCTAAGTATTGACAGTATCTAATTATTTCCTGTTATGGGAAACAAGGATTTGGCGTTCATACTCACCCCACTTTTGAGCCCCATCTTCTCAATAGTGTCTGCTTGTGTTTCTTTTCTGCGTGTTTTGGCCTCTCTTTCCCATGTCAGGATTTGAATTCTGCTAAGATCATGTGTTCTTAACACAGACCCTTAGCCCCTGCGCACAGTGTGTGGGGATTTCGTCCAGGCTACCTCGTTCCCTACTGAGTATGCTTGTCCGCACTTGGACTGCAATGCTGTCCTGAATATCAACTCATTTGTCTGGGGACCTGGCAGGACGCCAAGCTCAGAGCAGTTCTTTTATTTTCATGGCCAGACCTGAACGTATATGTTCCCACCTGCTGGTTCTGGCTCGGTCCTTCTTTCAACAGACTGAGCTCTTAAACTCTGATATGCTGCAGCCTGTATGACTTCCATTGTTTCCACTGCCTAGACAGCGTAGAGCTGTCTGCTGCTGTGGTCTGCTCTCCAGAATGAATCCCCATGAACTAGATAGTAGATAGAATCAAGGACAAGTTCACCACACCTCTTTGTACCCTGTTATTAGGTTTATTGCAAATCCCCAGCCCTCAATTTCCTGGTACTTTCCACCTTCCCTCTGGACCATGACAATGATGTTGCAAAATAGCTCATAACTAAGCCTTCCTATGTTATGACAGGTAAACTTTGGAGCCAAACCCAAACAAAACAAAACAAAACACCTTCCTTTTCTAGAGATCCAGGGGGTGAAACTGAGAACTTGGGCTAGGCTTGGAGAGACAAAGTCTTCCCTTCACAGGGGAGTACTGTGCCGTGAAGCTTGGGCTCCCCCAGGACGCAGGTGACTAGAACAGGACAAAGCAGGTGTAACCAGAAGGAAAAGTGAGTAGGAGTTCTGGATTTGAGTCCTTTAGCCTCAGCTTTTTCTTCTGTAATAACAATATCTGTCACACTTTCCTTTCAGAGTTACTATAGTGATTAACATGATATATGTGACTGCGTTGTAGCAGGTGTGAATTTCAGTCCGAAATATCAGGGGTAAGAAATTGAACTTTATTTTTTCATTGCAGGCACCATTCCCTTGAATAGCAGAAACTTCATTTGGTCAGTTTGGTTCTCCCGCCTCCTTTCCTTTGCTGGCCCCTGAGCTGCTTGGGACTTAGTTTGGGTTATTTAATCAATATCTGAAGACCTACCACGCACAAGGCACTTCAGCAAATATAAATGATTTGTTCTCCTTCACAAAGATGTATGACGTCCAGTTCTTTGCTCCTTTTTTTTTTTTTTTTTTGACTTTACCTTGAATCCTTTGTGGTTCATCAAGATATTCGACTTTCTCTTGTAGAAACTGTCCCATGGTTTATCTTGCAGGCTGTGACTTTCTAATTCTACCGCACAGAATGCCATGTGAGCGGGACTGTGAACTTGTGCAGTGCGTGTGTGAAACGCATTTTAATTTTTGACCTTCATTTTACCCTTTATGCATTCTAACAGAGATGCAATCTTTTGATAGATATGAGAGCATTTCACAAATATGACTGTGATTTATTATGGCTGCCATTACGTAGAAAGGAAGCTGCATTAAGAATAAAGTCATCTGAGGGGGAGGGTATAGCTCAGTGGTTGAGCACATGCTTAGCATTCACGAAGTTCTGGGTCAATCCCTGGTACCTCCATTAAAATAAATAAATAAATAAATATTTTAGAAAGAATAAAGTCATTCAGGAGTAATCTTTCTAGGCATTACTCTAATTAGTTATTCCCACAGCTAGATGGTGCTTTGTGTTCTGTGGGTGACTTCTGATACCCAGTAAATGGACTCTGAATGCATGAATGACTAAAAGAGTGGAGACAAAAAAAAGGTGATATGAAATTCATAAAGGCTAACTTCATTCTTTGGTGGTTTGATGGCAGCTGCCTGGCCTCCACACCCTTCCACCCCCGTCTCTACCGCTAATGAAAAGTTGGCTCTCTTTCAGAGTATCTGCTCAAAGTTTATTGTCTGAGACACAGTAATCTCCTCTCCCCCTTGTGATCTGTTTTCCAGGCTGGACCACCTGCTTGGAACACCTTCCTGGCGTCTTCTCTCCAGACTACTTGTCCCACTCTTCAGACTGCTCTTGGAATTGTGTGGATCCAGATGGATGAAAACACATGAGGTGGCGTTCCAGAAAGGGGAAGGTCCTGGAGGGCGGCCAGGAGTGATTAATATAATGCCTGGGGTGAATGGAGAGGCACCCTGGAGATTTGACGGTATTGGAGACTGTGGGGGGCAAGTCAGTGAAAGTCTTAAAAGCAGAACAAGAGGCTCTATAATTTAACCCAGAGGTGGCTGGGAATTTCCTGTGTACTTCACGAAAGTGGTTAAGTCACGTGGGTGGTTGTCTGCCTCAATCCTCACACACGAGAAATAGCAGCCTGGCTGGAGCTGCGCTGTCTCTTTTTTTGTGTGTGTTTTATTATCCCTTTGACCTTTTCATTTGTATATACATCACTGTCTGGATAAAAGTGTTTCTAATAGCCCTCCATCCCCTAATGCCATGCACTCACGGCTCAGCTGAGTCTGGTCACTCCTAACCAGCGTGTCTTTATCTTCCTACGGGAACATACGCACGCTGAAAATTTCCAAAATCCTTTGGTCTCCAGGCAGAACCGCCTCTCTGCCCCTGTTTCATCTACTGAAAACTAATCTCTTATCACTTCTCTAGTTGCTGTTTTTCCCTCCTTTGAAAATTCCTCTTAAGCCACACCTACTCCCCACATCTTGGTGATCTGTTTCCTACGCTGGCCCATTTGCTCAGAACACCCTCAAACCAAAGAATCCTTCCACCTAGTGGGTTTCGTGGCCTCAGTCCTGATACCTATTGTCTTGGCTTCCAAAGTTTCTGAGTAAAGCTTTTTCCCTATGATAAGAGTATCACATGTTAGTTTTAGAAAATGCAGACAAATGAAAAGAAGAAAATTGAAATCAACTTTAATTTCATCATATTATAAAATTGCTTCTTCTCATGTGGATTCTCCGCAAAATAGTTGCACTTTTAATATCGTGATTGAACAAACACGTAATGGACACAGAACTACTGTGATATTTTAAAGTACGGCTTTAAAATAAATTAATACTTTCTTTTCGTGACAATATCACCCACATTTTTTGAAAAATTGCACGTTCGTATATGAGAGTATCTTGCCTGAGTTGCACTTTGAGTTTGGCAACACCTCTTCTCAGGGTCCTCAGTGTGATCTGGGTTGACAAACTTCCTTCTTTTTTATGCAATATTGTGTCATTGAGCTAGAGATTTGTAAACTCTAAAGACCTAGGCAAGCATTTAAACACATTTATCTATAAAACATTTGCATAGTCGTACATTTATTCACACATTTTTGATGTTGTATATAATGTATGTCGTGTATTTGTATAATCTCTGGAAAAAGCATGTGGCCAAACTACCAGTGAAGGCCAGTGTTTTCTAGCTGGATGCATCAGAATTATATAGTTATTGATGCTCTGTTGACATTTTTGGATGCCCAGCAATAGCGTGGCAGAAGACTGTTTTTTAAAAAAAAATTAGTATTTCTGTGCAAGGGATGTCTCGCATGCTAAGAGGGTTTCCCTTTGTCCCTGGAACACTGCAGTTCTCTCCAGAATGCCTCCTTTCTGTGAGCTTGGGCCGATAGCCAGCATCATTGCTCCGCGGCAACCCTCTGGGGACAGGGTGGGTGAGAGGCAGCTGTCCCACGTGTCAGGTCAATCTGAGGCGCACAGCAGAGCTGAGACTAGAGGGAAACAGGCACTGAACTCAGATGCTTCTCCTTGGAGTGAAGGGGAGACTCAGTGAAATGGCAAAGTTGGGATTTCAGTAGAAGTTCAACTCTAACTTTGGTTCTGGGGACATGACCACACTACCAAACCAGTGAATCTATGCTGCTCCAGGCTTGCCGTGGTTGAACACTTTGGGGGATGGGGAGAGCTGTGCACATTCATTTGAATGCCAGCAGGATAGTTGAATCGTTCCGTTTACTAAAACAAAAGTCGACCATAACAGCCACCTAACACCTCCGCGTATAGTGCCTACGAGTTGCAGATACCAGTAGGAATCAGCAAGTGAGAAAGTCGGAGAAGATGAACGCAAAACAGTGATCCTGGCTCCAAGAAAGTAATCCATAAAGCAGATAATTGAAAGTTTTGTCTAATCCCTGATAGAGCTGCCTTCTTTCACATTTTCCCGTTGCTTAAATTGCTCAATGGGATTAAACTAAGCACTTTTAAAGTTCCATTAACATATTCAATCTGTGAAGTTACTGTTGATGAGCTAAGGGGTAACTTACTACACTGTTAAGTCTTTATGGCAGAAAAAAAAAGTAATGAAGCTATTAAAAGCCCTTAATATTGTAATAAGTAGCACATATATTTGCTTGGAGGATCTGTTTAATCGATGTCACTTTACCTTCCCTAACAGAAATAATTTTGGTTTTTGAGACCAAGGAGGAGACAAGTGAAAACCACCAACAAAAAGCTATTCTTCGCTTCTAGAAAATTCTCCCTTCTTGTCTCTTTGGATATTATGTTATTTCGGTTCTACTGAGTAACTCAGTGTCTCCAAAAATTTGTTCCATGGAAAATTAATTCCATAAGGTGATCTTTTAAAAAGTTTCCTTAACGAAATAAGTTTGGAAAAGACTGCGTACTATATTGCTGTCTTGGAAATTTACAATGCACACTAGCATATGAACCACCTTAAAAGTTTGGCATGTTAAAGAAATCTATTTAACTTTACTTAGTAGCTCATTTCCAGAACTTATATAAAGGGACAATATTAAAAAATATTTACAGAGGTTTTTCCATACCTGTAATTATTGCTGCTTCAAGGTCCCTACCTCTTGAAGCAATGAGTTTTGGTGCTTCGGGGAGGGGTGGGATGAATGAGAATTATAAAGGCAGTTCTGACTGTCAAATAACATTTACTTTGGGCACCTAGAAAGGCAACAGTCTTGAGAAGCACACTTTGTTGAAAGTTGAGATTCCTGTATACCCCATTGGTGGCGAGATCTAAAGAGATGAGGTACAGTCGTCCTAGTCTTAAGGAAGAAAGCCTGAGTCTTCTGAATGGAGGAGTGTGGGGAAGAAGAGAGTTGAAGGGAAGAGGAACACGTCTGCAATGGCTTCACCGTTGGGCTAAGATCTTATGGCGGAGGATTGCTAGGAAGCTCTGCCATGAGGAAAAGTCAAACCAGAAGGTCTTGTGCACCGTGTTCAGGTCAGAACTCGGGGAGAACATCACTATACCAACTGGAGGCTTGTCACTGGAGTAAAAATGGCGGTGTGGAGCATTTGTGCAGACTTTTTAGTCTAACCTTGGAACCTCTTTTAGTTCCCAAATGGCATAGAAATGTCCCAGGAGTATTTATAAGACCAGTGGGGAAAGAGGCCAATAGCTCTGTGCAGAGCCAGTAGGCCTCCTGCTGAAGATGAGTGAGGCAGGCCACTAGGCAGGGTGAGCCATCTCAGAGACCGACAGAGGAGACTTGCCAGCAAGAGGACACATGTGAGTTTTCAGAGTTATCTTTACTAATTAGAGTGAGGTGAGGCTGAGTCAGCAAGGGAAGACCCCCAGATCCTGACGAAGCCAAGAGGCTAGGTTGACCAGCTGCAGGCATCACCAGTGGCTCCCCGGTGGCTGACCCCTGACTGGGCAGACAAGGGACATCTCCGAGGAGATCAGAGAAACTAGAAGACAGTAAGAGACCCTTCTGTTGTTCACTGCCATGAGGCAAGTAAAAAGTTACGTGCTGGTAAATGTCTAACCAGCTCTCAAAAAAAAGAAAAAAAGAAAAAAAAGTTCTGACTTACAGCATATGACAGCTTCTGGTATAAATACACCAGGCCTGATTTTAAGCTACCAACGTTATATCACTGAACACAGAGTTGGGAAGAGATGTGTATAATCATCTCACGTAAACCCCATTTTTAGGCAGAAACTATACATGGAAGCCAAATTAAGAAGGGATGGGGGAGGAAATAAGAGCCTGAAAGAACACTTATCTAAAGAGACTAAGATATGTACTGTTAATAAGTAAGTTAATATTCTTTCCCTCCCTACTCCTCCCGAGATACTTAGATACTTAGAGTATTATTTAAGAAAAGCAATATCGGGGAAAAATTTACATATTTTGCACACCAAAGTGTTAAATTTTTTAACCTGCTCCATTATGTGAGCACAGAAGAATTTTTCCCCTCTGGGCTACCAATTTATGAATCACTATTTTAACTACTCTGTCTTCATCCTTCATTGATTTCTCTCCTCATAAATTTGGGCTGAGGCTCAGGCTCAGGGTGGGGGCAGCCATTACTGGTGCTTAAGGAGACAGTGCATCTGAAGCAACCCAGCAATCTGAATGCAGCTGGAGCCATCAAAGCACATGTCCAGTCCGACACTGAGCACCTGTACCAGCCCCTCTTGCTCTAGCATCGCTCCCCTCTGGGGCAAGGGCACTAGTGCTGACAGGGGGAGAACACACACTTAAAGGGAATGGAGCAATCAGATCTGATCCTGATGGCTTCCGCTCCAGCAGCTGGGGACCCTCCCCTGCCTCTAGGAGAAAAGAAGCCCTGGCTCAAGCTCCAGTCACTCCATCTCCAGCCCCACCTCCTACCAGGGCGATAGCTGCCAGCAACCCACGGGAAAGATGTGACTTATGCTCATGTTAGATCAAGCTCTCCCACCAAAGCTGCTGGGCATGCAGACTATATAGGGCCACCTCTACACAAGAACACCCCTTCAAAATCTCAATAGGTAACTGTTTCATCAAATTTCATAGAGAAAGAGAAAGTTAAGCAAAATAAGAAGACAGAGGAGGAATGTGTTTCAATTGAAAGAACAAGAGAAAACCCTTGAAAAAAACAACAAATGAAACAGCATTGCATGATTTACCAGGTAAAGAGTTCAAAGCATTAATGGTAAAAATGTTACCTGAGTTCAGGGAAAGGAATAGATGAACACAGTGAGAATTTTAACAAGGAACTGGAATATATGAAAAAGAACCAGTCAGAACTGAAGAATACAATAACTGGAACAAAAAACACACTAGAAGGAATTAATGGCAGACTAGATGATGCAGAAGATTACATACATGATCTGGAAGATTAAACAATGGAGAGGACCAAATAAGAACAACAAGAAGAAAAGCAAATAAATAAATAAAATGAGAACCATTTGAGGGACTTCTTAGACAACATCAAACATGCCAATATTTGCATTATAGGGGTTCCAGCAGGAGAAAAGAGAGAGAAAAGTGTCAAAAATGTATTTAATAAAATTATGACTGAAAACTTCTCACACCCAAAGAAGGAAATAGATATCCGCGTATAGCACAGAGGGTCCCCAAAGGATGAACCCATGATAAGATATATCATAATTAAATTGACAAAAGTTAAACATAGGTGGAAATCTAAAAGTAGCAAGAGGAGAACAAATATTCATATACAGGAATTCCCATAAGGCTATCAGCTGAGTTTTCAGCAGAAACTTTGCAGGCCAAAAGGAAATGAGATGATATATTCCATATGCTGAAAGGGAAAAACCTGCAACATAGGATACTTTACCCAGCAAGATTATCATTTGGAATTTGAGTAGAGATAAAGAACTTCTCAACAAGCAAAAACTGAAAGAATTCGTCAGTACTAAACCTACCCTGAAAGAAATGTCAAAAGGTCTTCTCTAAGTGAAAAAGAAAAGACTATAAATATAACTAAATATCTATAGGAAAGGAAAAAAAACCCAGTAAAAGCAAATACGTAATAAAGGCTGAGGACCAATGATTTAAATACACTAGTACAAAGATTAAAAGGCAATAAGTGAAAATCAACTCTAACTACAATCAGTCAGTGAAGGGATAAATGTGAAGATGTAAAATAAGATATCAAAAACACAAAATACTGAGGAGGGTGGCAAGAAATAGAAAATAGAAACCTTTTAGAAGGTGTTTGAACTTAAATGACTATCAGTTTAAAATGAGTAGATATCGTTATAGGTCACCACATACAAATCCCACGGCAACCACAAATTTAAAAACCTCCAGTAGGTACGCAAAGACCAAAGGGAAAGGGACACGAGCAAACGACTAAAGAAAACCATCAAAACATAAGGGAAGAAAGTGAAAGGAGGAGAAGAGAACCTGCACCTGCCTGGAGGCACCTGTTGAGGTGCTTCTTGTGCTTACTGTGACCCCACGTTTGTAAAATGCACATTCAGCATCATAAATAGTCACGTTATATTGCTCAGTTAAAAGGCTGGTTATGCTGTGTGCAGCGTGCTCTCATGGCTGTGTTATGATATGGTGAGAAAGGTATTGGCTTTGAGACTGATCAGACTTCTTTGGTTCCTCCTCTTAACTAGCAGCTATGTAACACTGTAGGACTCTCCAAGCCCCAGTTTATTCATCTATAAAATGAAATTAATCATACTTTATCTCACAAAATTTTGTGAATATTTAAGGAAATGATATATGTTGTTTTATAATCATTTTACAATGTTGTGTCAAATTCCAGTGTAGAACACAATTTTTCGGTTATACATGAACATATATATATTCATTGTCACATTTTTTTCTCTGTGAGCTACCATAAGATCTTGTGTATATCTCCCTGTGCTATACAGTATAATCTTGTTTCTCTATTCTACAATTTTGAAATCCCGTCTATCCCTTCCCACTCTCCGCCCCCTTGGCAAACACAAGTTTGTATTCTATGTCTGTGAGTCTATTTCTGTTTTGTATTTATGCTTTGTTTTTTTGTTTTTGTTTTTGTTTTTTAGATTCCACATATGAGCGATCTCATATGGTATTTTTCTTTCTCTTTCTGGGGAAACGATATATGTAAAGTGCCTAGCATAGTATCTCCCTCTCATTCTCTCTCTCCTACACACACACACACACCACACAATAAGTGAAATAGGACAGATCAAAAGATTTAACAAATAATATTGGTTTAATGAGATTAAACAAACCCTATTTAACAAATAGAGCAGTGGGATTTCAGGGTTAATTTTAGCTTGTTTGTTTACTTTTGCTTAATGATATTTTCTATGTTTTTATTGAAGTACAGTCAATTATCATGTGTCAATTTCCAGTGCACAGCACAGTGTCCCAGTCATGCATATACCTACACATATTCATTTTCATATTCTGTTTCGATAAAGATTATTACAAGATATTGAACACAGTTCCCTGTGCTATACAGAACAAAAAATTTTTAAAATCTATTTTTATATAAATCTCACACTCCCAAATTTATCCCTTCCCACCCTCTTTCCCCAGTAACCATAAGATTGTTTACTATGTCTGCAAATCTGTTTCTGCTTTGTATATTTTCTGATTTATGACAAACCAGCCTGAGCCTTTATTATAGAATGCGTATTCTACTTAACCAACTTTAAAATGTAACAATATAATGTGGATTTTTTATGTGAAATATACATTTAAGTTTTTAACAATATTCCATTGAATGGCTGTAAGATACTTCATTTATCTAACTCATTGATAGATATCTAGTTCTTTCCATTTTTTTGAGAAAGAAATGAAAAAAAACTTTTTTGTACATGTATCTTTGTATATGATGGAATTACAAGTATTTGGAGGTTTATGTGAAATTTTCAATACTAAACATGTATATACAACTTGGATTGGCACCAAAGAGGGAAAGAGGATGAGGGGAAGCCACGCCGTGGGCCTGGGGGCCGGTCCATGGGCCATAGAGAATTCTAAATTCAAACCTGGCCTTTCAGGTCCCCATGATGCTAGATCCACAAGTTTTAAGAAAGAGAAAGAAAAAGAAAACCATCCCAGCCTAGGGGCTGCCTAATCCGTGCTTGAATGCTTGCAGAAGCAAGGAACTTACTCTTTTCCCGAAATTCCCTATTCCATCCATGTCTGCCTTTAACGTTTTGGGGGACAAAGCAGGAAGCCCACATACTATGTGCCTAAATATTTAAAATAAATCCTTCAAGCCAGAAAACAAAAGTTAGTGCTTTTTTCCCCTTACTTCTTGGCACCATCCCATACTATGAGGTACCCGGCGTGTATGTGTATGGACGTCTGGGCCATAAGTCTGAAGCCTGTGTATTTCCCCCTTGGGGCCCCCGGGCTTGGATGCACACATGGGTTTGGATGCATGCACGGGCTTGGATGCCTACATTAGAAAGGAAACTCTTAGAAAGGCTTGGGAGTGAGCATGAGGATGAGGTTAATTCCGACCGGTGAAAAAAGGGCACTTAAGCTCTGAACTCCCACAGGTGAAGTACGAAAGAAGGGAGCACGCACATGTGACGGGTGGGCAGAAGCAAAGGGGTGGGTGAGCGCTGCTGTGAGTGAGAAGCTGGTGTGGTGAGGAGGCCTCTGGGGATTTTGTGAGACGCGGACCTCGGGTAGGTTAGGAGGACCTAAGATGATGTGTGAGGGGGTGGAGCTGTCTCCTGCAGGTAGTGGCAAGTTACTGAATTTGTGAACGTGGAAATGGCAGAGCTGATTAGATCTGCATTTTGGGCCACCGACTTCAGTAACAAAATTGAAGAGGAATTGTAGGTGCTTATCGACCCGTGGAGAAACTGAATATTGCTTCAAATTTCCTGCCTCTGCACTTTTCCTCACAGTGTTCCCTCGTAGGTAGAGGAATAAAAATGACTCGTTTCCATGCAGTCTGTCATGAACTGTGGAAAGACAAATGGTGAGTTTAATGTTGGCTCCTAGCTCTACCATCTGACAGCACGTACAGTGGAGGGCTAGGAGCAATGTCCCAGGAGATGCTTGCCTTCAGAAAGATGTCCAGGCCTGTCAGTGTAGAACCAATACCATGTCTTAAAAGATTTTTGGTTTTCAGGAGTCTTGGCAATAGATTTGTTGGTGTGTGTGAGTGTATGTGTGCATGTATGTGTGAGTCTGTGTGTATGTGTGTGACAGAGAGACAGAATACACAAACGTTGAAAATCTTAACCCCGTTTGCTATTTACAGTATTTGGAGAAGGGCAGAGAGCAACTATCTCTTGTTATGTCTCTGTACTCAAGGGGCTGATAAAAAGCAGAGAGAGAAAGATACAGACAGTTACCTTGGGGATCTAATTTGGGAATCTGAAGAATATTGCAAAACACAATCTGTGTACACATGGGGAAAGGAAAGTATCTAGTCATTATATTGTGTTATTCTACGCATAATTGTGACTTTAAAAGCACACATTATTTATAAGGAACACTGTAATTACAATCTTTCCATGAAATACATTATTTCCTGGACTACCTGTAATAGCTCCTTTGAGGCTCTCTGTGGAAGGTCAAATTAATGTTCTAACTTTGGTCTATCGGCCACAGTACAGAGCTAGGGCTGGTGGCAGTCAGCACTGGCTGTCACATGTGCACAATCCCACACCGTGGAGACACATCTGGGTATTTTTAGGGTGAAGTGCAGATATTTTTTTGTCTTCTCTATTTACTTTGGGAAATTGAAGGCAGAACTGTTGAAGATTTCAGTACTGCCCCCCACATCTCTGTTCTCATAATTGGTGACGTAAGTGACACGTTTCCTTTTGTCTTTGCTCTGATTATCCAGTCCGTCGCTCTGCCTCACAGCTTGTCCCCCTGACCTCTTCCTCTCTATCTTCTGTGTTTGTCATGTTTCCTGCCTGTTCACAAAGGAAGGCCCATAAAGCAGAAAGCTGACAGTCAAGAAACTTGGGTTTCTTATAATCTCGGCTCTGTCACTGACCAGCTGCCTCACTTTGGGCAAGTCCTGTCACCTACCGTCCTTACCCTGAGTTTCCTTCATCAATTCAAAGCGGAGTGGGAAATAGATGACCTCCAACGTACTCTTCGACCCTGACACCTGTGACTCTGACGGACCTGGAATGTAATTACTATAACAGTAGTAAGAGATATAAATAAAGGAAAGCTGCTCAAAAATATGAAGCATTTTTGTGGTAATACTACAGCGACATCATGAATGCTGCAAAACACTCCATGTCAATAAGTTTTCTTATATTTTTATGAAGCTCTTTTCTCCCCTCCCCCCCAAACTATTTGTCAATGGAGAAATTTACCCTATTTTTTTTTTCTTTAATTGCCATGCAGTACTATATTCAAATTTAAGGTTGCTCTGGCCAAAATAATACATGCTAACATTTCTTATGGAGGATAGTCTGAGGCCTAGTTGGTATTGTCATGACCAAGCCCCATGGATGAGTCCAGCCAGGTGGTTATATACCAGACTCTGTTCTGCATCAAATGATGAGTCAAGAGCAGCTATTCAAAAACCAAACATTTTGCAGGGCGCGGGTTCCTGCAGAGAAACTGAGATTTGGAAGCTGAGACCTGGGTTTCAGTCCTGGATTCAACAATTCATCATTTGTACCTAAATCCAGTTGGGTCCAATGGACTCAGTATCTTAGCATTTTATTTACTCTCATCGCAGAAAATATTCTTGAAAGAAAATGTGATGTAATTTCTAGCCCAGAAATAGAGTAATAGCAGTATTCATGAAAAGCAAATGGTATTTTAGAAAAGTCATTAAGCAAAAAAATCAATAGGACCCATTGGATTTGTGATCAAGGGAGCTGTATTTCACAAATCCAGCTCCTGGTTAATGAGATTCAGGCCAGAATGATTGGAAGCAGAAATAAAGTCAGAAGTCGTCTGAGGGAGGGAAGAGAGGAGTAATGAGCATAGTTTTAGAATATTCGGCTTTGAGGTGGTAGCAAAAGTTATCTGTGGACACATCTGATAGGAAATTGAAAATAAAGCCTGGAGGTACATGTTGAGGTGCCATTTGTGCAGAAACTATAACTGAAGGTTTATTAGCAGATTTCCAGGAGAGAAGGTAGAGAGGACAGATTTTCAGACATTAGTGGGAATGAGAACACCTCGGAGCTGCTGGCTGTGACCTCAGAAATTCTGACTCAGTGGGCTTAGGGTGAGGCCAAGAAATCCACACCTTCCACTGGCGCCCCAGTGATTCTGCTGCAGGTAGTCTGTGCCCTGTGCTTCAGGGAAGTGGTTCTCAAATGTTAACATGCGTCCGAATCACCTGGAGGCTTGTTAAACCCCAGATTGCTGGGCCTCCCCCCTAAGGATTCTGATGCAATAGATCGTGAAGCCAGGTAAGTTACCATTCTAACAAGGCAAGTGCGGATGCTGCTGGTCTGGGGACAACCTTCTGAGAAATGTCTGCCTTAGGATGCACTGATTTCACTGACATATGGATCTTAAAAGAGATTCAAGGACAGACTTCTGGAAGGTAATCGCATTCAGTGGCAGCAGAAGGAACTAGACCCAGTGCATATTTATAAACCCCGAGAAAAGCACCACAGAAGTAAATTGGCTGGAAGACGCAAGCGAGTGAGGGACTAATAAAGCGAGCAGTGGTCTGGAACAGTCTAAAAGGATGGCGCTAAGTCATAGGAAGAGTGAGCCTTCAAAATGAAGGCCATATTACTTGGCGGGATCAGGGTGGTGAAGCAGAAGAATGCTGAGCTCACCTCCCTTCATGAACACATGAAAACCACAACGACATACACGGCAACTCTGGCTGAAATTGATTTGAAGACTAGCAGACCAGCTCCTCTACAACCAAGGCTGGAAAGAAAGAACCACGTTGGGTCTGATAGGAGGGGAGAAGAAGTGATCTAGTTGGGACCTATATTCCTAGCAGGTGACCCAGGAGAGGAAGGGGATGTCACAGGCTGGGGGATCTTCCCTGGGCAGAGAGGGGTTCAAGCCATATATGAGACATGCTGGCCATGGGGTCCGACACCAGGAAGACAAGCCCCTTAGTTGGTTTGAAAACCAGAAGGGCTTACAGGAGAGCTGTCAGAAACTGAGAATCTGCTGTGGAAGAGCACGTACGCAGTCTTGCTCACTCACGGGAGCAGCACGGAGGCAGCAGATTGAAAACTACCTGGCGTTCTGGCCAGCTTGCCAGGACCACCCCAGCACGCCCACCAGCCCACAGCGCGCTCCTGCTCCAGCACCTCCTGCTCCGGCTCTGTAGCCCACCAAGGTGGAGGCAACCATTGCCAAGGAGAGTGTGCACACTTGGAGGGCGTGGAGCTGGCTCAGGCTCTGACTCTGCCTCTGACTAGGGCAAGGCAGATACTGCCAGAGCGAGAGTCTGTGCACAGACTTGGGAGGGAGTGGAACCAGCTCCAGGGCAGAGGCTGCCACTGCATGTGTGCATCTGGGTGCAGACTTGGGAACAAGTGGAAACAGCTCAGTAGTATGGCTCCAACTCCTTTAGTCCCGACCTAGTCTCTGACCACACCTGGTGCACATACCTGGCAAAAAGTAAAACCAGTGCAAACACCAGCACAGACCATGTTCTGAGTTATAAAACAAACCGCAACAAATGTTAAAAGAATTGGATTTGTATAGGGTATGGTCTCTGAACACCATGGAATGAAGTCAATATCACTATCAGAATGGTTACAGGAAATCTACAATACTTGGCATCTAAATAACACAGTTTGACGATAATCCATGAGTTGGGGAGAAGTCTAAAGGGAAATAAAAATATATATTGAACTTACTGAGATTCGAACACAACTTATCAAAATTTAGGAATGCACTTAATGTTGAGGGAAAAAATGTGTAGCAATAAATATAGATACATGCAATAACTTGGCTGGGTCTCAAGGTCATTGTGTGATGTGAAAAAAGCCAGTCTCACAAGGTCATGTACTGTGATTCCATCTATATAACTCAAGATGAAAAAATGATAAAGATGGAAAAGAGATTAGTGGTTTTCAGAAGTTAGGGGTACTTGGTGGGGGACGGTCATGTGCTTGAAGGGGTTGCATGAGGGACGTCTTTGTGGTGATGGAATAATTTTCTATCTTGATGCTGTTGTGGCTACACAAATCTATACTTGTGTTCAAATGGCACAGAGCTATGCACACACATTAGACCAACATTAAATTTCTGGGTTTTATGTTGTACTGTAATTACGTGAGGTGCCACCATTGAGAGAAGATGGGTGAAGAATATACACAACTTCTTAGTACTATCTTTGCAACTTCCTGCAAATATATCATAGTTCAAAATTGAAAGGTTTTAAATCGAATTAAAGAAATCATTGCCTTCCAGAAAGAAATCCCGTTCTCTCCTAAAATGTCAATTACAGTATCAAATTAATTAAAATCACAGCTACATAATATGCACAGAGTCGTGAAAAGGTAGGGCCAAACTATTCATGTTTTTTGATCCTTTATACATAAATCACTTTCGGAAATACCTGTAAACTGTTATAAACTTCCAAGACTCAGTTTATAAATATTATCTTCCCTATGAAGTCTTCCTTAATACCACCACACAGCTTGCTCTATCAGTTGAAGCTAATTTTCCCTTTCCATGTGTACCTAAAGCACTTTGGACCTACCTATGATATAACAATTAATAATCTGTGTTAAAACACTTGATGTATTGGTCGCCTCTATTGCATAGAGCTTCTTAAAGGCAGATTCTCTTTTTTTTTAATTTAATTTTTTTAATTGAATTATTGTCAGTTTACAATGTTGTGTCAATTTCTGGTGTACAGCACAATGCTTCAGTCATACATGGACATACATATATTCATTTTCATATTCTTTTTCACCACAAGCTACTACAATATATTGAATGTGTTTCCCTGTGCTATACAGTATGAACTTGTTTATCTATTTTATATATGCCTGTCAGTATCTACAAATCTCAAATTCCCAATTTATCCCTTCCCAGCCTCCTCCTCGTTGGCGACCACAAGTCTGTATTCTATGTCTGTGAGTCTATTTCTATTTATAAATAAGTTAACTTGTCTTCTTCTTCTTCTTTTTTAGATTCCACATATGAGTGATATCATACAGTATTTTTCTTTTTCTTTCTGGCTTATTTCACTTAGAATGACATTCTCCAGGGACATCCATGTTGCTCCAAATGGCATTATGTTGTCATTTGTATGGCTGAGTAGTCCATTGTATAAATATGCCACAACTTCTTTATCTAGTCATCTGTTGATATACGTTTAGGTTGTTTCCATGTCTTGGTTATTGTAAATAGTGATGCTATGAACATTGGGGTGCAGGTGTCATTTTGAAGTAGGGTTTCTTCTGGATATATGCCCAGGAGTGGGATTGCTGGGTTATATGGTAAGTCTAATTTTAGTCTTTTGAGGAATCTCCATACTATTTTCCACAATGGCTGCACCAAACTGCATTCCCACCAACAGTGTAGGAAGGTTACCTTTTCTCCACAAGGGGCAGATTTTCTAATTTACCCTTCAGTGTATCTCTAAGGGCAAAGACTATGTCATGCATAATAGTCACTGAATTAAACCCAGTAAAGAAAATACTATTTAACAAGTTACAGATAAGGATAAACTATGAAACTCTTCTATAATCTTTAATTCTAAAAGTCCAACCAAAGTCTTGAAGGAAAAAAAGACTTCGATATTGGCTAATAATAAACATTAACTATTGTCCCTCATTAAAATACATTTTCAGTGCTTTGAAATCAAGGAAACACAAATTTTAAGTAAATTTTATTCCTGAAAGAGTATTCTTTGAAACTCAATGTCCAGGATAGCTAAACACACCTCTATTATGTCGAGTCTCCTGCAGATAGCAATGATAAACTCCACACAAAAACAAAACAAAAATAAAACAAATAAGCAAAACAAACAAACAAACAAACAAAAACTTGAAGGTACTGAAGAGTGATCAAAAGAAAGAAGGAAATCAGCATGTAGACAAAGGGGAAGAGAAATGATAATGGTGAGTTTCCTGTTTTAATGACGTTTAACCTGAGGGTGGAGACAGTCAGTGCCTAGTGGGGTTACTAAAACTGTTATTGAAAACCCATAGATAGGCCTTATAGACTGAAGAACTAGAAAAAGGAATTTAAGGAACTACAGCGACTGTTTTATTATTACCCCCCCAATAATTCAAAAGTTTTTAAAAAGAAAAGAAACTACAGCAACCGGATAGTGAAGGAAGAATTCTGAAAAAGAGATAAACACAAAAGACCCTCAATAGCCAAAGTGATCTTAAGACAGGTGAACACATCACACTTCCGGATTTCATATTTCATAACCATATTACAAAGTATAGTCCTCAAAACAGTATGGTGCCAGCAGAAAAACAGACACCTAGACCAGTGGAACAGAAGAGGGAGCCCAGAAATAAACCAGTTCTCATGGATGACTTGGAGGGGTTCAAGACTTCAGTTAAGGCAGTAACTGCAGATATGGTGGAAATAGTGGGAGAATTAGAATCACAAATGGAGCCTGAAGATGTGACTGTTGCTGCAATCTCATGGCACAACTTGGACAAATGAGGATTTGCTTCTTACGTGTGAGTAAAGAAAGTGATTTCTTGAGATGGAATCTACTCCTCGTGAAGATGCTGTAGAGACTGTTGAAATCAAACAGCACTGCATGCCCCAGAGAAATGGTTCATGAAAGGAAGAGTCAATCGGTGCAGAAAACTTTGTTGTTTTCATATTTTTAGAGATCGCCACAGCACCCCAGCCTTCAGCAACCACCACTGTGATCAGTCAGTCTCCCTCAACACCAAGGAGAGATCCTCTACCAGCAAAAGGTTTATAACTCACTGAAGGCTCAGCTGACAGCACTTTTTTTAGCAATAAGGTATTTTTAAATTAATGTATGTGCACTGTTTAGACACAATGCTATTGCACATTTAATAGGCTACAGTATAGTGTAAATATACCTTTTATATTTACTGGGCAAAAAAATTGTGTGACTTACTTCATTGCAGTATTCACTTTATCGTGGTGGTCTGGAACACAACCTGTAATATCTCCGAGGTATACCTGTGTTTTGCAGATAATATCCAGGGTTTTTAGTTATACTTGGTGAAAGCAAATGTACATTTGCTTCACTTTTGTTGGAGCTGAAGTCTGCAAATTTTCTAATTCATATTTTGAATAAATAGTGCATTAACATGATCAAAGTCCAACAAAGTGTAACAAAATATTTAGTAAAAAAAAAAAAAAAAATCTCTTTTTCTTCCTCTTCTGCCCTATTTCTACTCTGCCTCTGCCTATAGTGTCCTTTTTATCCCTTCAGAGTTTCCTCATATGTATATGAGGAAATGATAAATACAGATTTTTTTACCCTGCTTTTTTACAAAAAAGGTGGCCTAATATATACACTGTCCTGATCCTTTTATCTCTCACTCCATTTTCCCATATATTTTAGAAAGCTTTCTTTATCAAGGACATAAAGTGCTTCCTTGTTCTTTTTTTTTTTCTTCATCATTTCATAGATTTCTACGGTATTAGTGGAAGACTGTTTTAATGATATTTTCTAAATCATGTCGGTAAATTGTGAATTTCCACAGAAGTCTTAAAATCTTTTTTATAACATATAATCTATCCGTGTTTATTCTTAGTTAAACTCTCAGATGTTTGGGAAAGTTGGAGCCAGCATGAGTGTTCTTCCTTCTAGAATTGTTTACACGTAATATGTTTATTTTGCAGATAAAGAACAGTTGTCATATTCCTTTTTTGTATATTGTGTTTTCCAGATGATCGCAGGGATTCCATGATTCTGACATCTTAGGAGAAAAAGAAAACATGCCAAGTCTAATTATGGGAATTACAGAAGTGTTGGTGTTTTTAATTGAAAGAAAGAACTATGCAAGAAGGTTTGGGTGTTCTCTTTCTACTTTCGGAAGAACGCCAGTAAACGTCAGCTTTCCCTAGACTGTCTTCTCTGTTCCAAGGACATGTCTCATGGAACCTGCAGTCAAGTGCAGTCCGTTTAAACCAACGTTGTGATCTGTTGGAGGTTTCTGGCAAAAAAAAAAAGAATGTTTTACAACATTTGCCAACTCACAAGAATTAGTCCAACATAACCACTTGATAAGAAATTAGAAGCTTTTGTAATTATTAGAGAAATGCAAATCAAAACTACAATGAGGTATCACCTCACACCTGCCAGAATGGCCATCACTCAAAAGTCCACAAGTAAATGCTGGAGAGGGTGTGGAGAAAAGGGAAGCCCCCTACACTGTTGGTGGGAATGTAAATTGGTGCAGCCACTATGGAGGACAGTATGGAAGTTCCTTAAGAAAACTAAAAATAGAGCTACCGTATGATCCAGGAATCCCACACCTGGGCATGTATCCAGCGAGAACTCTAATTTGAAAAGACATATGCACCCCAATGTTCATAGCAGCACTATTTACAATAGCCAAGACATGGAAACAGCCTAAATGCTCACAGGCTGATGAATGCATAAAGAAGATGTGTACACACACACACACACACACACACACACACACACACACACACAATGGAATATTACTCAGCCATAAAAAGAATGAAATAGTGCCATTTGTGGCAACATAGATGGACCTAGAGATTATCATACTAAGTGAAGTAAGTCAGACAGAGAAAGAAAATATATGGTATCACTTATATGAGGTATTTTAAAAAGTGATGCAAATTCTATTTACAAACCAAAAAAGACTCACAGACATAGAAAACAAACTATGGTTAGTTACCAAAGGGGAGGGGGAGGGAGAAATTAGGAGTTTGGGATTAACAGCTATACATTACTATATATAAAATAGATAAACAACAAGGACCTACTGTATAGCACAGGGAACTATATTCAATTTCTTGTAATAACATGTAATGGAAAATAATTTGAAAAGAAAAAATATATATGTATGTATATGTACAACTGAATTTGCTGTAAGCATGAAACTAACATTGTAAGTCAACTACATTTCAATACAAAATAAAATTAAAAAAGAAAATAATAAAAAAGATAACAAACAAAAAAGAAATTAGAAGCTTTTGTTTGAAACATAGGAAAAGCAGTTTACTTGCTACACATCAGCAAACTGCAAAGAGGGAAACAAAAAGAGGTTTCAAGAGTTATTTTTTTAGAGAGGAGCTCTTTTTCTAGGTTTCTTGGCAGCATTCTCACAGCCTTTACTGTGATTTCTTCCTGTGAGTCTTACCCCCTGATGTGAGAAGGGAAAGAATAAAGATTGTGACTTTTCCTTCTGTTTCTACAGTCACCATCAGGAGTTAATGGCAAAACTGGACGTGGCTGAATCAGAGTATAAGAATTTGGTTTATTTTCATGCAGTCATATTGGTAGGTCAAATGGTCGGTCGAGGGTATGGAGCAAAGTAACCATCAATACGCATTGCTAAATAAATGATGTCCAGGAAATTAAGCAAGCTGCTTTGAGAGTATCAGCTTTTTTGATCTTAACTGGCTCACGACACTTGTAGCTGACATATTCTTTTTTTCACATTTTGTTTTCATTAGTGAACTCAAGATTTTTGCTGAGGGAAGGTGATCCTAGCCCCAACTCAGGATAAATTCTCATTAGCTCAAGCCACTCCTTGCCAGTGTTAGTCCTAGTGATAGGCATGTGATAGAATTTTGGCCAGTGAAATATAAGAGTATGATGATGATGATTATTATTTTTTTTGCAAATGGTTTCCTCACATAAAAAGAAATCCTTAGGAAGAAATAGGCTTTTCTCCTCCTGGAAACATGCCAGCTATTTTGTCTGATCTTGACTGAGGACAAAGCCAATTCTCTGAGGATGGCAGAGTGGCATACAGGAAGAATTCAAGATCTTGATAATGTCATCAAGTTTAGAAATGACCAACTCTGGAGACCTGTTATATTTTATTTATGTGACAAAATGAATTCTCTACAGTTTTAAAGTTATTGTTAAGCTTCTTTTACTTGCAACCCAAAGCATCCTAACTGATACAGTACCTTAATGTGCTACATTTTTTTCAAAAAGGAGTGGTGATAATTCAATTGTGGAAGTGCACATATTCAAACACACATGGGCCATGCAGCTTAGAACAAATGGCAGTTGGAGGATAAGTTTCCATTTGATAATTCCATTTCTTCTCTGAAGAAACATGGATTTTGAACTAATGTAGAATTATTTGATAAATACAGCGTTACAATTTCAGAAGTTATTTATAGATCTGAAGAATGAAAGACACTATTACATTATTCTGCAATCCCCTGGATGTTTCTGAATTACCATGCATCTTTCCAAACAGCATAACTTACTTCCAAGAGAATCCGAAAGAGGTGAAGGAGATCTCAGTTTATCAAGAAGAGATAGTTTTCACATAATTTTTGGACGAAGTTAATGAGTCCTTAGGTTACACTGGCATTTCTGACTATGTGCTAAAACACTGAGATATGTTTGAACTAATTTACTCTCTGAAAGTGTATTTTCTTGTGAATTTACAGAACTCAAAATTGAGTGCTATTTCTACAGATGTGAATTTGAATCCAGAACTGAGTTCTGACCCATGAACATTTCTGTAGTTCTCCAGAAGAGTTCAGTTCAGTCTGCTAAACATCACCATTCTTACCAATTAACCACAGTTGATCAAGGACTAACACTAGACCTATAGACCTTTCTATGAAGTCTTCCTTATTGAAATTACAATATATTACTTTTATGTCAGTATACCTTTTCAGCAGCCTTGGGAATTTCACAGCCGCTGTAATCAAAATATGATTTACCTCTATATGGGATTTCTTTGAAAAGCTAAAATTGAGGAATTAGCAATCAAGGCAGCCATGATATTAGACAGGCAATGAACATTTGCATATAGAGACAGAGATAGGAAAAATGCCTTAGTCATATTATTGGTTACAAAAGCAATGAAATTACAAGCATCTTATTGGCATTGTGGAGAAGTTTATAAAATTTCCTGGTAACGAAGAAATAATAAATAATTAATTTTAGTGTTTCCATTGCTAGTAATTGAATATAAAATAGAATCATTGATATTTTCTTTATTCAATGTGCTCTCTATATTAATTTATTTGAATGAATGTTGTTATATTTGCACGTCTATAAATCACTTTAACAAAATCAGTTATGATTTCAGTTTCCTTACCGCTGTTTTCTATCATTTTTTATCTTCTTCAAAATTGAGGTTTTCAGGAATCTGACTTGTCTACTTTGAAAATGTCTGCTGTATATTGACATTTTTGGGGGTACAGTTATTGTATTACGGCTAAAAAATCCATGTTTTTGAATAGCTTTAAAAATAAGAATTTTCATGAAGGATACATGTACACATATGTTCTACTTTTGAAAATTTGTATTCGTCCATGCCCAGGACTTTGCATACCATCTCTTAGCAAACGCCAGCTGTGATATTGTGATATAATAAGTACGTATTTGGTCTCTGTCCCTAGTTCCTGGCACAAAACTCCTAAAACCCTTGCCGTTTCCTGAATGATAGAGATGACAGGAGCATGTTTTGTTCTTTGATAATAAGTCCCTTTGAACCATACCTGACTTTATGCTAATGAGGTGATGAAGGATGCAGGTTGGTTGCCAGAGGAACCAACCCTGTGAGTGGAAGACTAGAACTTCAGCCCCATCCCCTGAGTTACCAACAGGCAGTGATTTAATTAATCATACCTACATTACAGAAACTCCCTAAGAACCCTAAATGAAGAAGTATGGAAACCTCCCACATGCCAGGAGGGTGGTGCACCCCAAAGTCCATGAGGACAAACGTTCCTGTACCCAGGACCCCTCTGGACCTTTTCCCATGTGCCTTTTCATATGGCTGTTCATTTGTATCCTTTATAATAAATCAGTAATAGTAAATAAACTGGTAATTAGTAAAGTGTTTCCCTGAGTTCTGTGAGCCATTATAGGAAATTATTGAACCTGAGGAGGGGGTCATAGCCAAGTCAGATAGCAGTGTGGGTAACCTGGGGGACCGAGTTCTTGCAATTAGTGTTTGAAGAGGAGAATATTTTGTGAAACTGAGCCCTAACTTGTCTGCACCAACTCTGGGGCGTGTCAGAATGAAATAAATTATGGATAATCCAGCTGGTGTCCACAGAGAACTGGAGAATCACTTGGTGTGGAAAACCCACACGTTTGGCATCAGCAGTGTTGTGAGCAGAAAACCAATGAGATGTATATCTCCATATATTATATTACATATATTACCTATATCTGAATATCCTATTGGTACTACAAATATAATATTTCTGTAGTCAAAACTTATCATTTGCATTCCTGAAGACCACTCCTCTATCTGATTTTTCTATCTTTTCAGCATCCTTCTCATAGTGTCTCAGGTTTGAAACCTCAGAGCCATTTTTGATTTCACTTTGCCTCCTGTCTAATCTGCTGCCAAAATGCATTTTCTGCTTCAGGTGCTATTTGAAATCAATCAAACACCAAGCGTTTCTTAAGCCCCTCCATATACTCAATACTTTGCGGGCTATAATGGGGGACACACAAGAAGCATTACATTTGACGCAACACAAGAACAGATCACACCCAGGGGGTCTCCTCAACTGCCTTATCTGCCAGAATGAGGAATGCCAACACTAACTTGTTCAGCAAGTAGTCACTGTGTGCAGAGATATGACACCAATTCTATTCAGTAGTGTTCATGAATTAGGTGCCTAATTTGTAGGAGGAAGCTGTTGCAAGAATCCCAGCACTTTGAAAATGTATCCGAAGTGGAATGACAAGAAATCGCAGAACAAAATAACCCCCCCACCCACCCCAGGCTGATCCATTATTACATGAGGTATGAACTCATTTCACAGAGTTTAGATGTTAGATTGGGAGCCTTCTTTGCGCCACCTGAGAAGACAGTCATGTGTGTGGGTGTGAGTGTTCTCTCTCCCCTGCCCTGCCACTCCCCTGAGAAAGCTTGGATTGGGTAGATGGACTGTCTTAATTTTGGCATCCAGTATCTGTTAGGGACCACTACTTCTAAACTATTGTAACAGAAAACAACAAATCTGACTCCATATTAGATCTGCTCCTTTGGCTTTAACCCTTTGCTCTGTTTCCTGGGCTGGTTCTGCACCTTTTGTGAAAGAATGCTGCCTAGAGCCTGAAATAGACAGGAGAGCCTGTTCTCAAGGCTCTGACCTTTAAGGGTATTAACAATTTTCCATTCATATAAAGATAGAAAGTTGCAGAAGAGAAAATAACATCCGTTTTGTTGGAGGTTTACGGGGACACCATGACCTGGCCCACGTGGACGGCTGCAAGAACAAAGGATCCTTACAGCAAGAGGTTTGCAACAACCATCCACACTCCTTCCCTTTTTAGAAGAAAAGGCGCAGGAACAAGGATTCTCACACCAAGACGTTTGCAACAAGCACACCCCCTCCCTTTTATAGTATAAAAGAAGCCTGAATTCTGACTTGGGGAAGATGGTTCTCCAGGACATTCGTCTTCCATCTTCTCAGCCTTCTGGCTTTCCGAATAAAGTAGTTATTCCTTGCCCCAGCACCTCGTCTCCTGATTAATTGGCCTGTTGTGCGGCGAGCAGAATGAGTTTGGACTCAGTAACACTACTACTCACCAAATCTCTTTTCAAATTAATTTTTGGTGTTCTTACCAATGACTTAGGCCATTAACCACTAGCCTTCACAGATGATCAGAATTCAGGGTGATGATGACTAGGACAGAGATACCCGGTGAGATTCATGGGGTTACGTAGGACCAGCATTTCCCTTCTGAGGCTCTGGGACGGAGCGGAGTGGGGGTCAGTTTGGATGTGGTAGAGGAGATAACACCTGAACTGACTCTTACAGAACGAGTGTGAATCACCCAGTGGAAAGGCATTAGAAAGAGAAATTTCGGTAGAGAATGTAGAACATGTGAAGGCTTGAAGGTACGAGAGAGCATGGCACCTTCAGGGAGCTGTAAATTAAGACATGGAGTGTGGTATAACAAGTGGGGGCAGAGGGGGAGAGTAAAGGGGACTGGACTGAGCTGGGAGTCACAGGCCAGAACATGAAGTTCCTGATACGCATGTTGGAGAGTTCACGAGGTGACTAAATACACGCATAGGGCAGACTTTTAAATAATGGATTATTAGAGGACAAGACAAGAAGCAGGAGTGCAAGTGTGCAATTAGGAGGCTGTTGCAATATTCCAAGCAAGAACAGTGCTGTAACTTAGGGTACAAATGGCCGATGAAAGGGCCCTGCCCGATTTAGCATGGCTGGATTTTCAGAGGGGCAATTAAGGAAATGGATGAGGCAAAGCCCCTGGATTTGATGGCCACTGGAGGGTGTCAAGAGAGCGACCTCAGTGAGGGGCGGGAGGCTGCAAGCCAAATTATAAGGGCTTCAAGGAGTGAGGAGGAGTGAGGAAGTGGAAAACTCTGGTTTAGGCCAGTTTTATTTTTAGACTTTTGGCAGGGAGAGGAAGGTGAAACATGGTGGCTGGTGAAGGAACAACAGGATAAAGGGAAGTTTTGTAATGAGTTTTAAAAATTGTAAATGAGATCTAAGCATGTTGGTAGACTGAGAAGAAGTAGTAAGGGAGAGATTGGAGACCAGAGAGGAATTAGAACAATTAAAGAATGAAGGGCTCAGAAGGCTCGCTAGAAAAAGATAGAGATAATTAAAAAAAAATGTCGAGTTTGATTTTGGAAACAATGACTATGAATGAGTCCTTTTCTCTAAGACAGGAGGGAAGGAAAAGTTCGTATGAGAAAGATAAAAGGAACTTGATATGGAAAGGAGACAGCAAGTGCAGAAGAGCTTGGAGGTGGAGTCCCAGCAGCTCGTGAGGACAGTACCTGCCTCCCGGAGACACACTTACCGCTCATGGCAATGGTTTGGCTTAGCGGTGGTGGGGAGAAGGCTGGGAGTCAGTGAGCGACAACCGACAGCGTCATGGAACGTGAGCGAGCACTCCTTCGGGGTCAGTTACCGGGAATTCATAGAAGACCTTTGAGCGTGATTCCGAAAATCTTTCTCAGGGCTCAGCTGCCTGCTTGAAAGAAAAACTACGGGAGAGACCGCAAGAGCGATCTGACAGTAGCCTCCCTACCTCTCATTTCTCATGTCCAGCACCCACTCTGCGTGCTGTTTGGTTCTCAACTCGTCCGTGTTTTCCAAGTTTATCAGTAGCTATGTTTCAACACTGAGACACAGTGCTTACCAGCGGATACATTTGTGAAGGAAGTGGAGAAGCAAAGAGTAGCAGGTAAGCCAGACAGTGCTAGATAAGGCATCTCCTATATCCCGGCCACATCAACGTACTGGCTGTTTCCTGGATGGTAAACATTTGCTTTTTCCTGCCTTTACACAATCGCTCTGCCTCTCTACCAGAATTTCCTTCTTTTTACCATCTGAATGTAGTTAAGATCTACCTCAAATGCTCCCCTGGGAAGCCTTCTCTGGTCACTTCGCTGAGAATTGATGTCTCGTTCCTGAATGTCTCTGGTACTATGCACAACATTTGTGGATTTCATCATGTTTTATATGATTTCACTGATTGTTTGTGTGTCTACCAACCTCATTTCATTTGTAGGATCCTCAGACAGAGTAACCACGTTTTAAATTTCTTTGTATCTTAAACCAGAGACTGATGGATATAATAATTGCTCAATAATATTTATTTTAAAAATACAAAGTAAACAAAGGAGAGCTACCAAATGATATCTTTGAGATGCAGTGGCATACTGAAAGACCCTAAGCTTAAAGTTAGGCAGCCTTGAATTTAAACACAGCTTATAATCAGATCATAGTTCTGTGATTTCAGACTAACTAGTCAACCTCCCTGAAATTCCGTTCCCTTAACTATAAGATGGGGATAATAACTGCTTTACAGACTTGTTAGGAAAATTAGAAATGATGCAATCATCTAGCAGAAAGCCTGGCACATAGTAAATGCTCAATAAAAAGGCAGCAATTATTGTTATTATTTGCTTTACCATTTGTTCTTTTTTAATGTAATTTTTAAAATTGACCTATAGTCAGTTACAGTGTGTCGGTTTCTGGCATACAGCACAATGTCCCAGTTATCATTTGTTCTTTAGTTCTTAAAACTTAAGTAACGGAGTGGCAAAGACCCACATTTACACTATGTAGCTTAAATAGTAAGAAGAGGAAGCCAGCAACAAGCTATTGACACGCTGTAAACTGAACTGGAAGAAACCCGGGACATTCTGTTTATAGTCTGGTCTTGGATCCAGTGAGCAACTGACCACAGCTGCTGGATGGACAAATCACAAAGACGTCAGGTGCTCCCAACCCCACTGATCAGGGCAAGTGCTTATCCGGGGGTCTGCTCTCACCACTCAAAAATGGCTTCATGCACAGATGGTCTGGGCTTCACTTCATTTAGTTTGTATAGTTGACCACAGCCAATCTGTCACAGGGAATACTCCTGCCCTAACCAGATGGAAAGATCAGTTCACCAAGTATTGTCTCTTTTTCGTTTCTAACGACTCTAAGTACACAAAAGTAGTCTTTCTATTAAGCAAACATCTTTTATGCTAACAATAATGCTCACGGCTAAACCTGGAGGAATTCTTTGCTCAGGAGTTCTGGAATTAGCACACGTCTTGTTGGGTGAACAGCAGGGAACGAAGGTCTACCATCCAAAGTGAAAACTGGCCACAGTGCAAGAGCAACCGCTGGGGTAATTGGATGCGTGTATTCAGGGAACCACAGGGTTGCCAAGGAGACAGGCACTGTGATGAGCTGTTTAGAACAGAGTGAGTATTTTAGGAAGAGTAAAAAATACCCAATTCTATTTTGCCAGACATCATTTGTATATATCTTTCCATCCAGGGATGAAAGATTATATGTGAACAAGGATGTCAGTAACTCTTTCAACAAACACTTGTCTAAACTTGGCTAAGAAACCTAACATTGTCAAGGAAGTTGTTGCAAATGATGTGCTTCTCTTTGCTATTATCAAACATTCCTAAGCTGGCCAAGCCACGCTCTCCACAGAGTCACATTCTTGGAGGGGGTGCGGGTGGAGGTCTGTGTGCGGCAGGCTCTGGGGCTGGATGACTGGAGCTGGCAGTGATCACCTGGGTGAGAGAGCCGGTGCACGTGCTGATGGTGCTTCAGGCGCTTCCGGAAGGTCATCCTCTGGGCTCCCTGCCCCCAGGCTTGTGTCCTGACACTTCCTTTTGCACTTTCTCTGCCTCACTTATTCTCAGCTGCTGGCAGTGTCTGCAATAGGACAGGCTCCTGCTTCTCCCTGCAGCTCCTCTCTGGATGCTGCTTCCTCTGCTGGCACACACGTGCTGTGCTTCTCCTCCTCGGTAATTCTTTAGTTTTCCTTCAAGTCTCAGAAGTACACCGTGATGGGATGCCAGATCCATCTTTTTAAAGAAAGTTTTCTCTGAATACATCCTAACATACTTCCCCTCTGTTCTCTCATACCACTAGTGGAATGTGGAGACAGCTGGAGTCAGCAGGACAGTTGACCGTTCTACACATTAGCCACAACATAAAGAACCTTCACACCGTGATAAGTTGTCATGACACAGAGTCACAAGTTAATATTGGGTGTCAGTATCCTCGGGTATTTCCCCAAACATGGCACATGTCACATTACACGCAATGGTCACTTGCTTCCTTGTCTGCCTCCCATTTATCCCAAACTCCTCAGAGTCAGATGCCGAATCTTGTCCTTAGTTAAATTCTCAGTGTCCAGCCAGTTACTTGGGACATAGGTGATCAATAATTGTTTAACAGATGAATGAATAAACAAATAAATGTACTCCCCAACAGCCTAAGAATACCAGAAATGGACATGATGTAGAGGCTTGATGTTAAAGAAATCAGTCATCACAGAGGGGAAACAAAAAGATGTCGTGAAAATGTTTTACTTTGTAAAAATAATTTATTTTAAAAGAAACTTAATTTACACAAATTATTTAAGAACAGTATTAAGAATGTTTACGTACCCAGCCATTTGAGAGTAAATTGTTGATAAGATGCCTCATCAGCTCCAAATTCTTTATTGTGTATTAAAAAAAAAAACAATAAGGGCATTTTCCAATATAACACAATATAGAAAATCAGAAAATTAACTTTATAAATAAACTACAAGGATATATGGTGCAGCACAGGGAACATAGCTAGCATTTTATAACTTTGGAGTATAATATATAAAAATTTTGAATCACTATGTTGTACACTTGAAACTGATATAATGTTGTAAACCAATTATACTTCAATTTCAAAAACTGAAATTAAAACAGAAGAGAAAAGAAAATAAAGTGGATTACTGTCTAATCCTCAGGTCCTCTCCAAGCTTCACCAATTATGCCACAGTCCAGTCTAGTCCAGAATCACAGCAAGTCTCCTTGGTCTCCTTCAGTCTGCAGCAGCCTCTCAGTCTTTCCTTGGCTTCCATGACCTTGACATTTCCAAAGATACACAGGTTCAGTTTTTTGTTTTTTGTTTTTTTTAAGAATATCCTTCATTCTGGGTATGTCAGATATTTATTTTTGTGTGTGTGATTATGTTAAGATTAGGTTGGATTGGCAGGAATATCACAGAAATGATACTGAATTTAAAAAAATGTTCTCATTGAAGTACAGTTGATTTACAATGTTGTGTTAGTTTCAGGGGTACAGCAAAGTGACTCAGTTTTACATATATATATATATTCAGATTCTTTTCCATTATAAGTTATTGTAAGATGTTGAATATAGTTCCCTGTGCTGCATGGGAAGCCTTTATTGTTTATATATTGTATATATAGTTGTGTGTGTCTGTTAATCCCAAACTCCTAATTTATGTCCTTTCCCCTTTGATAACCATTAGTTTGTTTTCTATGTCTGTGAGTCTATTTCTGTTTTGTAAATAAGTTCATTTTTTTTTAGATTATACATATAAATGATGTCACATGATATTTGTCTTTGTCTGACTAACTTAGTATGATCACCTCTAGGTCCATCCATGTTGCTGCAAATACCATTATTTCACTCTTTTCTATGGTTGATTAATACCTCACTATATATACATATACACCACGTCCTCTATCCATTCATCTGTTGATGGACACATAGGCTGCTTCCTTGTCTTGGCTATTGTAAATAGTGCTACTATGAACACTGGGGTGCATGTATCTTTTCAAATTAGAGTTTCCTCCAAATATATGCCCAGGAGTAAGACTGCTAGATCATGTGATAAGTCTATTTTTAGTTTTTTAAGGAACCTGCATGTTGTTTTCCATAGTGGCTGCACCAATTTATATCCCTACCAGCAGTGTAGGAGGGTTTCCTTCTTCTCCACATCCTCTCCAGTATTTATTATTTGTACTTTTTGATGATGGCCATTCTGACTGGTGTGAGGGGATGTATCACTGTGGTTTTGATCTTCATTTCTCTAATAATTAGTGATGTTGAGCATCTTTCCATGTGGCTGTTTGCCATCTGTTGCTCTTCTTTGGAGAAATATCTGTTTAGGTCTTCTGATTATTTTTTGATTGGGTTGTGTGGTTTTGTTTTTTTTTTTTTTTTATTGAGCTATGAGCTATTTATACATTTTGGAAATTAATCCCTTGTCGGTCGCATCATTTTCAAAAAGTTCATGGTTTCTGCTTCTCTTTTGGATCATTCACTCTGCACCAACTCATTGCCCCAGGTCTCCACATAGTCATCCATGTGGACAACCAGGGGAGAGTCTGGTGCCACATCCGGAAAAGAGGCTCAGATAGTGAGGAATTGAGACCTCCAGCCAACCATCATAGTCAAGAACTATCTTCAGAATAAACCCTTCAGCTCCCAATGGCTGCACTGCTGGTCATCCACTTAACAACAATATCATGAGAATCCTTGAGCCAGAACCACCCAGGTAAGCTGCATCTGACTTTGTAACCCTCAGAAACTGAGAGATAAATTAATATGCATTGGTTTAAGCCACTAAGGTTTGGGATAATTTGTTATGTAGCAGTTGATAACAAATACATGTTAGTAGAGTGACTAAATCATCCTTTTTTGCCCTTAATTAAGGTTCCTGGCTTTAGCACTGTAAGTTTCATGTCTTGAGAAATCCCTCAGTCAGGGTAAATCAGGATAGTTGACTGTTCTACACATTAGCCACAATATAAAGTACCTTCACATGGTAATAAATTGTCATGACACAGAGTCACAAGTTCATGTGCACAGCAGAGAGCATCAGCTTAGTCAGCAGTGTAGTTAATATCATCTGTAAAATGAAATAATTAAAACGGATGATTTCTAAATTCCTTCCCAGCCCAAAATTAATCCTGTGACTTCAGCTTTTGGGTGGTGGTTATAAAAATGATTCCAAAACCTGGTAAGCTGAGGCTAACCAGTGAACTTTAATACTTAAGCTGCTTTACTGCAATACGGGGAATGTCTTGCATCATGGGCCCACAAAAAGTCTCTGAAACCAGGGGATTTTTAATCTAATTAAGCTGCCTGGCTGAAAAAGATTTAGGTCCTCATCTAAGCGTTTGAGCATTTTTTTTTCTCTCTCTAGTCCATGTGCGATTTTCCAAAAACACAAATTAATAGTCCCAATCACCTGTCATTTAAACAAAAGATTTTTTATTATTTTTATCCAAAGAGCAAATTATTACCTAGCCCAGCAGAAGTTTTGTGTGAAACTGCCCTCTGTGTGTGTGTGTGTGTGTGTGTGTGTGTGTGTGTGTGTGTGTGTGAGATAGAGATTCCCTGGACACTTTAATATTGAAAAAGAATCTTATTTTCCCCTAGAAATCCCAAGAACTTCAAGAATAGATAGTGGCTGAGGGTTCCATGGGGGAGCAGAGGGCACTAGTGGAATCTGGAGAATCTGAACATGGGCACAGTGGGCCTGGGAGGAGAAATATTGCGTGAGGGACAAAGAGGATGGGGAAACTTACAAGGGGGCTTGTGGCGGCATGATCAACACCAAAAGTGGACATGTAGGAGTCACTTGCTCTGCAGATGGCTATGTGGAGATGTGAGGCAAGGAGATGGTGGAGTGGTTCCCATCTAACATTCAACAGAGGTTCTGCAAAGCCTAGGGGAGCAGAGATAACCATCATAATAGCCAGGGAGATGCCAGAGTTCTCCCCAGTTTGGCTAGACCTTTAACTAGATTTCATGTTTGTATTGTGTCCTTTTGGGGTACTACATTGTACAGCAGACAAGGGCAGGCACAAAAGGATAAAAATGGATCTTCTGATGTGGTGGTTTTAAAACAGGTCAATAAATTCTCCAACACTACTCCATGCAAAAGGTGAAACCTAATTCCCTTCACCTTGGCTGTGGACTGTCCTTAGGACTGGTTTCTCATTGATCAAATATGGTGGAAGTGAGGATGTGTGACTTTTGAGATCATATTGTAATAGGCATTGAGGCTTTCTCCTTGCTCTCTCATGGAACACTTATTCTTTGAGTCATGAGGACTGTCAGGCAGCCTTACAGAGAGGTCCATATGGCAAGGAATTGAGCCTACCTGCCAAGAATCAGCAAGGAACAGAACTGAGGCATCTTGCCAACATCTGTGTGAATGAGCCACCTGGAAGCAGATCCTCCAGTTCCAATCAAGCCCTCAGATGACAGCAGCTCCACTGCCACCTTGACCACAACATGATGGGAAGACTGGAGGCAGAACCACACAGCTAAGCAACTCTCGACTTCCTGACCCAAAAACTATGAAATAATACGTGCTCATAGTTTTTAAAAAGCACTAAATTTTAGAGGAATTTGTTATGCAGCAATAGGTAATTAGTGTATCTGCCAATCTAAAGATGGAATCTTAGGCTTGTTTTAATAAAATTTGGTGAAATAAAAGAATATGACTCTATTTACCCTCTGGGTAGTATATCATGCGGACCAACAACAACAGGGGCACCAAATATAATAGAAAATGATAACATACACCCCAGCTTATGGGCTCTGTAGGCCACCAGGACCTTTCTAACCATTTCCTCTTCTGCCCTGCTCCATGGTTTTTGGGAGTCTGGCCTTGGGAAACTCGCATTCTGATGATGGTAAGCCCTAGAAATGTCATGTGGTTTCAGGACCTGGGACTATATTTAGTTATGCCAAGCCGATATAAAAGAGCTAGCTAGTCTGGAGACAAGAAGGAAGAATGGAGCTGAGAGAATGAGAAAAGAGATTATTTGCCTCCTTGAAGAGCGGGGAAGTATCTACTTGAAGTCCTTAGTTTGCAGGAGGACCCACTGTATTTTCTGCACTTGGGTTCTGTGCGATTCCACTGTATCCTTCCAATTGCTCTATTTATATTTGAGCTAATTTGAATAGTTTCATCTTTGCAACCAAATGATCTCTGTAAGACAGCATTGCAGGCCATGTTGCTGATCCCTTGTGTTGGCTCTATAAGAGCATGTGGGGAACAGAAGAAATTGCCTTTGGGGTCACATTTTCAGCAAAGCTAGTTCTTACAACACAAAACTGGACAACATGGAACTATTCTTATAGAAAGAACTATTTTTATAGTAAACCATTCCTGTAGGGATATAAGTCCAAGGTGAAGAATAGTCATTCATAACTGAGTTAAAAAAAATAGAAATATGCTTCTTTCTTGAGTAAAATGTGTTCTAAGCAATCTTAAGTTCTGAGGAAAATGAATTATTTCAACCAAAAATGATTTTAAAACCAGATGAGCTATTTCTGAACAATCAAAATGTCTCTGGGGTTTCTCATCGAAATTTCAACCAACGTTTGAGACATGATAATATGAAGTATAACAATTTCAGGCCTTTATTACAATTAAAAATAAATAAAATGCAAGAAAATAACAAAGACTGTCAACTGCCTCAGGCCCAGAATTAAAAGCTCGTGAATATTTTCCCTAAGAACTGACAGCCCTCTGAGCTGTGCCGCAGTGATTCCTCATTGTTAGGTGAGGAAATGCCATTTTGCAAATGCGAAGTGTGTTAGACAGACATTCACTGGCAATCTTCCAGAAACAAGTACCCTTATGTGGTGGAAATTCAACACAGCTAAGATTACTGTTTAAAAATAAAGAGTCATTGCAAGGTGAAAAGACTTGTCTGTACCACACACATTCCAATACATGCTGTAGATTTCTCAAAGGTTTTGTTTGCTGGTTCAATCATGACCTGATTCAGGCTCCTGGGAATTCCCCGTTGGCAGCTTCAATTGCAAAATTTAATTTTAGTTCAGAGATGATTTAAATAAAAACTGTTCAGGTTGTTAGCACTGTGAATACACAGAAAGAGAAACACACACACACACATTTACACGATTCCAATAGGAAGACATGGCTGCACTTCAGGTAAAGTTTAGTTAATAATTTTTCTGCTTAAAATTCCTTTTGCTAACAATTCAAAATAATGTCACCAGTCAATTTAAAAAAAAATATCTGAGATGGAGATTTTAGAGATCGGAGCAGGGATGGGGAGCAAATATCATTCAATTAAACAATTTCTTTCTAAAAATGTTAAGAGATCTCATCAGAGGCTCTAAATGAAGCAGTCTGGTGTCTGTCCAGGATGCCCGGGCCCACTTAGAATGCTGAGTAGAGACATTAGCTTTGCACTTTTGGAGGTCTGGGTGGGATGCAAGAACACAGTGGCATTTGGGGTTTGGCAAAACCTCTCAAATTATTTTTCAAACACTTTTGGTTTGGCAGAGGCAGATTTGATTTTGCCAAATGCCTTTTTTTCTTACTTTGGAACTCAAGTGTACTTCAAGGAAAATTTAATCCATATGCTTCTGATTTACTTATTCTTAAGTCATCAAATTATTGTCTTGAAACAATGGATTAATGCTCAAGAAAGTCTTTGGAACCCTTTGGTGAAATTATTGTAAACCCTCTCTGCACTCCATTCCAATTCCTTTGCCCTGAACGTCAGTGCATGTGATGCCAGCGTTAAATTCAGCCACAATTTTGGAAACTTTACTTTTGTTTCCTAGTTAGAATCCTGTGAGCATGAGGTGTGTTGACCTACAATTAAAAAACTGCCAGTTATTTCTCCTGCCAAAAATGGATTTATTTGGGATCAGCAAAGAATTGCAATTTGGGGTCTGCAACCATGGCCAGTCATGTGCAAGCCCCTGCATGGCAAGGGCAGGAGAATGCTTTCATTTAGGTGAAAACAAAGTCGGGGAGGGTTCTAGTAAACAGAGGGTCCATGGCTATTCATTGACTGAGTCCTTGCCAGCAAAGAGGAGCCTTTCTTCTTCCTGTTGGATTCTGGGAGAGCTCCCCCTTCTGGCCACCCAAATATTTTAAATTGAGGCTTCTGTTTGTTTTTTATAGTGGGTCTAAGATTAGCCAAAAATATAGCCTATTGTTACTGGATAACGTAATTACAGGATTATACAATTTTGGAGTTCAATCTTTTCCTTGGTGCAACATTCCTTTTTCCATCCTTCTGAGCAATCACCCACTCTCCATAGCAACACACAGCAGGAAATAGTCCCTTTCCAGTCCTGGATAACTCTTAAATGTAGGGTTTTTTTTTTTTCTTAATTCATGATTAAAGTTCACAGTAGGTGATGTGGCTGTTATCCAGGGAGATTATGCAAAGGTGACCTGGGAAGTGTCGGCCGTCCTTGGCATCACTTCACTAGGCTGAGTCTAGACTCTTTGCTTGGGTGGGGTCCTAAAGTCACTGCAAATCCCATGTGTCGTGAGCGGATCTCATTGCTCCATCCAAACCTACCTTTTATTCCTGTCTTTTCTAACTCAAAGAATGGTACTGGATTCTCTCCTCTGAGCCGTCTTCAGGCAAAGCCTATCCCCTACCTTGTCTAGCAAGGGCACTCACTCATTCACTGAGCATTTATTGAGTGATACTCTGGTTAGCAAATGAAAAGGGCTGAAGCCAAAGAGAAAGGTGCAAGTCAAATGGATATTGAATGCTCGTGCCAAGTTCTGTTCTGTTCTGAGTTTAAATGGTGAAGTGCGACTGGTCAGAGCTCTGAGGGACAAGCGCTTCCCTGTGGTATCTGGCTAAGCAGAGGCAGGGCATGGCCACAGTAAGAAGCCGTCTGATAAGATCAGTGTTGAGAATGGTGACTGCACATCCTCAACTGACCCAGAGGCTTCTAGGGAACATGAAGAGAATACACTCATGATTTGACATAAAGCCAGTTGAAAGAGAGTGGTTATGGGAGATGGGGGGTAAGGAATGGAATAGTCCCTAAGGGGGCAGGAGGAGAGACGGTCAGGGTACAGGAAAGTGGGTTAGCCCTGAACACAAGGGCACCCCTTCCTTGGAGCTTGGGGGGGTGGAGAAGTCTGCGATGCTCTGATACCAACATATTGCAGTGTGGCTACGAATAGTTGAGGGCATACAAATCACACGGTTTTGATTTTTCTTAGTGTTATTAGGAGGCTGAATTAATCTAAGAGAAGGGAGCTTGAGAAGAGTGGTGAGGTTGGAAGTCTGAAGAAACTGTGGCTGGAGAGTTTTTTTCCACAATGGTGCTCACCTGGACGGTTGGGAGATTTTCTCCAGCCGTGTTCGGCAGGTGTAAGGGAGAGAAGATGGATGGTTTGTGTTGATCCAAGATTGAGAGTTTACGGAGCGACCAGGTGGAGAAGCTCGGCGGCTGGAATGATGAATGTGCTGGACGGATGTTTGAAGAGACAAACCACAGGGTTTGGGCAAAAAAGCGAGGAAGTGAAGCAACTTGGTATCTCCAAGAAACAGCGGGGCGAAGGAGTCAAGCAGGTTTCAGGGTATTTAAAGAATGAAGGGGGAGAGGGCGACATTTTGTGCGGTGTTTGAGGGGGCCTAGAGAATTTTATATCCAGTGAAATGAAGACTGCAGACACCCAGGAAAGGCTTGGGAGAGGGATAAAGAACAATGGAGACGAAAACCAAGACTGCAGAAGTACACAGCTGTGAGAGGGAAACAGCGAGGACCCCAGAGGTCTGCATTTTAAGTGGAGTTAAGGAGTTTTCGCAGGCGTAGGGTGGGTCAGTGAGGTCCACAGGTCCTCATGTCCAGGGGCAATGAAGGCTGAACTGCAGGTGCAGGGGCCCCAGGAGGCTGGCTGCGGCCCTCCCTCAGGGTTCTCGACAGAATGAAGTGAAGGAATGTTCGGTCCCCAAGAGGGGCATCGGGGATGCTGAAGGTGATGAGAATTCAGGGAGAGGCCGCGCTGCTCAGGGGGTTACTCCTCCTTCAAGCCTCAGCTCAAAGCGCGTCTCCTCCAACATGCTCCTTCTTACCTTCAAGTAATGAGCAAACTTTTGTTTTTGTGGCATGTTTTTTTTAATTTTTTTACTTTCCCATTTACAAACTCAGGAAGCCGTTCTGAGAAAGGGAAGGAGGAGGCTGCCTGGATGGAGGCTGGGCCCCCGCATCGTGTGGGCTGGACACTTGGGATTCCTCACTGGGAAGCCATCCTGCACCCCAAGGGGCCTCGTTGTCGGACGGCATCTGAACTGGTGGCCCTGGCTTGCTCCTTGGTGGCTGGAAGGTGTGTTACTGTGGCTGCCTCGGCCCAGGATTTTATTTCTGGTGAACCTGATTAGCTAACTCACAGTCTAGGATGACGGCATTGTCAGAAATGGGTCTAGGGTGCGCATTTTGCTGAGATGGAAGGAAGCTGAAATGTGTAAACTGCACTGACTTGGCGATGCCGGCATTTGCCCGCACTTGCCTTGAGCTCCCAGGAGAGCCCTGACCCTGGAGGAGACAGGTGGAGAACCCCCTTTGCCCATCCACACGGGGGCCCATCAAAGACAAGAGGCGGACAGTCATCAGGACAGAGGTGACCGGGTCCACAGCAGCCTGAGCCCCAGCTCCCCACCAGCTCTTCCTCTTCCCAGGCCACGTTCACTCTAAGGCCCTTAAAGACGTTCCCTTTCTCAGGTGGGAAGAAAAGACACCAGGCAAAGAAAGAGGATGCAGCAATGTACTGGAGCAGAGAGTGGTTCCACCCGTGTGTTGTCTCAGTTTCGCCTCCCAGGAAGTGTTCTGGACAGAAGGAACCAGGATCACAGGCAGCAGGTCCGGCCGGAGCACCACATGACACTGGGGACACGGCCACGTGCAAACCCAGAGAAACTCCCAGAGTCCAGCCTCTTGCCTCCAGGCCAGTCCAACTAAAACACAGTTTTGGCTCAGAAGAAAAAGGCATGTTCCCATCCAACTTTGCCACTTGAAATGAAACTAGAAAAACATCCTCAGAACAGAGGTAGGTCTTGATTCACCCTTTCATTTCCTGAGGGAATTAGAGTTTTAATTATTACATTATTTCTGTCCGAAATCTGCTGTCGTGGTGGAATGATACCATTTTTGATCATTTACAGGTTTGATGCTTTATGTAGTGTTCATTTTGCCACAATTATGCGAGGTGACTGGATAAAGAGGAGGTGCTTGTTTGTTGGGAAATGCTATTTGGAACATCTTTTTTCAGAAATAATGTGTTATGAAACATTTTAAAAAGCTGCCAGACATAAGTATAACACATGTTCTTCATTATATGCCTTTAAAATATTTTTATACAAAAATGAAATTTCATTTTCATCAGACATTTTTCTTAATTTTTTTAAACAGTTGACAGCACTGAGAACATGATGGGGAGAAGAAGGGGGAAGAAGCAATTACCTGTTAGTGGTTTGATACCATGAATTTAAATAATAACTCTGCCGTTCACTTCATCCTATGTCTTGAACCTGCCCCGTCTCCTGCTCATTGCTGTTCTGGTTCCCCTCCTAACCCTCCAGAGGGCAAGAAACATATCTGGTGTTTCGTGGTACCCTTTTCCTACATAGGATGAAAAATGTAGGCCCTCCACTCAGAAAAATGCTTATAGGCATACACACACACACACAATTTCAGGAAAGGCATGCCTTCTGCCTCCACTCCACCCCCTCGAATCCCAACCTTAGGCTTCCAAATTAAGTCCTCCTACTCTATAAAAGGGACATTCAGTGCAGAACACCAGTCAATGCCAGGGGCTGCCTTTATCTCTGCATCCCTGCAGTGCCTAGTGCCTTGCCTGGCGTGGAGAAGGTGTTTCATCGTGTTTCATGAGCTACACTAAGAGAAAGATGTGCCATTCCAACTAAAGACGTGTAGGGAGGAAGGCGGAAGTCTCCTGAGCCTTGGGTTGTTAGGTGAGTGCTGGGGTGCAGTGAGGGCTGTCAGGGCAAAGATAGGATGACCAAGTTTAGCACTTGCCTTCTCTTAGAGTTCAGCCTGCCAATTAAAAAGACTGAAAAAGAAGCATTCTTTGGTTAAAGGAAGGAATTCTAAATTTCTGAAGCTGGGCTCTGTTGATCGTAGGAAAAGTTTGGATAGTCTCAGAAACCAAAGGAACTTCTAATGGATGATGTGGGTAAAAGAAATATTTAGAAAACAAACTTATGGTTACCACGGGGGAAAGTGGGTGTGAAGGGGTAAATTGGGAGTCTGAGATTTGCAGATATCAACTACTATATATAAAAGAGATAAACAACACGGCCCTGCTGTACAACACAGAGAACTATGTTCAGTATCTTGTAGTAACTTACAATGAAAAAGAATATGAAAATGAATATATGTATGCAAATGGATACACTTCATACCAGAAATTGGCACAATAAATAAACTGACTAGACTTCAATTAAAAAAGGAAATATTTGAAGGAGTTTTGAGACACAGAGTAAACCACAGCGGTGCCAGCATGATGACCATGACCGTCGACATCAACATCTCTCTGAAGCTTGGCCACCTCAGGGTACCCCAGAGCAAGGGCAGTCTCCCAAAGCAGTGGGCCCAGGACACAGTTGCTGCCTGTGTCATTCCTGTTCCCTCCTCGGCAGTGACACAGGTCACTCATCCCACAGTCCTTCCTGGATCCCAAGGGGCATTTCCAGCGGGGGGATTTCAGTTGAATGACTGCTGGCCTTTCTCCGCAGCCTGTCTTCGCTGGAGCTGGTGTGCTCAGCTCTTGCCAGAAACAAATTCCTGATGTGGAGGACTAAAATAAAACTGCCTGTGAACAGCTAGTTTATCCATTGAGACAGAGACATAGCTTTAGCGGCAAGTGTATTTACAGGGGAAAAATAAACAACAGAATAAATCATCAAATAACACTCTCTCCTTCTTTCTTCCTGACCCAGCTTTCCTTCTCATTTGTGCTCAACCCAGGATCTCACTGTGGGTAGTTTATTTGACCAAAGGAAGCTGTTTGATCAACTTGGAATATGTCAACTGAAAACAAATCTATTTGATCTAGAGAGGAGTGTCAAGAATCCTTTGTCTTTAATCTGAAAAAAAAAAGGGGGTGCTGAGATGATATTTACCATGGGAACAGAGTCATAATTTTGATGTCTTTCATCACTTTTCACTTGGCTTCCATTTAAAACAAGATCAGCCCCTCATCCACACACCAGTTGAGGGTCAAAAATCACCCCAGATTTTTTTTTTTTTTTGCTGCTTCCCAAATACAGCCCTGATATGTCAGTTAAGGAAAAAAGGTGAGAACTTCCTGTAGGTTCTTTCCCTCTTGGAGATTCTAGGGGAGGAATTTGTTTTGTGACTCTGTTGGTAGGGGTGGGTACACGAGATACTGATCTACTAAAGCAGACAATTTTACAGTGGGAGGAAGAGAGATATAAACGCTCCACCTCTGTTTTCTGGATTATTTCATCCTCCGTCATGACACAAATATCTATGATGTTAGAGAGAGAATTCTGGTCTGAGATATTCTACTCTTATCAAAATATGTGCTTGTTACTGTTGAATCACGGATTGATAAAATATGATCTAAATAGTTGTTAGTAATCAGGATTTGGTTTTCCTTTGGCTTAGCTTTTCCCATCTGGTTTCAGTTTTGTGGTTGCCTTTCCAATTTTGAGCAAATGTAATAAAAAAGAAGATTAAGAAAATAAAAACACAATATGATTTGTGAATCTCGTCCAGTTCAACCCTCTAAATAAGTAGATTTTTTTTTTTTTTAGGAAATCGATACTGGGTATGCTATTATGCTAGAGAGTCAGGTATTAAATACCCAAACCAGTATGCAGACAAAATGAACGTATTTCAACTTTGAATGCCATATTCAACAGAGAAAAATGATTATTCTACTCTACCCTGATACTCTGTAACAGTGATAATAGCAGAAGGAAAGAAAGAAAAAAAGAAAGGAGGAAAGAAAGAAAAGAAAGAAAGGGAAGAAAGAAAGAAAAAATGGAAAGAAAGAAAAAAGGAAAGAAAGAAAGAAAAAAAAAAGGAAAGAAAGAAAGGAAAGAAGAAAGAAAGAGAGAAAAAAGAAACTCCGCAGTGAGGGGCAGAGCACAAAAATGCACTGGTTAGAGTGGCCAAGAGATTGGAGCCAAGTTCCTGTGGGTACCATCAATCCCCCTCTAACCCCAGAGGACCCTCATCTTGTCCTCCACCAGATGTCACCTATCACGACACGAAGAAAGCAAATGTTCCCTGTGTCATCCTGGTCACCCCCCCGCTTGGAACTATGAAGTTCGTTAAGCCTATTGGTCATAGCATGAACGTAATAATAGTAATAATGATAGCTCACAAAAGCCGAGTGCCAACTGTTGCATCAAGTACATCACAGGCATTGTCTCTGGTCCTCCCAGCCACCCCCTGTGGTAGGCTGTGTCGTTATTATTACTGCTTTGTTGAGGGAAAATCAGAGCTTGGAGAGGCTAAAAGAATTGTCTTGAGTCTTAGTTACTAAGGGTGTGAAACAGGATTTGAAACCATATTTGCACATCAACCCTTATCCTTTAGCCTAGATCTCTGTGGTGGGAGGTAGACACCAACCAGGAAAAGCAGACTGCCTGGAAGGGCTGGAGCTCCCCCTCCGTGTTCTGATTCCCAGTTTGTGCCGTGCATGCCCCCAGCAGCACACTGGTTATTCCCTCTCCTCGTCTGTCTGCTTGTCTGTCTCTTCTACTAGACCAGAGCTCCTTGACAGTGAATCCAGAACACTGATAATGCGTGATACACGGTAGGTACTTAAAATCTTGTTGGCTGAAATATCCAAGAAGAGATCACATGCTCGGGAGTTGTAATAATAACGGAGCCGGGTCTTTCTCGCCTAGCTAATTCTGCATTCCTTTTCCAGATAGTCAATTATCTTGTTTGTAATCGTATACCAACTTTTAAAATGTAGGCAGGTGCAGTTGAGAATACAATTTGGTGTGTAATTGCCATTATTGTACTTGGCATTTGCAAATTTAATTCTAATTACAGAATTAACTGTTGCATTGTATGGAAAAGAAAAAGAAGCGTTCTAATTTAACGTCTTAATAGGAAGTGTACGCATATTTACTAACTTCATTATAAAGCTGTCATCGAGCAATTGTTGAATATCTATGGCACAAAACACAATTAGCTTTTCTTATGGAAGGTGCAGTCTTATTTTCATAGAGGCTTGTGTTACAACACTGCTTAGTTCTCAGATGCCCTCTGGTGGTGATAAATAGTAAATAATAAAATACGTGAAAATAAAAGGAATTTATTTGGTCGTGGCCCTTTTAAAATCAGTAACCACATCTGCTGTGACTTATTATATAGGTCAAATATAATTTAAAAAGATAGAGTATTTTCTTTGTCTTCCCAGGTTAGGGTAGCATCTTTTAAAAATATCTAACTGTGTTAAAAATTATTAGTAGAAGAACACACACATAATGCATAAGTAGGGTAGAGAATAATGAAATAAATGTGTGTCTATCCAGGATCTGGTTTAAGAAATAGAAAAGAAAATAGAAGAAGATAAATAGAAAAGAAAAACACTCAGTTTTTGTTTGATTTAAAATGCCTTTGTCTTTCCATCATGTCACACATCATGTCGGCTCTCCATATCCGCGGGTCCAGCATTCACGGATTTCAATCTGTGGTTGATTGAATGTGTGGCTAGGGGGCGCCAACCGCACTGTTTTATATAAAGGACTTGAGCCTTCCGTGGGTTTTGGTAACCATGGAGGAAGGGGGTGTGTCTGTGCCCTGGAATCAATCCCTCTCAGACGCCAGGGCATGACTGGATTTCCCAAGAAGCAAGATAAGAAAACTCATCCCCACGTGAATAAAATCAACCTTCAGCCTCACTAACTAACATGTTCTAGCCAGCTGATCAAAGCAGCAGGTTTTAGAGGGAAAAGAAAACGTTCACAATGCCTTGCACATAGTGAGCACTCAATGAATAATGATTTGTTTGTTTTGTACTTAGTAAGCAATCTTCTGCTAATAAGTCTTGATTATTGGAATATTTTAAAAGATAACCTGGGGGAATAAGAATTCTATCATGGAGAAAATTTAATACTCTCTATCTGCGTTTAAATTAAATGATTCCAAATCATTCCCGGAGGAAATTGTTTCATTTACATTCTAAAAACAGAAACAAGATAACCATTTGAAATGTCTACTGATTTAAAACTCATGCAGTAGGTACGATCAGGATCCCTCCTCTCAAGTCGTATCAACTTAGACTATTCGTGAACCCTCAGAAATAGCTTATTATTTTTCAACATCGTGAAAATAGACATGAAACCCTATTATCTTAAATTTGTATAGGGCCAAACTATATATCAGTGGTCAATATCTCAAAAATGAGTTGATGACAATTTCCACTTTGAAAAGGGAAGTAGTTTTGAAATTGTCAGGAACGTACAGATGCAACTCAGCATGCTTTTCCCACAAGATGTCACTGTGGTACCTATGAAATATAGTCGTAGATGTATTTATCTGTCTATGACTTTGTTTCTGAAAAACAATCAGAAAAGATCTATCCATCAGCTCACGATCCTCAAGTCAAGCACCCACAGGAAGCGAATTCACAGATATCCAATATCTGCTACGTATATGAAAGCAACATATTTGTTTGGATGCATATTGAAATCTTAATTACATGCAGCCACAGAGCAGTATGAAACTGATAATATAAAAAATATAAGGCTGCGTTTGAGACTATTCATTCTTTGACAAATGCTCTAAAATTACACGGTGTGTCACTCACACTGTGACACTTCTCCCCAAGTATGTGATAACACCCCTGGCTGCTCACAGATGGAGTTTATCCATTTAATGTGCATGTGTGGCGGTCAAAGGATGAGTACTGAGTGCTTTCTGAGTGATGAACAATGTGCAAATTCACGTCTGTCCTTTGTTTCTGCTTCAAACCAGCTAGAGATGAAGAGCCAAGAAGCCGGCTAGAGCAGAGTGCAAACTCTAACTCAGCCATGTACGTAACCTCTGCCCAGTTAATTAGCCTCCGGAGTCTGCGTTTCTATTTATGCAATGGGTATAGTACTATCTATCTCATTGCGGTTTCTCTGAGAGTAAACTGAGACAATGCATTGAAGGGATTATTTAATAAATAATAGTAGTCATTGTTAATTTCAAGAGGGAAATGTTAATTAAAATCACATTTCATGCTTTGATCACAGGCCTTAGCGTAGGGAAGGCCTGAGTTTTATTCACAGATGTGGAATGTTTATGTAAGAACATTCAAGCAGACTTATAAAAATTTAAACACTTGCAGTAACTGATACTCCGTAATGGCCTCTAATCAAAGTTTTGTTTGCTAAACTCAACTATTTGTTTGAAGAGTGAACAGAGGTCTGGCCTTGCTTTTTGGAACAATTCTTTTCTGCTGGTGACTGTAACTGAAATTTGCCTTCAGTCTGGCAGCTGCACATAGTTAAACGTCATTTGGCCAATTGTTAGGCAAACCGTGGAGCTGCTTCTCATCCTCTTGTGTTAGTTCCCCTGCATAGCACTGTGTTATTCTCCTATTTTTAAGCCTTCAGTAACTCCCCAAGGTTCCAAGGACAAAGTCCAATCTTGGTGGACACAGTCCAATCGTGGCGGACACCTGCAGCTTGCCCCGCCAGTGGAACCAGCCTCAGATGGCATAGCCCGCATATTCTCATCAGCAGCTCATCAGCCACACTTAACAAGTGAGGGATCTGAATGCCAGAGGCTGAAATGACTTGCACAAAGGAATACTGCTCCTAAATGACCGAGCTAAGGCTAGACACCAAGTGTCTCACCAGCACCATCTCTGGTTGGGGAGGACCCCTCATCCCCAAAGAGTGAGGGTTATCTTCTTTCTCCTAGGTGCTGTTAAAGGCCTGGACCGGGCTGGGACATCGGAGAACAGCAATGGTCCTTGCTTTTCCAAAGCAGTCAACTTTTAGTAAGTGATGGGAAGATGCTTCAAGAGCCATAAGAAACACATCTTTTTGTTGGATATCTCTTATTTATTTTATTTTTTCCTCTAAATTTTAAAATTTAACTAAGTAAAATAAATAATACAATATTGCTGATCATTTCTACCAGGCTAGTTGGCCTGTGGGCCACCCTGAGGTCGAGAGTCTTACCCTGGAGGTTGGGACTCTCAAATGCGCCAGGAACAACTGGGGGATTTATAGCAGAAATTTGCGACTCAAAAGTGTGGTCTGCTGATCAGCAGCCTCGCTAACACCTGGGAGCTTGTTTGAAATGCAGACTCACAGGCTCCACCCAGCTCTTTTGAATTAGAATCTGCCTTTTAACCAGGTTCCCAAATGACTGGGGTAGACACTCAAGTTTGAGAAGCACCTTCTTTAGCACTCTATGCAAGAGGCTTGTGGAGGGAATATTCTGTTCAGACTCCGTCCTGATGCTCTGGCTTGGTTGCCCAAGGGAAAAACTTGTGAAATCCTCGGCATAGTTACTGACACTTCTCTGAAACTCCACAAGTGATAATTTCCTTCTCTCTTAGAGTTTTATTGACTCTAGCTTCTCTGACAAGGAATTAGTTTTAAAAAGATGGACAAAAATGTTTGGCTTCTTTCTTCTCCTTTAATTGCAAAAGGAACATTTTTTTTCTTTAGAGGCAATTTGGATGACACATATACAAAAAAGAAAATAAACCTTTGACTCTTACCATCTTGATATTTTGCCTTCCATATATATGTGTGTGTGTGTGTACATATATACATATATATACATATTTATTTAATATTTTGGTTCAAACATATGAAAAGATATATAATAAAGTCTTTTGCCCATTCATATACTATATCTGCTCAGTTCCACTCCTAACCCCGATGGATAACTACTTTTATTAATTTTTTGTGTACCCTTCAAGAGATATTTTTAAGTGGAGTCACATAAACATTCTGTATATACCTTCTCCATTTTTAGCACAAATAATAGCTTTACTATACACAGTTTTGCACCTTATGTATATGCTTTTATATTTTGCACATTGCATTTCACTTTATATTTTGCCATAAGCATTGCCCATGTGTTTTTTTTTTTTTTTACAGAGTTTTCATAAATGTCATTCGAAATGGCCACACAGTAGTTCATTGTGTGTATTTGAAATAATTTGCTTAACCAGTAGAGGTTACTGTTGTGCATTTTGACCCTTCCCCTCTCCCCTCTTCTATTGCAGATACCTTTGTGATGAAATTCTCTGTGCAGAGTTACTGCCACCCAGTGGGGGCGGGCACACCCCACAATGCGGCTGAGAGTCCCCGAGCAGCTGTGTTCTTCCTTTCCTCAGTCTTGTAGTTCAATTCTTTTTCAGTTTTAGGGATTCCTCTGCAACCTACTAATATAGTCTCTTTTCTCTTAATATATAAAGAAGCATTTATAACTTGCAACAAATAAGGCTTAACTAACACATAAAACAATGGGAAAGAGAAAGAAGATGACACTTCCATCTGGCAGAGGGTTAATCCCATATTTGGTAGAAAAGAAACGGGATTACCTAAATGTAAGCAAGTAGCAATGAAAAACAAACAAATAGACCAAAGCCCAAGCTCACCTAACACTGAGGAAATGACAAAGGAACATCCCTGGGAAATCAACACTGTGCGGGGATCAGTTCTTGCTACAGGAAGAAAAAGGCTGGAAAAACAGAAGCATTTCATTTCCTTGAAAAAGTTCCTTAAACTCTGGAGAGCTTACATGGCCGCGGGAACAGAGTTTCCGTGGGGAGGAGCGCATGGTCTGCCTTCGTCTCCGAAGCAACAGGCTTGAAAACTGTCAAACAGAAAAAAAATTTCTTGTAAGAAACTTTTCGAAACAGATGTACTAAGCGGAGCAAACTCAGTGCCCTAGTGTATCGCCAGGCAGATTCTAGAGCAGCAGGCAGCTGGCCATTGCAGCGTAAAGAGATGAGCAAGGATTGGTTTCATTTCGAGTTGTAGAAAAACAGAAAAAACCCATGATTTCGGGCACTTGGGGAATGCACTTTCTTCTAGGCGGGCAGGTGTGTATAGCAGGAACCAGCGAATTCTCTCTCAAGAGAAGGGGTGGAGTTATTACTCCTCAATCTAATCGGATCCAACTCTAAATTCAGCCTCAGAGAGCCAGTCGGCCAGGGGTTAGAGGGCAAATGAAGCCTTAATTATTTGTGATGATTTAAAAGGGAAGGGAGTCTCAGAAAAGACCTAGGGACTGAAGGGGTATGTAAATATGTAGATTTGTTAACTAGCATGCTACAATAGCAGAATTTGCAGGTTGCAATCATAAGGAAACTCTAATTGTGCTCTTTCCTTCTCTCACATGGTCCGTAGGAAATCTACAACTTTGACACGTGGTAAATGGGAGTTCACTTACTTCCAACATGTTTCCTGAGATTGCACTGCTAGAGGTCGATCCAACTGGCATCTCACCCCTGAGATGCCTCAGGCATGAATAGGACACCAATACACCGTGTGTACCACCCTCACAGGAGACATGTCTAGTTCCAGCAGCCATTCTTCACTGGGCTCCAGGGAAAGGAGTACCCCATCCCTCCCAAGGGCAGGGAAGGTCCTCACAAAACTTTGTCTTACCTCCTACTCCAGCTCTCGGTAGGCTGAAGGTGGATGGTTAGCTAAGGGGTAAAAGACCGACCGCTTGGTTTGCAATGTATCTTTTGGTGGTCTTACATCAACACTTTTATATGTGGTGTGATTAAAATGCACTTAACCTTGAGTCATTTTTAATATTTGATAGGCACGTGCATATGTAATTAGTTCATGTTCAAATTCACATCAGGTTTAGAGTTGCTTTGTAAGATACTGAGAAATTTGTGTGATATGTTATTCTAGGAACAACAGCCTAGGAAGGGTCTTGAATTTTCTTGAGTTTTTTTTTTTTTTTATGTCAAAGGGGTGGCATACTCTTGAAGACTTAAATGTTCAGTTTAGAAGTGTATTTTATTTTCCAGAGGGAAAATTCCATGCTATTTTCCAGAGGTGTAAGGAAACAGAACGCCAGAAGTGAGGAAACGATTTAGATAGGGGATTGTGTAAGTACGTATAAGGTGCTGGATGTCTGTGAGATAAATCTGTGCGGCAGGATCAGAGCTTTATGTTGTGGGACGAGAGCGGTGAATAATTGACCCTTGCCATTTTCAGTTTCCACTGGTTTCTCGTGCAAGTAGACAAAATGCACGAATACTAACTGCGCACGTGAAACTGCTCCTTCACAGATGAGGATTTTCTAAAGGGACATATTTAAAGAGCATCCCCCAAATCACTCAATTATTCTGGGTCCCCTAGGCATGTCTCAGCACAGTGCTACGCTATTATCACGTGCAGGCTGACGCAGCTCACTCTGCAATTGCCCTTTTGCGGTTTCAACCCTGGGTGAACCTCGCTTTGAGCAAATTTGTCAGTTGGGGTTGGAATATTATTAATATTTTTAACATTCAATAACTTTTCCGTTTACAAAAGTGTCACTGTAAACTTTTTCTGATTTTAGATCTTCTTCGATGTAGTTTCGAAAATTCAATGAACACAAAATTGGTCCAGATGGTTTTAGTACAGCCTGGAGCTTCCTCAGAGGACACTACGGTATTGAGGTGCCCCCGGTACCTGAGGGGCAGTGGAGGGAACTAGTCATCGAGGAATATGCAGACCTTGTCCCTGCCCCTGAGGGCTGTGGAAGTAAACAGGGGGACGCTGGGGATCCTGTGTGGGCAGGCAGGGGACTGCGTCAAAAACATTTGCTTATCAACATTAATATCCTGTCCCTTGTCCCCACAGACAGGGGGTGCCTGTGGGGGAGGAATGAAGGGTACTGAGGACATGGGTCTTAAGGGGTTGCTCTTCCTCTGGGTGGTGCTGTCTCCCAGGATTACTTACCAGATTTGGCGGCTTGGTGAGGACCGATCAGCATCACGTAAACGAACAGCAAGATGAGACCATCACGTGGAGCCACCGGAGAACAAGCCATGTCTTGTTCCCACGTGAAAAGTGGGAGAAAAAGTTAACGTTCACGGGGGCATCTTGAAGACAGGAACAGTGCCCTCACCCGTGGCCGTTCGATAAGTGTTGTTTAATAAAAGAATGACTGGATCATGTGTGTGCAGCAGACAGCCTGATACGGTGTCAGCCCTGCCTCTGACGCAGAGCATAAATTTCTCAGAACGTGATCTCCAGGCGGGCAGGGCCGCCTGTGGGACTTGTAGCCTGTCCCTCCCCTGCCTGCCTCTGGTGCCCCCTCCTACCTGCAAGTACCGAGGAAGGAAGGATTATGTACCCGCTCTGAGCCTCATAAATGACTGTCTGGGATGGTCAGATTCAGCTCATTATGTCTGAGACATGCTGGTTAGCATGTTACTTTTGAATTTTAAGAATTACATGAGACACGTATGTGCGATTTAGAAAGAGTAGAAAATAGGTAAGTGAAAAAGAAGAACATCATTCACCCTGGCACTAATTAGGGAGAACAAGATAGAGAACTCTTTGTACAAAAATGGAATCACATTGTACAAAATGTGTCCTGTTTTTTCCCTTCGTGACAAACTATGAATTTTTTTTTTTGGGTGGTGTGATGTTGGAGGTGCCCTATTAATGTAATGCCCACCTCTTATGCTCTACTCTACTCAAGATTAATCAGCTACAGGTCCTTTAAATAAAACTGGTAGTTTCTTCCCTGCTCTGAATGAATCACTACCATTTATCATGCTTCCGAGATCCAGCAAACAGTGTCAGTTCTGCCTGTGATATGGTAAAGAAGTGGGTTCACCTAAAGACAGATGATAACTTCAAAATCAGCTGACAGTACATAAAAGAGTGGCCTCAAGGAGAAGCTGGGCCTCAGCAGTGAGAGAGTGAGGCAGCCTAGAGCACATGCAGCCACTAGCCTCCCTGCCTCCACACACTCGTTCAGGTGCGGAGAGACACCAGGAGTGGGAAAGAAGCAGCTCCCCAGGACAGAGACACTCATTCAAAGAGATTATTTGGGTTTTTATAAATTTGTGGCAGTGGTCCTAATACCAGGCTCAGGTTCAGAACCACCCTGGTGTACATCTGTGGTATCAGAGCCGGGTGCCCGGGAGAGAGCTGGACCTTGCTGGGTCCTACAGAGCTGCAGATGGAGGTGTTCTCAGGGACTTCAGATCCTGGATTTTGTTTCCTCCTTTCAGTTCCAGTGAGGATGTGGCATCATTGATGGGACTTTGGTTCAATAAACAGAGAAGCTGATTTTTTCAAGTGTACATTTCAGTGGGTTTTGGTGTGTTCACAAGGTTGTGCAACCATCCCCACGATCTAATTTCAGAGTATTTTCCTCACCCCAGAAAGAAGTAGTCAACAGCATTCACTGTCCTTCCCCCTCTCCCCCAACCTGACTACCACTAATCTCCTTTCTGTCTCTATACATTTGCCTATTCTGGACATTTCATATAAATGGAATCACACATTATGTGGCCTTCTGTGTCTGGTTTCTTTCACTTTGCAGGATATTTTCAAGACACATCCATGTTGTAGCATGTATCAGAACTTTATCCCTTTTAATGGCTGAATAATATTCCATTTTATGGATATACCACATTTGTTTTTCAATTCATTAGTTGACAGTTGAGTAGTTTCCACTTTTTGGCTTTGCTGAATCATGCTGCTATGCACCATTGTGTGCACATTTTTATGTGAACATATATTTTTAGTTCTCTTAGGGGAATCTGATGTTTGAATATTTCCTTACACAAAAGTGCAAGGATTTGGGAACTCTTTGTTTTCAGTTTTTCTGTAAACCTAAGACTTTTATAAATAAAGTCTTCTAACTAATGTTAAAAATACATGGATTATTAGTTTTTAGGATGAATGGTAATTATGCCTGTATGTGAAAGGCAGTGGCATACTAAGAATTTAGCTGTTTTCTGCCCCATCCCAGTTTTCCTGAGGTATAGTTGACAAAAATGTATTTGGTTGACCCTTGAACAACATAGGTTTGAACTGAAAACAGGTCTGGTTATACATGGATTTTTTTCAATATACATTGTCCTGCTGCTGTACCCACAGTTTCACATCTGTGAATGTGGAGGGCCTGCAGTGGGTCTCGAGCTTACACAGATTTTGGTACCACTGGTGCTTCCTGAAACCAGTTACCCCGGGGATACTGAGGGACGACTTCTATAGTGTGCAAAGTGATGATTTGCTACACGTATACATTGTGAAATGATCATGTCGATCAAGTTAATTAACACATCCATCACCTCACAGTTATCCCCTGTTTGGGGTGAGAATGCCTAAAATCTGGTCTCTTAGCAAATTTCAAGTACACAATATTAACTATAGTCACCACGTGATACATTAAATCCTCAGTCCTTATTCGTCTTATAAATGTAAGTTTATAACTTTATCCACATCTCCCCATTCCTTCCACCCTCCGGACCTTGGCAATCACCATTCTACTTTTTGTTTTTATGGGTTCTACTATTTTTCTTTCCAGATTCCATCTATAAGTGGTACTATACAGTATTCGGTTTTTGTTTGCCTGAAGTTTCACTTAGCATAATGCCCTCCAATTTCAACTATGTTGGCTGTTGTGAGTAATGCTGCAATGAACACGGGAGTACAGATACACTGATTTTGTTTCCTTTGGCTCTTCCCCAGCAGCAGGATTTCTGGACCATATGGTGGTTCTATTTTTAGTTTCTCGAGGAACCTCATACTGTTTTCTACTGCGGCTGCACTAGTTTACTTTCCTACCAACAGTGTCCGAGGGTTCTCTTTTCTGCCTATCCTCGATAACATTGGTTATCTCTTGTCTTCTTGATAATAAAAATTTGGCTGTTTTCTCAATGCTGATCAGAGGGACCACCAGTCCCATGGAGAAGCCAGGCCTGAGGAAAAAGCCAGGCCAGGAATGACTGCATTTGCCCAGCTCTGTGTGGCTGCCTGGAACCCGTTAAGTTCATACTGTTGCCTAAATAAAACGGAGCACACGGTAAGCGCAGGAGAAGGCGTGCTCTCCTCCACATGTGGTCACCTGGAATGCTGCAGGTAATAGTCTTTCCTTTAGAATATTAAAAATTATAAAATAATTCAAGTTGGTTTGAGGAAGTTATGAAACAGAGAGGAACATAAAGAGGAAATTAATTCATTTCCCCAGAAATTAGATAGCATTGTTAATATTTCTTTTTACAAAACATGAATTCACTTTTTTGATGAGAATAGTTTGTGTTCTGCTTTTTCCTCTAATCAATGAACTGTGAATGTATTTCAGAGGCATCTGGTTAGAATTATCTACTAATGTGGTACCGTTTTTCCTTTATGTTCTGCTGTAAACAAACTTAATCATCTTAAGACTTTTTTTCCTGGAAGGAAAAATCGGGGAAGCAATTCAGTTTCTGGTCCAAAGCAGGCACTCCTGTTCACTTTATCCTAGGGTCAGACAGCACTGGCCTTACAGGAGGCAGACCGCACTGGGTCTCATATAAAGGGACATGCTGACATTTAAAAATAATAGTGGATCTGTCTGGAAACAGTAGGGGAAATGCAAGAGGAAATGGGAAACCAGGAAGAGAGAGTTTGGTTTTGTTATAGGAGGAAAAGAGATAGAAACAGGAAGTCTGGGGTTGCACTGTGGTGGTAGAGGTTACTTGACCTGGAAATTTTGAAAGCCAAGGAAAGGGAAGTCGAGAGAAGCTTTGAGCACGGAATTTCCAGACCTCACTGTCCTGACACCCAGGCACCCATGGTGGTACCAGGAACCAGCAACTTGAGGTTAATGAACATTTGCTGGTGATGATCTGTTCAACAAATTATTTGTGATTATTATCATAACCAGATACGGTGTGCTCTGTTTCAGAGGTAATAGTTCACCATCAAAACTGTAAAACCATCCGTACTCCACATTCATTTGAGAATAATTAGAAAATGGAGATAATAAAAATGAAATAAATCTATTCATTATGTCTCTTCACTTAAAAAGGAGTGTAAGTATCTCTTTTTATAAAAACGGCATGATAAATTCGTACTATTGGTGTCCTGGCTTTTCCCATATTAGTAATCTATAAATATATTTGCAGTAGTGTAGTTTTGGGGATGTGCACTCGGATTCGGCGAGGCCTCGTCTTGCTCTCAATTCTAATGTCAGCTAATGAGATGAAGACATTTTCTGGCTAGAGGAAGCAGGCACATGTCCCCTTCATATCTCCTCTGGTAGGTCACTGCCATTCAATGTGCCTTCAGAATCCAGGAAAGTGCATTGGTTCCACATAATTAGAGAAAGAATGGGACCACCTAAAGGGGCAGGCAGAAGCTAGAGGGGAGAAGAAAAAAAAAAAAAAAAACCCAGCTGTAACTGCAGGGAACTAAAGACGAAATGTCAGAAAGAATTGAATACTTGAAACCGGGGATGGTGGGGAGAAGATCTTGCTACGTTAGAAATAAAAAGGGAGCAGAGGCTTTCTGTTTGGTCATAAGGGTTACTTTACTTTTACTGGGAATTTTAAAAAATGAGGAAAAGCAAGATACTTTATAGGAGCACATGGCAGAGTCATTGCTTCGTTCCTTGTCCCGGTCCTCACGACACCTGGTGTAGATGGTGCTGGGCATTCCTGTGGCAGGGTGTACTTTCCAAGCACTGTGAACATAGCCATATGTTTAATAAAGGTGTTTAGAAATAACTTGTGTTTGGCAATGATGGGTTGATAGTCCAATTCACTTTCGAAGCTATGATTTCACTTTTTAGACTTTCAAGATGGTGGAAGGAATATGGATTTATTTAAGAAAAAAATAGAAAACGCAGATGGGCAAAAAGGTAATAATTTTTCATTATTTTACCAAAGGGGGACCATAGTGCTCATTTCAAAAATTTTTCCAAAAGAATAAGCTGCAGCACACTTTTGGTGGCATTGCTTTTGAGGCACCCAATTACTTTGGCGGTGTATCTTTAACCACTACGAATTAGTTCAAGGCTATTTTTTTTTTTTCCCCTGTATTGGATGGGCAGCCATATTTTCACCTCCAGTCCTCTGTCAATCACTATCATCCACTTACTCTGGGGTCAGCCGAGTGCGGGGCAGGCAAGGACAGCTCTGTCTTCGAGGGAAGGCTGAAGTCTTAAAATCCAGCTGGGTCCCCTTGAAAGTGCTGAACAACACAAAGGGAATGGAACGCAGGAAGAAAGAGGAAGGTCAGGAAACATGCTGGGTGAAGGGGAATCCTGAGCTTTCACTGTGGGTAGTGATTACTCAGAGCCTAAAACCCTTAAAAGGGGACACAAGAGCAGGTTTTATGGATGGATGCGTGGCAGAGTCGTTGGCCTCCGGCCCCGTTTTATCTAGGACCGTATTGTGCACGTACTCTGAGGTTAATGCAACACTTATACTGACTAGGATAATGGCAGGTTTAAAGATATGATATATGTTTGTAAATGACCACCGTGAACTTGAGGGAGCTGCTGGAATCTGTTGCAGTGTTACTGAGGGAAATGGCTTTCTGAACCATGTCCTAGGACCAAACTAACGATCAGCGTCGCATCAAGTGTGACAGTGGTACAGCAAGAATTTTATTCTTTTTGTTTCTCCCCAGCTCTTTTAGGGTTTTCTCTGGCCAGCAAATGTCGCAGGCCAGCTGCATACCCTGTAGGGAACCCAGGGGTGAGGGAAAAGCCAGGCCAAGGTCAGCCGCATCTATTTCTACTCAAAGCAGCTACTTTGCTTCCATGATTTCTGAAATCTTGGCTGGTAAATTGGGAAAATACAGCAGGGGGTTTGTGTGTACGTGGTCTCTTCCTGCCAATGTGTAACCCACCTGCAGTTACCTTTTTACCTTTTTAATGCTTAAAATACCACAAGTTTATTTAAGGAAAAGCAACAAAACAAAGCAGGAAACCCTGATTAGCAAAAAGAAAAAAAAAAAAAACTGGGGGTGACCCAAATCGAAGATGGTAATATAAATACGTAAATATATGTTCACAAATGGAATTAGCTTGTATATACTGTTTACATCCTGCGCTTTCTTTTAGGATGGATGGAGAATATCTCATCCCTGCCATCAGATTTGAATCGCATTAAAAACTGAGGGCTGTTTCTTCTTTATGCTGTTCTCTAACCAATATTCCCCACTGTAAAATTTTATTTTCCTGTTGAGACAGTTGTAATTCCCTTTCCTGTCCCGCAGAAGGCGGTAACATCCCCTGTCCTCATGATCCAACAAAACAGTGTTGGAAGAAGAACAGGGTCTTCTAGAACTGAGTTCCTATGGGAACTGCATGGGAGAGGTAGCAAAATAATAGAAAAGAAACAGCAGTTAAAGGAGTCAGTTCTTTCTGCAGGAGGAAAGCGGGGCAGAGAGGAGAGACTGGACTTTTCCTGGGGCAGTGAAATTTCTGCCAATTTCAGGCGCAAAAGCTGCAGAGAATCAACACCTTACAGAGGAGTGAATGGCTTTCCTGTCTCTCTAGGAGAACATTGGGTCATTACCCGCCACTGTTAACGAACACTATGGATAATGTATTCAAAGATGTCATTCTTGGCATAATCCCACGACTGAGAGATGTTTTACTTTCAAACTCCTAAAGTTATACAATACATATTCATTTAAGAATAGATAAATATAATGAAGGAACTCATTATTCTCTATCCTGTCCGTAAAAATTCCATTTTTCAGCCTGTTTTCTCCCAATCTACGTTTCTTTTTCAGTTGCACGGTGACACGTTTTTCTCTTTGACCTGCCACGTGATAATTGAGAGAAGGTGCATAAACTCCAGCTGCCACGATACCTTCAACTGCCCCACTTCCTTAACTTACCAAGTCTGGAGTGTTTAGTTCCGTCTTCAAGTCTGTGAGATACCCCCCCGGACCCTTTCAATAAAACCTTTCTTCTGTTTAAGCTAGGGAGTCACTTTTTGGTGTGTGATACCAAGAACATCTTAAGCAACATACACAAGAATTATGGGAAGAACCAAACCATAGTAATTCTAGAATAGGGGCTCCGGAGGATTCTCCCGCTGGCAGAACGCCCGCTGTGAGACAACAGTTACTGGATAAGATGCCAAGGAAGAGGTGAGACATCGGCCAGTACAGCAAGAGAGAAGAACAAGAGTTAATTGTTTTCTCAAAAACATTTTCAAACGTTTCTACGTTTTGCAGCTATCTACATTAAGCATGAACAGAGTAGGAGGCTCTGTCTCCTTTAAGATAAAGTGCAGATGTTTTATTAAAATTTTAAATTAGTTTACAATTGCCCCTTCAGAAGGAAGATCTTGTAAACATATCAGCTCTTCTTAGATGATTTGTCATATTTCTTAATTTTTTTCTCACTGTGTTAAAGAAACAAGGAGACCATTTTTGAGTTAAACTAATATTTATATTCAGAAGAAATTAGATACATTGAATCTCTAGGGTGAGTCCATTTTCTCCTAAGACCAAAAAAAAAAAAAAAAAAAAATCCAGGGGGAAAGAGACTATATGCAGATATTTTTTACATTGAGCGTACGAGCTGGGAAACTAAATTTGTCCCTCAAATTATACTGCATGATACTGCCCTCAAATTCAGGTCTTGTATGACAGCCTGTGATTGGTCTGTGTCCTGCTCTATCAAGTTTCAGGCTTGCTCCTGTCTTTACTGCCGATCAATGTTCAGCATTTACTAGGGCACTGATGGAGCTCGATCCGTGATCTCAGATCCTCAAACTCCTTAGCCTTTATATTGTATATTTTAAGAAACAGGTATTCGTCTTTCCTCGTTGGTATAGAGAATGGCACATTCATAGTAAGGAGTCACTGAGAAGCTAAAATAGACTTCTGACTGTCAGTCTGCTTTTCAGAAGCATTTACAATTATCGGGCACAATTCCACTGGCAGTACAGAGAGTTACGTTAGTTTTGGAATAGCTCTTGAATAGACAGTTACGTGTTGCTGGAGCTGGCATTTACTTCCGCTTTTCCTCTAAGACGTAGTATGGACAGTAATGAGAGTAATGAATCTAATGACTTCCTTCGAACACATTAACTTTTTTTTATTGACCTGTAGTCAGTTTACAATGTGTCCATTTCTAGTGTACAGCATAATGTTTCAGTCGTACATATACATACATATATTCATTTTCATAGTAGGTTACTACAAGATATTGAATATAGTTGAACATATTAACTTTGAAACGGAGGGAAGAAAGATAAATGGTCCCTGGAGACTCTTTGACACCCCACAATAAGGAAAAGGAACAGGAGGTTTTAGAAAAGGAAATCTGGAAAGGAGAAATACTATGGATGGAGAACAGGTGATTTATTTAGTTTTTCCAGGCAGGGGTCCTCAGATAAACATGAGAAAAAGGACAAGGAATTTTAATTCCCATGAGCAAATATTATTTGTAGCTTATTTAAAGCTACATTAGAAATTGACTACACTTATAAACATTATTTGGCATGGTTTTGTGACTTTTCTTCTACTTTATGATTTATGTTGCATTTGAAAAATTCTGACTTTGTCTCAACTGAAGTAGAGGAAAAAGATGGCTTTTCATTCCTTCAGTGAATGAATTTCTTTCTCTTTTTTTTTTTTTTTCAGAGAGAGGAGACATATACCTCGTTTAATTGCTAGGAACGTTATTAGATGAAATCAGTATTTCTTAGAAGTCCTAGGTACCTATTTCCAGATGGACAGAGAGACACATATACACACTTAATTCCATGGGGTTCTGTGTTTAATTATTTAGAATAAGGTTCAGACTGGGAGATGGTCTGGTTCGTGGTAAATTCTACTGGGCTGTACTCTAAGAAATTGATAATTGTTTTTGACCCATAAAAAGCAATTTCTTTTTTGGGGAGGGGGGGCAGTAATCAGGTTTACTTATTATTATTATTATTTTTTATTTAATGGAGGTACTGGAAATCGAACCCATGACCTCCTTCTTGCTAAGCATGTTCTCTACCACTGAGTTATACCCTCCCCACCAAAGGCAATTTCATATGGCTCAATCTAATACATCACCATATTCTAAATTAATAGCTATCTGTTCAAAGTTACTAATTGGATAACACTTCCAAAACTAAAATTAGACTAAAATTATTGTTTGCAAGTATAAGAGAATACAAAAAGTATATTAAAACAGATGTCTATTACAGAACAGCCCTTTTTTATTTATTAGAGGCTTTAAACAAACAAAAAAATAATTCTGCACACTGACAGTGACTTGGCAGCATGGAAAGACTTCAGGCTGGAGAGGCACGTTTGTTCTTGATGAATCCTTCAAGCTTTATGATTTTTAAACTGAGTAAGTCAGATCTGCCAGCAGATCCAAGAGCCTCATTCAGGAATCAAAGTCAAGGGCTCAGAGATCAAGTGCAAGAACAGATTTTGAGGCAAGAAGCAAAATGAAAACTGAGTAAAAATGCATTTGCCCTCAGAACAGGATGGAGATGCCCAGAACATCTTTTTGCCAAGTGCCAGTGTCCAGTTGGCTGGTGTTCCATTGAACACATAATTACTCTTAGAGCAGATTGATGGCCCAGCATGAGGTTGATCCTGTGGATTACCTCTGGGAAGAGAGAGCATGGTCTTTTCTAAATTTGTGTTCACATTCTTGCTTGCCTCCTCAGCTTTTATGAGAAGGTCAGCCCCATCCCCAGTATGGCTCATCATCAGAAGACTTTGCTCTATACCTAACTGGGATCAAACAGTAACCCTCCCTCAAGTGCTGGTCAAGTAGCATAACCTTAAACCCATAGCTGCCAGGTGGCTATACTCTGAGGAAGGGTCTGCTATTCGCCCCTTTATGTAGAAACTTAACATTTTCCCGTGGATGATCATTCCACCAGGAAACAGGTTCCTGGACTGTACTGCTGCTTTCCTGTAGAACGCTTTTACTGAATTGCGCCTTCCTGAGGGTGCTGGAGTAAAGGTTGACATAATTGGATCAGATGTGTTCTTTCTGAATAAAAGCTAGTAACTGGTTAGCTTGATTGGTTCAGGATTTTGGCCTTGATCTTTTTTGCCATGTGTGGGAAGGCGTACTGAACCGAGCTACTTCTGACCCAAGAACACTGAGTTGGCATCATTTCAAATTCTGATGAGCCCTTGGGCTTTCTCCGAGTACTTGTACTTTTCTCTGGGTGTGGGGCCCAGATATTTTTCTGGTCCACAGATCTGCTGAACTCCCTCTCTTGAGCAATCTCTCATCCCTGGGCAAAAAAAAAAAAAAAAAAAAAAAAGCCGCTAAGAAAAGTTATCAAAACTTGGAAATAAAGCAAAAGGATGACTGTATATCATTTCAATATCATTCTGGAGTGTTCTCTAACAGATTTACCAAAAGACGATCTAATTCTTTAGAGAAAAAAAAAACCTTTGATTTACTCTTTACTGCTGATGATGGCTTGAACTCTGTGTAGTTAGATGACTGTTAAGTTACAAATGATTTTTACCAGTAGTAACTAATTGCATTCTTTAGTAGAAAAAATAAACCCAGAGATTACGGTTTTATTGTCTCATAGATATAAACTAGCTTTTAAAAATCTAATTTATCACATTTGTTTCATCACCGCTTTCCTGGCTGACTGTATAAACCCCTGTTCTGCAAATGCCCTTTGAACCAGTTTTACCATTCTGCCGGCTCCATCACTAATGAGTTAAACAAATCTTTGACACATGGTCGCCATATATTTGAATTTAGTTGTATTTTGAATATTTTGAGAATTATACTTTGAGGGAAAAGCCTTTCTTATATGCTGTGTTCTGTGAAGGTCCATCTTACACTGTTTCAGGGTTTCTTTTGTCTCCTTTCTAAAGACCTCTCTGTTCTTGCATTCCTCTGAGTTAGATTCTTGCTTCTGACGATTGTTACGAAAGACAGAAGAGTGTCTTGAGTGGAGAATTAGTTTTAGAGTCGGACAGATTGCAGCTGAATTGTAGCTTCCTGACACACAAGCTTTGCAACCTTGAAAGGAGCACTTCACTTCTCTGGTCATATTTTCCACTAAGATAGAATGAATCAACATGGGTTGCAATAAATAAAATTTTCAGTTTATTCATTTTTAAAATGAGGAAGTCAAACTGATTAATCTCCAAGTTCCTCTTCAGTTCCAAAATCTTCTAGTTCCAACATTTTAGAGCTTCTTATTCCCATTTAACTTTTAAGAATCAGCAGTTTAAATGTGCCAAGTTCGTATCTCCCGGTTCAATACTCAGTTATAGATCGACAACAGTAGGTTGAGCAGGGAAAACTCAAGTGTCCCCCACAAAGCAGGCTCATAAATTCCCAGGATGCCAGGTCACCAGACAACCTCCAGGTCACTTTCAGTTCCACTCATAAAAGTACCGGTTGCTTCCTTATCGTTTGAAGCTAAGTGTCTAACAATTTGAGGATTTGACATCTAACTTTAAAATAAAGATAGCTTATGGGTGAAAAAATTGTTACAATTTGTGCCAAAGTCCACTGGAAAAAAAAATACCAGGTGAAGTTAGTTTATTTCTGGGGCTATGATACCATCTTCAAGGACAGACGTTGGCAGATGGTGCTGTTTGAGAGAATTACACAAAAATGAGATTCTCTAACACGAAATTATATCTCTCTATTCCTTTGGACTCTTAAAACCAATTTTAATATATCCTTATATAAAAACCTAAAAATAGGGGATATTTCACCGTGTGTGAGCTTAAAATTCTGTCTCTATTTTAATTTTTTACATTGACACCAAAATATATTTTAATAAAACTTTTTTTTACAGGTAGTAGCATGGTGTTACCTGGTTAATGTTTCTGATTTCAGTTAACCTGCTTTCATTTTCTTGAGTAATTTTTATATCATTTTGGGAATCGGAATAATAATTATAATAATGACATAAGTGTTTCCAAAAACAATTGCCGTAAGAGCTGATAATTTCCGGCATGTGAAGCGTATATGAATAATATAAGCATTTTCACGTTATCTAGTTTCGACTGAAGTTTGAATCCTATGCAACAGAATCATGAAAGGATATTTGAAGCAAATCCCAGGTGCCATTCACAATTAAGGGCAGAGGATTGCACAGGGCATGTATCCCAGAGGCAGGGATGACTGGGGGCCCACTTTAAGATCTGCTTACTACAATTCACAAACAAAAAAAGACTCACAAAGCTTTACCTATGATTTAATTACATAGATGTAATATTTTTCAAGGAAATCATTCTGTGTGTGACATTTAAGAGTACGTTCTCTGGTATTTCAACCTAACTGAACACGCAACCCGGCAACTATGGTAACTGAGGCTCATTTAATTATTTGTTTAGCTGTAAATATCTTAGAAAATGGTGCATTTTTTTAGTCCAAAATTCTAGCTGGAGACTTAAAAAAAAATAGCTCCTTTTTCCACTAATGGCAATAGTTTTAATAGCTACATTAAGTCTCATATATTAGAATCAACTCATATATACCCAGTTTGTGCTATTGAAATACCACTCTCAGATTTGTTCTGCCACATACGTCTTCCTTCCCAGAGATAAATGAAAAAAATCTATTTTATTGTTTTTACTTTTAAAAGCTATCTTGGGGATTTTATATGTCATGCAGTCCTCACGTCTATGGTTCAGTTGGCTCAGTTATGGCGGTATGTGAATTGACTGCTGTGTACAAGCTGCTGTTTCATACCACTGTTATCAAGAAAATGATTTCCAGGGAGAGAAGTCTAGGGTTTTCTTACAGTAGCATAATCCCCAAGCTTGATCCCTCTTATTTAATCGCATGACACACCTGAGTGTTTTAGGGTTAGTAGGGTGTGCTGTGGGGACTTGGTAACTTGGGAGCTGGGCGCTGTGTAGGTCAAAAGGACAGATCACCTATGGGGAATCATGATTTAACGTTATGAAATGAAAACATCACCGTAGAGACAGAACTGTGGAATCAGGAAAGCGCAGAAAGTCACAGCTGGAATTTTAAGGTCTTCTAGCTCAACCCTGGGTGTTTTATTCAAAGTTTTATGTGAACAATTTAATGTCCCATAGCTCACTGCAGAAGAGCCACTGAAATGTGTTTGATGTAATAGTGAGGAAGTCATCAGTTAATCTCCAAACAAGAGAAGTGTGTGCATTTTATTTTCCCCCTTTGAGCAATGGTAAGATTTCAGCCACTTCACAATCAGATGTTGCTTCGTTGCTAGACAACTTCCACTGGGTCAACGCTACAGCATGTAACTTCGAAATAAGAGCTTCATGTGTTGCATTTCATCCGAAAGCATATAATCACACCAGATTTAAAACGATGATTATAAACCATTTATTTCAACTATCTCTCAATTTCCAAACATTTTCTGAAAAATTTTTTATGTCAGTTCAGTGTGGTACAGAAATGTAAAAAAAAAAAAAAAAAAAAAAAAAGCTAGTAAGTTTCCCATGTTACACCTCCTACCCCACAGTATGTAGCGCCTTCTCACTCCTTTCCAAGAGTTCCTTCCAAAGTAGGGGGAAGACAGGCTCCCGTTCCAGATTCTGTCATTTGGAAGGGACTGAAAGGAAGCAACCCAGAAGAGGACAAGGCTTTGTGTTTTTAAAAATTAGTTTTTACTGATTTTTAAAAATCACAACATTTCTATAATACATTAACAAAATGCGGTCTTTTCAACTTTATACAGTTTATGATAAAACCTTTGTCTTTCCTCCCTCTCCTCTCCACTAACACTGCCAGTAGTTTGACATGTAACTTCCTACTCATTTTATGTGCACATACCTTCAAAAAATTAGGTCATTTTTAGACTGTTTTGCATGTTTCCCACAAATTTAACAATATACATTATTGGTAGATAGAGAGCTCACTAATTATTTGAAATAATGACATGGTGTTTCATGATATGGATGTGCAATCATTTTTTAAATTAAAAATATTTAATTGATTTATAGTTGATTTACACATTTTATTAATTTTGGGTGTACAGAATAGTGATTCACAATTTTTATAGGTTATACTCCATGTAAGGTTACAGTGAAATATTATCTATTTTTCTTGTGGTATCCATCACAACCTTGTAGTTTATTTATTTTATACCTAGTAGTTTGTACCTGTTAATCCCCTTCCCCTGTCTTGCCCCTCTTCCCACCACCCTTCCCACCGGCAACCACTAGTTTGTTCTCTGTATCTAGGAGTCTGTTTCTGTTTTGTTATATTCGTTGATTTTATTTTTTTAGATTCCACATTGTAAATGCTGGTATGAACATTGGGGTGCACGTATCTTTTCTAATTAGTGTTTTGTTTTTGCCAGTTATATACCAGGAATGGAATTGCTGGATCATATGGTAGTTCTATTTTTAATTTCTTGAGTAAACTCCATACTGTTTTCTATAGGCTGCACCAATTTACATTTCCACCAACAATGTACTAAGGTTTCCTTTTTTCCACATCCTCACCGCCACTTGTGATTGCTTGGCTTTTTGGTGATGGCCATTCTGACCAGTGTGAAGTGATATCTTGTTGTGGTTTTCGTATGCATTTTCCTGAGGATTAGTGATATAGAGCATATTTTCATGTGCCTGTTGGCCATCTGTATGTTTTCTTTGGAAAGCTGCCTATTTAATCTTCTGCTCATTTATTAATTGGGTTGTAGTTTTTGATATTGAGTTGTAGTTTTTGATATTGAGTTGTATGAGCTCTTTATATATTTTGGACATTAATCCTTCATCAGACATGTCATTTGCAAATATCCTTTCCCGTTCTGTAGGATGCCTTCTCATTTTGTTGACCATTTCTTTCACTGTGCAAAAGCTTTTAAGTTTGATTAGGTCCTATTTGTGTATTTCTGTTTTTGTTTCCCTTGCCTTAGGAGACATTTCCAAGAAAATACTGCTAAGATGAATGGCAAGAGTGTTCTGCCTTTGTTTACTAAGAGTTTTATGGTTTTAGGTCTTACATTTAAGTCATTAATCCATTTTGAGTTTATTTTTGTACATGGTGTGAAAAAATGTTCTAATTACATTTTTTTTTTCACATGAAGCTGCTCAGTTTTCCCAACACCACTTATTGAAGACACTGTCTTCTTATTGTATATTCTGGCCTCCTTTGTCATAGATTAATTGAGCATATGTGCATGGACATATTTCTGGAGTGTCTATTTTGTTCCATTGGTCTATGTTTTTGGTTTTTTCTTCCAATACCATAACGTTTTTATTACTGTACAAGGGTGCCTTTACTATATATTTACCTTCAAAAGTGAGAATTTTCCTTCCCTATATTTTCTTATTTTTTTGATATAGCCTTTTCTTTTTCACTTAAAGAAGATCCTTTAACATTTTTTTGTAATGTCAGTTTAGTGGTGAGAAACTTTTAGTTTTTGCCTGTTGGGGAAACTCTTCATCTCTTCTGTTTTGAATGATACACTGTCTGGGTAGAGGTGGTAGGTTGCAAGTTTTTTCCCTTCATGATACTTGAAACGTATCATGCCATCTCTTCTGGCCTACAGTGTTTCTGCTGAAAAATCAGCCAATAACCTTATGGGAGTTTCCTTGTATGTGATTTCTGGTTTTTCCTCTTGCTGCCTTTAAATTTCTCTCTTTATTTTAAGATTTGATATTTAATTATATTATGTATTGATATGAATCTCTTTGGCTCCATCTTGTCTGGGACTGTTCAATTCCTGGACCTGGATATCTGTTTCCTTCCTCAGGTTAAGGCAGTTTTCAGCCATAATTTCATCAAATAGATTTCCTGCCCTTTTCTTTTTCTCTTCTCTTCCTGGAGCCCCAGTAATGCAAATGCCAGTATGCTCGATGTTGTCCCAGATTTCCCTTCAACTATGCTCACTGAATTTTTTTTTTTCTTTTTGCTGTCTGTGGATGACTTCCACTAGTCTATCTTCCAGATAACTTATATATTCTTCTGTGTCACCTAATCTGCTGTTACTTCCTTCTAGTGTATTTTTCTGTTATTGTAGTCTTCAGCTTTAACTGGTTCTTGTTAAAAAGTATTTTCTAGTTCTTTGCTGAAGTTCTGACTGTGTTCCTCTATTCTTTTCCCAAGTTCAGTTAGCATTTTTATTACTGTGACTTTGAACTCTTTATCATGCAAATTATTTATCTCTTTTTCAATAGTTTTTTTTTTATCTTGTTCTTTTATTTGAAACATATTTCTCTGTCTTCTTCTTTTTTTTTTTTTTTTTTTTTTTGGACTTTGTCTGTGCTATGAAATCAGTTGAAACAGTTACCTGTCATGGTCTTGAAGGAGTATCCCCGTATGGGTGTGTCCCTATATAGTCTGTGTGTCCCCAGTGGCTCTGGTGGGAGAGCTGGATCTGAACTGAGCATGGACTGCATCTTCTCCTGGGGTGTGCTGGTGGCCACTGCCTTGGTGGGAGGTAGGACTGGGATCCAAGGGGCTAGAGCCACAGCTTGGTGTGAACCAGGGCTTCTCCTAGGCTAAATGGCAGTTGCTACCTTATGAGAGGTGAGGGGAAGGGACTGAGAGGCAGGAGCAGGCGCCCTGAGGGAGCTGGGCTCCTTCCAGGCATGGTGGTCGTCTTCACCTCGATTGGCAGTGCTCCAGTGGGACTGGAGCAGCACTTCTGAGCTGCCCTGGATCTCAGCTTTGGCTATAGGTAGGCCAGGCCCTGAGCTGGCTCAGCTATTTCCCTGGTGCTTGAGTGCTCGCAGTGGCAATGTGGTTTCCACACTGGCTGGAGGCAGGGCCAGGTCCAAGGTGGCCCTGCTCTTCCCTTGGTGTGTGCACACATGTTGGCGGCGGTGGCCTCCCCCTTAGTGGGAGCAGTACTGGAGCAGGAGGTGGTAGAGGAGGAGCCTAACGCCGGCTGATGCAGGCTGGGGTGTGCACTGGGTGGTCCCGGCCAGCCAGTCAGAGCTCCAGGCTGCTTTCAATCAGCCGCCCCTGCACTGGGGACTGGGAGCAAGTCAGTCTGGGCTCATGCTCTTCAAGACTAGTCTTGGTTTCCTATAGCCCTCTGATGAGCCCCTCTGGTTTTCAAACTTGCTAAAGGGGCCTGTCTTCCTGGTGTTGGACTCACAATAGGGGACTCATAACCCCTGCTCCTTAGGGAGGATCCCTGGTTCCCCCCTCTCCTCTTCTAGGTCACCCACTTGGGGTGCAGGTCCTGATTAGATTGCTTCCCTCCATTCATACCAGACTCTGTGTGGTTCTTTCTTTACAGCCTTAGTGTTAGAAGAGCAATTTTGCTGGTCTTCAGGTAGTTCTCAGCCAGAGTTTCTCGACATGTTGTTGCAGTTTTAATGTGTTCTTCAGAGGAAGTGTGGTCAGTGTCCTCCTGTTATGTCATCTTGACCCCTCCTCTGGATGCACAATAATTTAACTCCTTTTCCAATTCATTGATGGGTATTCAGGATGTCTCAGTTTTTCTCTCCTCTATTAAATGTGATTTAATGTAACCTTCTAATTTAACGTAATCTGCTTTACAACAAATAATCCAAGAAATTTAGTGGACAACTTCACATGACTCTGGTAGGAAAGAAAATTAATTTGTCAAAAAAAAAAACATTAGTAGTTTCCACGTTCTGAGAAAGCACATTGCCAAGTAAATGGGAATCAAAGAAGTATAATGTAGAGGTTTACCCTTAAGGAGCTTGTAATGTAATAAAGTGCTTTAATGAGTGATGTGTCCAAGGTCTTGAACCTAATTATTCGAATCTCATGTTTTGATTTAGAATTGCTATACAGTGCTGTCTTTCTGAACAAATTATTTAAGTGGGTAAAAATTCATCATCATAGATTAGTTATCCACTGTTATCTATCATAGTATCACAGATTCAGCAGCTTAAACAGCACATTTATTAGTCACAATCTGTGAGTCAGAAATCTGCACGTGGCTTACCTGTCACCTCGGCTTTGAGGTCTCTCACGAGGCCACAGCCAAGACCGCAACCAGAGGTCTCATCTGCCTCCAGTGAGGAAGGATCTGGTGCCAAGCTCATGTGTCTGTCGGCGGGACCCAGTTGCTTGTGAACTGTCATGCTGAGGAACTCATCTCTTTTTCAGATGTTGGCTGGAGGTCCCCCTCCGGTCCTTGCCATGCGCGCTTCCCCATATGGTGGCTGATGAAGGGGAGTGAAATTGTCCCTCCAGAAATGTCACTTGGGCATAAGGGTTCCTTCGCACTGAAGGAAACTGAGAAGAATCAGATACAAGGAAAGCTCACTGCCCTCCCCCTGTTTGCCTAAAAGCGGGGCATCCATTTGAAAAGTTTTCTCCCCTCCCTTTTCTACCAGGAGGGACAGAAGTTAATCGCTAGAGACAACACAGCCCCTTATCAGCCTAGAGACTGTGCTGAAGGAAGAATCTACATGACGAACTGCGCTTACCAGCCCTTATCTTCCACTACGTCCTCCATATATTTACCTTCCCACAATTTGCCAATCCTAGAAACTCAAATTCCTTTTCCTTTGTTTTGACACTTCTCCGATAATTCATTATTCTTTTGCTAAGATGCTATAAAAGCCCCAGTTCCAACCACCACTGAGCACTCCCATGTGTATGCATGATGCATGCACGTGTTAGTAAACTTCTGTTTGTCTTTCTGTCGTTAATCTGTCTTCTCTCAGTCTAATTTACAGAGCCTCAGCTGGAAAACCTAGGAGGGTAGAGGGAAAAAGTCTCTTCCCTTCTCTGCACTTATTTCATCAAAGCTGGCACGAGAGAATCACAAAGAATGTCTGCCAGCAAGTCAGAAATTACAATCCTGTGTAACAAAATCACAAAATGATATTCCATTATCTTTGCTGCATTCTGTTGGTGAGAAGCAAGTCACAGGTCCTGCTTTCACTCAGTAGGAAGGGATTACACAGGGGTATGAATACCAAAAGGTGGGGGTCATGGGGTGGGGGGACGTTTTAGAATCTGCTTACCACAATGCACAAACAAAAAATGTCACAAGGTAAAGCTAAATTAAATTCTAGAGGTACCGATAACAGGCATAATAGTTGTTCAGAAACCAGAGAAAGCACTGTAGCAAAACAGATGAAAAACAATTTGCGTGACTTAAGCCCAAATTGCTTTAGCACTCTGGACTTATTTTCATATTTGTAGAAATAGATAATCAGACTAGAGGACGGATAAGGTCCTAAACCTCTATGGTTGCAAAATTACTTTACTGAGCCTTGGCTTTCTTATTTGTAACACTTTATTTATTATTATTATCTCCCAGGGTGAGTTAAAAAAGCCAAGAATCTGCAGATAGAAGGAGCCCATGAGCTTTGAGTTGCCTGCGTTCATAAAAGCCATTAAAATATTCACAGTACGAAGAACAATAATTTATTTGTGATGAGTAGAATACTGAAGATCCTGTTTCAGGAAGTGCCTCCTCCTCTTTGTAAAACACAAATACAGATCTCTGGGCAGTGGAAAGCCCCTTCCGTGCAGGCTGTTGGCATAAGCCTATGAATGCTGTTTAAGAGTTCTGTGCCATCTGACAATGGAGGGGAAAATTAATTATTTTCCATCTGTTTCACCCACAAAGAAGAACTACTTTCTGGATACAGGTACCCAGGCACTTCTAAACTAAGGGTATACAGAATGGGTCCTAGTGAAATTTAAAAGGTTACATATTAGTAGAATCATAATCAAGAGATTCACTAGAAACCAGTAAAAAGCTACAATATTTGAATTAGAAAGTTGGCAGAGACAAAAAAGCCTGCTTTGCACTGGCAAGTCCTGGAGAGTGAGGAACATTGGATTCTATCAAAATAACAGAAAAAACTGCTCACACAATATCTGAATAAGCAAGTGGAACAAAGTCTGCCTAAAAAGGGAGAGAAAACAAGTTGAAATTATCCTACCAGGGCATTTCAACACATTCTTTTTGGATGAATTCTTAAACTTGGAGCTGGTGCAAAAGAGTGTACAAAAATAATTTCTAAGAAACAACTTTCACTTCCAAATCATCATTCTTTTACAAATTGCCTGTTTTTCTACAGGTCACTCTCCAGAAAGTCATGCTGACCTTCCCATCATGTCAATCAAAGTAATTCCATCTTGAATTTTAGATTGGATTGCATTCTCCCTGTTACGTTTCCTTAATCACACCTGTGGATAATAAATCTGCAATCTCTTTCTGTGTATGAGTTTCTGAACTTCCATTCCCTTTTTTTCCCTTGAGTTCAGCCATCTTGATTTATTGAAAGTTATTTGAAATGGCATTTTGAACTTTTGCTGTTGAAGAATGATTCTGCCTGAGTCTTCTTGGGGCATCGGAAGAAGCCTGCTCTCCTTGTGAGCCTGAACAAGTGGCAAAGAGAGCAGAAGGGAGCTCCTGCGCCTGCCTGGACTGCCTCCCACACAGGGCGGCATGTCCCTTCCTTAAGTCAGCAGCTGGCACAGCATGGTGAGCCTTGTGCTGTCTTCATGTCTCCAAATCTAAGTCATCTCTGTTGGGTGGGGAGCTGTAAGGAAGCCATAACCCCATGAGAAGATGCACAAATGTGAACAGTCCAAACTAGCGCTGATATAGGGGAAAGTGGGGTGTGAGAGGACGGCCAGGCCCCAGGCAAGCCCCTGGGATGTGCCCCATCAAGGGACAATCCTTGGCTTTGTGCAGGAAAGAATTCAAGAGTGAGCCGTAGTTGAGTAAAGGCAGATTTACTGAGGAGATACACACTCCACAGAGAGAGTGCGGGCTGTCTCAGAAGTCGAGAGCGACCATGAGGTGTGAGGGTCATTAAGTTTTATGGTCTCGGTAACTGCATATGGTAACAAATGAAAGGATTATTCCAACTACTTTGGGGAAGGGGCTAGGATTCCCAGGAACTGGGCCATCACCTACTATTTGACCTTTTATGCTCAGCCTTGAAATTGTCCTGGCACCTGTGGGAGGGCCGTTTAGCAGCTATTGTTTTACAATGAGCGTATAATGAAGCTCAAGGTCTCCTGGGAGTTGAATCTTCCGCCATCTTGGTGTTAATTGCTGTGTCATTGTTTTAATGTTTGTGCCCTGCGCTCTTCCCTCCTGTCTCAGCACCTCTCCAAGAGCAGGTGGCTTGTAGCCTGCTTGGGTCCACGCAGGTTTATTAGAGTCAGATTTTGGCATTTCATGGGTATTCTCTCAAAGGACAAGCATTTGGTTTTGGAAAGGTCAGTGAAGATGGTTAAGGTCTTGATTTAAAATGAGAAAAACACCAGAATTTTAGACTTAGAACAGAGCTTTGGAGTTCAGTGACTATGCATGTGCAGCACCAATCACTTGATAATATGCAGATTCTGATACAGTGGTTCCGAGTGAGGCCTGAGGTTGGAGGTTTGGCCTTTCTTGCGGGATCCAGGCTGCCCACACTGGGTGTAAGAAGGGTCTGGTTTAGAACAAGATGGCGGCGGCGGCGGCGGCGGAGTGACAGGGGCCCCTCCGGGCGGGAGCCGGTGGCAGTGGTGGCAGCGGTATCGCCGCCCTGAACTCACCGCGGTAACCGCCAGAACCCCCTCAACAATCTGCCGCCTGGCCAAGAGAAACCTGACAGCGGCGGTGATCAGGTTGCCTTTGGCCGATCCTGGTCCCTGTAAGTGCCGAGAAGAGCCAATGTTTTCCATTTCCGCCGCCCTCAGCAGCCCTGCTCGGTGGCCGAGCTCCAGCGGCCTCCGGCCTCCGCTTAGAGGTGCCGGGGCTCAGCCCCAGCCTCCATCCTCGTCTCTCAGGATGGCGAGCAGCAGCGGCTCCAAGGCCGAGTTCATTACCGGAGGGAAATAGATCGGGTCTGGCTCCTTCGGGGACATTCACCTGGCGATCAACATCACCAACGGCGAGGAAGCGGCAGGGAAGCTAGAGTCTCAGAAGGCCAGGCATCCCCAGTTGCTGTGCGAGAGCAAACTCTGTAAGGTTCTTCAAGGTGGGGTCGGCATCCCCCACATACGGTGGTATGGTCAGGAAAGACTACAATGTGCCAGTCATGGATCTTCTTGGACCCAGCCTCGAAGACCTCTTCAATTTCTGTTCAAGAAGGTTCACAATGAAAACTGTACTTATGTTAGCCGACCAGATGATCAGTAGAATTGAATACGTGCGTACAAAGAATTTTATACACACAGACATTAAACCAGATAACTTCCTAATGGATATCGGGAGTCACTGTAATAAGTTATTCCTTATTGATTTTGGTTTGGCCAAAAAGTACAGAGACAACAGGACTAGGCAACACATACCTTACAGAGAAGATAAAAATCTCTCTGGCACTGCGCGATATGCCAACATCAGTGCACATCTTGGTATTGAACAGAGTCGCCGAGATGACATGGAGTCACTAGGAGATGTTTTGATGTATTTTAATAGAACCAGCCTCCCATGGCAAGGACTAAAGGCTGCGACAAAGAAGCAAAAGTTAAAGAAAATTAGCGAAAAGAAGATGTCCACACCTGCTGAAGTTTTATGTAAGGGGTTTCCTGCAGGATTTGCCACGTACTTACACTATGGTCGTGGGCTGCGCTTTGAGGAAGCCCCGGATTACATGTACCCGAGGCAGCTATTCTGCGTTCTTTTCAGGACCCTGAACCACCAACGTGACTACACATTTGACTGGACAACGTTAAAGCAGAGAGAGCACAGCAGGCAGCCTCTTCAAGTGGGCAGGGTCAGCAGGCCCAAACGCCCACAGGTTTCTAAGCATGAATCGAGGAACAGAAGGAGCAGAGCAGATGAGCGGAGCAGCATTTGTTTCTCCCCAAATCTAGACATTTTAGTTCATATGTACGGTGGCCAGTGGTTGTGGACAACCATTTACTTGGTGTAAAGAACTTAATTTCAGTATAAGCTGGCTCTGGGCGGCATTGGTGACGCTGTGTCCCGAGTTGCAGCCGCTGTAATTGGGAGTATTAACTGAGAGGGTGAAACATGCTGTCCAGTCTTCTATTGCATTTTTTCAAGTGGAAAAGTAAACTAAATGGTTGACCCACAAGTTGGTGGAGAAATTGTGCATATGCCAATTTTTTTGTTAAAACCTTTTGTTTTGAACTGTACTGCTTTTGAGATCTCCTTTCAGAAGAACGGCATGAACAGTCTTCAGCCGCAGTCATGATGGTTGTAAATGCTCACAATTGTGTGTTCTTAGGGTTTATTCATCCTGGGGTTTGCAAGTTGTTCGCTTAAAACATTCTGAAAATGGTTGGCTTCTTGTTTGCAAGCCAGCTGATATGGTAGCAACCAAAGATTCCAGTGTTTGAGCATTTGAAAGACTCCGCCTGCTTACCTGGGCTAGAAATAACAGCAACTAAAGTGAACACTTATGAAAAATTTAGTGACTACGAGGTTATCCTTAGGACTCTGCATTAACTCTATAATGTTCTTGGCATTAAAAAAAAAAAGCGTATTTGTCACAGAAATTTAGTTAATCTCTTACAACTGAACATGTATGTATGTTGCGTAGATAAATGTAATCACTGTAAACATCTATATGATCTGGGATTTTGTTTTTATATTGAAATTTGAGCTTTTTTGTTTACAAGTTCATTAAAAACTAAAAACTGAAAAAAAAAAAAAAAAAAAGAAGGGTCTGGTTTAACCTCTCATTTTATAGGTGGCTAAGGAAGATTTCTGAGTCTGGTTGACAGCAACAGAGCCAGGACTGTAAGCCAGATTTACTGATTCTCAGTTAAACATACTTTACCCAATATTTTATAAGACCCTCTATTCCCATATAACATCCCCAATATTAGCATCATTAAATTTTAATATATGTAGATTTTAAAGCTATCCAATTTACTACTTAATGCTAGAGGGTGTGAATTTTAATCTTTGGAGAATTTTATTTCAATAATATCTCTTTTTCTTGGAAGATAGAACTGAGGTTTTGTATTTTCCTTAACCAAAATGTTCTTGATTACTTTGGAATCCCTTAGTTAATATGAAGGATAGGAAAAAAATTAAAGAAAATAAACCATAGGCCACAACTGTTTCCTCAAAGGGGGAAGGGAAAAAGACCCCAGTTCTTGTCTTACCCAAAAGATAAGAATTCAGAGGGGAGATGGAAATGTTGTGTAGTGGAAGATTTTAAAGATTTTATTCACAAACGGGAAGTGCACCTCCAGGAACGGGAAGTGGGCTGATCCAAGGGCAGATAGCAGTGGTCTTTGCCCCCTTCTCTTATACCCTCACTTAGAGGTGCTCTCTTGATACACTGATGGCTCTTGGCCCTGGAGAGCTTAGTCATGTTCGTGCCCTTTTGCACACGTCCTTACCCACGATGCACACAGAAAAACCCATGGTGGGGCCTAAACCACAGTGCTAATTGGATTATGTCTGGTTACATATTTGCTGCTCCTGTGCACTTGGGGCCTTCGGGCTCTAACTGGTTTCTTGCTGGCACTCATTTAGGGGAGGTGAAGCCCCTTTATGCTGACGGTGGGCACAATGCCGCCTTCTGGACCATCTTCCCTCTCCTCCCCCTTATCTGCCCGGTGCCCCCACTTATCTAAATACCTAACACAACCGTATAACATCTTCGGTAAACCACAAAGCTGAAAAAAATCCCACATTTTATATTTAGGCCTCCGTCGTCTACATGAACTTTAGTACGCAGGGAGAAGAGAGGACAGTGAAATGGGGGCAATGAGAAAGAGAGGACCGGAAAGACGCAGGCAAGGTTGTGAACGAGATCACTCCTCTGTTCATCTCAGGAGCAAATGAACACACAGACGCAAAAAGCTTTGCAAAGCGTATATTCAAGTACCAGATCTAAAGCAGAAGGCGGGAAAGATAAAAAACAGATCTCCACATCCTGGTGTGGAATCCCAGGTCAACTCTCAGCCACAACAAAGTTGAGGTGGACGATTTGGCTTGAGTGCCCTGGCTGTGGACAAATCCAACAATTCAAACATTTGCATATCGAGCATCACCCAGGAGCAGGGCTGGGCATTGTTTTTGGAAAGTGGAGCCTCCCCTTCTTCCACACAAGGCCCAGTGTAACTCCCACCAAGGCACACACGCTGATAAAGTGTCGCGAAGTGATTTTCTGGGTCAAGCTCTGCATTACAACAAATATGGATTCAACCCGAGAAGTAAGCCTTAAATTGCTTACTTTGTCTTGTGACTGCAGTTCCTTTTGCTGCTGCCTAGATTGTTACACAAGCAAATAAATCGTTTTAATTGGCCCACCCCTGGGGCAAACAGCTCGCCCCAGTCAGTAATCATGCAGAAAAGTGAAGACCGAGGAGGTGGGGCGCACGCTGCTGAAAATTCTTTGCTTTTATTTTACCAACCGATTTTAAAATGCGGCATTGTAACGTGGCATTAAATATTGAAGAATGATATTAAGGTAAGATTGATTCATTTAACAGGCATAATGGAGTAGGGAAGCCGCATGGAGTGACTAAAGGGCTTCACAGTGGGAAATCCCTGCTAGCAGGCGTCAATCCGCACCTTGTAATGGCCATGGAAAGGCTCGCTGTCTTGCTATTTAAATAAATTGATGTGCAATCCATCTGCTGTTTAGAGCTATTGCAAACGCATGGCACTAACTCTATTTCTTGGCAAGCATCCCAATTAAGTCCCGGGTCATTTATCAGAGTGCCAGGCATAGTTCAAGTTGCCACCAAGCTTTTACCATTTACCCAAATGGCCATTTATTCTAAAAGGGGATATAGGGGATGGGAGGTGGGGAGTTGCAGGGTCTGGCGGACAAAGATCCTGGACTCAGACAAGTGCAGCTGGGTCCTGCCTTCTCTACTGATTGGCATATGTCATTGCATCTCCTTCAAGTTGTCTCTTTGTCGCTGTAATGGGAAGAATCACCTGCCGGCTTTACTTACTTGTGAAGCACAAAACAAGACGGTAAAAGTGGAAGCACATTTCAGTTTAAAAAAATGCTATTCACGTTATGAGTCATCAGTAATAGCATAAGTTCTTGCGGGGGCACCGTAAATGCCTGACATTTATTTTCCCTGGTGTTCAACGCTGTTCCTTGTCCTCCCTTTTCTTGTTTTGATCAGACAATCTCAGACCTGGGAGGAGAATAAAAGCATCAACCTTTTAAAAGTCTCGCACCTTCTGAGATACATAGGTTTGTGTTTCTTGGTGCTAAAATGTTCAGAGTAGCCTTGTAGTTTTATTAGCCACATCTTGGTGAAATATAAATCAATAGGAGGGCACTTTAAAAGCACTCAACATAGGTATGATCATAAAGAGAAGCGAGCTAATTTGAGAATATTATTTATTTTATGATAAGACTTTTAATAGACTTCTGTGGATTCCAGGTATTTTCAGACACGCCAGTCTTTCTTCCATCTTGCCCAGTTGGACGTGTTTGGCAGATTAGTTGTGCAATACAGAAATATGATTTATGCCTTTTAATTTTAGAGAAATAGAACTCAGAACAAATTAAGTCCATGCTCTGCATGGAAATGGCAGTTCTGAAAAACAACACGCTTATTTTTCAATAATGAGTTGTCTTCCATTAAAAGTTTGAAACAGGCAATAAGATGGGCTATAATCATTTACGGTCCACGTTTCTCCGCTGATTCAATTAAGCAAAGTGCACAGTAGCTCACTAAATGTCCACCGGTAGCCGTGTGTCTATTAGAAATTGTGTTGACTTCAGTTGCTTATCATTCTGATTCCTTTTTTGTTTGCTTTTCTAATTATTTTGTATACGCTACTAAATATAATAATTAACAAAATGATTAACTATAGTTTGCTGCCTTTTAGTTAATCATTCATGTCTAATATACCTCCATATCCTCTGTGACTGAAGCTGATAGCTGACTTAGTCAAATGAAGATATTTCCATTAAGGGCAGGGAATGCAACGGTAATTCAACTGCGCCCAGGGAAACCCTGTGCAGTGTCCCCTTCTATGCAGCAAGGTGGTATTTTCCCGTCCTTCTCACTATGCTCCACCAATTGCCATTATATGGGCTATAACTCATCTGTCTATTTTGCCGTCCTCTGTTAACTTTTATTTTTCCTGGCTGTCACCAGAATAATGGTTTCAACAAGAATTTAGTTGGTATTAAGTTCCTTTTGCCTGGAACCAATACGTACAAAGAAGCATTGGTTACATGATGATACAAATTTAGTGAAAAAACAGCTGGCCACTCCGTTCTTCAGCTTGGAAGAGAATTTGTAACATTTTTCAACTGGACATTCTTCACAAGATAGTAAGAAAGAAATAGTGGTAGAAGCTGATTAGGGAGATAGGACACTGCTAAAACAGACTGTTGCCTTCCTGGACTTTTGAGATGAATAGATGCTCAATTCTCTGACCTTTTATGTAGTAAAAATCCAATAGAGCTCACAATTCTCTTTTTTTTTTCTCCAGTTTTATGGAGATATAATTAACATACAACACTGTGTATGTTTAGAGTGTACAGCATAATGCTTTGATTTACATACGGCGTGAAGTAAATACCACATTAAGTTTAGTGAACATCCATCATCTCATACAGATACAAAATTAAACTGGAAGTTGGTACCTTTTGACTGGCTTCATCCAGTTCCCCTTCCCCATCACCTACCTCTGTTAACCACAAATTGGATCTCTTTTTCTATGAGTTTGTTTGCTTTTGAAATATAATTGACTTATAACACTAAGTTCCTGGTATATAACATAGTGATTCACTATATATTTCAAACTGATCATCATGATAAGTCTGGTTGTAGATATGGAACAAATGTCAAAATTTCATTGTTTATGGTTGAGCAGTATTTCATTTTATACACACACACACACACACACACACACACACACACACACATCATCTCTTCTTTATTCATTTATCTGTTGCTTGGCATTTAGGTTGCTTCCCTATCTTGGCTATTATAAATAATGTTGCCATGAACGTAGGTGTGCATACACCTTTTCTAACTGGTATTTCTGTTTTCTTTAGAAAAATGTCCAGAAATGGAATTGCTGGATCCTTTGGTAGTTCTATTTTTAATTTTTTTGAGGACTCTCCATACTGGCTGCACCAATTTATATTCCCACATGCAGTGCATGAGGGGTCCCTTTTCTCGACCTCACAATTCTCTTCTTTAACTCAACTCCCCACCTCTCCATACATACAGTGTTGTGACTTTATAGTCATATTTTTGTTCAACTATAACTTCACGATATCTAAAATCATGCCACTTACACAAATACAAAATAAACATTTTCCAAGATTTTATTTAACTTATTAACAAACAGGCAAACCATTAAAATGCTGTAACTCATTCAAAGCAAGATCTGAGGAACAGATCTGCATACCAGGCAACGAAGAGTGATGAAAAATTTTGACCCTTTTCTGAGCTAGAAGCCCTTGGGGTGGTAGACTGCAAGGAGGAGTCAGCAACTTGTAAGGAACATTGTCTCTGAGCTAAACTGAAGTTTCTGTAACTTGAAAGCTGCCAAGGAGACCTATGACATTTAGAAGAATGCACACTTACCACTGAGGCTTTAAGAACACAGCTAAGCACCTATTGTGAAGTTCTGTCCTCGGATAAAGAACTCCTGATTTCAGGTGATTAGTGAACACATTGCTGAACATCTGTGCCTAACCGGTAGCTTTCATGGATTCATACATCACAAAAAACATTGTAGCTTAAATTTTAATTGCCTTCATAGAGCAATAAAGTCAATAAAAATGGGGTTCATTTCCCTTGAGATAATTAAAATCTTGATTTTCAATAGTTACTAGATGCCCAGATAGTCAATTGAACCCATTTTTAAAGTGCATTAAAGACTCTATTTTCATAAAATTCAAGATTTTAACTACTTGAAGGCAACAATCCTGGGTCAGATGTTACAGATCAAGTCTACTCTACAATTTATGACCATTTGATCCTTAAAGTAGCATTGCAACATATTTCTGTACATTTTTAAGTAGGTACATACAGTAAGTTATTCTAACCTATTATAATTCTCCAGCACTAAGGATATACTATGGGCACCTTCACTTAAGCTCCATTCTTAGGTATATGCATGCTGTCTCTAAAGCTGTGAGACAAAGACTTCCAGAGTGAGAAGTTTTCCAAGTAAATGGAGGTATAGGCAAGAGGAGGGCTTGACTTGGAGGAAAGTTGGTAGGGATCAGTGTTGTCATCTCGTAAAATAACCAGGACCACGACAGGGGCTTTAAGAGAGCACTTGCCCTGCTCATTGCAGAAATACTTCAAAAATTGCATTGTCTTGCTTTGCCTTCTAAATTTAAAAATAGATTTTTTAAAAAGCTTAAAATTTATTGAAACCTTTCTTAGTCTATTAAACAAAATAGGACTTGACTCCGTATTGAGTCATCTACATTAATGAAATCACTCAGTTTTTGGTGTAGGACTATCATAAAAAGTTTATAACTGGGGAAATCTTTAACTTATCACATTCAGTAGTGATCCTTAAACAATCATTTGTTTCACAATGTTCAGGTGAATTCATATAATATATCAAAGAAATAATTTTTGGTGAAAATTGATTATTTTGAAATGCACCACCTAAAATTGTCACCAAGAGAAATTAATTCATAGGCTGCTCATATCAGCTCCTTGAAACAGATATTTTACCTTAATTTCCCAATGTGTTAATGTTGATAGAAATGTAATATGAAACATTACAAATGATTTATGCTATCTCCATGGCTTATTTCTTATAAATAGATGGAGCAGGCCTGGGTAAGTAGGCTTTTTTTTATTAATAATTGTATGTACAGAGTACAAAGCATTTGAAGTCAGTGACACCTTCCAAGTAGTCCCAGTTACCTAAGCTCTCTGGGTGCCTTGGCTTTTTCTCTTTCATGAGAACTGATGCTCTTCTTATTGGGCTGCTTTGCGGACTAAATAAATCAATACACGGAAGTTTAGGTCCTGGAACACACTAAATACCCAGGAAATCATGCTTACCATTACCGTCATTATTTGTACAATTGGCTGCTCCGTTCAAGGCCACCTGTGCACTGGCCTTGCCTAGTTTGTGCTCATTTCGCCACACCTTCCCTCTTCCACTCTTGCCTTTGAAACAGTATCTTCTTTTTAAGGTTCTTTCCTGAGTCACAAAACCTGCCCTGAGCCAAGGCTCCCCTCTTATGTTTCTGCTGGTTGCACTTTGCACAACTCTAGGGGGCTCCCTTTACCTCGTGATCATCATATTTGGAGAATTATTATGATAATATTCCAGCAAATATCACAAAGTATCTTGAGAAAGGATGTTTATGCCAATTGTACGAAGTCAATATTTGGGCTGGTGGGGATGCAACTTACTATCACCATTGAGCTTTTAAAAATTTCTAAGTATAGTGTAGCTCCTGGAAAGACAGACTTGGCATGTGTGCTCCTCGAGAATGGGGAACTCAGGTGGCCAACAAATATTTGTTAAGTGATTAAGAGCAACTGACCCTTAATCCAAGAACCAAGTTGCATCAATTTTAGTCTGAAGTTTAAGATAGAAGATCTCAAATCTTGTTGGTTGTCTTGCTCAAAGCTGTGCCTGAGGGCTTGGTCTGCAGCCACAGGAATTAACTGGCTCCCACCAAACTCTGAAACTTATACCATCTCTTTGAGTGTCAGCTTTCTGATTTTAAACCTGGGCTAAGAGCACTTGTCCTGCCTGCCTCATTCTGAAAATCAAAAAGAGATCATGTTTGGGAAAGCGACTCATAAATGTAAGAATATTTTATTTCGTTCCACCAGTCTTGGCAGAAAGTCTCCCAATTTCTTTTTCTTACCATAATCTGCTTTGCATCTGCCTTCCTTCTACTTCCTTCTGGAAGCCCTACATGGACCACACGTTGGGCAGGCAACAGCTCCAGCTTACTGTTCGCGGTGTCAAAGCAGCTGTTAATACAACTCTGCATCTCGAGAAGGGCTTGATCAGATTTGCAGTCTGTTGGAAACCCCCAGTGAGAGGGATTTTGGGTTGGGCGAGGTCCCCAGACAAATGGAGCAGAGACACCTAATGAGAAGGCAGGTTTGGAGTGGTCAGTGGGAAGTGGGCCCTGGAGGGGTCAGAGGAAGCCACCCGTGTGGGGGCCATTTTTCTGGTCATCTGCCTTTTCTGATGCCTGTAGAGTCAAGTGTACTGGGAGCTCTCGGAGGCACACCCCTGAGCAGACACAATCCGTGTGATTTAAGATCACAAACACTGCAATTCAAACTGACACTTGAGGAATCTTAACATTTGGCTCCTGGATGAAAAGAGACAGCTTGTTCCTTTTCACAAACACATGGTTTCCTAGACTAAAGACTGAGCAACCCCAAATTTAGTAAGCAAGTTCTAAGTGGAACATAAGCTGGTACTTTAATGGAATGAGGACGGATGCTCCCAGTTCCCATAAACATTCATTTTTTTTCCGGCTCATATGCACATTTCTTGGGGACGAAATCAATCTTTCTGAAATGAGGAAATGAACTGTGTCACTAGCCCTCAGAGTTATGCGTGAAAAATATGGTAGATGTTCAGCCTCTCATAGGTGCAGCGAATAATTCAGTACATTGAAGATGTCATGTCGACCCCGCAGATGATTTTAGCCTATAGTTACCAAAAATCTTCCTAGTCTGAATTCTTTAAAAGTTTTCAGATTATCCTGTCTGTTCTGTGATCACTCTATTTTTTTTAAAAAACAAAATCATAGCTTTTTATAGCCAGAAGGGTCCTTAGACACCCTGCAGTCAAATTCTTTCAGCCTAAATATGAGATACTGGGGCTCAGAGAGGTGAAAAAATTGCCCAAGCTCACAGAGCAGGAAGTTGTAGATCTGGGGCTCATGATCAACCTTTCCTCCTTCTCTTTCCTCCACACTACACTCTTAAAAGAAAAAGAATGAAGAAGGCAGTTTCTTCTCATCAATGACAACCTAATGGTTGGGTGAAAATCTTTTGGTTGGAACTCAGCTCCACATGTAATAGTTAAGAGCTCGGGTTGATATCTGACCTTGCCTCTGTTCTGGCTCCTTCATTTCTGGGACTTGAGGCAAATTAATCTAAGTTTCAATTTCCTCATTCATAAGAAGCTGAAAATGTACATATCTCACTTAATCCACACAATTAGATGAAGAAGTAATTCACGTAAAGCGCACAGTATCAAGCCAGACGCAGAGTGAATGTTTAGTATTGGTCATTGTTTTCTGGTTACGCCTGACAAAATTTTTCGAGGTCACTTTCTGTAGTTAGATCCTTCTGCAGTGAAAAAATGTGACGACCAATGTTGTTTGGACTCTAAGTAATATTGGGACCCTGATGAGCAGATTGAGGTGTTTCAAAGTCAACCACTCCATTTGCATATCTTTCAATATCCTTTAGAAATATCTGCCCTCCTATGATTTTTGACATCAATCAATTTCAGTTATTTTCCAAGTGGGTAGCAAGCATAGCTTTACCAAAGGGGAGAGCAGCCGAGCCAGCTTCCCTGCCTTCGTCTGTGCTGTTCCAGTCAGCTGGGAACGCTGTTCTCTTTTCTGCCTGTCCAAATTCCACGCATCCTTCACAGTCTTGCCTCAAATGCAGCAGGGACCCTGCACTAGCTTCCTGTGCTTGCCTCTCGAAAAGCATTTATCACTGTCACTTACCGGCTTCAACGTGGATGTTGCTTTTTTCCAGGCAGCCTTTGGAACTCCTTCCACCCCTAGATTAGATCTTGTCTCTGCACCCTAGCACCCTGCGCTTTTCCCATCAGAGAACCTGGAGGGGTGCCATGACCCCTTAGAGCACTGGTCCTGCTGCCAGGTCACCTGGGTTCAATTTTTGGCCCTGCCACTTCCTCAGATTTAATTCTGAATGGGTTCCACACCCTCTCTGTACCTGTTTTCCCCTTTCTAAAGTGAGGTTTAAGCGGTGCTTTCCTCAGGAGGTCAGCATGAGGATTAAAGGGGCTAATCCTTTTAAGAATTAATAAAGAAAGTTTCGCTAGCCATTATTATTGTCTCATAGTATCATGACTGTCCTTTTGTTTGTCAATATATCCTTCTGGATTATAAACTCCATGAAGTCTGTACTCCTGTTTTTCTCATCATCACATTCTCTAAGGCCAAGGAAAAATATTCACTGATAGAATGGAAGTGAGGCTCTTTGATCTTGAAGGGCAAGAATTAAATTTTATTCACCTGTATACAGTCACTGCCTAATACTGGCCTAACACATTGATATTCAATAAATGTTTGATGAATGAATGAATGAATGCATATTCCTCCTAAAGCCTCTCCAACATCTTCTCTCTACCAAGCCTGGAATTAATTGCTAATTCCTTTGTGTTCCTGGATGCTCACAGCACTTAGCTGGTTTCTTCCCTACGGCACTTATGCATGACTGCCCTGTGCTATATCATTTGCACTTCCGTTTCCCAGACCAAGTTTTGAACTTGAATATGAGGCCCAACATTCATGCCATATTCCTTCAGCACTTGGCATAGCGTAAGTGCCCAAGGCATGCTTGCTGCAAAATGAAACTAAAAAACCATGACTTTGGTCAAAGGTGATTTGGAACATGTTGAGAATCTTATTGATCACTTAGTCCCTGGTTCCATCAGAATTTCACTCCAAAAAGTTTTTTAAGATGAGTTTCCTAAAAAAAAAAAAAAAAAAAAAAAAAAGCCAAAAGCAAAAAAGGGAACTTATTTTTTTAAGTGCCAAGTAGTCATTCTCAGAAAAAAATTCCAAGAGAAGTTGTTTTCTACTTACTCCTAACTTCATATTCTACTATTCAGAACTACATATTATATTTGGTTTTAAATTTTTCTTCTTTATACTGTGTTATGTTTTGGATCTTATTTAAAAGAGAATATGTACTTCATCTTAACTTAAGTTACTGAAATTTCATACTATTCTCTGGAGACATGAGGCCAGCTCGTTATAATACGGATATTGAGATCAAGTTGAATTAGCAACAACTCAGAAATGCACTCCATAGCTGAACACAGCCTCCAGTGTTGGGTGTGTTGTTATTTCAAGAGCACTCATGTCAGGGCTAGAGCATACATTCTTTCTCTGGTTTGTTAATTCTGCCAAAATGTCATTCTTGTCAAAGTGTCTCCAGAGGCCCACAATAGACGTTAAAAACGTAGCCTCATGGAAAATTACTGTTAATATATTTTTTGCTTTGAAGTCAAGATGCTTTTCTTGATACGCATTTTGGTTTTTGACATACCTCAGCATGGATACTTCTGTGTTTGCTTGACTTTCATAGAGGAAACTGTTTGTTGAAATATCATCACGCAACTGGTAATTAGGCATTAAGATTATCCCCAAATTCTGCCGGGGCACTAAGGGTCATGTAGGTTTGTAGATGTCTAGCTCATGAGTCAGACTCATTGAAAAAAATCATTTATCATGCTTATTAGAATGAACTTATATTCCTTTATTACCCAGTACAAATTCTTTCCATATCAAGCCCAGAGCATAAAATTAAAATTGCATGAAACTTTGATCTCCTTCTTCATTAATCACGCTGATAATTATATACAGGTATCAGCCTCTGTCTAATGGCAGGTGCTTTCTGACCCCCAATATAATGCAGAATATTTGCTGTGTACACTTTAAGAGAACTGACATGTGTATAATACAAGCCATCCTCCTTTCATTATACCAAAAGTTGAGAATTTTACCTGCATTATATTTTGGGATAATTTTAATTAGGAAGATCTCACAGCTAATCCAAGGATAACGAATTTGAGGCCTTAAATGAACAAAAGGATGAAAAGTGTAAAAGAAAGTCCAGTTAATTTTCACAAAATTAAATACTCATTTAGATAATGTTTTGAGGCTTTTTTTTTTAATTTCTTTGTTTAGCTTACTTAATACGTTACCTGAAACATGTAACCAACTAGCAATCACTGTATAATTCACATGGTATTGTGTCTAGTGAAATGTGGGGCATGCAATACCCTTTGAAAAGTGTTATATAGTGACCATTAACAAAGTCTTGTGGGGGGAGGGTGTAGCTCAAGTGGTAGAGCACATGCTTAGCATGCATGAGGTCCTGGGTTCAATCCCCAGTACCTCCTCTAAAGATATAGATTAGTAAACCTAATTATCTCCCTCCTAAAAATAAATAAATGACAATAAAGAAAACAAACATTTTGAAAAATGTTTTGTGCAATCGAAGATAGTCTGATATGAGAATAAGTTTTCAATCCATTGAATTCCTTTTGTTATAACTTTAAATGTCTATTCTCATTTAACTTTCAATCAGCTGCCCCCACAAAGGGATAAGAGTCTATGAAGGTATAGCGTAACACATGAGCTATGCCTATACGTGTTTCATTCACTCTGTTTTGTTTTTCTAGGAATGCCAAACAATAGAACCTTGTTAATGATATCAAAGATGAATCAAGAACTCCAGGTATTTAGGCTAATATAGGAGCATTATTCTTAGAAAAAAAGTCAAATCAAATGTTAACCTGGCCAGTGAGTTTAGGATTGGTCAGTCAGCAGAACTTATTATTATTATTTTAATTTACTTGACATAGATATCCAATGTGCTAGATATTTAATGTATAAACCAGCCTTATCTTAAATAGAATAAATTGTATGATTACACAGTAATTCAAGGATTGTTTGCTGAACATTATCTGTACATCACTGTTCTAGGTCCTGGGGATACAGAGATGAAAAGAATTCCTTTCATAGCAACACTATTTACAATAGCCAAGACACGGCAACAACTGAGATGTCCATTGACAGATGCTTGGATAAAGAAGTTGTGGTATATTCATACAATGGAATATTACTCAGCCATAAAAAAGAACGAAATAATGCCATTTGCAGTGACATGGATGGACCTGGAGATCATCATTCAAGTGAAGGAAGTCAGAAAGAGAAAGAAAAATACCATATGATATCACTCATATGTGGAATCTAAAAAAAAAAAGACAATTAAATTTATTTACAAAACAGAAAGAGACTAACAGGCATAGAAAACAAACAGGATTACCAGGGGCAGAAGGGGGTGGGAAGGGATAAACTGGGAGTTTGAAATATTATATATAACCTAGATAAACAACGTTTCTTCTGTAGAGCACAGGGAACTATATTCAATATCTTACAGTAACCTATAATGAAATGTAATATGAAAATGAATATATGTATGTATATGTATGACTGAATCATTTTGCTGTACAGTGGAAATTGACACAGAGCTGTAAACTGACTATCCTATAATTAAAAAAAAAAACACAAGAAAAGACTTTCTGATCTTAAGGAGCTCACAGACTACTGCGGAAGAAAGATTAGCAAACCAGCAATTATAATGGCATGGTTTGCAGGGAGTGCTGCAGGTACTCAGGAAGGAGGTTCTTAATCACAGATAGGGAGGTCAGGAGAGTGATCCCAGAAGACAATCTGAAAGGAATATTAGTTCATCATGAGAAGAGTGGAGGGAATGTTGTTCCAGAAAAGGAGAGCAGCCCAGACAAGGTGGGAAGGCTTGGAATGGAACTGCATTCCCCTCCCTGGTCAGGGCTTTGGGGTACAGTATGTGCAAGAGATGAGGATGGAGAAGGCAAGGATTGGATCATGACATCTCAAGTGTCACACTCAAGAGTTTGGATTAGTTCCTGAAGGCAACCCAGAGACTTTGAGCCATTTCCAATAAGCTTAGGGACCCGGTAAGATTTGATTTTTGTGTTACCATAACCACACTGATGACAGTGAGGAAGTTAGACCAGGGAGGCTGCGCTGGTTGGTTTTTATATTGTTTCAGATAAGAAATGATACAGTCTTAGGCCAACGTAGTGACAATGGAATTAAAGGGAGAGGAACAATACGAGACAGTAAGAATCAACAGAACTTGGTAAGGTGCACCCATATTAACAGGAAATCTGACCAAAGTCAGATTGGATCAGTATGTGAGACATTTTTCTCCCTGCATCTCTTTCTGTTTCCCTTGTTTGCCATCAAGCTGGTCTTGTTATGCCCTCATTGCCTCAAGGAGGTAGGGGGCAAATAGTGTAGAAGTAGCCAACATACTGCTCGCTCACTGTTTTTCAAAGGCCTAAGGTTTCAGAGCATTAGAGGGAGTTTGCAGAATCGATAAAAAAAAAGTAGGATGCATGGGAATAGTGACTTGTTATTAAAATATATATATAAAGGATTCCCCTGGATTAAAAAGAGGTTCACCTGTGACCAGAAGGAAAGGATCAGAAGAATTTAGCTGAGTGGCCCTGGCTCTGGGTCCATCAGGAGGTGGCTGGCAAGACGTGGGCCAGGGTTGCAGTCACGTGATGGCTTGACTGAGGTGGAGGATTGGCTGGGAGGCGGCAAGATCAGAGAGAGCAGGGGTTACAGGATGCATTCTGGCACGTGGAACTAACGGCAGTTTTGAGACCAGAAGTCTGTGCTTCAAGGGTGGCCTGGAAGCAGCAGAAATCCATAGGTTCTGAGTGGATCACGTGGACAGGAAGAGGAAATGTTCTCTCATTTAATCTCTCAGATTAAACTGATACCCCAGTAACTAGAGAGGGTCCACCACGTGGTCGGACAATGCTTAAGCCCTTAGGAACCTTGAGATGATCTTGAAGGTAACCTCCAAAACGAAGAAGGTTAAGTTTTCCCCTTGCCCTGTGAAATGGGAATGCAAGCTCTGAATACACTGTATTGCTTTATAGAAAATAGAAAGAAGTTTTATTTCTTCCCCTGAGTTTGTAAACTGGGCTTTATATTTACTCCACATATTTTGGGGATTTGAAAAAATTATACTCCTCACATTCTTTTTCAGATTTCTCTGGAAAAGAGAGTAGCAAGAAACACAAGTAAATGGAGAAGAGAATAGGCAATATTAGGTAAAAAATAAGAAAAATAAGAAGGAAATAGGAGTATTAAAAAGATTCTTTAGCAAGGACCTAGGGTATTATAGGAAAGTTTTTCTTATCTGGCACAGTTTTTGATTTTTCTCTAAATCATCCACCTGATCTATAAAATGCTTTGTGTTCTATCTTTCCCAGAGGTCTTTGAAATAATAGTACTTTTTTGCATAGATCAGTTTCTGTCCGGAACTTTTTCTTTATAAGTGAACACTTTATGATGAAAAGAAAATTTTATTGTCCATCTGTTTTCCTTTTTAAAGTTGCTCTCTGCTCTGGGTGGGGCCACCTGTCACCAAGTGGGCTCAGAGGAGGAAGGGCCTCCCATAACCAGCAAGGACTGAAGCTTCCTGGGATGGTTGGAACTGTGAGGTCACAGGAAGTGCAGTGGGGCTCCTATTTCATGATCTTTGGTGTCATCATTACCTCCCTATAGTCTGGCTTTGCTGCAGATGATAACCCCAGTTTCTGAACAAGCTCTTTAAAACACAACTCGTGTTCAGCTTCGGTCGTCTCTTTTCTCCTTAATTGTCCTTCAGATGTAAGTTATCATCAAAATCACTTATGAAGATTTTGTCTATGATACTCTCAAAGGCACTCTCCCAGTGTTGGAACTTCTGTAAACGTGTGGCTTTGATTGTGCTCTTTATAGAACAAGTCTGGGAGACAGCCGGGCTGGTTGACATCAGCACATACTGAGCATCTTATTTGCAGGAACTGGGGACATACGGGGGCACTTCTTCAGTCAACTTTCGGAAAGCTTTTCATGCTTAAATGCAGTTCTCCTGCCCACTGTTGTGTATGACTCCAGTTTCTCATTAAATACTTGATTATCTTTGTTTAAGAACTCTCCTGGTACCCACATAGGAATGTCTGATAAAAAACAATAACACATTTTTCGGTTAGTTTGAAGTGAAAATTCACTATTGATTCAGATCTTAGAGTTGATGAAAAATTCTTACAGCTTTACAGACTTTTAAAAAACATTGTTCAGAACTTATTTGTGTTTTCAGCCTCTCCAGTGGTTTTACAGATTTCTCTCCAGAATTCTGGAGTTCCATCTGGAGACCTTGAGTGCCAAGTTCAAAGAAGGAGGAAATGGTCATTCATTCATTCATTCATTCCATGAACAAATATTTATTGAGCATCTTCGTGTGCTGTGGTAGGAAACTAGGATACGTGCTGAACAAGGTAAATCAGATCCTCTCCCCAAGAACTCCCCCCTTGGAACCTGTGAGGCAGAGAGTGTGTGTACAGTGGGATTATGTGGTACAACACACGTAAAGTACCTACCGTGGGGCCTGGTTTGCAGTAAGTACCCAGTGTAACTTCTGTTATTATCGGATGGGTGCAGCTGGGCTATCCTTTCAGGCATTTGCTGTTTGGGGCTAGGTTTCCTATAGTTGTCACACTTTTACATAAGGTCAGTAATAAGTTCATTGACCTCAAAAACTGTCCTGGTGTCTGGCATCAGGAGAGAATCTGTTTTGGAGGAAGTGCTGGCTTGCTTGTGTGCCCTGAGTCTCAGTCAAAGGAGATACTGCCAGTAATTCCTTCCCGTTGCCCTGAAGTCACATTTCCATCTTCTAGAATGCATCATGAAAACTTTTTTCTTCGTTATTTTCCTCCTTCATTAGTGTGATATGTCAAAACAAGATGCAGCATATCAATCATTTCTTGGAGGAACTGAGTGGCAGTTCTTGTGAGTAATGAAAATGATGACCAGATTGATAGTGAATTTGCTATTGACAATCTGATACAACTGTTGTATTGTATCAGGTGCCTCACATGGAAGCGAGCGTTAAATAAAGCTGAGAAGAAAACTGAGATACTGGTATAAGTAACAATGGAGAGAGAGAGTTTACTCATAAAACTGTAACTTATGATCAGACGTTTCCCACCATGGTTGAGGATCTAGATGGAAAATTATTGACCAAGAATTTCTAGAGCACAGACTAGAACCCATAGCTTAATCTCTTACTCATGGATATTTATATTAAGGGTAAGATAACTTGGAGAGTTTATCTGATAACTTAGCTTTCATCTCTATTTTACATTTAATTTGATTAATTTAGCTGTTTGTTCAATGAATAAGACCTTCAAATTTAAAAATAAGCATGGAAACCATTGTAAGTTTGTCAATTTTTATATAGTTAAGAAAGAACAATTTAAAATATTTTTATCTATTATTTTCATTTAGTGAAAGAAAAGACATTTTCAACACAAAAAAAGGTAGGAAAGGCATAATCTCAGAATAAAGAATAGTTCTACAAATGAATAAAATGTATTTTATAAAAAACTCTACACTGTCTTTATTTTCCTTATTTTTGAAAGCACTTTAGGACAAGCTGTCACAGGTTGGTACTATTCAACTATTGTTCTTTAGTGATTCCATATGAAACTGCTGCCTTCCCAGCATGCTCTGTAAGGGCCAAGATCACAGCAAATCCCTTTCATTCCTGCTGCCAGGGCTCCCCTGTACTGCACTCAGAATAAAGGCTCAGTGAGATTGTAATCGATGTCAGTTCACTGTAAGAATAATCTACTAATGAGAGCTACGTGAAATGGGAAAGAATTATTTGTGTATCACTAAATTGCGTGTCACTTGAGGTCATCCAGCATCCATCCGATGCTACTTTCTTTTCAGCTTTATTGAACACTTGCTTCACCTCCTATGGCAGGTGGCTTATTGGCCTCAGGTGGCAGAATCCTGTGGGCACAGGCAGTGGTGGCTGTGCTAGACAGAGCGGCCGAGGGTCTGGGGGCCAGGTGACCCTGAGAAAACCTGGGAATTATATAAAAATTGTGTCCAAGTTGGTATTCAGGTATAGAAAGCTGAAACAGACCAATGTTTTCCAATGTCTGTTACAAGCACCACATGTGGTATATGAGATAATCTTAGGAGGACTGCAAATGAATATATTTTAAATGTTACACATGTGTTTTCATGTGTAGCAGGATAAAATAACTAGTATTTTAACATAATAATATTTATATATTATAATATATTCAAAACAATATAAACTTTCTCTTGAACATAAATGTAACAAAAATTAGAGTCAGTATAAAGAAGAATAGTAAATCAGAATATAGATTATATACAGATGTGACAGAAGTTCCTGTGTAATGACTGAAGTTTGGAATTACCAGACCAGATGATTCTTTCAACTCGACTGTCCATGATTTGATGAATCTCTACAACTTTGTCCTCGTGGTAACAAGAGCTGCTAAGATGTTGAAAAGGCAGGGCCCCTGTTCTCCAAGCCCCCATGTGCATCGCTTTGGCTTGGATTTGATTTTTTATATATATATATATATATTTATAGAACCCTATACTTTTTCTCAGTCAAGCTCTGCTCGTCTCCCAGTTTGGTTTTATAGAGCCCCATTTTTCCTTTCATTAAATATTTACTTATTCCAGTCTCCTAAAGTGGGAAAAAAGGGAAACGTAATAGTCATTTGTCGGGGTACTTCCTTTCTCTCTCCGCACTGAAGCATTGCCACTAACAAAGACGATTCATCTCCATCCTTCATTAGAGTGTGTTACGCACTGAACTGGTTGATGGCCAAATAGAGTTGCTGGCCTTGCAGATTCTCCTTGGGGTGGTACTGAATCAAATGTGCTCTTGATGTCTGGATAAATCATTCCTTAGATTCTCGTGGTTGAATTTGTGTTAATTTCCAAAACTCACTGGCAATGCTCATGAAACCTTACTAAAAAGCATGCTAGTGTGTGGATGCTCTAATTCAGACGGTTTTTCATGCAATATGCCTTAACTTGAGTACATACTTAAATGAATAATTACGATGTTTTATTTTTTCCAAAGAAACTAAAAACTACAATGTATGAAAAGATGAGGGTATATTTTTTGATGACAGCACGTTTCAAACGTGTTACAGGAGAGTAAGATGAAGTCAGAGCAGCACTGCCAGGATAGACTTGTTAAAAATTTACAAGGACTGGATCCAGGATCAGGATCTTTTTTGTCAAGCTTGACCCTTCTCTATAGACTATAGCCAGGGTTTCTTGATATAAATTTAAAAAATGACATCAGGGATCCTGTCCCAGTTTCTTTAGAGGTGATTCTCATTTATCCCTTAATGCAATTTTGACAAAAAGTTCTTTTGATGCCAATGCTGTAAGGGTGTCAACACTAACAGCTACCTATTTATTAAAGCACCCATGCACTAAGCACCAGTACTGTATGCACTGTGTGCACTATTTCATTCAGTTCTCATCGTGACTCTGTGAAATGGACATTAATATTTCCATTTTACCATTAGTATTAGTATTTCCATTTTAAAAAAGGAAAAGAAAGCTAATTAACTTGTCTAAGATGGCACAACTGGGATTTGAATTTGGTTTTCCTGTTTGCAAACTCTGCACTTTTAACCATTATTCGGTTCCTACAAAGGCTATAGCTTGAGAAAAGCGGAAGCAGAATTGATCAACTTGAGATGTATCACCCAGGTTTTTATCTAAAGTAAGGAAGAGATTGAAATAGTGAATAATAAATAAATAAAATGGTAAGAAATGGATGTTGCCAGTCCAGGGTGAACTGCTCTTTGAAAGATGATCTGGAAAAGAGTTCTGTGGTCTGGATAACTTTTCTCTTTCCCCTCATCTCTCTCTTCTTGAATTGGAAAGAGTATCTAAGAAAACATTAGTAATCAACCCGTAGTTACTCACTTTCTTTTTTAAATAGCCAAATCTGTCATGATAGATAAAATGTTACAAAGTTATATGCCTAAAAAATCCCTGGATCCAGAAATTAAAGACAGACCTCAGTTTTCTCCACCGGTCTGCTCAGGAATGCATGAATAACTTGAATTACAAAGTTTTTATGGGAATAAATGGAGATCATTTCAATTTTGACAAAAAGTCTAGGATGAGAGTCCTAAGGAGAAGAGATGAAAGAAATGGTTACTCTCAGAATGAATCCTGAGAAGAGAGTGGGATTAACAGACTGAGATTAAGATCGGCAGACCTTGATATCTCAGCACATGGGTTGTAATAATGGGAAAGGTAAACGAAGTAATTACTGCTCAGGATGGAAATGGAGAAACCGAGGTGTTTTGGGGAAAGGGAATTAGAAAGATGACATGCGGGAATTTATGATCATCACTCTGTTTCTATAGCTTGGGTTTAGTTGGCTTGCCTGAAGCTCTGACCACACTAGCGTTGAGTGGATATAGGGAAGACCAATAAACAATAATACGTAAATTTTGATGCGGGACTTCTTCCGTTTGAGAAGGTGGCAGTGTTATTGGACCAGAAGAAACATGGATAGAGAAGGCAGAGGAAATATGGGGTTAGTCTGATGCTCAAGCAGGCCACATTCTTCTGGGAAAGTGGTGGGCTGAGTCCCAGCATCGCAGCTAGGGCTTCATTGCATCTTTCTCCTGGAGGTTGAATGCAAGAGTATGGAGGGAGCACTGTGAGTCCTGGTAACAGAATGCCAGATGCCTTCCCTTTGCAATCCTAGGTCATAGCTAATCCATGTCTTGGGCTTATTGAATGCACTGTTTCTCAAGGTGTGGTCCTCGACCTTACTATACTGAAATCTCTGTTGGTGTTTATTAATGTTATAGATTTCTGGATCCCACCTTTGGAGGTTTGACCAGAAATTTACAGCTGTAGGAGTGTCTGAGATCAGATTCCTCAGCAAACGGACTCAAAAGCAGAGTTTTGTATTAGAAAGTTTATTGGGAGGTTGCTGTCAGGTACAACACTTGTACGGGAGCCAGGGAAGCAGAACTGGGTATTGTGACAGAATTTAATCCTACAGAGGATTTGGGAGGTAGAGCTCTTCAAATTTGCCATGAACTGAAGCCACTGGACCAGGCTTTCTATTTTTGCATTGGACGATTATTGAATATAGGCTTGGGAGGGAGTATAACTTTGGGAAGTCAGTTTCCTTTAGCCAACGACAATGGTAACCACCCACATCAGTAATCAACACTGCAGGTGTCTAGAGGAATGAGTGCCTCAATCTACAGCAACCACTATAGTCCTTTCTTTCCACTACTTGGCTGTATTTGTATCATTTAGTAAGTTCTTCCCATTTGGTAAAACTTGCCCCAGGGATCCAGTTGGTCTGTTTTCTGGGGAAACTTATAAGAGTAAGGTTAGTGAGATAAATTACATCTTGAGCTGCTGAAACTCCTCTTGACCCTGCAATGAACACTCAGTGTCTCCATCCTCCACTTCCCATTCTAGATTCCCCTCACCTTGGCTGGCTGGCATCTCTATTGGCCTAGGAGGGTTACCTGGTGGAGTGGCCCAGACTCTCATTCCAGGGGGGTCTGAGTATCTGATCATTATGTTCTCAGGCTCCGATTGCTGCACTTGTCCATTTACCACCAAAATGAGGCAGGAAAGTGCCAGCAGATGCACCGATGGACCATCTGGGTCTCACATAATTCTTCCCTGCCAGCACTCTGTAAAAGCCCTACCTTCTCCGGAGGACCAGAGTCAATTACACGTGCAGATGTGGTGACTCATTTCTATGCTGCCTCGTCACTAGGATGAGGAAACTCTGAGGTAACTGGGCATCAGTCATAACTTCGAGTTTAAACTGAAATGTTTACTGTGTGTTCCTTTGTCAGCTTTTCTCTTCTGTGAAATCAGATCCTCTGGAATTACAAATTTTAAAAGTTGGAGGTCAACTTTTATCCTTTGATTGCCAGACCTGTGTGTTCTACTTATTAGGGACACAATTCCATATAATGGTAAACACGAAGGGATGTAAATACAAAGGAATGGAATTGTGGGGTCACGTGGTAAGTGAAGATTTAACTTCATAAAAAAGCTGCCCAACTATTTTCCAAAGTGGCTGTATCATTTTGCAGCCCTCCCCTGGCTCCAGCAACTTCCTATTTCACGTTTCTCAGTTCTAATACGTGTGTAGAAGTATCTCACTTTGGTTTTCATTTGTATTTTTTCTTACAGCTGGCGATGTTTTAAAGGACAGTTTGGCTTGAGAATCTGACTTAGCGTCCCCGTGCTGCCCCTTTCTAGCTGAGTCGCCTTCAATAGGTTACCCAACCCCTCTAAGCTTCAGTTGCCTCAAATGGGCAAAAACACTCTGTCTCACAGGACTGATATGCAGTTAAATGTGAGAATGTATGTAAAGGGCTATATAATGTGTGGTATATAGTAGATGTGCAATAAATATGGGTACTTGTGAGTCTTCTCAACTAGTTCTGTTGTTTTCAAAATTCCATGATTAAAAAAAAAACAAAACAGGGGGGAAGGTATAGCTCAGTGGTAGAGTGCATGCCTTGCATGCACAAGGTCCTGAGTTCAATCCCCAGTACCTCCATTAAAGATAAATAAATTAAAAAACCTAATTATCTCCCCCAAGTAAAAAAGAAATAAAAAGAAAGAAATATATATAAAAACACTTTCAGATGTTGTAAAGTGCACTTGGACCCAGGTCGACTCAACCGGCCATTGATCATGTCCTAATAAATTTCCCAGGCCACTAGTTACACATGGACCTGTTGCCTAAGAGGGTCCCGAAGTTTCAAGCCCAAGAGAAGGCTCCTGCAGCCAGTATGAGTGTGTTTATGTTTTACCTGGAGCGTTATATGTTCTCTGTTCTTGTCTTGCTGGATAATGAAGGCTGCATTAACAGCGCCAATTGCAAGGTGTGGGTTTGATTTATAGCTCTTTGTTACTTTCTCTGGCAGTCACCAGGCAATCTAAAGATAATTTAGACTGAAATTGTTCTTTGCAATTTAGGCATTTAATTAGGGGTTTTAAAGCTTAATTAAAAAGTTAAATCATTTGTCCTTATTTCTGAAACAATGCTATTGTGGGTGGTTCAATTATGTAAAATAAGACATAATAAGATATATATTTCCATGCCTGAAGTTACAGCATCATTCACACATAACAGCACAGCCCCATAAAATGTGTTTGAGAAGATAGAACAAAACTGAAATGTAGAGCCATTAAATAGGTATTGAAGGTAACTTCTGGTCTGTGAAGTTGTTTTTCTCTCTTTTGTCTTATGGTCTTAGCAACATATGACTTTTCCCTCTAAAAATGTAAATGATGAGAAAAAAAGATCTTGAGCGTATTACCTACAATCTCATCTGAATTGTGCACCAAAGAAAACTAGGAGGAAACTTCTCATCAATCTTCAGTTAGTTAGCGCTAGAAAGAAGCTGCGTGGCTTGTTTCTGGGTAATCAGAATCATTCTTCAGATGCATAAATGCACTTTCTAATTTTTAAGGTCTCCACTAACCGAGGCCCTGAACCTCTCCATTTTTTGGAAGATTTTTGTTCATCCCTACATTCCCACATGTTCTAGGGACTCACCTGTTATTCTTTCCTCCATAACTGCCTTGATTTTGTAGAGTGAAGTCTTTTGCTTCAAGATGGGCTGTGAAGTATGTGAAAACTGCACAGAGATTAAATACCTGGGTTGTAAAACTCTTGCTATGATATCTTGGAAGATTGGTGGTGTCTAAATGTGGTGGCTCATACAATAAGCAATGACTATATGATGCCATTCCTGGATAAGACCAAGAGAGCAGAGACCAGCTGACAGGCTGTATGGAAAAAGGGCTGGATGCTGGCAGGAGTGAGAGCAGTGTTCTGATGAGCACCCACGCTCCTAGGAATTCACCCTCAACCCCGGCTGTACGTATTGGGGGCTAACGGAGCATGACTAGAAAGAAAGTGCTATGTAAACCTTTCCTATTGGACGACGTTGCAATTAAGATTTCAGGAATGGTATAGAAAATGTCTGTGAATTGTGGAGGCTCGGTTTGGATGAGAATAAACAGGGATACTGCAGCTTGATAAGACTAGCCCCACCTTTTGGCTGTAGAAGAGGTTGGTTCCTACAGTGGTGTGAATGTCCTCAGGTCAATGAAAGTCATCACAGTCTAAGATTGTGTTGACTGGTCCACAATAGATATTACCTGGGCCTTGGTGTCTGTGCTGCAGAGGGGGAGTGACTGGTGGAGGGCTAAGGGTAAAACATAGTTTCTTTACCTTCGCATTTCTAAGGAACCCTGAAAACAGGCACATTGTGTTTGTCGTTGAGCCTACAGTGAGCCGGTCAGAGTCCTTCAGGACAAAGTCACTCATCCTCCCGGCTTTTGAGATTGTAAGTAGCTGACTGTCTCTCAGCTGACTCCTCTCTGGGACTTGCTTTCAGCGGAATAAAGCCTCCTCACTCAAGGTCACAGCCCTCTCCTGGGGATGGGCAGGGGGATCTGCATCCAACGCTGGTCAATGCAGGGTAAACAGTCCTGTTCTCCCATTTCCACTCCTGACAACTCTGAAGTGCCCATAGGATTGGCTGAGGTTACAAAATCTGGGGTTTGGTACATCTTTGCTGAAGAATGGAGGCTTAAATCAGAATACCACACCTGACAGCTATAATAAGGCCTTAAGCTGGTGTTCATCTTTTGGGCATAGAGAACTATTTCGGAAGAATAATACATACCTTTTTGAGTACTTATGACTGCTTTTCATGTATTAACTCATGTAATCTTACAGTATTATTCTAAGATAGGTACCTGTATGTAGGGAGGAAGTGACTTCAGCTCCATTGTCTTCATCTTCTTGTCTTGGTGGTGCCTTCTATTTACCACCAAAAAATGTTTGAAATAAAATCTCTTAGAATGTGAAAGCAGAATTATGAGAATTCTACATTTGAATTGAGTAAGTATTAATCTGCATCATTGGTTTGATAATCATTTATGATTACAAAGCTAAAAAGTAACAGAATCACAATAAAAAAGGTTTGGGTTATTTTAGGGAAGATTCCCATGACTTGGTTATTCTCTGGTCATCATCTGAAATGGATGCTGTTTCTCCAGGGCTGGCCTTGCCAAACACCCTTGGTTTAGTGTAGCTCATCCCAGTGCTGTTACGCCAGACAGCCTGCAGGTGTTCTCCTCTGAGGGCAGATACTTTTAAACTATTTCTTTTCTTTTCTTTTCTTTTTTACAATTGAAGTACAGTCAGTTACAATGTGTCAGTTTCAGCACAGCACAATGTTCCAGTCATATATATACACATATACACACACATACATGTATTTGTTTTCATATTCTTTTCATTAAACATTATTACAATATATTGAATACAGTTCCCTGTGCTATACAGAAGAGATCTGATTTTTTAATCTATTTTTATATATAGTGGCTACCATTTGCAAATCTCAAACTCCCAAATTTATCCCTTCCCTTCCCACCCCCTTTCCCTGATAACCATAAGATTGTTTACTATGTCTGTGAGTCTATATCTGTTTTGTAGATGAGTTCATTAGTGTCCTCTTTTTTTTTTTTAAGATTCCACATATGATGATATCATGTGGTATTTTTCTTTTTCTTTCTAGTTTACTTCACTTAGAATGATGATCTCTAGATCTGTCCATGTTGTTGCAAATGGCATTCTTTTATTCTTTTTTATGGCTGAGTAGTATTCCATTGTATTAATATACCAAACTTCTTTATCCAGTCATCTGTCAATGGACATTTAGATTGTTTCCATGTCTTGGCTATTATAAATAATGTTGCTATGAACATTGGAGTACATATATCTTTTGGAATTAAAGTTCCCTCTGGATATATGCCCAAAAGTGGGATTGCTGGATTATATGGTAAGTCTATTTTTAGTTTTTTGAGGAATCTCCATACTGTTTTCCATAATGGCTGCACCCAACTACTCTTAAAATTTTTCTTAAGACATTCCTTCAAATGGAATTCATAAATTTATCACTGAGGATGTTTGCTGAACAACCAACTTCTCTCTTTGTTTTATTATTTTGCCCCTGTCTTCCCTTCCTTCCTTCCTTCCTTCCTTCCTCATCCTTGCTTTCTGTGCTCACCTCCTTCCTGACTCATATGCAGTGGAACTGTCTTCATCTTGGTCTCCTTCAGCTTATCTTTTTGATTTTTCATATTTTTCCACAACTTTTGTTTTTTACCTGATTTGATGGTTTAGTCATGCATTCATTCCATATTTTAATTAGCAGTATCACTGTCCTCCAAGTCAACCTGGAAGGAACCTCAGAACTGTTGCTGACCCCTTTCTTTTTTTTGTGCTGAGAAGCAAGACTTTGGAGTCAGTTCTGGATTCAAATGCCAGTTCTGATCCTTCTACTGATCCTTATAGCAAGTGATTTATTAAGAGATCGAGTTAGAGAGACATATTGGGTATCAACGGTCTCTAAATGCCCAAATCCAATATCAGTGGTCTCTGAAAGCTTTAGCTGCATGTAGAATCAGTTTGGTCATCAAAGTACTCATTTCCTACCACTATGAATTCTTTGAGGATACAGTCTGTGTCTTATTCCCTTTGTATAATTGTATATCTCCAGTGCCCTGCACTCTGCCTGGTAAATGTTTGGTGAATGAAAGTCCTAGGGTTCCACTGGAAAATTTTAAACAAAGGGGTGACACGATCTGATGTATACTCAGGAAGTTAATCTGTGGGTTGTATTAGATTGGAGTCGGGTGGGAAGTGTCTGAAGTTTAGGTGAGAGAAGCCACAGAGACAGTACGGAGAAAATGGGCATAAATCATTTTATTAGAGAACTTATAAACTCTGAATGGAAAATGAAAACATTAATGTTGTTGTCTTTGTTGTGTTGTCAATGGTAGCAGAACTGTTGTAAAATAGAAGAGATTTATGTATGTTTGAAACCACTGGGGAAATTGCTTAAATACACACAACAGTGAGACTGAAGGTGTAAAAGAGGATGGGAAAAAGTGTCAAGTTTCCAGAAAAAGATAAGTATCAGGTTCTTAGAGGAGGTGGGATACAGTGCAGCCAAGAACACAGGTTAGTCTTGAAAATGAGTAGGCATATGTCTTCTGTGAAAGAGGAAAGTTTAATTTAGGTCAAAGAAAGTCAGGGTGTGCGTGTGTGTGTGTGTGTGTGTGTGTAGAGGATGTGGTGTGGGGGTACTGTTGGAAGTTGGGATAATTGGTGTCAAATGACCTGAACCAGTGGTTCTTACCAATGGCTGCACATTAGAATCACTTGGGGAGTTTTAAAAAAATACTGCTACAGAGATTCCATGCCAGGCTGATTAAATCACGATCTCCAGGGACGGAGCCCAGACCCCGGGATGTTTAAGCACTCCCGAGGTGAGGCTCCTGTGCAGCCGCAGTTGAAAGCTGCTGGCCTATATCTTCTTAGTCACATGGCAACAAGGCTTCCTCCTGTGAGCAAGGGAAGTGGAGTGAGAACAAGACTACGTTTAGAAGAGGGATAATGAAATGACTGGGAAAACTCCATGGAAAGTCAGTAAACTCTACTAAAAACATCTTGAGGAGTCCAGAGGACCCAAATGATATTAAGTAGTTTGACACTTAGAGGATCCAACCAGTGTGGCATCGTGATGTTACCTAGCAGCACATGACAGCCATGGAGGGGGGCAAGTGAACAAGAGGGTCAGTCAGGGTAGAGAACTGGCACTGTTAATAGTTCCCACATCATGCTGGGCATCAGAATAATCCAAAAATATTTAGGGACAAAAGCAAACTCTGGGGTCCCACCTCCCGTGGATCTCTTTCAGCAGATCAGTGCATCCGTATTGGGGCTAGCAGTCTGTATTTTCAAACAGCACCCATAGTAAGTGTGATATCCAGGACAGACTGGAGTTTGGGAACCACTGAAACCAAGGGTAGACAAAGTCAAGGAAGAGGTAGGGAGGATTTTGTGATTACAGTGAAAGCGTGGCTAAAATATTAGACTCTGAGGTTTAACTGAGTAGGAAGGTACATAGAGTCAGAAAGGCATAGAAGAATAAGAGGAGGAGGTAAAGAGGGAAGTTACGCTGGGGCACCACCATGGACTGAGTGGTTGTGTCTGCTCAAAGCTTGTATGTGGAAATCTTAACCCCAATGTGATGGTATTAGGAGATCGAGGCCTTGGGAGGCTATTAATTAGGTCAGGAGGATGGAGCTCCCATGAATGGGATTAGTGTCCTTATAAAAGAGACTCTAGAGAGCTCTCCCGCCCTCTCTGCCGTGAGGTTACAATGAGAAGTCAGCAGTCTGCAACCTGGAAGATGGTTCTTATTAGCATCTGGCCATGCTGGTCAGACTTCCAGCCTCCAGAATTGTGAAAAATACATTTCTATGTTTTATAAGCTGCTCCGTCTACAGTGTTTTGCTATAGAAGCCAGAACTGACTGAGAAAGACACAGAACAGGATTGCTGGCAGAAGGGTAAAGGAGGATTTGGAAACAGTGCAGCACTCTGGCAAATCTAGTTTACTGACATTGTAATCAGGGAGGGGGAATGCAAAGTGTCTGATCTTGGATTTTATCCTGTATTTCTTCATTTCAAACATTCCCCTTCCTGCCTGAGATAGAAAAGGGAGCCCAAGAAAAGAGGAGGGCACTGTGTTAGTGTTCTAGGGCTGTTGTCAACAAGTAGCACAGACTGCATGGCTTAAACAACGGCAATGTATTTCCTCACAACCCTGGAGGGTGGGTGTCCAAGATGAAGGGTCAGCAGGGTTAGTTTCTTGTAAGGCCTCTCTCTTTGTCTTGTAGACGGCATGATCTTCTTTCCTTGTGTGTCTGTGACCTAATTTCCTCTTATAAAAACACCATAGCCTATGATGAAAAAGGATGTGAAATAATATATATATATATATATATATATATATATATATACATATAAAACTGAATCACTATGCTGTTCACCAGAAATTAACACATTATAAACCAACTATACTTCAATTAAAAAAAAAAAAAAAACACTAGTCACGTTGGATTAGAGTTCACCTGTATGTCCTCATTTTTCCCAGTTACCTCTTCAAAGTCCCTATCTCCAAATATAGTCACATTTGGAAGAACTGGAAATTAGGACTTCAGTACATGAACTTTGGGTTGTATCAGTCTGCTTCGGCTGCCATAACAACGAAACACACACTTGGGTGGCTTAAACAACAGAAATGTGTTTCTCACAGTTCTGGAGGCTGGGAAGTTCGAGATCAAGGTGCCCACTAACTTAGCTTCTGGTGACAGCCACTCCCTGACCCTGACTTGCAGACGGCCACCTCCGTGCTATGTCCTCATACGGCTGGCGGGAGAGTGCAGGGAGGGGAGAGAAAGTGTTCTTTGGTCTCTTTTCTTATAAGGACACTAATCCTACCGGATCAGGGCCCCATGTCTATGACCTCATTTAACCCCAGTTACTCCCTCAGAGGCCCCATCTCGAACATAGTCACCTGGAAATTAGAGCTTCAGCATGAATTTTAGGGGGACACAAACATTCAGTCCATAAGTCGGAAGGGAGACACACTTCAGCCCACAACAGGCACCAAGGCGAGGCGTATGGTGCGAAAACTCTCTGAAAGAAAAGACAAATACAAATATGTGTTTTGGCTGGTTGTTTAGAAATCAAGACAACCCCCCCAGGCGCCCTGCAGCTCAGTCCCAGGTTAGAGGTGGTGAGAGCAGGTGCTCAACGAGGTTCCCCAGGCAGGCCTGCCAGCACTGCTGGTTCCTGACCCAAGGGACGGGGTCCTCCGCTAGCTTGGACCGTGGTCTGTGCTCACTGTCTCCTAGCTGCGTTAGGAATGACCGGCCTGGCTTGATTAAAAATACCAAGTTCCTTTTTGAACCTGCATGGGGAAATAAATTTGGGTCACAAATATCATGATGTTTAGAATCCAAATGAGAGTTTTTACAGAAAAATTCTAACATGTTATTTATTGATTAGATAGTCTTTTCAAAACTGCTTAACAATCAGTGTAAGAGGTTTGGGGGGATCTGAGCTCTAGATGGTATTTTAGTGACTTGCGTTTCGATGTGAGTTATTCTCCTACCTGTTTCCTGAATACCGAGGGAGAAGAACGTTCTCATTCTCACCTTGTAAAGTTCATCCCAGAAGCCTCCTGGAAACACAGCTGTGTAGAAATTTAATGTAGGTCTAGAGGTGCCATGGTTTTATCTTAAAAGTTCCCTTTAAAAGAAAATACAACAGGAATGCTATTGAGATATATGTATGTACATGCATGACTGGGCATGATGCTGTGCACCAGAAACTGACACATTGTAACTGACTACACTTCAATTAAAAAAAAAGATTAAAAAACGCTGTTGAGGTATAACCTGCATGCCATCATATTCACTCATTTTAAGTGTCCAATTAGTGATTTTCAGTAATTTACTGAGCTGTGCAGTCATGATCACAATGCGGTTGTAGAACATTTCCATCACTCCAATAAGGGATCTCCTCCTGCCCATTTACAGTTAGTCCCCGTTCCCACCTCCAGCCCTAGACAACCGCTAATCTGCTTTGTGTCTCTGTGGATTTACCTAAAGGCTTTGTTTATCCTTTCCACGTCCTGTAGCTGCAGTTCTAATGGCTGAAGGCTAAATTCTCTTAGAATTGTTGTATAGCCTGAGAAGATTGTCTCTTTTCTTTTTAACATTTATTTATTTATTTCTGTATTTATTTATTCATTTATTTGAAGTATCGTCAGTTTACAGTGTTGTGTCCATGGGCAGATTGTCTCAGCCTCGCTCTGTGTCTTCTTTTTCAAACAAGAAGGATATGCTGCAGAGGATACCTATGGTACAGGGGTTCCTCTTGCTTTGAATCTAAACTGTTTTCCACAGGGATTCAGACATATCTGGTGGGTGCCGGCCTGCCAGGCATCTTCTACAAGAAATGAGTATTTATCCTAAGACAAAAAAAGAGATGCTGGGACCATCACAAATGTCTGCCTCTCACATTTATGCATTTATCTCTTTTCACGATTTTCCCATGCACCCGCCAAAAAAAAAAAAAATGGATTACCTCAATTGTTTGAATAAGAGGAGAATTAAAATATAAAATTATGAGCCGTCTACATATTCCATCCAACCCCCAGCCCGTCCCTTTGTTTAGTCATGTGCTGTGTGATCCAAAAATTCTCCCGAGACATGCTTCAGTAATATGAAAACTAAGGCGAGTTTTTCTTCAAATCTTGTAAGCTTGGTTTCTAAGTTAATTCTAATTGTAATAATTTTTAAAGTGAATTTAGTCACTGGGTCAATTTAATAATGTTGGGAAAAAAGTCTAATAGTCAACTTTGGTCCGATATATTCCTCCTTTTGCTAAAGGTTAAGTCATGCATTTTACTTAACCTACTAGCTTGTCCATTGTTTTATAGATAATTATTACTTTAGACATCCTTAATGCAGTCCAGACTGTCAGATGATGTAAAGAAAGTGCGGCAAGTCTGTTTGTTAAAAGCGATTTATCACTTCTTATTTCTAAGGACTGACAACCTTTTATTATTTCTAACATCTCCAAGGGGACAAACGTGTTGTCTAAGAAAATTGATTTTATTACTTTGGAAATGGAAGCCTATTATTTTCATTTCAGTAATTTTACCAAATGGTCATCGCATTTAAATATTTTTTTCTAAGTGAGTCTTTTCTATCCCTTTATGTTCTTCACTGAAGGAGAAAGATGTGGTTTATTGCAAATATAATATGTGAGAAGGCAGAGATAATGCTGTAGTTCAAAAGGACATGGGTTTCTTCGTACCGTATAATTAAAACATGAAATAGTAACCATGAATCATACATTTAATTGTGTGCTGTCAGAATGAGACTGAAAATGTTATTTAAAATATTCTTTTATCTATGCTCAAAGTACTTCTAAGGGACTGAGGACAACACAGTTTATAGTCTGTTCTCTTTCTTTTTCTGTTTTCCATACAGGTTGATTACATTCATGTTCCATTTCCACGTTTTATTAGACTGTTTCTGATTATACCGTCCACATCAGCATTCATAGCTCACAAAGCCAAGGTAAGCGCAATACCTACAGAAAATGGGGGAAAAAAGACACCTCATGGGACGATGAATGCAGAGATTGGGGTAATTACATCTAGAAGCTGAGGAATGCCAAAGGTTGCCAGCAAGTGACCAGAAGCTGGGAGAGCGGCCTGGGACAACCTCCCTTGCAGGCCTCAGAAAGAACCAACCCTGCTGACACCTTGATCTGGAACCTCCAGGCTCCAGAACTGTGAGACACTAAATTTCTGTTAAGCCACTGAATTGTGGTACTTTGTTGTGGCAGTCCTAAAAAAAAAATACACAAGGCTTTTATTAATCTCTCTATGCCAGTTTTCTCATGTATAAAGTGATGATGATAATAATACTTACCTTCTAGGGTTCTGTGAAGATTAAATGAGTTTATGTGTATAAAATGCTTAGAACTGCGTCTGCCACATAGAGGCGTGGGGCCGACGTTACTGCTTGGTCGAAATCGACAACCATTCCCATTTCTGTCTCCTTTGCTAAATGCTAAATAGCAACCTGTTTGTAAGATGGGTTTTCTACTCACTTGAAGATCGATAATTCCCTACTGATACAAGGGAAGAGAAAACAGATTTTTTTGTTCACCATGGTAGAAGTCACAGGTTATAAGAAAGAATACAGGGCAAATCAAATTGGCTAATTTCAGAAGGTTAAAGTTTTATTTTTTTTCCCCAGGAATTTTAGAGTTTTAAAAGAAAAAATAATGATTCAATAGATGTAAGAAGCTAAATGTCAATATTTTTAGAAAAAGACAGCAGAGTTCTTAGAAACAGAGGTGACAGCCAAAGGATAGAATGCTTCAGATGTTTTTCTTCATCTAATGATCATGGTGCCTTTATCAGGACACTGGTCTTCATAAAGCTGTTTTAAAATGAAGATGTTACATTTCTGTGTTTCAACTGTTTCTGAATTAACACACCAGTTTACCTTATTAACAGAAAGCTGAGCAAGTTTTGGGAATAAAACATTCATTTTGACAAACGGGAGATTAGCAGTCAAGATTACGGAGGAACAAGTCCCGAATGATACTGCAGTGGGTAGGAATAGGGGAAGGATTAGGCAATCCGGGGGAAAATTGTATAGTTAGGGATTGGAGGTAGAGTGAAGGCGTGAAGTTTGGAACAAAAGGAAAGGAGAGAAAATATTATGTAATGCAATATGTGCCTCTTCCAAATTCTGCTATCTGGGATAAGTTAATTACTTTGAGCCTTGGTGTATTAGTTTCTTACGGCTGCTGTAACAAATTATCACAAACTAGGTGGCTTAAAACAACAGAAATTTACTCTCTCACAACTCGGCAGGCCAGAAGTCTGAAGTCAAGGTGTTGGCAGGGCCATACTCTCTCTGAAGGCTCTAGGAAGGACCCCTCCTTGTCTCTACCTAGCTCCCGGTGGTTGTCGGCAATCCTTGGAATTTCTTGGCTCGGAGACACATTGCTCCAATCTCAGCTTCCAGCATCACATGGCATCCTCCCTCTCTGTGTGTCTGAATCCAAATTTCTCTCCTCTTATAAGTATACCAGTCATTGGGTTAGAGCTGACTTTAATCCAGTACAACCTCATCTTAACTCGATTCTAACTGCAAAGACCTTATTTCAAAATGAGCTCACATTCACAGATTCTGGGTATGAATAGGAGTTTTGAGGGGACACCATTCAACCTAGTACAGCAAGCTCCTTCACTATACAAGTAAAGGATTATAATAATTCTCACACCTCAGTTTCTTCATCTGTAAAATGGGGAAGTTAATAGTTTCCACTCTGAAGGTTATTGTGAAATGTTTGTTGTTCTTTGACTTCCTATTTTATCTTCCTTGCAATGCCCTGATTTCCTTTGCAGGAATTACTGCTTCCTCAGTGAATTGAGTTTATTGGCTTGGAACCCTTCCTTAGCTGACAGGCATATACATATGACACAACAAATATCAAATATGGGTTCTTTGGAACCCATAAAATCTAATCTTGACCAAAAGAATGAAAAGACTAAAAATGAATGGAACCTATAGTGTGATGGTGAAGGGCACAGATTCTAGAGACAGGCCATGTGTACTTGAACCCTAACCCTATCACTCACCAACTGTGTGACTTTGGGATGCATGTAGCCTCCCTGTGCCTCAGTTTCCTCGTGTGTAAAATGAGAGTGATAATAGTACTTATTTCATCCAGTGCCAGCTATTGTCCTTGGCATTAGGTATGTATCAGTGAAGAAAACACATATGGCTTCTGCTTACATGAGGCTTTCAAATTTTGAAAGAAATCGATACCAAACAAAGAAAATAAATATTTATTACAAATTGTGATATGAATATGTGTGCTAAGTAAAATACTCATAACAGCACCTAGTACATAGTTAGTAACGTGTATCTACTAACTGATTAGTCATTAGCATTTATTAGTAATAATTAGTAAATAATTAGCAATAATTAGTAAATACTAATTTATGTTAGTAGCAGTGTTCTGACCACAATTTATCTATGTAGTTTCTGATTCTTAGGTCTCTGGAGATAGCTTAGATCCTACTCATTTCTGAGCTTGGTTTTCTGCCCTTCCCACTGATACTGAGAACTTGAGTATACTTTCACTAAATTTCTCTTATTGAATTTAGCTAGAGTTGATTTCCATTGGTTGCAACCTGAGAACTCTCGTACAGCATTTCATAGGATAGGTGATAAGGATTAAATAAGATTGTGTACATTAAGTGTACACAGGCTCAATCAACATTAATTCTGGGAGGGGTGACCCAGGTATATTGAAAATGGAAAGGGTAGAGTCAGATGAGAGCAAGCTAATAGGAGTAAACAAACAAACAAACAAACAAACAAAAAAATTAGCAATTGAATTTAGACCCAGAGGACTGGCATGGTGAAAAAGGAGAGCTAGCTTTAATTTACAGGACCAAAAGTCTGAGAATGGTTGACCAGTCAATCTGAGAGACTCACAGAACTGAAGGCTTGAATGGAGTACACTAAAGGTATTCTTTTACTCTTGGCACTATTGCTGCAGAAGAGTTAACCTAGTATATGCAGTCCTATACAGAAGCAAACCCTTTCTTCTTTTTTTGTATCATCCAAGAAAGCATTCTATAAAACCAGCCTCTGAAGAAAATGGTCTTTGTTTTTGGCATAAAGGACTACAAGAGGAAAACTAGTAAAGGGTGCTAGAGTCATTTGTGTGACACCAACCCATGTAGACTTATTATTCTAAGGTGCAAAGTTATACACTCTAAACCCAGGAGGAAAGGTGATATTGTGCTGATGGATGCAATATCATAAATATTCACATGCATATTCATAGAGATGCCAATTATTCTTTTGAAGTTGTATAAATGACACATTTGAAAACTAAAGACTGAAAATACGATCCATATGGGAAACTCGTCAGCATACTGAGATAAAAATGGAATGAAAGAGGATTACTGTAAATGCCGTCAAATTTCTTCTATTCCATTTCTAATCACCAAATCCTACTCAGCTCTTTTAACTTCCCCCATATCCCAATTATACTTTAAGCATCAGGAAACAGGAAGTGCTCCAACCTTTATTTGTTCCCAAAGCCAAGCTCAGACCTTGGCTTTTGAAGATAAGCTCCTGTCCTGAATCGAAGGAGTGAAACAATAGTCGGCTTCAGCACTTTCCAGCACGCCATCAACTAATCAGCATTCATTCATTCTTTTCCACAAGTCTTTATGACGTCTACAGTCTTTGTTACTGGGTAAACTGTGGTGAATAAATACAGTTACTATCCATGTAGAGCTCTCAAGCTCATGAGGAAGACAGACAATAAAAAGAGAAACAAAGGGATATATATTTTCATGATGAAGAAGATGAGCAGGAGGTGAGTAGAGAGAGTATAGAGGGTGAGGGGTGCTGGAGAGGCTAGCCCTATGTAGACGGTGTCTAGTTAGAGATGAGTAAAGTGAAGAATGCAGATATGAGTGGGACCAGGTCCACAGTGAGAGAAACTATCAACAAAACAAAAAGGCAACCTGCTGAATGGGAGAAGATATTTGCAAAAAATATATCTGATAAGGGGTTAATATCCAAAATATACAGAGAACTTATACAACTCAAAATCAAAAAAACAAACTACCTAATTAAAAAATCAAAACCACAGTGAGGTATCACCTCACACTTGTCAGAACGGGCTATTATCAAAAAGGAAACAAATAATAGGCGTTGGGAAGGATGGGGAGAAAAGGGAACCCTCGTGCACTGCTGGTGGGAGTGTGAATTGGTGCAATTGCTATGGAAAACAGTACGGAGGTTCCTCACTAAGCTAAAAACACAACTACCTTATGACCCAGAAATTCCACTCTTGTGTATTTATCCAAGGATAAAAAACCACTAATTAGAAAAGATATTTGTATCCCTATGTTCAGTGCAGCACTATTCACAATAGCCAAGATACGGAAGCAACTTAAATGTTCACCAATAGATGAAATGAAAGAAGATGTGTTATATATGTGTATATATATATGTGTGTGTGTGTGTATATATATATATATATATATAAAAATACACACACACACATGTATATACACACACAAGGGAATATTACTCAGCCATAAAAAAGAATGAAATCTTGCCATTTGTGACAACATGGATGGACCTAGAGGATATTATACTGCGTGAAATAAGTCAGACAAAGACAGATGCTGTACAATTTCACTTATATATAGAATCTAAAAAACAAAGCAAATGACCAAAAATTTAAAAAAGGAGTTACAGATAAAGAGAATAAACATGTGGTTTCCAGAGGGGTGGGCTGAGGAGAAGAGGTGAGGGAGATTAAGAGATACAAGCTTCCAGGTACAAAATAAATGAGCCACGGATATGAAATGTACATTGTAGGGTATATGGTCAATAATCATATAATATCTTTGGATGGTAACCCATCATAACTAGACTTATTGTGATTGCTTTGAAATATATAGAAATATTGAATCACTATGATGTGTAATAGGAACTAACATAGTGTTGTAGGGTAATTATACTTCAAAAACAAACAATTTTATAGAAAAAGAGATCAGATTTGTGGTTAACAGAGATGGAAGAATGGGAGTGAGGGGAGGGGGGATTGGATGAAGGCAATGAAAATGTACAAACTTCCAGTTATAAATAGGTATTAGGGGTGTAATGTACAACATGATAAATATAATTACACTGTGTATTTTATATTTGAAAGTTGTTAAGAGAGTAAATTTTAAGAGTTCTTATCATAAGGAAATTTCTTTCTCTTTCTTTAATTTTGTACCTCTATGAGATAATCGATGTTCACTAAACTGATTGTGATGATCACTTCATGATGTATGTGAATCAAATCACGAAGCTGTACATATTAAACTGACACAGTGCTGTATGTCAGTTATGTCTCAATAAAACTGGAAGAAAAAATAAGATGATAATTTCTTAGATTGCAGTACATTGAAGAGGAGCCTACACAACCCTTCCATACTCTCCCTCTTCTTTTATGGCCCTGATGAGAATTAAACTTTAGGTAGAGATAAATTAGGTAGATGCAAAAGAAACTAAGTCTAAAACATTGTCGGAGAAGGTTGAGAGGATTTGACAACAGATTGGTGTGCCAGCTGGACCCAGATCTAACTGGAGCCTCCTCACCCCCTCCTCTGCTCTAGGAATGCAGGTTGTGCTCATGGTACCCACAGCCAGAGCCATTTTCAAGGATGCAGCCTTGGGAGAGCAATGTGTTGCTGAGATCATCTGGACTGAATGTGTGACTGAGCCCCTTTAAAGTCTTTATATAAGCTTCTAAGACTACAGTGGGCTGGTGCGGGGTTCTACTTGCCTTGTGGCTGCAAGAGACGAACCTGGTCTGTGCGTTCCCTTCCTTATTAAACCTGCCACCCACCAATCTGGAGTGGCCTGCCTCTTTCTTTAGTTTCTCCTTGCCCTCATGTATGGGGGCCAATTTCAGATTTCAGCCAGGAATTTCTGAAGTTTTGAACCAACTGCTAACAAGTCTGCCCCTCCACTACATTCAACTTCAAGGTCTAATATCTAAAGCGGCAGTAAAGAGAAGAGCTCATGAGAAAGTGTATGGATGAGCAACAATAGAGCCTAAACAAATAAAAAAGTGCTCTCTGGGGGAGGTTGCCCTACACCAAGAGCTTGATTCACCTCCTGTGGTGGCTAAACCTGCAATGTGAGAAGGATCTATGAGCTCTCTCAGTATTATTCCACCCAGAAATATTGGCCTCACTTAACCAGCTCCCTTGGCTCTGCTTCCATGCTCACCGAGCAGTCTTGTGACTATAATTGTGTTTTTTAAATAGATTGGCAAGAGAATGTTTCGTCATACTGACAAACACATTTCGGATGAACATAAGAGTTACGTTTCTCTTTGCAAATGAACAAATTGGGTCCCTGTTTATGCTTCAGTCAGTTGTGAGTTTTCCCTGCACCTAATCAACCCTGTGACAAGATTGTAACAAATGCACCACACTTTCAAAACTGAGGATTAGAATCTGAGCCATGGCAACCTCCCCCAGTTTTCCCAATTTCCTTGTAGTCACTTATTTTTTTTAACTTTAACCCATAAATGCTCAGAGGATGATTGTGAAGTCTTTGGATATTTGGGTGTTTGGGATGAAGATAGTATTTTACTTTAGTCTTTACGAATGTGCATGTCAGGGAAGAACTTCAACCTCATAGAGGATGGTAAGGAGTATCGCTTCACAAATGCCACCACTGCCACCACGCCATAAATTATTAGATGATGGATGAAAGCAAGACGGTTTAAATCTCACAGCGCAGGAAAGAATTACCCTGTTCTCCTTCCTCCAGGTCCCACAGGGAGAGGCAATGAGCCCAGATGGATGCTATGCATGTGGTAAGTCACATTGTCCTTGAAGTTTGGCACACTCAACAATTCTGTGCATGGACTCTCAGGGCCTGTGGAGGACTGCCTTTCCCAACGGTGCATACTCCAGAGGAATGGAAGACAGGAAGGGATTCCAAGAAGGAGATTAAGTGTGCAAATCCTGTGAAGTAGAGTTAGCATCTGCCAATTTAGCTGCAGTAGAGGGTTACTCAGAGGAGTTAGAGAGACATAGCCAGAGAGGAAGCTTGGAATCAGATTTTAAAGAATTGTAACTAGCTAAAGAACTGAACTTCTTCAGAGTGCTGGAGATTCACTCTATGGAGTCATAAAAGCAGATTCAAGAGGGCTTTTACTTCCACATCTTCATCATATATAGAGGAAATGAGCACGGTCGGGGGGAGGCATGATGCATTGTGGTCATACAGTCAACTGATTAATGGCAGAACAGGAAGCAATTCTAATTTCTGAAACATAATAGTTGTTTAATTCATAGTAACAATTATTTTCAATCACGCGGCTTTTCTACGATAAGTGTTCAAAGTCCACCAGTTAAAGATTTATAATTTGAGAATCTACAGAGATTCTGGGAAATCGAGATATTTCTTCCCCGTCTCCTTGACCGTACTCCTAATTTCCAAGACTGGCTACATGTCTCTCCTGAGGGAAGCAGCCCTCAGACTTGCAGTGACTTTATGTGGTTAAAGCTTCGGGCTATGCTGAAGTCCTCACAAAGAGAATTGAGGAGGCTTCCCCAGCCCAGTCTCCCGTGGACCGCGGGGCCCATGGAAAGCAAAAGGATGAGGGCTGGGAAAGCAGAGGATGAGTACGCTGGGTCTCCTGATTCCTAGAGGAAGATAACAGCCTATCTTTACACCATTGGCTCACTAGATGAGAAGCCACTTTGCCAAGTCTCACCACCTTTAAGATTCCAAGACAAGACCTGTGTTCCAATGAGAGTAGTGCTTGCCCACTTGAGTGACATCCCAACCAGAGGCAGCAGAATAAGAGCTAATAATCAGAACACAGGCCAGTGAAACAGGACTATAAGAGAATGAAGAGAACAGAGAACAAGTTGCTCAGAGACATAGTCTTCTAGCATCTTCTTTATACCCACTAGGATATGGGCAATCTGATCACAAGAAATGTCCCATCAACAGTGGGTCTAATTTCTTGCCTGTCTGCTCCAGTGCAGCGTAACCTCCATTAGGTCAGGGACCTGTCTCTATGGTTACCACTGTATCCTCCGAGGATCAAGGGTGATGCCTGGTATGTAGCAGAAAATCAATAAAAACTGGTGAGTAGATAGTAAATAAACAAACGAAGGGCCACTACTTTCTCTTTTTTTTTTTTCTAGTTGTAAAGGATGTAATTGACATACATCCCTATATAAATTTAAAGTAGACAGGATAATGGTTTGACTTACATATATTGTAAAATGATTACAGCAGTAAGTTTTAGCTAGCATCCATCCTCTCACAGAGAAACAATAAAAAGAAAACAATTCTAAACTGTTTTTCTTGTGGTGAGAAATCTCAGAATTTACTCTCTTAATAAATTTCATATGTATCATATAACATTGTTAACTGTAATTGTCATACTGCAGTTACATCCTTAGTACTTGTTTATCTCATAACTGGTAGTTTTTACTTTTTGACTACGTTCTTCCAATTCCTCCTCTTCGCATATCCAACTCTGGTCTCCTTTTCTATGTTTTCTTTCTTTCTTTCTTTTCTTAGGCATTAAAGAGGGCACTATGCACAGAAATGCAGAGGACAAAGTAGCACATCTGTAGAATGGGTTCAGGGGATTAGGTGGCTGGGCCATTACATGTGATGGAGGCTGACTTAGTACAGAAACATTGGGTGGACATGAACATAGGGTGTTATCAAAATATGGATGAAGAATTCCTGGGAATAGATGAGATGACCCAGGGGAAGTGTGTAGAATTAAAAGAGAAGTGGAAACAGAATGAAATCCTTGAGACTCTAACACTTAAAAGATGGATAGAGAAAGAACTAGCTGTAAAGGAAACTGAAATATAGCAGCAAAGGATGCCAGTAGGCTTCCAGGGGAGTGTGTGGTTCCTGAAGTCAAGAACCCACCAGGTTTAAGGAGGAGGAAGTTTAGCGAGATAAAGACCAAAACACATTTATAAGAGTTATTAGTTAGTGGAGTTTTGGAAACAGTGGTAAGTGGAATGGATTGGACTGTGAAGACTTGAAGCAGGAAGAGTTAGGCGGGCACTGCAAAGGCAGTGTCATGAGAAATGAGAAGTTGGACTTTTTAAATGAGGAAACCTAACTATTGGATTTTTCCTTTTTCTTCTATATTAGAAGAAAAGAATGGTTCCAAACCGCTAAAAGGAAAAGGACACCACTCCTTCCAAAATTAAAAAAAAAAAAAAAGAATGAAAATATTTTCTCTTCTCCGGGGAACTTTTGAAGATTAAGTTATCCGAGCCCTCAAGGAAAAGATAAGCAAGCTTTTCGTTTCCAGTGACTTTTGCTTTGATTTTCATAGGTTACTAATCAAAGAAAAAGAAGAGGCTAGGGCTTTTATCTGGAATAAGAACAGAAGAGGATGTAGGAAAGAGGAGGAAGGAGAAAGGTGATGGGCAGATGGACCCAGGAAGCCACTTTGAAGGAGGCTGTGTTCCTCTGGCGAGTCAGGCGAGTGATCCTAGAGGGTCCTGCCAGGGCCATTGTTCCCATGCCCAGGAGTCTCAGGTTGCAGCAGCATCACCAGCTGTATCACCCAGAGCCAGCACTGGGGCCTGTGACTGCTGCTCCTCGGTTTCCCGGCAGAGGAAGGACCACTCTCATAGCACGGCAGCCTGCCCAGGTGTGCGAAGTTCTGCCTAGCCTCATGCAACAATGCCCACTCTTCATGCCCCAAGAAACCTGTAAACCCAAAGAAGGTACCTGCTCATCTGGCAGGGATGAGATGGAGATACATCCCTAAACCCGTATTAGGCAAGAGTGGGAGGCCACTGCTGCCTGCTAATTGGAGGCACCTGAGCTGGGACACGATTGGGTGACACCTCCCTACCAGTCCAGTGTGAAGCGAGCATGAGGCAGGGAAGGGCTTCCTGGAGACCTTGAGGGGGAACTGCAGGACCAGGACAGATTAGAGACAAAGTATAAGGGAAGAACAGGGCATGGTGACTGACAAGACATGTGGGCTGAGGGAGAGAGCTTCCTAGATTTCAATCCTATGTGAATTAGAAAGACATTTTAGAAAGTCCAGAGCTGAAAATTTCTCTTTGTGCATCCCTTCAGCGTGTAGGTTGTCAGGGCCAAAGAGGAAATTGGCGCACCCTTGGAACTCAGCTTTGGAGTGTCTTTCCTATTATTTAGAGAGAAAACTCTGGGCAGTGCATATTTGTAAGTCTTTATACTCAACATTTGCCCTTGCTTCCCTCCGCTTTACCAGCTGGGTCTGAAAAGAGATAAGGAGGGGCTTCGGGCACCCACTTGTGCTCTTATGTACTTCCTTGTCAGTAAAGCGACTGGGTGCCTGCTTGCACAAGGGTTAGGTAGTTAGATACGCAGGGGCACCAGGCAGATACGTGGAGGAGAGGAGGATGGTCAGGAAGATGGCACTGTGCCCGCCTCCAGCACAAAGGGGCTTTACTTGCTCTAAGTGAGTGACAGCAAGAAACTGGTTAGAATCTGACAGCCCGAACTGTGTGGTAGGAGAAAGGACTTAACCGGACACCACCCAACGTTCATTGTATTATAATTAACATTGTGATTTAGTCCTCCTCCACATGGATTTTTCTGTATACACCCTGAGTAAGGACATGCGCAAAAGGGGCCAAACTTGACTAAGCATTCCAGGGACTAGAGCTGTCAATCAGTCAAGAGACCACCTCTAGGCGAGGGTATAAGACAAAGGGGAGACAAAAACCACTGCTTTTTCCTTCTTGGGATCAGCCCGCCTCCTGTTCTTGGAGGTGTCCTTTTCCTTTTCTAAATAAATCTTTTAAAATCTTTCGCTACACGGTGCACCATCTCCTGACTTTAAACGTATCTTTTGGGTTTGACAAGAACTGGGGTCTTTACCTTTTGGGGTAACAGAAGGAGCATCAGACTTTGAAACCCCAGTGGGGATGCGACAGCCTACCTTTATAGAGGCAGAGTAAGGCATGGTTGTAGTGGTTAAGAGCATGGCTTCCTCAACAGACCTGAAGTCAGACTTCGCTTTGCAGTCAAACTGGCTTGAAACCTCAGCAAAGCGGTGAGTGTCTCTGTTTCCTCCTTTGTAAATAAGGTTGTTGTGAGGATGAAATATGATAGTGCACGTAAGGTGTTTAGCGCTCTGCCTGGCTTATAGCAAATGACTTGGCAAATATTAATTGTTATTAATTGTAGAGCTGCTTCAATTTAGTATTTATTAACTGTCTGGGGGCCCCCATTCCATTAAAATTTCCAAGCCCATCATACCAGTACTTGGTTTTGGATTTCTCCACTGTCTTCTCTCTTTTCTTGAATTAAATGCATTTTCTTTTAAATTACATGTTCAGGAATACTTGTTGAGCACTTACTCTATGCTCTAGCCAGATAATGTACTGAGGAATGTTTTGGAATCTTACATTTACTTATCTCATTCCAACTTCAAATGACTCCCTGCAGTTGACACAATCATGGGCACCCTACACCTGCTACTCGTAAATCCTTAGGGAAACCAAATGATGTGCCCAAGATCACACGGATGATAACTGGCAGAGCTGGGATTTGATGTAATTTGTCTGATCCCAAGTGCCACTGTACTAAGTTGACTTTCCTGATGTCACTGTAGGAGATGAGTGAGGAGAAACTTCACTTTTTCCTTAAGTTTTGCTAAATGATGATAGCAGTACTTTAAAAAAAAAAATCCCAGGTTATTTTGACATTGCGTGATGATACGTCCAAGTCACAAAGAGTTGTGTTTTAAAAACGGCTTTCACATTTTGACTTTGGTTCTTCAGACTGGATGACTGTCGTGAGAAGAGCTTTTTGTCCGTCTGTTTCTCACGGATGCTCAATTTTGTCCAGATATCTGTCCTGGCTCCACAAAGCCACATGGTTTGAGGGGTGGTGAATCTGCCCCAACTCCAGAGTTTGGCCTAATTGGTCAAAAAGGAAAATTCTACTTCCTTTGTTGCTAAATAATTCAGGGGTCAGACGATGTGATTCCATTCAGGCTGAGACTTGAGGTGAAATTTGACTCCCCAAGAACCAGGAAATAAATTTAAAAATAAATAAATAAAAAGAAAAAATCTTCATTACAAAGAAAATAGAGTTCAGAGCAAAACTTGGCAAAAATTATAAATGGCACTGGATAAGTTTTTTATAGGGTGCTTTTTGTGGATCATAATTTTTCTTATTGAAGTGTAGTTGTTTTACAAAACAGAAACAGACTCACAGACACAGAAAACAAACTTATGGTTACCAAAGGGAATCATAATTTTTTATTAGCTAAAAATGATCACTGGTGTCATTTGTAAATTGAAATACAGTCGACATGCTGAACATGAATCTATTCCAGAAAATAATTCCCAACTTTGCATCAGTTCGGAATTTGTCCTTTTTCTCCTTTTAACGGGAATTTGCTGGCAGGGTAAGATAGGTCCTCACTCCTTCAGCTCATCTGTACTGTGTTCTTCGCTTTGAGGTCAAGCACGGTCATTGGTGGGCTCATAGTTAGAGAGGACAACCCTTCTGTCAGATGTAAACCGTCTTCTGGTCCAGGGAATCCTAAGTGTGAGGGCTGCTAATAAAAGTCCCTGATTTAGCCTGTTACTGCAGAATGATTTTTTTCATGGAGTCCTTATTCTCAACACTCAGGAAATCACTAACATTGTCATTTTAATAGCTTCTTTTTATGGCAGACGCCAGAAGCCTTATTTCCTCCCTCTTCCAGCAGACTGCCTATTATGCAGACACAACTTTAACCAAGCAGAGTTGTAAGAGATATAAATAAATAATTTTGCGTTCTCCTCATAGGACAAATGACTAAATGCTAATTTGGAATCTGGCAAACTTGGCTTGCTTGTTAGAAAATTGTAGAATGATAGTGCCCCCTTACTGCACTTTATGCCGTTGATTCTATTTTATACAGCAAATCCCCAAATGAATAAATGAATCGTGCTTCTCCTAATGCTGTTTTGTAGAAGACGGGAAACTTACATGTAACAGAGGCAGAGATTTAGTGTTGCTTCCACTGACTGAATCCTATTTTTAATGTATATATTCCTACCATCCTAGGTTGAAACAATGTGATTTCTGCAAGTTTGTCTATGTTATGATCCAAGATATCACTTGTGGTGTTTCATGAACTACTTGACTCCATGAGATTTAAAGTGCCTCTGTTTTTGGCAGGTAGAGATGGACATGGGTGCTGGTGGAAGCTGAGAACTTTGTGTATGCTAGATTACCTGCATTCAATTCACTCCCTTTCCAAAGTAAGAGGAACTAAGTTATTCCCTGATTCATTTATAGTTATTTCAAATATTGAAGGATGAATTAGCATTCAAAAGCTAAGTAGCACCAAGCAGAAATCTGGTAATTCCATCTTTAAAACTCCTATTTTTGGTCCAAAATGATTTTTCAAGAAAGATTCACTGAGCATCAATTATATGTCAGCCACTGATCTAGGCACTAGACACAGTGGAAAAAACAAAGCCCATGTTCTCCTATAGCTTTAATTCTAGTTAGAAGAGAAAGACAACATTAGTAAACTCCTAAATGCATTACACGTCAGTTGTTCTTTAGGAAAAAAGTACACAATTAGAGAGTAACAATTATGGGAGATGTTAATTTATATGGCTTATTCCAAGAAGATCTTTCTGATAAGGGGACACATAAGATGAACAACAAGCAATGAATCTGGTAACCAAGAGGCCAGTGACTGCAAGAACTATCGAGGTACAAAACTGTGTAATAGTCAGCTAGCATACACAGGAGTAGCTGTGCCAGTCTTTTATTGCTGATTGATCCCTTTCCATACTCCTTGTTAAATATTGTGAAATCCTCCTTGTCTATGATAGTATTTGAAAAAGAAGCCAAAGGTATTATCATTTTTGATAGGAATATTTCTGTAGAAGGACACAGTGAGACAGGTGCTAAATTCTTCAAGGAACAAGAGGAATGAGCTGGAGGTGTGGAGAGGAATGCAACCAGGAGGGACCACTGGTGCTATGGTTTAATGGACTGAGCTGAAGTGTTTTAGGGAGGAGGTAGAGATAATGGTTCTCGATTCTCGAGTGGCAGGGAATAAAGTGAACAGCCTCGCCAGCTCCAGACCCAGCGAGATGGGTAGGGTGGGGGAGAGAAGATGCCACTTGAACTGGCTACATGCAAAGCAGGATACTTAGAAGACAGCAGATTTTATTTAGATGGGAGAGGGGAGGGAATATTTAGAGACTGAAGTTAAGGATAAGGGATGTTTTGTCAATGGCAGGTGAAGAGCCTCAGAGGCTAGAGCAGGAGGTCAGAGACGTCAGGGGGTGGTGAAACCTTCTTTCAGATTAAAGGGGCATACAGACTAAGACGTGACTAAGAGCCTAGGTGATGGCAGATCAACAAAAGAGTATTCAGTGATATCAGGCAGGACGTGATGTTTCCTGAACACTCACCATGGTGAGTGTGGGGAAGATGGAAAGTGGTATTTTTCTGGACGAGGCATAACTCCCTGGTTCCCGGTTCAGTTGTGATAATGGTGACGTGGAGGCAGAGGATGTGCTGCGGCACTTGCAGGGTGTGTGATCTGTCGGCACTGTCTGTGAGCAACACCTGGTGCCATAAGAGGGCGCCCCATAGCCAGTTAATCAGATAAATCCCTTAGCCCTGCTTCAACTATGTACACACCAAAACATCCAGGTCAAAACGGGAAACTTCAGCTAATTATCCAGAGGGTTCTGGTGGGTCAGATGGTTTCATTATGTTGGACAAAACCTTTGCATGACTATCTGAAAATTTAATGTGTGATGTGATATGCTTGATAATTTTAGATATGTCTTTGCCTGTTTTAGCTAAAATTACATATGCCTGATATTCTGTAGATGTTAGATTACTGCTTTACAATGAAGGGAAGACAGAGCCTATGTAAACTTAATTCCTGGATACAATTGAAACTCTTCAGTGTATCTGAATTTTTTCAAATGGATCAACAGAAATTCTGAAAGCTGATGGTCAGGAATCACCCTTTCTGGGCAAGTGAAGCTGATCACTTTTTAAGCACCTCTGCTTTATACATCAGGTTCAAGAGCATTTGGGCAAAAGATATAAGGGCATCAAACAGTGGAAGAGTGACTGGATTGGATTTTGACCCCAGCGGTGTTGGGTGGTGGCTTCTCAGGCTGACCAATAATTGCACAGGCGAGGAAACAGATGTGGCTTAAGCCTCAAACCACATTAGTGGCACATGTGGGTCCTGATCCTGGAGTCTTGGATTCTTGAATTTTGTGATTCCTTGACATTTGGAACAGCAATCTCTTTGGAGCTTGGTCAAATATCTTTCATTGGACTGTTGATTCAAAACCTCAAGAATTTGCTGTATGAAATCTGAAACTGGCCCCATATGCAGAAGGTGAGGACACATCAAAGAAAGAGGCAGATCACTCCAGACTGGTAGGTGACAGGTCTAACAAGCAAGGGATTGTACATTCGAAGCTTGTGTTGGATGGTTGCAAGACAAGTAGGTCTCCGCACCCACCCATCAGAACCTTACACGTTTATATAAAGGCCTTCACTGAGCTCAGTCATGTGTGCCGTCCAGATGGTCTCAACAACACATCGTTCTCTCAAGGCTTGAGTTTTGAAAAAGGCTCCCACTGTGGGAACAGTGGGCAGAACGTATATTCCCAGGACAGGGGAGTGTGTAAGGAGTTTCCAATTGTCTGGGTCCAGCTCGAGGGTCAACTTGTGATCACATCCTCTCCTTACCTTCTACAACATTGCTTTCAAGCTATTTCTGTTACAAGACATCCTTAGAGGACTACAGGTTTTATTTAGATGGGGGAGGAGGAAATACTCAAGACAAGTTAAGGATGAAGGATGTTTGTCAATGACAGAAGAGCATCAAGGCACTCTGTGAAGAGCCTGTAAACAGATTTGGGTCTCTCTGCTGCCAACAAACTCTGTTCTGAGCACTGGATTGAGAGTCAGCAAACTGAGGAATAAACTGGCATTTACTTAGTAGATACTATATTTCTTTCCTTCTTAGTTCCCTCAAGTTTCAAATGAATGGGTAGGAGCAGATACTCTCCAAAGCTTCTTTTAACCCAAATTGTAGCTAACCTTACAGAAGTCTTAAGAGTCCAGGAAAGATCTTCAGTCTTGCAGTTGATTGGACCAAGAAGCATCTCTGGAATATTTTATTGAAAACAGTCTTTAGCTGCACCCCATGAGGAAAATAATTGTCAGATTGTTACACACATTTGTTGGAATGTTATTAGTACACAGGTATCAACACAACCAGCTCATACGCACTTTAAGAATAAGAAATAACACATCCTGTATGAGTTTTACTTTTTTAGTTTTATTCCACGAAGGAGACAATGGTGGTTTACGTATTCTTCTGTTATTGTAGGTGGGAAGCTATCAATAAAATCCTGTGCTTTCCCCAGTGGTTATGCAATCCTAATAATTAAATCTACACATCTGCTAAATAACAGCAGTTTCAAAGTCTAGCAATATACATGGAAGAAAACAGATGTCATTCTAGTAGAATCTCTTCCCTTTCACCATGAGTGCTGTGAACGCTGCACACCCCGCAGTGATTAATCTATCAAAATACTCTACTCCATTTACTCCATTTTATTACATCCTGTGTCACAGGAGACAGAGCAGCTGTTTCTGGATAGAAAGCAAAGAACTGGTACAAAATAAAGCATTCTCTGAATAGGTGCAGCAAACCCATATTCCTGAATCATTAGAAAAGGGAGATTAAGTGCCTACAATGGGGTGATTTCCAGAAACTCCAGTGGAACTGCTGTCTCAATCGACAGCATTAAGTGATGAGTGACCTGAAACACGCAATGCATAGGTGCATTTTCCTTTCACAGAAAGAATACTTTTCAACGAAATCCCCTCCTTCAAAGCTGAAAATCCAAGTTCATATCCTTTGTCAAACAGCAATTTGGTTTAAAGAGCAGATTCCTTCCTAATTAGGTTGCCATCCAATAAAACCCCCTCTTAAGGGGAGAGTACAACATATGAGATCACCCCACATTCTGGAAGCGTGTATTGAGAGGTTTAGGCAGAAAAAGTGTAGCATTCATCATTCTAGTGAAATTTATTTGGCTATGAAAAAAATGATATGAAAGAGGATGTTGAAAATCTGTTGGGACAAGTTGTTAAATGGATTTTTCATCCATTGTAATAAGATACAGAAAGGACAGAGATGGAGAAATCTTAACAATCACTTGTATTTTTAGTGTGCTTTTAGGTGGAAAAAGCATATTTCTCTAGATGAGCAACTCAGACTTTGGTGGGCATGAGAATCCCTTGGAGTGCTGAAACCTCCAGAGGGTCTGACTCAGTGAGACTAGGATGAAGTTTAGAAATCTGCATTTTTTGCGATGCCTGTTGGTTAATTCAGATGCAGTTTGTCCTTGGACTATTCTAAGAAACATTGTGTAGATAATTGTGCAGATAAACATTTATCAGTACTATGTATTATGTACCATATATATACAGTAGTATGTATTATGTAGTACATATATATTGCGTGTATACATATATATACACACAGACACACACACATATACATAGCAGACACTCAAATATGTTTGAATGCCTACAATAGACCAAGTCAGAACTGTATCCTCAGAGTTCGACATCTGTATTTAGGCCCCAGTTCTTCCTTTTGCTAGCTTTTTTATTTGGGGCTGAATTTTTATTCTCTCTCAACCTTAGTTTCCTTATCTGGAAAATGAATACACACTACTTACCTTCCTTGTTTTGAGGGCTTATGATTAATAGTTAAGTTCCTGGAAATTCTTGCCTTCACTTGTTGCCTTCAATTCCTTTCTTCTCATTCTCTCTTAAATTCACTCATATCAGGTTCTGTCCCCACCACACCATCAACAGTGTTCTTGTTGGGGTCACAAATAACCTCCGCATTGCTGAATCCACTTGTCAGGTCTCAGTCTTTATCTTACTTGACCTATTAACAGAATTTATAGAATTGCTTGTGCCTTTCTCTTCAGTAGAATTTCTTCACATCCGTTCTAAGAAATCACACATTTCATGGTGTTTCTCCTACCTCGCTTGTTCATTCTTAGTGAAGGAACACTTTTTGCTTTGCCCTGGTCTCCTCTTGGTTCCTGGTCTATCAGTGTTAGAAGGCTCTAGGGCTCAGTCCTTGGACACAACTTCTTTATCTACATTCACTTTCCTGTAGTAGATACCACATCTACTGACTACCAAATTTGTAGCTCCTAAACATACCAGCGTTATATATCAAACTGTTGAATCACCACTTTGATATCTCCTAGTCACTTTGAATTTAGCATGCATGGCTGAAACTGAATAGCTGATTTCCCTTCCATTCCCCAAAACCTGCTCTACCTATGACCTTTGTCAATGGAAGTAATCAATAACCAATCTATAATAAGAATAGAAGAGAGTTTTGCTTGAACCAAACTGAGGATGATAGACTGGGACACAGATTCAAGAAGTCCTTGAATGGTGTTTCACCAGACTACAAAATAGGGGAGGCTTATAAAGGCAGAAACTGCAACATTACATAGTTTTTTGGTCAAGAATTAGAATTGGGGCTGGTGAGAAATAAGGGTGCTTGCTAAGCAAGGATTAGCTGAGGTCTGAAATGGTTGCATAGTTACAAGGGGAGACCTTGAGACCATGTTTGCAACTGGCAGCTGCTAGCAGATATTGCTTTGAGAAAGGCTGGTGGTTTCCTTATGTTTGATACAGTTTAGAAAATTGAAATTCTCAGTGGTGCAGGAACATGTCTGAAACCATATCCACAATGGCCGCCTGGCTCCAATTTGAATGCCTGGACCACAGTTAACTCCATTTTGATTGTTTAAATACACTCTTTTTTTGTAATGGTTAAAGCAGATCTACAATATATGTTTAATATTCCTCTAAACAGATTGTTCTAGTTAGGATAAAGTCCAAGTTAAATCATGTATAAACCAGAATGACTTCCCCGCACCTCAATATTTGAAAATTTCTTCCATCACCTGCTTCATTGCAGTTGATGACAATTTCATGTTTCAAACTGCTAAGGACAAAAAGCCTTGGGGTCATGCTTGATGCCTCTCTTTATCTCATACTTCAAATCTAATCCATCAGGAAATCCCTATGGATCTTCCGTTTCTTATCACCTCCACTGTTAATCATTGTGATGTGAACCACCATGATCTTTTGCTTAAAATACTGCAAAAGCCTAGTTAACTTCCCTGCTTCCTCCTTTGCCTCTATCAAGGCTATGTATCGCAAGGCAACCAGAATCCTTTTAAAGTGTGAGTCTTATCATGGTATTCCTCTGCTTGAAACCATTCAGTGGCTTCCCATCTCACTTAGGGAAAAAACCAAGTTCTTGCCATAATCTACCAGGCTGTATGATATGGTCCCTCTTTCCCCTCCAAACTTATCTCCTCATTTTACTCCTTTCCACCCAAACTGGCCTCTTTGCTCTTTCTGAAGCTAATGTGACTGCATTGACTATTCCATCTACCTGGAACACTCTTTCTCCGGGTATTTGTATGGATTTCTCCATAACCTTATTCAAGTCTTTGCTCAAAAGTCATCTTTTTAGTGAGACCTCCCTGACCACCCTGCTTAAAACTATAACTTCTGCCTTCTCCCTGACTTGCCCCATCTCCCTCCCCATGTATTTATATATATATAGCATTATTTCTATTATTGATTGATTATAGTCTTTTCAAAATAAAGGCAATTCGAAAATAACTTCATTTGACATATAACCAATATACTTCTCTATTCAACTTGATCATAATAGGTGGCATGTAGAAAGGGCTTACAATGTGCTAAATATTGTGCTTTACATACACTACCTTGTTTAGTACTTACAAATGATTATAAAGACGTTATTATAATTATTATTATCTCTATTTTTCAGGTGAGGAACATGTGAGTAGAGAGGTCAAGTGACTTGTTCAGGGTCACACAGCTTTTAAGCTTTGGTATTGAGACTCAAGAGCAGACTTCTCCAGCGTCTGTGTTGACAATACCTTGGGTAAATAACCACCTGGAGTCACACAATCAATCAGTGAATGGCTATGTTCAAAATACTGGTTGCTTGGTGGCTTAAAATTACTTTTAAACAGATGTGTGCCAGATGCAGTCAGTCCTTGATACACTTTTCAGATCACCTTTATCATCCTTCTCCTTCCTCTGTTCCTAAGACTTATCTCTTGAATTGCTAAATATTTATCTCAACTCCCTACATTTTTGACTGCAAGGGGCTAATCAAGTGCATACCCTAGCTGAGAAAAAAATTTATGAGTATGTGTTGTAGGCCTATTGGGTGCTCCCAGCTTAGTCCATTTCTTTTCTTCTATAGAAATAACAGCTTGGCCTCAAACAAGCTTTCAAGGAGACCCAGATGGTGAATAGTAATTTTAATAGATCCATTGTTCAATTTTTAAAAGATTTCAGTCTGGTCATTAATGAAAGCTGGGAAATTGCTTTACTGTAGTGAAGTACTGTCCAAAGACCATTTATAAATTGTAAGGATATTACTTTTTCAATTAAATTTAAATATGATAATGAATGAAGAGAAAGGTGCACCAGCTCATAATTACAGGAACTTGTATAAACACAAAGGTGAGGAAAAAAACCATGAAGCTTATCAAAGTCCTTATAATTTCTATGAGCAGGAGTCTCAGTAGCTCAGTGTAAAAGGTCAGTGTAATAATGGTCATTACATTTTAACCTAGTTTGCTTGGGTTATTTTTAATCTTTTGACTTACACTGTGGAGGTGTGTTATCTACTGGAGACCAAATTTTTTATTGAGTTCAAATTCTGATTGAGGTCATCAGTGATTACAGGGGGACTCATAAATAATGTTCCCCATTTTCTGGGTTGAGATTAGGATTTTGAGAGTCCATTAATAATGGTTATAGTTTATATTCACTATAGTTGGATAAAAGCAAGGTTAGACTGTCCTGAGGAAGACAGGGAAAAAAAAAGTATATGCACTGACTTTGGGATAACCTGGAGAAAATTAACTGAAAAAACTATGGTCAGAGGTTCTGAAAACAGAGAATGATTTACTATAAACACCACAGACCTCTTTTGACTTTCAGCTTAACACTTACATGTGGGACAATGCTTTCGTTTTTAGAAATTATTTTGGAACTCGAAGTCACTTATGTGAGCATGTAATTATACTTCGTGGTGTGACATGATAATTGATGGCTCTTTTTATTGATGTATCTGTAAACTTTTTAGGCAGTTATTTGTTTTTGGCAGGTTTTTCAGTATTGTCTGCAAAATTGAGGGCTTAGTCAATCCCAGAACATGAATTCACAGATAAAACTGGGCTCTAGCACGAGTTGCGTATACTACCGTGCAGTAGATAATGTCACTGCCCACCTGGTATTTATTCCCCTTTTCCTTCTTTCTAACAGAACCTTAGTTTGGAATCTGCCTCAGTCATCTACTTCAGAGAAAGCTGACTCCATTCTAGGGGCAGTGAGTTCTCATTCCTTTGAGCTGTTTAACATATGGACTTCCCTTGAAGTGACTCAAGGGTTGATACATGACTTATTTTGACCAGTCAGATTGTAGGAAAGGACGATTATTCTGCAAGTGTAAGGGGGGGGGGTGTCTATCTTTCTCTTCCCTGCTCAGTATAAACAAGAAAACATGGAGTTTCAATGGCCAAAGATGACCAACTGGGAATCATGGGCAGTAAATCTTAGGAGAAAGATGATGCTGAAGATGGTTGAGTAGAGGGACAGAAAGAACGTGGATCCTTGACGACAGAATTAATCTGATTGAACTAGACAAACAGCACCCATACCTCTGGGCTTCCATTAATCAATAGATAATAAATATCTTAATTGTTTCAACCAGCTTGAGGTTGTACTTCATACTATCTGCAGCCTGTCTTAGCTTGGGCTGCTGTAACAAAACACCATAGACTGGGTGGTTTAAATAACAGAGTTATTTCTCACAGTTCTGGAGGCTGGAAAATCCAAGATCAAGATGCTGGCAGATTTAGATTTTTAGACAGAGGGCCCTCTTTCTGGCTTGTGGATGGCTGCCTTCTTAAGGTATCCTCACATGGTTGGAGAAGCTCTGGTGTCTTTCTCATCTTGTAAGGACACTAATCCCATCACAGGGAATGCATTCTATATGATTTTATCTAAACCTGATTACCCACCAAAGGTGTCACTATTAACAGCATCACATTAGAGGATGGGTCTTAACATATAAATTTGTAGGCACATGTTCATTTCTTTTACATCCTGTCCTGGTCCCCCCAAACTCATGTCCTTCTCACATGCAAAGTATATTCATTCCATCTCAACAGCTCTAAAAGTCTCAACTTGTTCCAGCATCAACTCTGAAGTCTGAAGTTCAAAGTCCAAATGTCATCTAAGTACATTAGTCCCTTGGTATCCATGGGGGATTGGTTCCAGGACCCCCACCCCACCGAATACTAAAATCCATGGATGCTCAAGTCCCTTATATAAAATGGTGTAAGATTTGCATATAGCCTACGTGCATACTTTAAATTATCTCTAAATTACTTATAATATCTAATACAATGTAAATGCCATGTAAATAGTTGTAAATACAGTGTAAATGATATGTAAATAGTTGCCGGCACACAGTAAATTGAAGTTTTGCTTTTTTGAATTTTTCTGAAAAATTTTTTGAATATTTTTGATCTGCAGTTGGTTAAATCTATGAAGATAGAACCCATGGATGCAGAGGGCTGCCTGTATCTCTAAATCAGATCCGAGTGAGACTCAGGGATGATTCGTCCTGAGGGAAAATTCCTCTCCAGCCTCCAGCCATAAACCAGGAAACCAGGCAAGTAACGCACTTCCAAAATACAATGGTAGGACAGGGGTAGGATAGACATTATCATCTCAAAAGGGAGAAATCAGAAGGAAAAAAGGGCTGAGAGTTCTCAAGAAGTCTAAAGCCTAGCAATTAGATACCATTTGATTTTTTTTTTTACTTTATAAAATTTTTTTTTCAGAGGGGAGATAATTATGTTTATTTATTAAAACCTTTTTTTTTTTTTTTAATGGAGGTGCTGGGGCTGGAACCCAGGACCTTGTGCCTGCTAAACCTGAACTCTATCACAGAGCTATACCCTCCCTCACAAATACCATTAGATCTTAAGGCTGGAGAACAGTCCTCTTCGGTTCAATGCTCTGCCTTAGGGGCCCACTGGGGTGGCAGTCCTGCTCCTGCATCTCTGTCTGGTGGGAGTCACGCCTCCAGGACTCTGCTGGGCTGGGGTCAAGCCTCCAGGGTGGCTGCGTCCTGGCCTGCTGAAATTGATATGATGTCTCTACCCTTAGAAATGCAGGAAAGGGTCCTGATAACTTTGGGGTTGCTCTTGGGGTTCCATCCCTTGTTTTGAAGAATAGTGCATGTTTGCAGCTGAACTGCTCTGTGATTCAGTCCTGTAGGATCTGAGAAGTCTGACAGCTCTCCTTCATGCTGTAAACTAAGTATTTGTGTCCCCCTAAAATTATATATTGAAACCTAACCCCCGATGTGATGGGACTTGGAGGCGGGGCCTCTGGGAGGTAATCGGGTCTTGATGGTGGAGCCATCATGATGAGATTAGTGTCCTTGTAAAAGAGACCCCACAGAGAGCTCCCTCACCCCTTCTGCCAGGTGAGGTGACCGTGAAAAGACAGCTGTCTGTGGACCAGGAAGTGAACACTCACCAGACGCTGAATTTGCCAGTCACTTGATCTTGGACTTCCCAGCCTCCAGAATTATAAAAAATAAATCTGAGTTGTTTTTAAAACATCCAGTCTGTGCTATTCTGTCCTAGCAGCCCAGTCTGACTAGGATACTTCATTTTGTCCTGTTTACATTCCTTTCAGTTTAAACTGGCAGTGCTTCGGCCAGAGTGGCTGGCTAGGTCTGTGGTTCATACCTACATGAGACTTTCTGTCAAATGGCTGATCAGCCACACTCTTGGTGTTCTCTGCAATATGGATAGTCTGAGAATTTTCCGAATCTTTAAGTTCTGGTTCCTTTTTGCTGAACGTTTCCTTATTAAATTTCTTTCTTTCTTACATTTTACTGGAAGCAGTCAGGAGGAAACAAGCTACTCCTTCAGCGCTTTGCTTGAAACCACCTCAGCTAAGCATCTAATTTCATCGCTCAAAAGTTCTGCCTCCCGCAAGGCACTAGAACGTGAACACAACGCAGCCAAGTTGTTGGGCACTTTGTAACAGGCTTGCCTTTCCTTCGCTGTTGAGTAAGATGTTCCCCGTTTCTGTCCAAGACTTTTCCAGAATGGCTTTCACTCTCCATGTCTGTCCCCACGTTTTGTTCATGGTTGTTTATGTATTCCATAAGAAGATGGGAGCTTTCTCTGGCGCTCTTCTCTTTTCTTTCTGAGCTCTCACCAGAATCACCTTTAGCAGACCTTTCACAGCAATCTCTAGTTCTTCTAGGGTGTCTCTCAAAATTCTTCCAACCTCTACCCATTACCCAGTTCTAAAGCCACTTCTGTTTTTCTAGGTGTCTGTTTGTTACAGCACCACCCCACTTCTCACTTCTAGTTTCTGTCTTACTCTCCTTAGAATGCAAGAATGATATACTTAGACCAGGTGGCTTAATCAGTAGATGTTTATTTTCTCACAGTTCTGGAGATTGGAAGCCTGAGATCTGGTGCCAGCAAGGTTGGGTTCTGATGAGGGCCTTCTTTTTAGCTTTCCCAAACCACCTTCCCACTGTGCGCTCGCATGGCTTTTCGTCAGCGTGTTCACAGAAGGGAAGACAGAGGGGGAAGAGAGATCTTTTTATAAGGGTACTAATCTCATCATGGAAGCTCCATTCTCATGCCCTCAGCTAAACCTAATTACTTCCCAAAGGCCCCATCTCCCAATATCATCACACTGGGGGTTGGGGCTTCAACATTAGGATTTTGGGAAGACAAAAACATTCAGGCCATAACACAGCTAAAGCATCCTAACTGTTTCATACTAAAATTTATTTGTGAAAGTTGTAATTAATATCTCCTTGGCCAACAGAGATCTACTTACAGTCGGTTTGGATTCTTATTCTGCAATTAATATTAGCCTAAAGCCGGAAGGCTCGAAATTTCTGCAAACATCCAGAGGCCTAATATTGTTGTTTTTTTGGCTAAACAGCCTTCTGGTTAAGTAAATGCATAATATTTACTGCTCCATATTGATCCACATGTGAAAGTCATGCCTCTTTGGGCCTTCCACAAAAGAATTCATTGATCCCAAGTATTCATGAGCAATCTAGACATTAATAAAGCTCTGATAGAAGGGATGGAGAAGGGGGTTACATTACAGCGATGCAAACAACTTTTATAAATATTTTACAGTTTTTGGCAAGTCTTGGGACATCTGTGTGCTAAATATGTGCAGGTGGATGGTTTGTGTGCATGTGGGGGTGTGTGTGGGCTTATGTGTGGGTTTGGGGTGCTTGGTCCAATAGTTACCCACTAGAAAAAACTGGGCAGATTAAACAGGTTCACATGCAGTTCACTAACTGAGAGCTTGAGAATGTGACCTGATTTGGAGGGTATCTTAGCTTGAGCTGCCATAACAAAATACCGTGGACTGGGTGGCTTATAAGCAACAGACATTTATTTCTTATAGTTCTGGAGGCTGGAAGTCCAAGGTCAAGGTGCAAGCTGATTCATTTGCTGGCAAGAGCTCTTTTCATGGGTTACAGTTAGCCACCTGCTCCCTGTGTCTTCACGTGGTGGAGAGACAGCAAGACCGCTGGTCCTTCTTTTCTTACAAGGACACTAATCCCATTCTGGTGGCCTCACTCTCATGATCTCATCTAAAGCTAATTACCTCCCAAAGGCCTAGCCTCCAAATACCATCACACTGGGGATTTGGGGGGGATTTGGGCTTTAACATATGGGTTTTAGAGGGACACAAACATTCAGTCCATAACAGAAGGCTTATGATTTGATTTGAGACTTGGAGTTCCAAAGGTACCTACCATTCTACATGACCTGAGATGTCACGGTCATCATCAGCATTCCTGTTGGAAGGCCCTCCACCATCCCCACATTAGTACAAACTGCATTAAAAAGACATAGGGAAGTGTTCTGTATGGGTGGAAAGGCAGGGGACAGGGGCTACATCCTAGAGCAAGGTCAATCCTTGTTTGCAAGGAATGAAGTTTCTTGGAAGGTAGAAGGAACTTCGCAGGAGAAAGTTTAGATGAAGGAAATACTTGGGAAAGAAGCAAAAAACTAATTAAGAATAGAAAATACTTTATATCTTTATAGGCTTAGCCTCGTGGTTTTGCAGAGAGTGAGAGGGCAGAGGGCTACACACTGACCTCCAGCCAGCACTTGCAGAGAGGGAGTGGCGTCCAAATAAGGGTCAGGGTCCCAGAGTTCCAGATGGAGAGCCGTGGTAGCTGGGTGGTGGTCCATGGTCGAGCCAGGAGAAATTCTGCCCCAGAGGAGCTTCTGAGTGGACACTTCGGGAAAGACTTAAGGGAAGCTTCCCTTTTCGGAGTATTTTAGAGGGAGCTGACTCTTGAAATGGGAAGTGGGGGTAGGGATGGATATCAATGCTTGTGTTACATTTATATCTAACCTGAGTGCAACAGAGTCCCTCATATTTTCATTCCTGAAAGAGAGAATCTTTGCTGCCACACATAGTAATTTTTGCTGTGACCAGCAACCAGAGGCTTCTTGGCATCCTTCAGAGAAAGGAGGGAGTACCTCAGGTCATGGCAACCTGTAATGCAACTCCTTTTCTTGGAAAACTGCACATGTCCTCACGGAAGATACTGCAAACTTGAGTACGACCCGGGCTTTGCTGAGAAGCACACTGAAGATCTCTCTCCACTAGACCAAGGTCTGCAAATATTTTTTAAAAAGGACCTAACGGTAGATATTTTAGGCATTGTGAGCCATACGGTCTTAGCTGCAACTCTACTCAACTCTGCTGACATAGCAGGAAGTAGCCACAGATAATACGTAAGTAGAAGACTACAGCTGTGTTCCAATAAAACTTTAGGGACACTGACATCTGAATTTCATGTAATTTTCATGTCCCATGACATTAAAAATTTTTTTCAACAATTTAAAAATGTAAAAACAATTTTTAGCTTGTGAGTCTCATAAAAACAGTAGGTGGACTAGATTTGGCCTGTAGACCATAGCTTGTGCACTAAACTTAGCAGGTGACAGAGGGCACCGGTCTCTCTCCTACGAAGAAGAGTAATGCCAGGATCATAATACTGATTCAGCCTCTTCACCTTTGAAAGCGTGTTCTCTTAGTCAAATCACCTGTAGAGGACATGCTTCTCACAAAGACGGCATTAATTTTCCTCTGAGAAAATGCAGGCTTGTCTGGTGGGGAAAAGATGTTTTCCCACCAGCTTGGGTTTTTGTGTTTTGTTCTTTGTCAACAACAGACCGCCCCATTATTATGCTGAGAAGCATTTTGCCCTTCTTTGCCAGACCTGAGACTTGGCTGAATCACAAGAACAACCACGTTGGTTGTCAATGGCTATTCTTTTTGGTGCCAGGAAGAATGGTGCCAACTATGAATCAATTATTCTGATTCTTGGCCTCCCACTGATGGGGACAATGAAGGGTGGTTCTCGCCAGTTTATCCCACCACATTATAAAATTGTTTTTAGCAAAAATAGCCTTATTCTGCACATGTTGCTTTGTAGTCTAAGGGACAATAAAAACACTTTGACAGCATAGCTGACTTTTTCTCGTATCATCAATAACATTATTTTAAGTGGCCATGCACTATTTCATCATAAGTTGCAAATAATTTGACCAAATTCTTCATTGTTGCCTTTTTAGTAGTTGCCAATCTTAATATTATAAAAATTGTGTAATGATATTTCTTTCAGATAAATCTTTGTGCATCTTGATGATGATTTTTTCAGGATAAGTTCCCAGGAATAGAATTGCTTGACTAAGCATATATTGAAGGCTTTTGATAAGTATTACAAAAATACACTCTAAAAAAAAGTTATCTCAATCAATTCATATTCCCATCAGCAATACGTGAAAGTTTCAATTTCTCGGTACTCTTGCCGTTAAAAATTTAATGTCTTAGGGAAGCACAAAGATATAAATAAAACTTTCTATTTATGTATCTCTTCCCCAATATTGTGAATATTAATGGGACAGGAACACTGTTTCCTTGGTTGTTTATTTTCAGTCCCTAGCACAGTGCTTGGCATATACATGGTAGATATTCAATAAATACAGGTTGAATTAAAATACAAGAGAAAGAAAACAAACAATATTGACAATATCTAGATATGTACTTTATATACTTTCCTCAGTTTTTAAGACTGGTTAATTTATTACAAAATATGATCTGAATAAATTTACGAGAGCTGCTTCTCCAATGCTACGCTTACTAGCGTACTTTTTCTAAATATGGCTTAACATGCAGAAGAAAAACAAAATGGATTGTAGTCTAATATGGTTTTGAATGTCTGATTTTGATCCTCAGAGAAAACCTTTTGTATCTGTGACCTTTATACTGCTGATAACCTCTCTCTCTCTCTTAAAATCCGATGATGTAGTTCATTGGATCACGATATCCAACTTTTATTTAGAATGTGTGTATATCCAAAGACTTAGAAACATTTTCTTTCTTTGTTTTTTGATACTTACACAGGTTGTATAGCAGCAAAAATAAATGACCCTGGACAAGCTATAAATGGAAATATCCTTGTTGCTGATTGAGTGCAATTAGGATTTTGCTACCATAATAGTAGTTGCAGCTGTGCATTCAAATGAAGAAATGCTTGCAAGGACAAGATTCTCTTTTTAGATGGATACCCTACTGCTACTTGATCGTCTTCGTTGACTTATAGACCCTGTAGTGTTGAGTGAAATAATTGTCTGTTGACACAGACAAAGCAATTTCTGCCTCCAAGGTCACTTGCAGTTTACAGAAAAGAAAATTTTTGAAGTTTTATGGAACTAGCACTCAAATGAGAGCCGTGGGAAAGAATTACAGATTCTCTAGGCTGAATGCTCTCAGGCAATCCCCAGCTCCATTATGAGTTTTGTAGACTTAAAATGTTTGTCTAAGGGAGGCCTTATTGTTTTATTCACTGATGTATTTTAAGCATAAAAAAACAGTGCCTGGTCTTTTCTGACCACAATGGTATAAAATTAGAAACAATAAAAGGAAAAAAAAGGTTGAAAAATTTACAAATATGTAGAAATTAAGCAACATACTCCTCAACAAGCAATGGGTTAAAGAAGAAATCAAAAAAGAAATTTGAAAAATCTTGAAACAAATGAAAATGGAAATGCAATATATGAGACCTCTGGATGCCATAGAAGAAGTTCTAAGAGGGAAGTTTACAACTATAAAAGCTTACATTAAGAAAAAAGAAAGATCTGAGACAAACAACCTAACTTTACACCTCAAAGAATTAGGAAAAAAATGAACAAACTCACCCACGTTTAGGAAAGGAATGAAATAACAAAAAGCTGAAATAGATGAAATAGAGATTAAAAAACAACAGAAAAAATTAATGAAACTCAGAGCAGTTTTTTTTAAAAAAAGCTAAACAAAATTGATAAATATTTGGTAGACTGAGAAAAAAGAGAAATGACTAATTAAAATCAGAAATGAATGAGGAACCATTATAGTCGATACCACAGAACTATAAAGGGTCAGAAGAGACCTACTATGAGTAGTTGTGTGCCAACAAATTGGTTAACCTAGAGGAAATGGATAAATTCCTAGAAACATCCAATCTACTAAGACTGAATAAGGGAGAAATAGAAAATCTAAACACCAAATACTCAGTAAGGAGATGGAATCAGTAACCAAACTCCTCCCAAAAGAGAAAAGCTGAGCACCAGATGCTTTCACTGGTGAATTATACCCAACATCTCAGAAGAATTAAAGTCAGTTCCAAAAAGCTGAAGAAAAGGGAACACTGGAAACCTATTTTATGAGGCCAGCATTACCCTGATACCAAAGTCAAATAAGGACACTACAAAAAAAGAAAATTGCAGGCTAGTATCCCTGATGAATGCAGATGAAAAAATTCTCAACAAAATACTAACAAACTGAATTCAATAACACAATGAAAGAATTACCTATCATGATCAAGTAGAATGTATCATTGAGATGCAAGGATGATTCCAAATATGAAAATCTACTATGAAGAACAGTATGAAGATTCCATAAAAAGCTAAAAATAGAGTTACTAAATGATCCAGCAATCCTACCCCTGGGCATATATCTGGAGGAAAACTCTAATTTGAAAAGACATGCACCCGACAGCAGCACTATTTATAATAGCCTAGACATGGAAATAACCTAAATGTCCATTGACAGATGACTGGATAAAGAAGTTGTGGTATATATATACAATGGAATACTACTCAGCCATAAAAAAGAATAAAATAATGCTATTTGCAGCAACATGGATGGACCTAGAGATTATCATACTAAGTGAAGAAAGTCAGTGAGAGAAAGACAAATATATATCACTTATATGTGGAATCTAACAAAATGACATAAATGAATTTATTTACAAATAGAAAGAGATTCACAGGAATAGAAAACAAACTTACGGTTACTGGGGGAGATGGGGGAAGGGAGGGATAAATTGGGAGTTTGGGATTGGCAGATACAAAGTACTACATACAGAAAAGATAAACAACAAGGTCCAACTGTTTAGCACAGGGAACTATATTCAATGGCATATATATATATATATTTTTTTGTATGTCTTGTATATTATAGTAATCTATAATAAAATGTCTTGTATATTATAGTAACCTATAATAAAAATGAATATGAAAAAGAATATATACAAATATGTATAACTGAATCACTATGCTGTACACCAGAAACTAACATGACATTATAGATCAATTATACTTCAATTTAGAAAAATGAAAAAAAACCCAAACCAAAATATGCAAATTAATAAAGGTGATATTTCATATTAATAGAATGAAAGATTAAAATCATAAGATTAGTTCAAAAGATGCACAAAAGGAATTTGACAAAATACAATCTCATTTTAAGATAAAAGCTTCCATAAATTAGGTGTAGAAGGAATGTACCTCAATATAATAAAAGCTATATAAAACAAGTCCACAGCTAACATCATATTCATCAGTAAAAGGTTGAAAGATTTTCCTCTAAGATCAGCAACAGGACAAAACTGCTCACTGTTACACTCCTAATCAACATAGTACTCGGAGTCCCAGTCAGAACAATTTGGAAAAAAAAAAAAAAGGACGTTCAAATTGGAAAAGAAGAAGTAAAACTGTCTGTGTTGGCAGGTGCTATAATTTTATATATAGAAAATCCTAAAGACTCCACCAAAAAACTGTTAGAACTAATCAACAAATTCAGTAAAGTTGCAGGGCACAAAAGCAACATATAGAAATCAGTAGCATTTCTATACACTAATAATGACATATCTGAAGAAGAAATAAAACAAGCCCATTCACAATAGCATCAAAACAATAAAATACTTAGGAATAAATTTAACCAAGAAAGAGAAAGACCTGTACACTGACAACTATAGAGCATTGTTGAAAGAAATGGAAGAGGATGTTAATAAATGGAAAAATACCTGTGTTCATGGATTATAAGAATGGATATTGTTAAAATGTCCATACTACCCAAAGCCATCTATAGATTCAGTGTAATCCCTATCAAAATTCCAGCAGCATTTTTCACAGAAATAGAAAAAAACAATCCTAAAATTTGCATGGTATCACAAAAGACCACAAATAGCCAAAGCAATTTGCTGAAACAAGAACAAAGAAGCCAGATGCATTAAACTTCCTGATTTCAAACTACACAATAAAATAGTAGTATTCAAAACAATATGGTACTGGCATGAAAATAGAGATGGATGAACAGAACAAAATTAAGAGCATGGCACAAAATTGATCACATATATGATCAATTACTCAATGGAGAATGGATAGTATTTTTAATAAATCATACTAGGAAAACTTGATATACACGTAGGGAGATGTTGGTCAAACTTCCAATTATAAGATTAATAAGTTTGGGGGATTCTATGTACAGCATGGTGATTATAGTTAACAACAGTGTATTATATGTTTGAAGGTTGCTGGAAGGTAGGTATTAAATGTTCTCATCAACAAAGAAATTATAATTGCATGAAGTGATGGAGGTGTTAGCTAATGGTACAATGGTAATCATTTTGCAATATGTAAGTGTATTAGATCATCATGTTGTGTACCTTAAACTTACACAATGTTATACCTCATTCTATTGTAATATAATAATAGAAAGAACAGTGTCTAGCACATATCAAAAGCTCAATAAATATTTGTTGACTGAAGAGGAGTTCTATGTGATTTGCCTTCTTTAATCTGCCAATCAATAAATATTTTCTGCATGTGAGCAATCTCACATGGTATTTTTCTTTCTCTTTCTGGCTTACTTCACTTAGAATGACATTCTCCAGGATCATCCATGTTGCTGCAAATGGTGTTATGTTGTCATTTTTAATGGCTGGGTAGTATTCCATTGTATAAATATATCACTTCTTTTTTGTCCAGCCATCTGTTGATGGACATTTAGGCTGTTTCCATGTCTTGGCTACTGTAAATAGTGCTGCCTTGAACATTGGGGTGCAGGTGTCTTTTTGAAGTAGGGTTCCTTCTGGATATATGCCCAGGAGTGGGATTACTGGGTCATACGGTAAGGTCTATTCCCAGTCTTTTGAGGAATCTCCATTCTGTTTTCCACAGTGGCTGCATCAAACTGCATCCCCACCAGCAGTGAAGGAGGGTTCCCTTTTCTCCACAGCCTCTCCAGCTTTTGTCATTTGTGGACTTTTGAATGACAGCCATTCTGGCTGGTGTGAGGTGATACCTCACTGTAGTTTTGATTTGCTTTTCTCTGATAATTAGTGATATTGAGCATTTTTTCATGTACCTATTGATCATTTGTTTTTCTTCCATATGAGATCACTCATATTTGGAATCTAAAAAAAAATGAACATAAATACAAAACAGAAACAGACTCATATGCATAGGATACAAACTTGTGGTTGCCAAGGGGGCAGGGGTGGGAAGGGACAGGCTGGGAGTTCAAAATTTGTAGAAACTGACAGGCATGTACAGAATAGATAAACAAGATTATACTGTATAGCACAGGGAAATATATACAAGATCTTGTGGTAGCTCACAGTGAAAAAAAAATGTGACAATGAATATATGTATGTTCATGTATAACTGAAAAATTGTGCTCTACACTGGAATTTGTCACAACATTGTAAAATGACTATAACTCAATTAAAAAATGTAAATAAATAAATAAATAAATAAATAAATAAATATTTTCTGAGCATTTACAAAATACCTAGATTTATACAACATGTGTTTCAAGGAGCTTATAGTCTAATTAGAGAGACAAAACCCCAACACACTTGGAAGTTTACCAACTAAAATTACATTAATACATTAATATCATAGAAGCCATAAATAATCACACTTAGAATTTAACCAATAAAGTGGGCTTCAAATTCCCCCCTCTCCCCACCACCCACTGGAAGAAGCCACTTAAAAATACAAAGTAAAAATTCAGTGAAAATGAGTGACTGGGATTCCTTCCTCTGTTTCTCTGTCCCTCAAATCTTGTTTCACATTGCCACAGCTGATTCTAACACATCTTTCCCTAGATTAACATCTTTCAGTGGCTCCCATTTACTACAGGACAATATTCAAATTCCATAGAATGTCTGTGATAGATCTATGATGGCCACAGAAGATTTGGCATTTCTCTATTGAAAGGTGGGCAGTGTTGGGGGCGGGGGGGCGGTCTATGTCTCCTCCTCTGGAATCTGTGCAGAATTCATAACTGGTGTGGCAAAAAGAGATGGCAGAGGTGGTGCTTTGCCAGTTAATAGCCCCAGGCCCTAAGAGATGGACAGTTTCTACCTCTTGTCTCTTGGAGCACTCATTCTTAGAATGTGAGCTGCTGAAGTTAAACAATCCTGCTGTGGACAGTATGTGGGAAAACTCTGAAACAACCAACAGGGGGCGACAGAACCTTGTTTTCCATTCCTTCCCATGAAAGGAGTGGCCTTGGATTCTCTAATCCAGCCCAGCTACCAGCTGAATGTCACCAAGTGACCTCATGCAACACCACTTGGAACAGGAGAATCAACCAGCTGAGCCTTGCACATTTTGGAACTCACAGATTGCGAACATCATGAAATGACTCTGATTTCAAGCCATCAAGTTTAGAGGGGTTGGTTACACAGAAATAGATGGCCATTACAATAGCTTATCAAGTTTCTTATAAATTAACAGTAATCTCTTTCTTCATCACATTTACCTCTACTTTAAAAACAATTAATAGGCTTGATTCATTTTTTGAGCAGATTTTGGTTAACAGAAGAAACTGAGCTACAAATACAGAGAGCTCCCATATACCCCTTATCCACTCCTAATTTTCCCCATTTTTAATATCCTGCATTAATGTGGTACATTTGATACAATGATGAGACAATAGTGATACATTATTATTAACTAAATTCTATAGTTTACATTAGTGTCCACTCTTTGTATTGTATAGTCTATGGGTGACGAATGTATAATGACATGTGTCCACCATTACAGTGTTATATCAAGTAATAGTTTCATTGCCCTAAAAATCCCCTGTGATCATTCTCCCCACAACCCCTGTAAACCACTGATATTTTTACTGTCTCCATATTTTTACCTTTTCTAGAATGTCATAGAGTTGGATTCATACAGTGCATAGCCTTTTTTAGATTGGCTTCTTTCACTTAGAAATATGATTTAAAGTTTTTGCATGTCTTTTGGTGGCTTAATGGCTCATTCCCTTTTATCAACCACATAATACTCCAGTGTATGTTTGCACTACCATTCTTTTATACATTTCCTTCTAGAAGGACTTCTTGGTTGCCTCTAGGTTTTGGCAATTCTAAATAAAATTGCTGTAAACATTCATGCACAGGTTTTTGTGTGAGTATAAGTTTTCAATTTTTTGGATAAATACCAAGGAGTATAATTGCTGGATCGTATTATAAGCTTATGTTTAGTTTTGTAAGAAACTGCCATACCGTCTTCCAAAGTGGCTGTTCCATTTTGCATTCCCACCAGCAACGAACAAGAGTTCCCGTGGCTCTTTATCTTCACCAACATTTGGTGTTGTCAGTGTTCTGGATTTTGGCTCTTCTAGTAGGTGTATAGTGGTATCTCGTTGTTTCAGTTCAAATTTCCTAATGATGTATGATTTTAAGTGCCTTTTTTATACGCTTATTTGCTGTCTGTATATCTTCTTCGGCGAGGTGTCTTTTCAGATCTTTTGCCCATTTTAAATTGAGTTGTTTGTTTTCTTGCTGTTAAATTTAAGCATTCTTTGTATATTTTGAATATCAATTCTTCGGCTGAAATTTATGGGTTTTGCAAAGGTTTTATCCCATTTCCCTCCACTTTTAACCTTCCTATTCCTTCAAACACACAATTTGCATATTGACTTAGTATAAATACACACACACACACACACACACACATCCATACCTCAAATATATGCATACATGTAACTAAAACAAAACCTTAATGAAACAGTAATAATCCTTCTTTCTTGCAACACAATCTGATTATTTTCTTTTCTAATTTATTTTATTCTAGTGAAATCTAGTATATTTTATTTTTTAAAAAAGCTAGTTTGGCACCAATAATGCCAACTCTTAGCACTTACTAACCAGGTAAGTACTAGGGCTGCTACAGGAGAGAGATTACACGTCAAACGGGCTACAGTACCTGGTTAACATAAACTGGTATGAATAAGGAGTTAATCCTGGGGGTGCTGGATCACTGGGGCAGAATGTAGAGCTGGCCAAGGGGAGGAGGTCAGCAAAGAGGCACTCGGCTGTAACACTGGATTTAACACCCTGGCTTGGGCCTGGGTGATCGCTTTAGCCTGTTGCCCAGATGGCTCTTCAATGTTCAGGCAGAGTAATTCTCATAAATGAAATAGAGATGCCAGAACTGCCGTGGATAATTGTGGAGGAAGCCATCAAAATGCTCAGAGCAATGGGCACGCTCAGTTGGGCTCACTAGCTGACCGCTTTCCTCGGGAGGGCCCAAAGTCCCCTCCACTTCCCAAGGTGATAAGGAATGTGCTAGTGACATTCAAGGAGGCTTAACGAGGAATGAGCCTTGTTGGAAGGCTCATGAGTGGACCATGTCATAGGAGATGCCACTCTAGCAGAAGACTCCTTTGCAACGAGGGAGATGATAGGACCTTGGATCGGCAGAGGACGGGTGGCAACACTTCATTTTCATAACCAAGGGGGGCCTAATTACCACAAAGGGCAGCAAGGTTAGAATGAGAGGCAGGGGGTCCTGACTCAAGGGGTATATGAAGATGACAGAGAACATGGTTTTCCTGGAGGCAAGATAGATATGCAACCAACAAGAGCACTGCTTCACGTAGACCATCAAGAGAGACCAAGAAGGGACGAATAGACAGCTGAGGTCAGCCTTCCCAACGGTGAGTCATGACTCCTCGAGCACTTCCTGACACGAGCCAGTTTTAACACTCAGAACCTCAGAGTAAGTGAGTGATCGCATCCCATGAAGAAAGACCCTGCAGCGTCATGGCAAGTGTGTATAGTTGTGATTCTCCAGTCTCTCCTAAAGGGTTCTAGTCATCTTAGGGAACTGTTGTGGGGAAAGGGAAATCATTGTGAGAGCTGTTGGATATAGGGTCTTAGTTGATGCTAAGGTCCAGGGATTCAAGTCAGTCTCATGATTTGTTTCTTGTAGACAGGTTTTAGCTAGAGTTTAAACATACCCAGTCTCACGATTTTGCCTTTTAACTCTAAAGTCTAGTATATTTATTTTTATTATGATTCTTGATATATTTTTATTAACTTTTACCATTTTATTTTGTACTTTGCATTCGGTTCCGGTTTTTTTTCTTCTGATTTTCTGCTTTTTTCTTCTTTTCTTGACTTTTTAAAAAATCAAGTAGTTGTTTCTTCCTTATCCCATATTTTTCTAAGCTATTTTGGAAGCTATATATTGTGTATATTGCTCCATCAGTTAGCTTAGACATTTTAGTATGCGTATATTAAAATGTCTAATAATTTTACCTTCTTCTCAAAAGGACTAGAACATTGTAACCATTCTTTTTCTCCCAAATTGTACATTTTCCCTGCTGAGATTTTTAGTTCTATTGTTTTAAAGCCCACCACCAGTGTTCACTTAGGTGTGTCCACATATTTTAACATTTTCATTCTTCATCATTGCTTTTCTATCTTAGACCTCCATTTTAGAATTACATTTTCTCTTTTAGAAGTACACATTTAAAAAGTTTTTTAGAGAGAATCTGTTGGTAGTAAATTCTCAGTTTTGTACAGAAACGTGGGCTCTTGTTCTTGAACCATATATTTTGTTGGGTATCCAATTCCATGCACATGTGTGTGTGTGTGTACACACATGTGCACACACAGTTTTTTAATCCTGTATTTTTACTTAGAATAATAATGTGATATGAATGTTACATAAGCTCCCCAATAATCTCAAATATGATTTAGAGGCTACTTACTATTCTATTGTATGGGCAAACTATAATTTATTTAAATCATCTCCAAATATTTATTATGTAGGTGGTTTCCAACTTTTTACTATCATAATTAATACTCCAGCAAACATTTTTGAACATAAATCTTTGTCCTCATTTCTGAATGTTTCTTTAGGGAATATTACACAAGTAGAATTTCTGGGTCAGAATCTCATAGCCTCATAAATTTAATTTAATTTTATTCCTCCCCCCATCACACATCTGCCACTGAGTTTCTGGAATCACTATTTAAATTAAAATTTTTACTTACATCAAAGTAAAACCTGCATATGATTAAAAAATCAAATAATATGGAAGGATTGAAACTGAGAAGTAACGGACCCCTGCTCCTTACCTGCCCCTTCTATGTCCACTGGGAGGGTATTCAATTTTTTTCAGTTACAGTTCTCTAGTCACAGCAACCTTTCCAAAGAGCTTGCATGTTCTGTTTCAGCACGATTTCATTTCTCTCCACTTTGTAAATGACGATTTTCGCATCTTCACGTGTTTCTCTCCTTTTCCTGACCATCTCCCACTTTCTGTTTGCTGTAATTCTACATTTAGATTTTCAAGACTAATAAACTATACATTTTGCTTTGTAACCATAGCTAAAGTATTCTAGTGGTTGATTCTAAATGTTGAAAACAGTGAGATTTACATGGTCAGGGCTGTGTCAGTGCTGCGCGCGGTAGCGCTAACAGTGTGCTGGGATTATACTAATTTCCCTCGGTTTTCTGCCCCTTTCGCTGTTCCCTCCTCCTTAGTTGTTGTTGTCGCCTTTATCCTATGTCTAAATATGCGAGGACTCCAGAGTTTGTTGCCGAGTCTTCCATCCACTCCCTTCTCCATCTGACTTTCTCCCTGGGAAATTCCATCCAAAGCAATAGATTTAACCCTGTCCAACTGCTAATCATTCCAAGTGTGTCTCTTTAGCCTTAACCTCACCCTGAGCTCTGGGCTTGGATTTTTACTCGGTATTTTCAACTTAATGTGTATAAATGCAGTTTTTTAATTTTATTCTGAAACGATCCCTCACCCTCTCTTTCCCTCTTGAGTAAATGGTATCACTCTTCACTTAGCTGATCAAGAAAAAAACCTGGTAGTAAAGATGTTTGATGTCCCCCTTTCCTCACCTACATATCTGTTACACCAACAAAATATGTACAATTTGTTTACATCTCCTTCTTTCCACTGCTACTGCTATCATTTATCATTGCCTGGACTATTGCAATAGACTTCTAACTGGTAGAGGCTTTTTAAAATCCAATTTCCATACAGTAGAGCCCTTTTTTAAAAAAATATCAATCAGACCATGTAACTCTCTTGAATAAAAGCCTCCACTGGCTTTCTAGACTAGTGACCAAACCCCTTGTGATGGTGTACAAGACCTTCCCCACTGCCTGTTACTCTGGCCACATCTCTTGCTACCTTCCCTAAGCTGTATTTCCTATCTGAATATTCTTCTAAACAAATGACAGTTGAAAACACTAAGGAAAAAAATTGAGCTATTTCTTCCAGAAAGACAAAGGGATGGTAAGAAATGGTTAACAGGAAACTAGTCACCATTTAATATTTACCCATTATTACTTGATATATTGGGTTCATTTAAGGATGAATTAGGCAGAATCTTAGGAAGTTCATCTTCTGATGTGGAAGGACAGAAATTTAAAACTTTATAGAAACTTGTAAAAATTACAAGAATTGAGTGTGAACTTCTAAAAAGGCGAAGAAAATATTATTTTTTCTGTTTATCTGTTAACTAGTTTCAAAGAAAACTAGGGGGAAAAAAAGGAAAAAGGGGGAAAAGCACCAGGCATATTTTGAGTAATTGACTCCTGGTGCTACCCCCAGGATTCCTATGTTAGAGAAGAGGAGAATTTGAGGTTGACCCTTAAGCATAGGTAGGCGTTCCCCTGCAAGAAAGGAAGGGGATCCTATTTCATGGAGGAGACCTACCAGGGGTCATGGTATCAATGTGAAGAAATCTGAATATTTTTGGAGTACTGAAGGTTGTTGGTAATGCTGAGTTGGTTTAGAAAGACTCATAGTTCTGTTCCTTAACAGGGGAGGGGTAGGGGGTAGGTAGAGAACATGCTTAGCACATACGAGGTCCTAGGATCAACCCCCAGTCCATCCATTAAAAAAAAACCAACTGACTAGATAACAAAGTCATCAGATGAGATAAGGAAGGTAAGAGAAAGGGAAAGTTTGGTGGGAAAAATAGTTTTCAAGGTATAGAGTTTGAGGTAGTTGAGGGCCAGACCTACATACTTAGACATGGAAATATGGGTGTGGATCTGAAGCTCAAGAGTTTTCAATGTCAAGTTTTCAATCTTTCAAAACAGATTTGTGGAACTTCAGCATATTTTAATGCTTTAATGTTATTCAAGATTGGAATGTAATCACCTTATATGGAATGGTTTTCTCATGTATGAGTATTCTGAAAAAGTTACTATTTTTTTCCCCATTTTTTATCATTAGATTTAAGGAGAGAGAGAGAAAACTGTTGAGATAGATCTTTGTTAGGCATGGCATTTTATACCTTTGGCTAAGGGAGGTTCTGAAGAAATTGAAAAATAACTTTCACTTTATGCTCAGAAGTTACCCTTCTTCTCAGAGTTTTAATCCAATGACAGATAATTTCAGGCTGACACTATTTAGTCTAACTGCAAATGCTGTAGCTAACTAGAAATGCTAAATCACGATCAAAGTGATTAGAAAATAGAGTGAAACACTTTGACTTCCCTTGGACCTGGGCTCCTTAAAAAGTCACAGAAATTATGGCACTACAGAGCACTAGAACATTCAAGTATCTTAGAAATAAATCTTATTAAAGGCTTCCAATTACACCTAGAATCAAATTCAGATCTTCTTTCTACAGTCTACACGACCCTACATGATCTAAATCCTACTTAACTTTTTGATCTCATCTCCTGCCATGGTTATCACAGCTCACACTGCTATTTTTTTCCTCTCAAATATACCACGCTTGTTCCTGACTTAGAGCCTTTGTGCCCGAAGTTCCCCCTGTTTGGAATGCTTTCCCTTAACTCTTGGCAATAACCTAGCTCCTGACCAGTGTCAGCTCACATGTCACTCCTCACAGCAGCTTTCTTTTACCTCACATCTAAAGAAAGAGCTGATTTCAATAATCACTTCTCATTTCTTCTCAAACCAAGCCAATGTGTTTTTTTGAGTCTTTCTTTTCAAACAATGGAAACAAAATCTTTCTTTGAGAGAAGCATGGCTGGCAGTTGATAATAGCTTTATTTACTATGGCCATAACAATCATCTGTACTAATGATAACTAATTTGAAAGAATTAAAGGATTGATTTATTTAATGAACCTACAGGTAATTGTAAATTTTTTGACTAATCACATAAGGGAAATGAGGCTTGTTAACATTTAAAATAATTTGAATGGACATGTACATCCTTTAAAAGAATAAAATCTTATATTCTTGTTAATTTTCTTATATTTGACATGAATGCTTTAGTTTATTACTTCTGTGTAGCTTTAGCTACACATGTGATGTGGGTTAATTGGCATAAGATTTATCAGTTCACTTCAGCCTCTTTTAAAACATAGATCCATAAAAGCTGAATTAAATTAAATAAGCTGCTACTGCATACCACGTGACTGTTTGTTCTATTTGATGTTTGCATCAGTTATCTATTTTGGTAATAATGCTGCATAACACATTCCCCTCAAAACAGTGGTTTAAACCAGTAATCAAATATTTAGGTCACAGGTCTATTGGTTGGTGCTTTTGGCTGGACTCAGCACAGTATCACATTGATTGATCTTGGTCATCTATCTGGGAGTTGACTAGCTATTGGATGACCTAGGATGGATTTATCTATGGTACCTCAGCTCTGTTCCATTTGTTTTTCATTCTTCTGGAATGTACTGAGTGCGTTTTTAGGATGATGGCAAAGAACAGGAAGAAGAGGAGGTAGAAAGACACAAGTGCTTTTCCAGTTTCTGTCTGGGTCACATGCATTAACATCCTATTTGTCAAAGCAAGTTACACAGTGTCTTATTTTGCTAGGGCTGCCACGACAAAACACCACTGACTGGGTAGCTTAAGAAACAGACACTAATTTTCTCACAGTTCTGGATGCTTGAAGTCCCAGGTCGAGGTGTCGGCAGGTTTGGCTTCTCCTGCGACCTCTCATATTAGCTTGCAGACAGCCGCCTTCTCACCGTGTCCTCAATGGTCTTTCCTGTCTCCATTTGCATTTCTGGTGTCTCTCTGTGCATCCAAATTTCCTCTTCTCCTAAGGACACCAGTTTGATTGGATACGGCCCATTCTAACAACCTCATTTACCTTAATCACCTCTTTTAAGGCCCTACCTCCAAATACAGTTACATTCTGATATATTGGGGTTTTAACACATGAATGTTTTCCGGGAGGACACAATTCTACCCGTAACACATGACCAAGCCCAGAGTCAGAGTGGGAAGTCACGGGTACAAAAACATGCAAAGACTTGGGGCTATTACTTCCCTCCATCTACCATAATGCTAACAAAAACTCCTCAGTGACTCGGTTACTATTTTTGCCATTTCACAGAGGAGGGAAAATAAGGCTTGCTGAGTGTGAGTCTCCACATGTTCATGATTTTTTTCTTATATGAAAACATTGATGACCTGGAGGCCAAGAGAAATATTTTGACTTTTATTTTTCATTTATTTGATTTAGAGGCAACCTAGTGTAGTGGCCAGGAGCTTGAGCTTTTGGCAATAGCCTGCCTGACTCCAAGTCTCACCTTCAACACTTATTGGTTATTATACTTTGGGTTAGTTGGTTAACTCTTGCATAACTTACCTTCCTGCAAGATGAGGATAAATGTACTACCTACCATATAGTGTTATTAAGGGATTCATCTCTTTATATAAAAAGCCTAGAACACTGCCTGGTGGGTGGTATATGCTGTAAACCCTTTGCTGTAACAATGACAACAATTACTATAACCTTTTCTTATTTAAGGTGTGAAATCTATCAAACATAATTCTTCCTTTAACAGGGTAACGTTAACTGACGATCAGGGGATGTTACCAGCATATTACTCACTAACTGTTAACTTGTTGCAGTGTATCAAATCCTCCACCAAGAAATTCTCCACTGTTGATTATTTTATATTGTTTATAAAATTGTAATATTTCAAATCTCAAGCTTCTCTAACTCTATGTATCATGTGGGGACAGGCCTATATTGTCCATCAACTACTTGGACTATTTCCGTAGCTTCAAAATAATGTTTCAACTTTTCGTTTCTCTCCTTTCCAAACCATTTAACATACTGAGGTCAGATTCAGAGTCTGAAAAACATCAGCTTCATCGTGTTATTCCTTCAAGCTTCCAGTGGTTCTCTAGGGCCTAAAAGGAAATCTTCCAACTCTTTATTCTCGCCCGCAAGACAGTCCACAGAATGAGTGCCTCCCTTCCCACAGTTCCCTAGCATGCCTTGCAAATTCCCACCACCGTTATTTTGCTCACACCTACCTCCCAATATGCATTTCTCCTTTCATTTTTTTTTTTTCACTTAGGAAGTCTTTCCCGTATGTTAGCCTCAGGATTTAGTGCCTGTGGGTATTTGTATTTTGATCATCAATTCTCCACATTATCTATTGATTTTCTGTTGGGGGGGGATGAAAATTTGTTTTCTAATATGGTTTTGTTACAATTATTGGTTGAATTAGGAATCAGCTTTTAAGTCTTTATGCTCATGCAAATGCAACTCACAGTTGAGTGTTACAGTGCACTATGGTTATGTTTGCTTTCCCTGAAGGCAGTAATAGTTCTCTCCCTTATCCCTTTGCATAGTTTTCTTTATACTTATCACTAATTCTTCTCATACTTTCCCAGAGCTTCTCTGTATATTTTCCCACAAACTCATTGCTTTCAATCCTTGATCAGTTCCGATTGCTCTTTCCCTCTGAAACAAGCCCTCAGTTCTCTGGTCTCAGTGCATTGTTCCCTATGCCTGCAGAATAGTTTTCATCTTAGGACCTCTCTTTGTTGCATTCTTCAAAATCCCTTTGCTAGTCTCCTATTCTTCAAGGAAGGGCCCTGGTCACCAAGATTTGGAGTAGCTCGTTTCTTTCTCTGTGCTTTTTCTTTAGGATGAATGTTGGGAGTGAACAAAATTCCCTGTAATATTGAAGATCCTGGGTTGCTACATCCTGGAAAAGGAAGGTTTCAATGCAGCAAATTTTAGTACGTTTTCAAAACTGTGAACATAGCCTTCATTTAACAAAAGGATATTAGCTGAAACTGAGTTTTAAACATTTCATTAAAAAATGGCGTTTGGACCTTGAATTTTTCAGAGTTTTTAGATAAAAGTAGAACTTCTGTTTTCTATAACCCTTTGTCCTCATATTATACAACTTTCCTCGGGGTAGAAGATGAGATAGATTCTGTATTTACTTTAATGACTAGTGGCTAAAAGAAGCAATCATAAAATCCAATGAACAAAGGGAAGATTATTGTGGGGCAATTTCCTCTCCAGATCATTTAAACAGATTAATAAAAAGAATATTTACTACCTTCAGTTGTATCACCTTAGCCATGGATGGGCTGACTTTAACTTTTTATGATAGTATAAAATTCATTTTTCACCTTTAAGTCCCCTTAAGTTGTCCCCATTGTACGATGAAATAGCTGAGGGATGAAATGTGTTCAGAATTAGTGTTTGTGCGTGTATGTGTTGTATGAGGAAAAAGGAAATAAGTGAGGTGCTTCTAAGTGGTTTAAGTGCCTGAGCGTTATTTCTCACCTTGTCAGTTCTCAGCAGCAGACCTCTGGGGGTATTGTGGGTCTGGGTAAAAAAAAGTATAGAAAACAAATGAGTTTCTGTCTCTGAATCAGTCAGTGTTATTTTATCTTTTGTGTGCTGTTGCCAGAGATACTTTTTATTGTATAAAGAGATCTTTAAACCAAAACTTTGAAGAAGCAATTTTTATTTTTTCCATTTTATAGTCTGCTGCAAATCTGTAGCATTTTATAGTTCTCGCTCCCTCCTTGTCTCCCACCTTCCCTCCCTGGCTTCCATCCCTCCCCATCTTGCCTTTTCTTGCTTCTGCTTATGGCAGGCGACAGTCTGTATGTTAGGGATATAATGGAGAACAGAAAGTCATTGACCGCAGGATGTTTACACTCAGTTAGAGGTGAGGCGGAGTAGATCAGGGTGGTCAAGTTTGATAGAGTCCACCAATTTCCTTTATAGCAAAAATACTCATGCCATCATCTGGACAATTCAAAAATGTATTGATGCCGAAACCATTCATCTGACAATTGAGAAATTCTTTGAAGTTTCCCTTCCCTTTTCTTAGATGGCATTAAATATCCCCATTTTCTCGTGGACTTCAAGGGAGAATGCTGGGCTTTCTGATCTCTTGCTCCTTGTGCTTTTGAATAGATCATCTCTCATTCAGTACCATTCTATAGTGGCTTCTCGTCTTTTCCCTAAACTAGGATTTTTTTCCCCAGAGTTTCCTATTTTTGCCGGCTCTCCCCATCACAGAGATTTGAAATTCCTGGCATTTCACTGGATTGTCCTTCATTCTCCATTTGCCTTTTGCCGTTCATTTCCCTTCATTCACTAAATCCTGATTTTCCTTCTTCCATTTGTCCGTTCTGTATCCCTCTCGTCACATCTATGGTCCCTCTGTTACAGCTTTTTACTCGATGTCTCTCTGCATCCAGCTGGCCTCCTCCTACCACTGGCAGCTGGCACAGATCCTCCTGCCTAGAGAAGCTTTCCAAGTTGACTCACTTTTAATCTCATGGTCCCATCACTGGATTGCATTCCTTCAGTTTTGATTTCAAAGAGTCCCAGAGATTTTGTCTCTTTAATACTTGTCAACTCAAACATTGACGTATGTTCATTTATCTTCCCAGTAACCAACTCTGGCCATGTGCCCAAGATCGGTGGAATCTCCCAACTTTCTGACTGTCTGGCGTGCCTAAGGATTTCAGCTTGGCCCCCGTTTTATTGGCTTAGCATTAACTACACATCAACTCTAGTCTTACCCTATGAAAGTAAAAGCTGCATGTCTTACAGGTAGATATGCTTTTGATCCTGTAGTGTGTGGAGTACACACCCACAGGGCTTGCCAGTATGGTCAGTTAAGGAGCAATTTTATACGGCTCAGTCCTTGAATGAGTTGTAGGGTTGCGGAAATAAGTACGAATGTTGTAGTAGTAACTGTAATTCGAACAAGTCTTCTCCTAGGCATAGTGTGAAAGGCACTGATGGCTGTGGCTTGGTCTTTGCAATGTGCCTGCTTCTCAGCGAAAAGCCATTTACTCAAAAATTTATTTCCTCACCCGACATATACTCTGTGCCAAGCAGTATGGTAAAGCCTTGAGTTACAAGATAATTAAGATCTAATCTCTTCTTTTAAGCAGGAGAATATCCAGGAGAAGAAAGAAGAGTGATGTATATTAAACTATACACATAATTAACATATATACTTTATAAGATTGTTTTGAGGAGTCAATGAATAGATACATTGAAAAGGCTTAAAACAGTGCCTGGCAGATGCAACACATTATATAAATGTTTGCTATTAATTTTACAATAAGCTTTAATTATGTTCTAGACCCGGGAGATACAGAGCTTCCTTTGCATATGAATGCTGTTTGTCCACGTGCAGACTCTCACGAGGCTCCACCTAGGACACTACATTACTGATTCCACATTCACGCATCCAAAGAATACTCATTTAGCATCTTTATATGCTGGGACTGTGCTAGACATAAGGGAAAAAGGAAAAATACGACAAAGTCCTCAGCTTCAAGTTGCTCCCATTTCTATTTGCCCAGCATTTGAGTCATGGAGGCATTTGAATAAATGGACTCACGACCCTCTCTGAATTTTCCTGCCAGTAAAACATAAATGTGGGCATCTGGATTTTGTTTGAAATGAAAAATGCGTTTGAATTACCAGGGGGATGTCCTGGGCTGGCACATGTTTGGTCAGGTGTTCTGCCCGCTCTACCTCGACAGGACTCCAGCAGTTCAAGCCCTATTCCAAATGAAACACTGAGCCCCCAGAGAGCCGGATCATCACAGAGGCTGTATTTTCAGTTATTACAGGTTTCATTCTTAAGTATGTTTTTCGAAATCCTTGAAAAACTGCTGACCCATAAATGGCTCATTTTAATTAAGTGGGATATCCTGTCCTAATTCATACGATACAGGGGAGAGAGCACAAGTTCTGAAATCAGAAGATGAAGGGCTGGTCTGGGTTTTATCACTTTCTAGCCACGTGGTTTGGAGGAAATCACGCAACTTCTTCATTTGTGAAATAACATAAGTACATACTGTGCCGTGTTGATGAGAGCATTATAAGAGGTAATCAAGAACTCTTACTAAGATAGCTGGGACATCGTACACATTAGCCATGTTTTAGGAGGGGGGAGCGGCACGTGTACATGTATGCGTGTAGCCAGGCTGCGTGTATGTATGTCACAATGACCCTTTTTGGTTCCTATTACTTTACCTGACTCCACAGAGGGTTTGAGGGGATTATTTCTTTGATATGTCAAACATTTGTATACATATTTCTTGATGTTGGCGACCTGTGGTGGCTATGTTTACTTTGTCTTTTATGACTTAAGTTACGGAGAAAGCCACGTTCGTCTGTAGTCCATGGCTACACAAATTCTACAGGGCAGGAATTCTTGGATACAGTGAGGTGCCCAGCATACTGGGGGATTCTAGTGGGCTTTAAATAGCTCATATGGGCTGGATATTACTACGCCAGAGCTGCTTGGAGGTCGGGTGCCTATTACAACAATAGCCACGGGGTATTCCTTGGTCTTTTATTTTATGCAAGTTTTGCTTAATACCTTCACAACAGCAAGTTGTCATGTGACCCACTCCAGGAGCAGTGTGATATCAATTTGTATGGCACGCTTTAGGAATAACAAAATCCCTTTGCCCGAGATGTGGTGGGGATGCCAAGCGAGAGATGGGGTGTTACGCTGGAGGTTCCTTCTAATTCTGCTCAATTTTTTTGTCTTAACAAACAAGGGCATTTCCTCTGTGAATTATACTGAAGGCTGCTTCTTCCCTTGGTGGCTGTAGGACTCCCTTCAAAATAGTTGAACGATGAAAAGGAAACTGGTCTAAGTGAATTCAGTCTGAACTAAGAGTCATCACCTTAGGGTGGGTTTAGCCCTTAGCACATAGGATTCTGCTCCACGGTTCAGCTCGGTGGCAAAGCCAGAGCTGTTGTCATTGTGCGCTTTAAGCTCAGGGAGATTTTTTTTTTTTTCCCTTAATACACAGAATGGGAAGCTGAGCATGTGCCTGGAATTGAGATAAATGTAGGCACTCACCTTGACCACTTAGGAGCTTTTAAAGCCTGACACCTCATCAGCAAGTAGAAATCAACTCAGCAGGTCTCAATAAAGCTGGTTTCGGAAACTAAAAGTCATTTTTTGGCTTTCCCCGCAAAGGTTCAAGTTCTTTATTTAAAGAGCTAAACCAAATTCTCACCCTGTTCTTCTTAGGAAGTGGTTTTAATGAGTATCGGTAGGTTTCCCAAGTCTCTGACATGGAATTTACTTCAAATTGATTTTTAAAAATTGGGTTGGAAGCTCTAAGGACAGAATCCCCTAACTCAGCCTGCTGTGAGACACTACGTTCACCTCCCCACTGTCTGATCCTCTTTCATTTAACCAATGAGGTTTTAAGGGCTAAGAGTCAGCCTTCCCTTTCATTTCACTGGGTCTCTGAAAGACAATCTAATGTTAAAATTGGCCCATTATCTAGACTGGTTTAATTTGTGCTTTAAAATGACTTTGGAAATAAGTTTTGATTAAAAAGTTACACCAGTGCTGCATTTTCAGTATCACAAAGCAAAACCTATTTGAAGAAGTTATTTCTGCATGCCAGATTGAGCAGAAGCCGTAATTCCCCTTGGTAACTGTGTAGGCGAAAAGAAACGGAGAGCCTGGTGAATAAACAGGAAGCCGTAAAAATCACAGACATCTTTGCTGTCTGTCTTGTTTTTCCATCGAATGGATTGTGCCGTCAAAAATTACAACCACAATCGAATGTAAAGTATTTTAAGAATGAATACACGCATCTTTTTTTTCCCCCTGAAATAACTATTAACAACCAAGAAACATATGCTTCAGTGAATGCTTTTAGTTGAATCATAAACTACATTTCCAACAACTGTCTTTTTGAAGCCAGTGGAGACAGCTACACGAGAGGATGTTAAAGCGAATCAAGCTCTCGCAGAGCCCATCTGTGACTTCCCAGCGAGTCTCCAGCTAGTTCTTTCTCCAAAATTACCGTAAGCTGTACAGTCACTGCCTTGTTAAGGGATGCTCCATTCTCTTCCTCCAAATGTGTGACTTAGTCCTCTAAAAATTAAGGAGAAATTTAAGACCCCTTTTCCTCTTTTAAGACTAGGTGTAAGGGATGTACGTCAGCATGGAGAAGTTGTTGAAGATAATTGAATTTTGCAAAAACTTAATTTCTCCTATCACTGGATATTGTTATTTGCAGCGTTTTGTCTGTCGTATTAGGAAGCCTCGGGAGGTGAGGCACCTCCAGCTGCCAATGACAATGGGAAATGATTAAAACTGAGAAGAGGGGGTAAATTGTGTTGGATGCTGGGTGTGGATGGAGAGGAAATAAGAAGCTTCTGCAGCATGCTGGAGCCTAGGATCCAAAGTCAAAGCAGAATCCAGAGGCAGCTGTGGCAAAGTATCAAATCAGCACAGCAACGTCGAGGTCAAGAATGTGAGGCATAGAGGACAAACTTATGGTTGCCAAGGGGTAAAGGGGGTGGGAAGGGGTAAATTGGGAGTTTGGAATTTGCACACTTGGGGAGTGATGGAAATGTTAGCTGTCTTGACTGTGGTGCTGGTTCCACATGTGTATGCATCTAACAAAATTCATCAAATTGTACATCTGAAACACATGTGATTTACTGTGTAGGAATTATACCACAATAAAGATGTTAACAAAATTAAAAAAAAAAAAGAATTTGAGTTCCACATGGGAGTTGCTGTGGAAGTCACACTGGAAACCTGGCATTCCCGAGCTGATGGCGGGGAAAGAGGCAGAGCAGTGGCCTTCCCATTTTCACGTCCCTCTGCCCAGAGCAAGGCGCAGAGGTTGACTGACAGAACCAGAAGCAGGAGGGGCCCCAAGCCTCTAAGAGAAACATTTCTGCAGAAGCTTCAAGAAACTATGGTTGTGGGGGATGGGGTTCTCATCTCCAGAAGCCGAGGGGCGAAGAGGCAGCAAGAGAAAAAACACCAGCCCCAGAGCCCCACCTTTCTTCCACGGCACTGACATCTCTCACAGTGACCAGAGTAGACAAATGTTCAGAGCAGCCTTATTCATAATAGCCCCAAAGTGAAAACAACGCAAATGCTCATAATCAGAAGAACAGGTAAAATATGGTCTATCCATACAATGGAATATTACTTGGCCATAAAAAGGAACGAAGTACTGATATCCAATACCACATATATGAACTTTGAAAACATTATGCTAAGTGAAAAAAGCCAGTCCCAAAGGACAAATATTGCTTGAATCCATTTATATAAAATGTCCAGAATAGGCAAATCTATAGAGACAGAAAGCAGATTAGTGGTTGCCTAGGGCTGGGGGTCTTGGGGGGAAATACAGTGACTGTTAATGGGTATGGGGTTTCTTTTGGAGGTGATGATAATGTTCTAGAATTGTTTGTGGTAATGACTGCACAACTCTGTGGATATACTAAAAACTACTGACTTAAACATATTATATGGGTGAATGGTGTGGGATGTGAATTACATCTCAAGAAAGCTGTTTTTAAAAGGGAAAAAGACCTCAGGGTGAAGGTAGCTTCATAGAATGATGTTTGGGAGTATCCCCTCCTTTTCAATCGTCTGGAAGAGTTTCAGAAGGACTGGTATGAGTTCTTCTTTGTATGTTTGGTAGAATTCCCCGGGGAAGCCGTCTGGTCCTGGACTTTTATTTGTAGGGAGGTTTTTTTATTGCTAATTTGATTTCACTTCTAGTGATTGGTTTGTTCAGGTGGTCAGTTTCTTCTTGGTTCAGTCTTGGTGGACTGGATGTTTCCAGAAACTTGTCCATCTCCTCTAGGTTATCCAGTTTGGTGCCATATAGTTTTTCATAATATTCACGTATGATATTCTGTATTTCTATGTTTTTTTTTTTTTGTAATTTCTCCATTTTCCTTTCTTATTTTGCTTATTTGTGCTCTCTCTTTTTTCTTCTTTGTGAGTAAGATCCAGGCCGACTGGTCTCCAGTTAGCCATCTTTCAACTCTTTAGAGCAGTCTAGGTTTACTGTATTTGTACCCTATCTGATTTAATGCATTGATTTGAGGTTTTTTTTTTTTTTTTTTTTTTTTGGCCAAGCTTGAAACTATATGCACAGTTTACTCATTTATTTTTTATTTTATTAAATTAATATTAATGGTGAGTCCCATGACAGGCACTGGGTTAGGCCTTGAAGATACAAAGGTAAGTAAGAACTTACTTACCTTAAAGAAGCTCCAAGTTTGGTGGGGAGATAATCACACAATGGTGGGAGGGATGGTGCTAACCCAGCCCGGAAGACAGACAAGGAGGCAGGTTTCCATGAGACTATGACATCAGATCTGGGCCTTAAAGACGCTTACACTTTTGACACGAAAGAAAATGGACAAGGTGAGGTGGCTGACAGGGCAAAGGTTTAAATCCCTGCTCCGAGTAATTGATTTAGGTTATCTGAGTCTTCGTTTCACCACCTGTTAAATGACAATAATAATACTGGACAGGGATCCTATGAGGATTAAATGGGATAAAGTGTGTGAAATCCTTTCTTTGTAGCTGCCTTCCCTTTCAAGAGAAAAGCTTTCTCTGATCGGAAGGCGTGATGAATGAAACTGTCACGGAGAGGTCGGACCTCGGGCTCTCAGTCACTGTCCTCTCCCTCCCAACTTCTGGTCCATGTAAGAAACAGGAAATAGACGTGGGAGTTAAGAACAAATTAAAACATCAGCTTTGTGATTGGCAAACTGGATTGGAAAGCTCTGTTGCAGAACAGCTGGAAAAGTGCAATTTCTCTTCAGAATCAGTGCCTGAGAAGTAGCATATTTAAACTTTGATGGGAATCAGCTAAGGATAATATGATGAGATGGAAACAATCGGGTGAGCGGTAAGGGATGCGTCTGCCATTTTGGAATAAGTTGGCTACTTGGGAGTTGCGGTACCTTGTAGTACTGTAAACATTAGTTTGTTTTTGCTCCCTGTTGGCATCTCCTTGAAGGGGTTTTATACCTCTCTGTCCTGCTAAACTTAGGAGTGAGCACAAGACTGGTGCTGACAACGAAGTGTGGTGGAAGTGGCATGTGTTACCCACTTACCCTTTAAAAGCCTGTGTGTGGTTTTCCAAGTCTTTCTTCCCTCTGCCACTGGGACAAGCGATATTCAAGACAGAGGCTGCTTTATAAGCTTGGGTCCTGGAATGAAGATGATGTAGAACAGAGTAGTGGCTGACCGCTGGTGGACATGCACCTTGACCAGAGATGAAACTGGGTATAAGCCACTAAGATTATTGGGTTACTTACTACTGCAGCAAAACCTAGCCTGGCCTGACGGATCAGGAGCTGTTAAATCACACCATGCAGACAATTATTACTTAACCCAACAGGTCAAGTCTCTTGGTTAAAGCTATATTTGTCTCCATCTTGTGGGTTTGGAGAGAGTTGCGTATAAAGTTATTCAGTTCCTGTTTGGCTTGTTTTTGAGATTTTGCATGGCTGTTCCCCACCCATCAAAACAAGCCACAATGAGAATGAACATTTAATTTGTTTCTATTTCATCTAATTTTTTGCCTTTTAGGGGTGGTGTTTGAATTTTCTAACTGATTTGCCACATGTACATTTGTGATATTTACCCTCCGGATTAGTCTTTATCTGTGACCTATCACTGACCAAAGGCAAAGATCACACCGACTATGTGCTGTGTCCCTGCATAAGATACACCAAAATAACTGCCAACGTGAAAAATCTGGTCAAATGGCAAACTTGGCATCCAGTAATTTTTAGAAAAAGTTCTAATTTTGGAATTTTGAATATAATTACCCTACTAACATTACAGTATAGCTGTTTCATGTAAGTTTGTGCAATTAATAATGATTATGCAGAACAGCTCTTAAAACTAGACTGGATTAGAGGAAAGAATAGAGATAGGATTAGCATTATCATCTTCCAACATAAAAGATGCACAGTTTTGCATTTCTTCTGTGGTTTATAATATTGCCAACCACAGAGCCTGATTGGTCGTGAAATGAGTCCATCCTCCAACCAGTAATAACAGTTACACATCAACTGTTCAAGACACTGTGAATAAAGGCAAAAGAAACAGAAAAGGCAGATATTATTCTTGATGCAATTAAATCTGAGATAAGACCACTTATGCAGAAGGAATGTGATCATCCGTAAATGGTGTAAGGACTGCAAAGTATACATGGGAGGTTACTGGCAGAATTCAGAATGAATGGTAGGCAGTATTAAATGGGAAAAGGATTAATATGACATTACAAAGTACATGAAAAACAATCAAGCTGGCCTCTGCATTGTCACTATATTCAAATTGTAGCTGAAGAACAGCATTGCTATAATTAGGGAAACTCTCAGGGGAGCTTAGCAGACTCAATATAATGTAAATGTTTTTTAATGACTTTAGAGATCTGGTAACTGATACTCATTACTGATGCTAACTGCGTCGACTGACACGTCTCGTCACATTCAACAAGATCAAAGTTGTGAAAGGACTGTTTCCTTTACATTTCAGGCAGTGAGGAATTGGAAGCCAACACCATTAAGGTCCACACCGCCCCCACGCAGGCATAAATGCTGTTGGCCACTGTACGGATAAATCACTCTCAAAGGGGAACACTGTTTCACCTTGCGAAGTCTGCATAATTGGGAGCGGTGTGTCTGATGGAGCTTTCTGGGATGATGGAAACATCCTCCGTCTGTGCCACCCACTGGAGCAGCCACAGGTGGCTATGGAGTGAGGAGGGGAGATGTAGCTAGTGCAATTGAGCAACTGACCTTAACATTTTTATTGGATTTTTAATTAGCTCTAATTCAAACTTCCTTAACCAGATGTGGTTCCAGTCTACTGTATTGGTCAGTGTAGCATAAAGACATCTCGCTGAAAATTTTTAGATTAAGATGACAGCCCCACATCTTGTGTCATTTTTCCAAATTACTTCTGCCCAAAAGAAAAATTTTAAAGGAAACCGGATCTTATTTGTCTAAGTAAAAAATACTACCAGCCATATTTCAAATGCCTCTCATGTCCCAAACATAGTTAAATAATTTCCATAGATCCTGAGATTTGATTATTAAGATAACCCTGTTCTGGTGCTGGTAGGTGGCATGCTTTTCATCTATCCAGACGTACCCCTCTCAGGTTTTCAGATCCTGTTCCTTCCCCGTCAAGGCTCTTGCTTTGGCATGAGAGACTTGCCTGGTTTGAGACCCCAGCTTTCTCTGAAGCCCTGACTCTCTTCCAGTTACGTCCTGTAATTGATTTCTATGTCTGGTCTCTGGTTGCAGGAGACGAGCCTCTGTTTAAATGCTGCCCTCTGACTCTCACGCTTTGATTTAAATTGTTGGTTAATAGGTTTGAACCTGCTGTAGTCTCTCTGTTCAGTGAGTTGGTGGCACTTTAGAACGGCCACCAAATTTCACAGTCTTCGTGGTTGTGGTTTCTCCCTGACTCCTCTGAACCCAAGACATAGTATCAGCTGGTGCTTCTCTGTTGCCCACATCCCTTCCAAGTTCAGAAAAGATGACATCTTTAGTAGGTGCGCCTGTAGAGCAGGCCATGAACTGGGAATGCAACTGTCTACCACCACTGAGAGGCCCTCACCGCCATCCAGCCAGCGACGGAGCCACTCCAGAATCCTGGTCACAGAGCCTGCTTCTCAGAATCACTTCCAATACCGACTTTGTTGGGTCAAATGACCCCGGAAGTAGGACCTGAGATGGAGATCCTTGTTCAAGTGATTCACTAAAGGAGGAGGGAAGTGAGCGAAACAGGTTTGGAGAAGGAGAAACCAAGCAAAAACTTGGTCTTATCTGGAGACTGGCTTCTGTCTCATGCCCTGGGTGCCACAGAGTCTCTCCCACCTTGAGTACAGAGAGCTGGTCCTTTGTGTCCCCTTGCTTTCCCTTTGTCTCTGGCAATAAGCTGGTTTGCAGTGTTGAGTGGAGGGAGGTATTACCCCTATGGTGAAGATATTAGTGAGTTCTTTTCAGCCAACATTCATAGCATCTGAGGTTGGGCTTGCGGGGTGTAGTGAGTGTGTGTCCATCAAGTCGTAAAAATGTTCAGGGAAGGAAACCAACAGCATCCGCTGTCGTAGGGGCAGCACAAGGTCGTGGGCTTCCCTGGTAAGTTTATTCAGCAAAATGGTTTGAAGACTTAACCAGGGGCTCTGAACTAAATGCAGCCTGCACAGCGTGATTCTTCATACCTCATCGCCTGGCTGGGTTCATCCAGTTACTCGTTCCAGAGATGATTAGGGAGACCCATTATGTTGCAGGACTAACCTGTGCTCTGGGAATAATGATGAAGTTTACAGATTGTGAGCAGTAGACTTGTAAGTGGGTGATCATTGAACAGGCGCCATCAAAGCGCTGTGAATCTGCACAAGCAGAGAAGGGAGGGACGCGCAGTGGAGAACTAAACAAGTTCATGGAGAAGTTCACGTGTGAACTAGTGATTGAGAGATGCTGAGGAGTTTGTCAGGCGAATTTCCCTAGTTATTATATAGGAATCAGCTACCTCAAGACTTATATGTAAACAATTGGGCTTTTACTCTAGCAGGATTGAGGGAAATGTTTGCATTAAAATCTGCCAACTAAAAATTGGCACTTGCCATCTGCCTCTACAAGGATTGGATCACGTTGGCACTTGCCATCTGCCTCTGCTTGGATTAAATCAGGAGCCGCTGCAGCCGCTGACCTCCAACACACCCTGAAAGGAGTTCAGGGTGGAGATCAGGAATGAGGCACTCTGTGCTCTGGGAAGACTGGTGGAACAGGCCTTCAGATAGCTAGGTATTTTCAAGAGAAGACTTTATCTGCCCAAATTCTTGTGTCTCCTCATATCTAGAAAAGCACTGAAATCATTAACAGTGTCGTGACTAGCAGCCAGCCTCTGCCTCCATGTGTGCTTGACTGCATGTCCGCCCTTCGCTGAAATCATATATAATACTGAGTTTTCCCCCTGCCGATTTGGAACAGTTTCTCAGAGTTTTCTGGGATGCTGTTTTCCAGGTTATAGTCCTTATTTTTCCCCAAATAAAACTTAACCCAGAACTCTCACGTTGTGTGATTTTATTTTAGTGGGCAGATCTTACAAAGGTTAGAAGATATGGTCCAATGTCCCATTCCAGTGATCCATGTTTGACCCTCTGATTCTATAAAGCGTATTCTTTTGTTGGCTTGAACAAAGGTGCGATTACTCAGCTTCTATTTGCTCAGCATTAGGCTTCAAGGGCATCTCAGATGAACCAAAGGCCGTTTCACACAGACATTCATGTTTATATAGGTGGGTGATGCCTCAGCTTCCCATCAAATAGAGGTAAACAACAGACACTTACTTGCTTGTGAATCTGATTCTATGGACTCACCTGAGAGGTGATAGTATTCCAACGTGATGGATTTTCTCCTGACAGTTTGAGCTGGAATCTTGTCATAGGACAAAGAAAAGCTGGTATCAATTCATTAGAAGATCCAGTTGTGAAACTGAATAAAAAACAGCTTCTGCAGAGGTGTGCTTTGCAATTTCCCTCCACGATTATTTACTTATCATTCTGCACCAGTGTCCCTTTTCCATTTTCCCTAACTGGTGGCCTGATTGGATTTGTTCATTAAAAGGACAAAGTCAAAGTCCATCTTTTGAAAGCACTGTGAGAGTTAATTGGGGAGTATGTCAAGGCTTAATCTGAACACCTTTGTCCATCAGATGTTGTTCTTTATAAACAGATGAAAGCAAAATTATGTATTTTCTTCTTTCTGTTTCCAAAGTAACTGAAAGTATTTACCTCTTTTTCTTTTAATTTAATTTATTTTTAATGAGAACTGTCTCTTAGTACTGACTCAGGGACACATGGTTACTCTTTCAATAATAGGAGAACACTGATATTCACTAACTGACAAAGCAGTAAGGAATTTCCTACTGGCTTTCTAAAAGGCTAGATTGATCCTGATGGTCACAGCTAAAGCATCACTGATGAGAAGACACCCTGGGAGTACGAGATGCTGTCTTGCAGGACATGAAACAATGTGCTTTCAAGCAGCTATTGTATGTGCTGCCTCCCTCAATTTGAAATTCTTGAGTTTTTATTCTCTGAAAATGGGAGGTTACGCCTTTCACCATGTCACCTAGTGACCCTCCCTTAATATTTTGTCTCCCCTTTCAGAGCCCTTGGGACCTGGCTGAGTGGTCATTCCCTCTAAGTGTTATTTGCCAGTTCCTCCCCATCCTCCCAGCGTCTGAATTCTGAAGTGCCTGAATACTACCAAATTCTTGGCTCTCTTCTCTCCCCTGGCTACACCCAATCTCAAGGTAATCCTACTTGTCCCTTAGTTTTTAATATCTCCTAAGCGTTGGTGATGCATTGATACATAGTTTTAGCCCTGGTGTCGAGACCTCTCTTGAGCACTAGGCTTATATATTCAAATGCCCCTTTGAGATTCCCACCTGGATATTTAATAGTCATTTCAAACTTAACGTTGTTACCCTTGAATTCTCTCTTTTCATCACACTTTTCATGTGATTTGTAAGCATGCTTGATTCTACCTGGGCAATGTATCTGGCAGGTAGCTCCTTTTTACAGCTCTATCTGTGTCCCCCTTGTTTCTCCCTTGGACTACTCTAATGGCCTTTTCTGTGCGTCCACATTTGCCTCTACCATCTGCAGTCTAGGTTTTAGCAGAGCAACCAGAGTAACTCCTTGGAAGCATAACTCTGACTGTTTCACTCCTTTTCTCAAACCCTTTATAACAGGATGTTAAAAGGCATGTTTTGGCTGAGACTTTAAGGCAACAGCCATCAGATAGCAAAGGAAGTTGGAAGACAGAACATTTTTAGGTATTTCAAAATAGATCGCCAAAAGTAGTTATGTGATTCTAAAATACATTATCTATATTAAGAGTGTAAATTTGACTGAGGCAAATGGAAGACTTATGCAGATTTTTGAGGAGAATATGGCTATGAATGCCCTACCTCCAACTATCTAATGAGTGCATTTCAATGAGACCATTCAGAGATTTTTAACACAGGATGCCTGCAGAAATGAGTGAAATGGTAAAGTTTTTTTTTGTTTGTTTTTTGGGTTTTTTTTTTTTTTTTAAACTCCCTTCTAAGAAATTTAAAGGGCTGGGAGCTGGGCTGCTGATTCTCAAGTTAAGCTCACTGTATTGGGTTGGGTGTATGCAGGCAGAGTTCAATCAGGTAAAGGATTTGTGTGTTTCACAAGGACCAGATATAGACCAGATATAGACCTTAATCTGTTTTAAATTCTACTCAACAGCATTTCTGTGAGTAATAATGGGACTGAAGGGGAACAGTCCAGCCAGAAGAAAATATATTTCCCACAACACAGAAATATGCCTGATGCAGAACTATGGAGCCATCAATGAGATAAAAAAATTAGCTTTAAACACCCGCTAAGCTCAGAGGGCAGGAAGTTCATATTACATTAGTTCTAGTTAAGTAAGAAGTTTTCTTGATCTCCTAATTTTTCTTTCCTGATCCCACCTCTTTGAATCTGTTAGGGTTAGAAGCTTAGATTATAATGAATGGGAAGGGAAGGGAGTGAAACCTTGGGTCAGAAGAAGAGAGCAGAAGACAGTGATAACCTTCTTGAAATATAGATTTGTCATTTACAGAAGGCCTCAACTGAAGATGAAAAGAATTTTAACTTTATTAATTATTATTATTATTATTCCAGTTTTATTGAGATGTAATTGACATATAACATTGTGTAAGTTTAAGGTGTACAGTGTGATGGTTTGGTACACACATATATTATAAAATGATTACCACAGTAGGGTTAGTTAACATCTTCAACAATCCACATAATTACCCTTTGTTTCATGGTAAGAACATTTAAGACATACTCTTTCAACAACTTTCAAGTACACAATACATGTTACTAGGTAGAGTTATCACGCTGTATGTTAGCTCTGCCAAACTTGTTCATCTTGTAACAGGAAGTTTTTTCCTTTTGACCAGTATCTCCCCCTTTCTCCTATCCTGCTCCCCCTGGCATCCACCATTCTATTCTCTGCTCCTGAGTTCAGTTTTTTGTAGATATCACATATATGTGATATTATACATTTATCTTTCTCTGTCTGACTTATTTCCCCCAGTATAATGCTCTTAAGTTTCATCCATATTGTCAAAAAAAAAAAAAATCCAAACAAAACATGATTGAATTTCCTTCTTTCTCATGGCTGAATAATGTTTCATTGTATATATATATGTGTGTATATTGTGTATTGTAATATATATACATATAACATCTCTGTTATCCATTCATGCATCAGTCTTGGCTCTTGCAAATAATACTGCAAAGAACATAAGAGTGTAGATATCTCTTTGAGATACTGTTGCTGGTGGATGCAACTGGTTTTCCAGGTTCTTGTCCCGTCCGAGAAAGAATTCAGAGACAAGATGTAGTGGTTAAAAAAAGTAAAGTGAGGATTTATTAAAGGATGGATAGTACGCTCTCAAGGGGAGAGTGAGCAGGCTCAGGTGAGCGGCTGCCCTGAGTTTCTTTGGCAAGTTGGTTACATAGGGTGTAAAAATGTATGGTTGGAATATTCATTGGGGAGGGAAGGGTTTGGGGTCATATTCCCTGATGATCATCCCAACTCCACCTTCCCAAAGGAAGGAGGGATTTTTGTCCTTATTTAGTCTGGATTGGAAGTGCATGCTGGGTACTTCTAATCTGCAAGGCTAACTTTATTGAAATGAGGGCATAATGAGCAAAAGGTTACATTCGGACACTGGAAACTCCTGCCTTTTCTCACCTTTCTTTGTTATTCTCCAGGCCACTCATCTCCCCAAAGCTGTGATCCCTTATCAGCCCAAAGGTCCCTGCTTTTCCTTCTCTGCCAGGGACCCCTGGTGCTTACATGATGTGTGGTTTCCTGCAGTTGGCTTGTCCCCTCCTTTCTGCCCAATTCCTGCCATTTGGTCTGTGTCCCCCTTTCTCCATTCATTTCTAGCTATCTGCCTGCTCTAACAATACTGCTTTAATTTCCATTAGATATGTACCCAGAAAGTGAGGTTGCTGGATCATATGTTACTTCTACTTTTATTTTTTTACAATATATCTTTATTGAAGTATATAGTCAGTTTACAATGTTGTGTCAATTTCTGGTGTACAGCAGAATACTTCAGTCATATTGGAACATACATATAATTCATTTTCATATTCTTTTTAACCATAAGTTACTACAAAATGCTGAATAAGTTCTCTGTGCCTACTTTTACTTTTTTGAGGAAAACTCCATACTTTTTTTCATAGTGGCTATACCAATTTCCATTTCTACCAACAATGTACAAGGGGTCTCTTTTCTCCACATCCACAACACTTGTTAGCTCTTGGCTTTTTGAAGATAGTCATTCCAACATGTATAAGAATATTTCTCATTGTGGTTTTGATTTGCATTTCCCCGATAATCAGTGATGTTGAGCATCTTCTCATGTACCTGTTGGCCATTTGTAGGTCTTCTTTGGAAAAATGTCTATTCAGGTCCTCTGTCATTTTTAAATTGGATTGTTTGTTCTTTTGTTATTGAATTGTACGAATTCCTTATGCATTTTGAATCTTAACTCTTTAGCTGATAGATGCTTTGTAAATGTTTTTTCCTGTTCTGTAAATTGCTTTTTTATCTTGTCGGTCGTTTCTTTTGTTGTGCAGAAGCTTTTTAGTTTGATACAGTCCCACTTGTTTATTTTTGTTTTTGTTGCTTGCACTTTTGTTGTTATATCCAAAATGTTGTTGTAAAGGTCAATGTCAAAGAGATTTTCCTCTAAGGCTTCTAGGAATTTTATGGTTTCAAGTCACGTTTAAGTCTTTGACCCATTTTAAGTTAATTTTTGGAAGTGATATACGACAGCAGTCCAATTTCATTCTTCTGCATGTGATTATCTGGTTTTCCCAGCACCATTTTTTGAAGGAACTATACATTCCACATTGTGTATTCTTATCTCCTTTGTCAAATATTAGTTTACCGCATATGCAAAGGTTTATTTCTGGGCTCTGGATTCTGTTCCATTTGTCTATGTCTCTATTTTTATGCCAGTACCACACGGTTTTGAACATACTATAGCTTTGGAGTACAGCCTGAAATTAGGAATTGTGATGCCTCTGTCCTTGTTTTTCTTTCTGAAAATTGCTTAGTTATTCAGGGTATTTTGTGGTTCCATACAAATTTTAGAATTATTTTTTTCTGTTCTGTGAAAAATGCCCTTGGAAATTTGATAGGGATTGCATTGAATTTATAAATGGCTTTGGGTAGTACAGATACTTAAACAATATTCGTTCTTCCTACCTCTAGACAAAGGAAATTTTTCATTTATTTGTGTCTTCTTCACTATCTTTCATCATAATCTTATCGTTTTCAGTGTACTGATCTTTCACCTCCTTGGTTAAATTTATTCCTAAGTATTTTATTGGTTTTGATGCCATTGTAAATGAAACTGTTTTGTTTCATTTTCAGATAATATGTTCTTAGTGTATAGAAACAGAACTGATCACTGTATATTGATTTTGTATCCTGCATCTTTACTGAATTCATTGATTAGTTCTAAGAGGGATTGTGTGTGTGTGTGTGTGTGTGTGTGGAGCCTTTAGGATTCTCTATATACAAGATCATATCATCTGCCATTAAAGCTGATTTTATTTCTTCATTTCCAAATTCAGTGCCTTTTCTTTCTTTTTTCTTGATTACTCTTGCTAAGACTCCCAGTACTGTGCTAAGTAAGAATGGTGAGAATGAGCACCTTTGTATTTTGACAATTGAGTATGATGCTACCTGTGGAATTTTCTTATATGGCCTTTTACATAGTGAGATGTGTTCCTTCTGTAGCCAATTTATTGAGCATTTTTATCCTGAAGGGAGGTTGTATTTTGTCAAGCGTGTTTTATGCATCTATTGATATGACTATATATTTTTTTTAATTTTTATTTTTTATTGAAGTACCGTCTGTTACAATGTGTCAATTTCTGGTGTACAGCACCGTGTCCCAGTCATGCATATGCATACATATATTCATTTTCATTTTTTTTCATTAAAGTTTATTACAAGATATTAAACATAGTTCCCTGTGCTATACAGAAGAAATTTTTTAAGATCTATTTTTATATATATCTCTGTTTTGTAGATGAGTTCATAGTGTCCTTTTTTTTTAGATTCCACGTATGAATGATACCATATGTATTTTTCTTTCTCTTTTTGGCTTATTTCACTTGGAATGATGATTGACTATATGGTTTTTAACTTTTATTAAATTAATGTGGTTACTGATTTGCATATGTTGAACCATTCTTGCATCCCAGGGATAAATCCCACTTGATCATGGTGTATGATTTCCTTAATGTTCTCTTGAATTTGGTTTGGTACAATTTTGTTGAGAGATTTTGCATCTATATTCATCAGGGTTTAGCCTGCAGTTTTCTTTTTTTTTTTTTCATAGTGTCCTTATCTGGCTTTTGTTTCAGAGCAACGTTGGCTTCACAAAATGAGTTTGGGAGTGTTTCCTTCCCTTAATTTTCAACAGGATTGGTATTAATTCTTATTTAAATGTTTGACAAAATTTACCAGTGAAACTATCTGGTCCTGGGCTTTTCTTTTTTATGAGATTTCTAATTAGTGATTCGATCTCCTTACTCATCACTGGTCTACTCCATTTCTTGAATGGAATAAAATTTCAAGATTTCCCATTTCTTCATAATTTCAGTCTTGATTGGTTGTATATTTCTGGGAACTTACCCATTTTTTTTCTTGATTATACAATTTGTTGGTGTATAATTGTTCATAGTAGTCTCCTATATAATTCTTTGTATTTCTATTGTTATCAGTTATAATGTTTCCTCCTTCATTTCTGATTGTATTTATTTGAGTCTTCTCCTTTTTTTTTCTTGGTCTACCTAAATATTTGTCAGTTTTGTTTAAATTTTTTTAAAACATAGCTTTTAGTTTCATTGATCTTTTCTCATGTTTTTCTGGTCTCTATTTTATTTTTATTTTTATTGAAGTATAGTTGATTTGCAATTTATATTAGTTTCAGGTATTCAGAATAATGATTCAGTATTTTTGGATTATACTCCACTAAATGTTATTACAAAATGATGGTTATAATTCCCTATGCTGTAAAACATGTGCAAATTTATCTATTTTATACATATGAATTTGTATCTCTTAATCCCTTACATCTGTCTTACCCCTCCCTACTTCCCTCTCCTGACTGGTAACCACTAGTTTGTTTTCTATATCTGTGAACCTATTTCTGTCTTGCTATGTACATTCATTTGTATTATTTTTTTAGATTTCACATATAAGTGATATCATACAGTATTTATCTTTCTCTGTTTGCCTTATTTCACTAAGCATAGTATTGTCTAGGTTTATGCACACTGATGCAAATGACAGAATTTCATTTATTTTTATGACTGAGTAATGTTCCTATATATACATGTATGTGTATATGTGATACATGTATCTGCACATCACATCTTCTTTATCCATTTGTCTGTTGATGGACACTTGAGTTGTTTCCATATCTTGATTATTGTAAATAGTGCTGCTGTGAACATTAGGGTGCATGTATCTTTTTGAATTAGTGTTTTTGTTTTTGCCTGTTATATACTATACCCAGGAGTGGAATTACTGGATCATATGGTGATTTTATTTTCAGTTTTTTGAGGATCTTCTATATTCTTCTCCGTAGTGGCTGAACCAATGTACATTTCCACCAACAGTATACAAGAGTTCCCTTTTCTCTACATCGTTGCCAACATTGGTTGTATTTTAGAATTTTTAGTGATAGCCATTGTGACAGGTGTGAGGTAATATCTCATTGTGCTTTTGATTTGCTTTTCTCTAATAATTAGCAAGGTTGTACACTTTTCATGTGTCTGATAGTCATCTGCATGTCTTCTTTGGAAAAATGTCTATTCATAACTTCTGCCCATTTTCTGATTGAATTCTTTGGTTTGTTTTTTTTTTTTTGATATTGAGTTGTATGAGATGTTTATAGTATTTTGGATATTAACTTGTCATTGGTCACATCATTTACAAATATTTACTCCTAATCAGTAGTTTGTCTTTCCTTTTTGTCAATGGTTTCCTTTGCTGTGCAAAGGCTTTTCAATTTAATTAGGTCCCATTGTTTATTTTTGCTTTTATTTCTTTTGCCATGGTAAACTTCACTAGGGGAACATTACTATGATTTATACTAGAGAAATGTTTTGCCTATGTTCTTTTCTAGGAGGTTTTTGATTTTTAAATGAATGTAAAATATGTATGTAGTTCCAAACTGAAAACTGAAATAAGTACATTGAGAAAGAGCTTGCTTGAATATTTGTTTCCATATCCCATTCTCTCCTTCTTCAATAGGTAACAATTTTTTTTAGTTTATTTTTTCATTATTTCTTTTAGAGAATACCAGTGATTATGTTTGTATTTTCTCACTTCTTACACAAAGGGAACATATATTTACCATTCCGCACCTTGTTTATTCACCTATATTTGCATACTTTTTGTAGTCTATTTTAGGAATAGGTCCCTAGACATGGGATTGCCAGGTCAAAGGACAAATCCATGTAAATTTTACTAGTTATTATCAAATTCCCTTTAATAGAGTTGTATCAGGTTGTGTTTGAGAGAATTTTGAAAATAAGATTTCCCTTGTCTCCAACCTACTGTATCAGAACATTTGGGTTCCCGGGTGATTTGGATGATCACCCAGGTTTTCGGAAACCTGTTCTAAAGGAAATTCTCAAGTCCAGCATTAAATTAAATCCAATCAATTGCTCACTTGATATGCGCTAGGTATTATGCTAGGCACTGGTGAGAGAATATAATATCGTCTCCCTTGGAGTATCTCATAACCTAGATAGTGGAGAAGAAACATTTATACACAAATCATTATAACATCACACGACTGCTGGTGCAACAGAGACATATACATGGTGTTCAGGGAGCACAAAAGAGTGAGCACAGAAACTCTGTCTGTGTGAGTTGTACCTGATATAGATTGGGATATACTATTCCCCCAAAAAGCAGAAGTATGTTTTGAACTAACTCTTTACAAAACACATTTAGTGATGTCTTCTTCCTGAGAAGAAGTAAACCATGAATTTAACTCTGAATTTATCTCATTTGTACTTGCTTCTTTGCTTGGTTTAGCCTTTCACACAGCTTCTAGTTTTCCGGTTGGAAGTACCATCGATCTCTATGAAGATTTTTGAACCTGAAATCATAGCAACGTGTAGAGTCCTAACATAATTATATTTTCAGCACAAAAACACTCCCAAAATCTTGAGCATATTGTGGTCTGCATAAAATAAATCGTGTTATTCAGGTAGTTGACAGGAGAGAAGATAAAAGTCAATAAAAAGAGAATTATTTATTAAAAAGATCTAATGTTACAAGAACAGTACACAGAACCATTATCTGACTGTGCCTTCCACAGGGTATATACCATTTTATATAGTATATATACAGATTGTATACAATATATTTAACGGTTTGACACGGGGTCCACAGTACCTTCATTTGGGTATGCAAAACATTCACTTTCATGATTTTTTTTAATTACGAGGAGTCTTTTTTTTCTTCATAGTTCAACTAACATCATACAAAAATACAGCCTCTTTAGTGATTTAAGACTGTGAGGTTACTATTCCATCCCAGAAAGAGCTCACTCAGTACAATGCACTTTGATAAGGGATGCTGCTCTGTTTTCTACAAAGTAACAAGTGTGTAACGTAAGTACATAAACATCGAAAACCTAGGTTTATGATGCAAAATGCATATCCTCTGCACGTTGAATAAAACCATCCCATATCGCTGATTCCTATAAGAATGCAACATCAGACATTCTATAATTAAATATTCTGTCAAATATACATCATCCATCAAGTAGTTGGAAATGTTGGCTAATTTGAATTTGCCATATACTGGCATTATATTTTCTTGGGCTTTGTTTTTATAAGTTTTAGTAATAACTCAATTCTTAAAGTCTACTAAGTCTAGTATGAAACACCATGGGAAAGTGAAGCAAATGGTTTGATTCATTAAATATGAAGTAATAATTATTGCCCATCCTTTAGTATTCTCGCTGCATCTTTTTTTTCAGGTGCACAGTTTGCTTCTGCAATCTGTACCATACTTGGGAGATCTCATATTTTGCCTGCTAAACAGTTAGCCTCCCTCTGTGTGCAAAGTCCAGCCTCTCCCACTCCACAGGAAGTGCTTAAGGAAGGCCACTAGGTTGTTATTATTCTCAGGTTCAATATTCACCAGCTGTGGTAACTTGCTGCAATAAGCTGTTAACTAAAATAGTCTTTTAAATCACTTCTTCTTTGTTTAGAGGTGTCTTGGGCATAATGCCCCCAAAAGAGAATGAGCAATCAACACAAACAGTTGTCCTGTGTCTCTGAAGCCCATCTCTTAGGATGCTCAGAACAGAAACTCCAGTCTCTCTTCTGACTCTACAAGGATTAACCACTAGAGCCAGCAGTTTGAGCTCAATATTGCTTCATTTTGCTTGCTGTTAAAGATTTAGATTTTATAAAGGAAAAGAAAAGAATCTACTTTTTATTCACATATTAACAACACCTATAAAATGATAGTTTCTCCAGGCTCTTTATTGGCTTATGAGTTTGTAATAACCGTCCATTCAGGCATCTTGGGTGTAATGTGAACTCTGGCACATTCTCATGAGAACTTCTGTACACTATCATCACACAGGAAACTTTCACCCCCCTTTCCAACGACCATCTAGGATCACTTGGGTTCCAGTTGACTCCTCAAAATAGTCAATCAATATTACCTCCCAAGCAGTGTATGGCTGACTGGACTAGCTGAGCCCCTGTGCTGAGGCCACGTTCCCACAAGCAGCTTAATTAAAAAAAAATCAATGTATCCAAGAGATCCTCTTTATTTTACTAGTTGCTAAGATTTTATGAATGGCCTGTGATTCATGGAAATGTCTAAAAAAAATCAAAATTTGTTATGCTTGAGCATTTTAATCCACAGACTATATGTATGCATAATCACTTGCAGAACAAATCTGCATTGTCTGTAAAATTATTTCCAATTAGAAGAAAACCTTGGGCCTAATTCAACTCCTGTTTTGACAGTAGGTGGGGAAATGGGAAAGCTCTGTCCCGTATTCACTTTATTTTCAAGTTAGCACCCTTGGCAGCATGTCAGTGTCTGCAGTTTTTAGCGGTCATATATTTTTTTGTGGCTTTAAATTATCTTTTGTTGTTAAAAATAAACATTTACTATATTTGCAGCTAGGTGACATAGTACCTGATGAAAAACAATAGCATTTCAATTCATTTGGACTCGCCTTCTGTTTGCCTTGCACTACTGTAAATGGCTTATTCCCTACCCTAATAACTTGCTCTAGGGGTGCATACAGAATAGCCTACTGGCAAATTTTGCTATTTCACTATGCAATCATACAATATTTTTTGATAAACTTTTTGTGTACTTATCCTGCAGTGGGCCACACAATTCGAGTGTTTTTTCATATCTCCTGCTGGTCTGTCAATTGGAAGAGTCAGTCAAAGGAAAAATGAAACACACTAGACTCGGCGTCTTGAGCAAATTTTTCATTCTCAGTTTTGTACTTTGTGTTTGAAACAGATCTGCTAGAGACCTCTTGCTTAACAAATGGATGGCACACACTCAGGGTCATCGGATAGAAAGTCCAATTCCAACATACTGAAAAAGTAAAGAATACATTTGACAGAAATTACCGTTGCTTACAAAAAAAGCATTACATACAACCTGCATAATTTTATTCGACCAAGAACTGTCATCTCCACTTAAAAAAACCAAAGAGAAACTGGATGGATAAGCAATTGTCCCTCCAACCTCTGATAAGGGCACCATGTGTCATTTCAAGGTTTTAACGCTCATTTCAGGGTCCTGGGTCTCACTTCCGCTACCTTCTGCAGACTGTTGTTATCAAGCTAAAGCAAAGCAAAGCAAAGGAAATCTGCTGTGTTCACCAGGAGGCCGAAGGAATCATCAGTGCCAAAAGCAACGTTGCTGACGATGAGGACGGGGAGAGACTGTGCAGGGTTGACTGAGCACTAGTGACTTTCCCACCTGTGAAAAAGAGAAGCGTTAGAGGCACAAAATTACTTGGGTTTTGCCTAAGTTAGGAAAGAGTTCTTTTTAGGCATGTTAAGACAAATGAATCCACCATTAACCCTGTTTCAGATGAAAGCTTTCCACGCTCATGAAACAAGATGCTGTCTGGGATTCCTAAACAGTATCTGGAGGGCAGAAGTGTACATGGAATACTGTGCTGAAAAGGCTGTGTCACACTGAACAAATACGTCTAATCAGGAGATTCGGCATAGTTTTCAATAATGATGCACTGATGGAAAACATCCAAATTCCAGTTATGAAAATAAAATAATATCTGTAGTGCATAGTTCAGGAAATGGAGCAAAAAAATATTAGCCAAAGTTTGTGGTAAAAGAATTCATAATTTAATTATTTAAGTAAAGTTTAAAATTTAATAATAAAATATTATTTAATTTCCATACGGATCTTTGGTTGATTTGACTGTTTCAATTGAGCAGGCTTAAATAAATTCTAGATTCTCATGCCAAACATGGCAAAGAAGAGGCATCTTTCATTGCTCTCACCTCCACCCAGAAGAAGTTTTTCCTTCTTGAGACAAAAGCATTGTATGCTTTTAATATATAGGGTAACCACCTGATTAAACTCATTGATTCGAATGGATTACTCTGAAGTAGTTTTGATAGCACCATAAAGTCACAAACTAAGAACCACCCTGAGATCTAACTTGAGGAGCGGTTTTTCAAGCCGGAAGTCTTCTGAAGGGTCATCATCATGATTGGCATTTAATGAATGCTTACTGTATACCATGCACTGCACTAAGCCCTTTGTACATATGATTTTATTCGATCCTCACAACATTTCCATGCAGTAAGTGCTCCTATTTATCCCTGTATTGCAGATAGGACTGAAGTTTAGAAAGATTACAGAACTTGGTTAAAGTCATGGAGCTAGGGGATTAGTGGAAAGAAATGCTCTTACATGTCATCTGTCTTAAAACAATCATTGGCCTCGAATAAAACCATAATGATAGAATAATAGTAAAATGTACCAGCCAATTCTTAGAATCATCTTTCTCTCAGGTTATCCTCTCTGGCCAGATTGGGTGTAACAGGATTCTGGGTGTGATTTTGTTACAGGATAGAGTCTACATTTATTTTCCGGATGGTTATTTAAGAGCTGAAGGATCTTTTGCTTGGTAAACTACACACACACACACTCAGAGCAGCAAATCTTTCCTTTGCAAATTTGTTTATAGCCAAGGCACTAATAAAAACCTGTTAATCAACATATTGGAGAATGCTACATGTATTTCAGCTTGTACAAAACGGGGTCATTGTGAAGTGCACGGCCACATGTGAGCTGTAAGAAGGGCGTGATGACGGAGCCCCACTGGAGTGGTCTGTGCATGTTTCATAAATAAGAACTGTGAAAACGTTCTTTCTGTTTCTTTGAGAGTGGCTGCATCCTTGTTAAATCACCTTACACGACACTTTTACCAAAAAAAAAAAAAAAATTGCCCTTTCAGAATGCTAAGTAGGGTCTATCTCTCAAATCCCATGTAGACTCAGCAAAGCAAACATGCTCGTTCTGCATAGCAAGACCAAACAAAACACAAACACCAACAAACACTGAACTGAGTCCTAGCCCAGATATGAAACTAACTAGCTAGTTCCCTTGAGCAGGTCATTCAACTCCTTAGGCTTTTGGTTTTTGGAAAAAGATAAGAATGAAACCAATCACTGCTCCTGTTTTGTGGGTCTAAGATAAATGATGCCAGGAGATTTCTCTTTATTAAAACTCAGGAAATGGCTTGAACTGGCCAAAGTGTTATTAACTAAAACATAAAAGTTGACAATTTTTTTTATGGAATGGAAGTTACAAATTAATTAATATATAAATGGGAGGATCAAGGTGATTATAAGTACTTTCAAGCTGGGGGGCTGATATTATCCAGACTTTAGAATCTGATTGTGGTAGAGCTGAAAGGAACCCTGGAGAAGCAGGGAATAATAAAATACTTCACTCATAAGTTTGCTAAGAGGATAAGATAAAAACAGTGTCTGGAAAACACTGAGCATAATGCCGAGAACATGACCAGAGTTCAGCAAATGCTCCTGGTATTGTGGTTATTAGAAACTTGAGACTTACGAATCGAGCAAAGACAGCCATCATCTTTTTCACTTTTCAGAAATAATCTTTAATCCTTCAATGTCCTCTTGAAAATCTGAACATTTCAATTGTGAACATGTGAACAATGCAGACATTATTAGCTTTCTTGCTCTCGACACTATAATTGTATAAATGAATCATACAGTGTGTTAAGTTTTTGTGTGGCCCCGATGGATTTAAATTCTCAGGTCTTTTCACCTGGATTTCTGAAGAAGTCAGATGTTCTGTATCTTACTTACGATTTTTATTTTCAAATTTCCATTTTGAAATAATTTTAGATACATGAATACATTGTAAGAATAAAACAAAGAATTCAGTCAGATTCCTTAAATGTTTATGTTTTATCTTCTTGCTCTATTATTCTTTCTATAGATACAATTTTCCTGAACCATTTAAATCAGTTGCAGACATGATGTGCTTTTACCCGTAAATACGTTAATATTCAGTTCCCCAAAATAAGATACTTTCTTATATACCACAGCACAATTTTTAAAAACAGGAAATTATTGTTGATATAATATTATCTAATCTATAGACATTATTCATATTTTATCGATTGTCCCAGTAATGTGTTTTATCTTGTCTTGTATTTTTATGCAAGAATTTACTTACCACGTATTATGTCAATATCTGTTCCTCAAAGTTACAGTCTGTCTTATTATTTTCTCCACTAGCTTTTCCTTCTATCTCATTTTATGGCATCACTAAAATTCATAAGAAATGCCTCTGGTCTTAACTAAGTTGAGCAATGCAGTGAATATAATAAAGCCACATTCAGAGTCCTACGAATATTATCAGATACTTCCCATTAGAGGATGATTGCTCTATAAATAATGCTTATAATTACCCAATAATTAAATGTACATTAAACATGTTTATACAAGGCTTTACCAAAAATCACCTAATATTGTCTCAATGGGAGATTTGCATATTTAATAAAATCTTTTGCTTTCTTTTTTGATTGCCTCACTGATGTGGTTACTTTCCTCCTTATTTGTAAAATCTCCCTTTCTCTAATCAGTTTTCCCTTGATAGTGTAATAATGATCGCAGTAGGTTTGAATCCTGGTTCTTCCACTTGGTAACAGTGTGATCTTAGGCGAGTGACTTAATTTTTCTCTGTAAAACAGGAATAATGCCACCTACGTCATACGATTGTTACGAAGATTAAATAAGATGATGTATGTAGAGCACTTATGACCACGCCTGACATATAGTAAGGGCTCATTAAAAGCTAGAAATTATTAATATTGCTAATAATAGCAATGATGCTCAAATAAGTTCTGAGGATTAATATACAGCATAATGATTATACTTAATAATACTGTCGTATATACTTGAAAGTTGCTAAGAATGTAGATCTTAAATGTTCTCATCACAAAAAAAAGAAATGGCAGTTATGTGATGTGATGGAGATATCAGCTATATTAGCTAATGCTCTGGTGTACAATTTTGCAATACGTAAGTATATCAAATCAACCATTGTACACCTTAAATTTGTACAATATTGTATCTCAATTATATTTCAATAAAGCTGGAAAAAAGGGGAAAAAATCCAGAACAGTGATGCTCAGTGAAATTCATAATTTATTTTGCTATCAGTCAACATAATCAGATTTTAATTTAAAAATTCTTTGTCCCTAGCTTCCCTTACCTAATGATAAAGGCAATCACGACAGCAGAGAAGCAGGTATGTTAACCTAGTGCAAGACTGGTTTGAGAGCAACACTGCAAAGCCCAAATGGCCAGCAAGGCACTGCCTGAGATCAAGATGGTCAGAGGAATTTCACAAATAAAGATATTTTGGTGAAAACGTTCATTCTTTTCTAGACTTGTAGAAATTCTACAACTGTGGGCAGGCTGCCTTGGTTTATAATAGTTGGAGGATGATTTAGCAATCAGACAACAGAGAACCTTCAAACTCTCTGAACCCTGCGATCCAGCATATTAATTCTGATGCCTTTTATACCGTCTTAACATTGTGAGTGGTTATCAAATTAAGTCTGTTAGGTCCAAACGTACCTGAATATGACGGGACCCTGATTTGGGAGCTGGCTGTCCCATCCCCTCCTTCACCGTATGCTCGGACTTCAATGATGTAGACTGCCAGCTTCCGGGAGCGGCACTACCGCCTGAGGTTTCTGCGTTTCAATAACTTGACTGTTGCTGTGGCCCTCTTGCCTGTAAAAAACCTGGGAATAATAACAGACGTCTAAACATTTGCTCTTCGGTCAAGGATTCCAAATGTTCACTGACTGCCTTCTGGACGTCACGTTCTGAGCTAAGCACGGGGCGCTTACAGTTTAGACAGATATGTAAGCAGATGTGATGTAGGTGTTACACGCAGCACTGGAAGTATACATCAGGTGCTGTGGACATGCACAAGAGAGGGTTTAAACCCAGCTGGTGGTTTAGGGAAGGCTTTTAGGAGAAGGGGATGCAGAGCCAAGTATTTAAAGATAAGTTGAGTTCACCAGTTGAAGAAAGCGGGGAGAAGGATTCTAGGAAGAGATACGAGAAGATTAAAAAAAATACATCTAAGCATTAAGAAAGCAGAGCATTAGGGTGTGGAATGGAGGGCAGACGTCTGGCAGTAGTGAGAAACTGAAGCTGGCGAAGTAGGTAGTGAGGGGGCTGATCTCTGAAAGTCTGTTCTTCCTGGTTATTGAAATGAATATTATCCTGAGGGAGTTTTCAAAGCTGTCATCTTCAAACTGTTTGAAAGGAGTAAAAAGAAAATTTGTTTAATACGTCCATAATAAATCCTTAACAATGTGGACGGCTGAAAAGTTCAAATTATATTATTTTTCCTTTTGCATTTGCTTTCTGGTGAATTGGCATTTGGAGACGCCGGCAGCAAAGTTAAGGCTTTTTTGACATCTGGTCATGGTACTGGAATTGAACACGTATTCAGTGGCAAACAGAGTTCCGGAAACTACAGATTAGAACACAGAATTATCCAGTTTATAGGTCAGAAAACTAAAGTTGTAGAGGGTACAGGCTCTTTACAGGATAATATGGCTAATTATGGGGAAATCGTGTTAGAAAGTAAGTATTCGGGTGATCAGCTCAGAAGAGTTTCTCTGTATGACACTGTTTCTACTCATTTGTCCCCAAGAAATTTTTTTGTGTGTGTATAATAGTCAAGTAGCAACAGTTAAGATTTTAAGTGTGTTTTTATTCAGTTTCATTGTCTTTATGCTTTCTTTTTAAGAACAATAATTGTTAGTATTATGATTGCTCTGCAGAATGGAGAGAACCATGGCTTTGCAGTCACACAGTCTCCGGCAAAACAAAACAAAACAAAACAAAACCAAAACCCCATCTCCTACACATTCCTGTCTGAGCAAACCGGAGCCAGTTACTAACCTTTCTGTCTCAAGTGCCTGGACTGTGTGCTAGAGATAAACACACCTATTTCATGCTTCTGTTAGGAAAATGCACGTGAAACACGCGGCACAGGGCCCGGCGCTTGGCAAGCTGAATGAGAGAAAGCTGCTTCTGTGGTGATTGTTGCTCAGTGTCAGTGCCAGCATTTCATTTGCATTGCAAACGATGAGCTGCCTTGGGACAGACCCTTAGAAGACGTTTCTCTTATTAAAAATGTGTTTTGCACTTGCACTAACTGACATACAAGAAAAAAAAAAAAAAGCTTTTACAAAGCAGTTTTTTTTTCTATATTGAAGCCTGCCTGTACTTGAACCTCCCTTCTGCGTTCTGGTAATGCAGGCTCCCTCTGTTTCACTGTCTCTATCTTTCACGCGTTTGCATTCACTTCAAGGTCTTGGGAGAGAAGTAACGTCTCTGTAAAAGCATGTGATATGTGCAATAGTTTTTGTCTACGGAAATCCTGATAGTGAAGGATGCTATAGTTTCAACGTGGTTGCCAAGTGATGAGGGCATTCTCAAACATTTTACTGGACACCTCACAGGGGGTCAGGCACAGGGCCATGTACCGGAGATTCATCAGAGACTAAGACCACATGGTTCCTGCCCTCGTGATACTTACAGTCTAATAGTGGAGACAGATAAACAATGCGATGCAATGTAATGTGCACTGTGACAGGGAACGTATTTGATGCTATAGCCATGTTCAGAGTGGATGCTTAGTCAAGATTCGGGGCATTGGGAAAACTTCTCAAAGGACGCCTACAGCAGATTCTTTTGGCTTTAAAAAAATGACAACTGTATCAGAATTTATGCTCCTCATTTTGACAGTAGCAGCATAATGAATTAGGATTCTGTTCATCGACATGAGGTAATTAGAAAGCAAATTTATGGCAACGAAAAAGTATGTAAATTGGTGAGGGTTGGCAGGGGAGTGACTATTTTAGAGGACATTGTTATTGTGGTTCAATAAATTACAATTCTTATGACAAAGAAAAATGCAGCCAGTAATGCATGTCTAATGTTGCCGTAAAATCCAGAGGTGAGGAAAAATTTGTGGATCAGTTGAGATTTGGGAACAAAAGGTAAAATCAAGAAACGATCAGTTAATGGTAGCAAAAGGAGTCTGAGATTAAATGTGGCTTTTACCAGTCCATCCAGGGAGATGAAGTGCTGTGAGCCAGTAAGGAGGGATACAAAGTGAAAAGATACATTAAATTAATGATTAGTCTTAGATGATTTAGAGAATCTTCACTCATTTAAAAATCCTGCCTTAGAAAAGATAAATGCAAATGAGAAATATGAGAAGGTTAAGGAGTTATCAAGACATGTCAGAAATCCTTATTGACAGTAAGGAGGCCAGGGAGGACTTTGAGAATCTGGACATTTATAGACTAGCAGTTGTGATGGTAGCTGTCTTGAGGCATAAAGAAAATTGTCTTTCTTAGAAAAATGGATTGGTCTAATTCCAAATTCTGCTGTTTTATCTTATTAGCTTCTGTTACTTTTGTGGTTTATTTTTGAGAATAAATTGAATCCTGTAGATAATATCTTAACCATAAAAAGGAAGAGTTTAGTAGATTATTTATGGGCCAAGGAACAAAATCTACTTTTCTCCATATTTATCACTTTTCAGTCATTTAAACTGGAAAATTTCTAGATGAAGATTTTTCTGAATTCATCCACCTTACACTGGACTTGATGTGAAAGATAAAATACACAATGCCTGTATTTTAAACCTCAGGGATTGACTCCTGGTTTCCACTCTCAGTCTTACATACCCTGTATATTTCTAGAAAATCCCTTTGCTTGTAAAAGTAAACTAACTTGTCAAAGACAAATAGTGAAAATAAATTTACTTCTTTTTTTGATAATGGCAGGTAACCGTGGAAGCGCTCCCTTGCCCCGATTAGCGGGAGGTCCTCCATGGCAAATTTTCCAAGAATCCCAAGAAGCAAATTGGGTCTCAGTGGGTCCAGCCTACCTCAGATTACCTCATGGGAAGAGAACAGATGAGTGTGTCGACATGTCCCTACTTTGGTTAATCTTCTGACTGCCATACACTACTATGCTTGAGAAGACATGGCTCACTCTTGGTCTGGCAGCTGTTTTTTGGGAGGTAGGAGGAATCAAAGAGGTCTTCTCCTTCAGAGTGTCATGCTCAGCCCTGGCCACTCTGTTTGTGTGCCCCTCCCTCCAGACGGCACATCTCTTTCTTGCAGTGAAGATCCTGTCCTTTCTTGGCTGAAGTAGGTCTCCTCCAAGTCACGCTCAGAGAAGGGGGCTCCAAGCTTGTGCCCTCTGAGCTCCAGCTCTGTAGTGTATGTTCACAGCTACTGTTTCTAATGACACTCCTGTCCTACTGGGTCTGCGTCAGCAGGAGCTTTCAAGCCTAGTCACTGGCCCTGTGAAAAGCAGACCTTCCCAGGAGAAACCAGCCTCCGTGTTAAGCCTCAGTCATCTGTCTAAAGTCCCCTCTCCCGCACGGGGCCCTCTGTGTCATTCCTGCCAGTAGGTCCCTTATGAGGGACTAGCCCGTCCATCAGAAGTTCTAACAACGTTTATCAGCAAAAGAACAGGCTTTGCGGTCTCACTCCATTTGTTATCAGCAGAGCCCCTTCTTAAGAACCAGCTTTTCCTTCTCAGGAAGTGCAACCATTTCAAGGAAATAAAAGAAAAAAAATCCTCTGTCAATATGTGTCTACTTGGCATTATTTATACAACTAAGATGGACCATGTTAGTGATTCTTCCCCCAGCAACAAGGTCTTCCGAGATGGCGTGTGCAGTCTTCACTGAGACACAACTAGACGGCAGCTTTTAAAGATCAATTTCTCTTTAAAATATTAAAAAATCCCACCTAACCAGGTTATCTTCTCCAATAACAACAATAAGAACAATGGCGGTTATTTTTCAGGGAGCGCTTTCCATCTGCTAAGCCTTTTCTACAAATGATCTTATTTAATCCTTAAAGGAATCCTGTATCATGTGTTATTATTATTATTTTTACCAATTCTGAAGTTCAAATGAAACTCTTTGAGGTTAAGCAACCAGCTCAAGACTACCCAGCTTAAGTCCGTCTGACACAGAAGCCAGTGTTTTTTCCCCACTACATCACAACAAAGGGGAAGGTGGTGCTAGAAAAAACACACAGCTGATAACATACACTTATGAGCAGTTGCTTAAAATACCTCTAGTTGGGTCAAAATTAATTAATTAATTTATTCACCCACTCCAGAAGTGTTGGGGATAAGAGGGTAAGACAGAGAAGTCTGGTCTTCAATCACGTATAGTCTGGTTGGGGAGACAGGCACATATAAAGGGAGAGCAGTGACAGAGACAGAAGGGGAAGCTGTGAGCAAAGAGGAGGGTCATCCCACCTGGGGACCCATGCCCAGCCTCAAGCATCCTCCAGCTCGTGGGGTACCTTCCCTTCTCACCTGACAGGTGCCTAAAGCCCAGTGGCTCTTCTGGGTGGCCATACACTTTCACCTAGCTCTGCCTCGTATCTGTTCACCTTTCCAGTTTGGGAGATCGTTTGCTAGGGTTCTAATGATGTTAGATTGGTTCTTGGGTGGTCGGTCACCATTTCTCGCCAGACTTCTACCTTTAATCATTGAAGGATCTATTTATTTGCCTTAGAGTCCAAGTTGTGAGGACAAGGGGAAGGGAACGGAAAGAAGAGGACTGAGGAAAGGGTGCAGAAAATGGCTCAACTGTCCTCCCCCAGAAGGTCAAATTCAATATCCCCAAGGGTTAGGACACAGATTTGAGTGTTTAAGTGTGGGGGTATCTGTGATCTACACTGATTACAGCCTACACAAAGTGCTCTGGTCTATGCTTTAAGGTATTCTTGATGGCAATTATTTACATTAAAAAAATACTTCATTTATAACCTCTTCAGTTTTGAGCTTCAGAAGTTTAGCACTTTACAAAGTGTTGTGTTACCCTCTCTGATAATTAAACAGCCAATGAACTGATGTTTTTCAGTCTAAAGATTATCATTGAAATCTTAAAAAATTTGGCTATAAAAAAGATTCGACTAATGGTTCTGTATGGAGTTTAAGACGAGAAATAGAATCGGATGGTATGGAAGAAGCATTTGAAATTCAGCCAATTCAATGCATAGATCACATATATTTTTAAAATCAGAGATGAAAGTTGTTTTTCAAAAACAGTAACTGTCTGATTTTGCATTTCCAGATCTCTGGCTGGCACACAGCGGAGTGACCATATGTGAAGCGCGGTGTCTCTCTGGGAGCCTGCTGTCTCTCCCTGGGGTCTCTCTTCTGTCCCCTGTGCTCATCCTAGTATTCTTTTTGCTTCCTGTGTTTCTTTGCTAATGGAAAGTCTCTGTACTCACACTAAGTGTTTCCGTCGTTTCCATCTGCCAGGACAGCCAGTCTGTGGGGAGGGACTGCCAGGACTGTCTGCCTTGGTTCTGCTTGTCCCAACACTGCTTCAGGGAGCCACCTTCACCCTGTGTTCGAACTGTAGTTGTCTTTCCTACCCATTCCCCTCCGGCACCTTGTGAAGCTGAAACTGATTTTGATTGCCTTGGCTTCCCCAAGGCAGGAAGTCCCCTTCTAAGATAGAGGTGGAAAAACGATTGCGAAAAAACCAAGTATGTGAACAGGTCTCTTTACGTCTTTTTAATTGAACAGCCTCGCAGTAACAATGCTCGGGATCAGCATCTACCCAAGAGAGTGAAGACACACTGACCTTGTAGCCCATGACTTCAGACTCGTTGGCTAGTGGTCTGACGGGTTCCCAGCCCAGAGCAAGCTGAGAGCCTTGCTGCTCCCACCTGAGGTTGTTAGGGGCTTGGCTAGGGGCTGCAAAACAAAAGCCACTGTGAGTGGACAAGGAGTCTTAAATACACTCGTTCACTTAAATCCTCGTGGGCATTTCCGGCTTCCCTCATGTTAAGTGTTTCCCTTCCAGGTACAGTCAGACAAGGAGGGTTTTGCTCCAGGAGAGTCGTTTTAACAGCTACTCTGCTGAGCTTTTGAACCTGAAGCCTTTTATCTCCCTTCTATGTCAAAATCGCTTAGCCCGTTTCACAGGAAGATAGCCTTTATCTACCGTGAATGCAAAATTTTCTGAGCCAGTTTTGGAATTCAGATCTAAGCACCTGAAGCAGGCCTGTGCATCAGAACTCCTCTCCTATGCCGCTTTTTATGTACCTCGTGTGGCTTTCAGAGATCTTAAAAGATGTTTCCCTTTTGTCTGAAACAAACAAAAAGCCCAGGTCACTTACGGGATTTCTTGGTGGTTGCACTCACTTCGCTGCTGGGCGGCCCATATCCAGCTCCGTTATAAGCCCTCACTGTGAGGTGGTACAACGTGTTTCCTTCCAATCCCGTCAGGATGACGGACGACTCGTTCCCCCTAGTTTTGACGGTCTCCGCTGCATCTTCTTGTTCCATGTCTTTCCGATAACCGATCTGTCAACAAATTATCGCAGGACAGATTAATTTTGAAGCTTCCCTTGTGCTTATGATTGCTGGAACATTTTTGCCCCTCTTTTGGATGTTTCTCAAACCCCTCCCTGGGAAAATCACTCCTCCTGCATCATCCAATTAGCAGGTCTTACTGATGAGGCCCAAAATTACGGTCTCAGCCACTGCGCGAATGGTCTGTGTGCACCGCAGCACCTCAGCAGGACTCAGCGAGAGCAGGAGAAGGGCCACCTTGCAGCCTGGTAGCTACAAGAACCTTAAGGAAGAATCAGCCAAAGAAATGGAAGGAGTGCCCTTCTCTCTTAGGTCATCAGAACCATTTCCCATTCAAAGCTATGGCGCTTTTAATGAATTATTTGAGAAAGGGGCAAGAGCAGTATTTCCTCCTGGGCCCCCGTGAAGGTGAATCACGCAGCTGGATGGGTTTAATCGAGAAGAGGTGGTATCAAGAACACTCACGATCATTTGGAGTGGTTGAAATGCGGAGACATAGCATTGCTAGGTTAGAGGGGAGACAGAAAGGCACAGCTCTTTGTCAAAGCACAGTTCATGCATCGAGACGACCTTTCCTGGTGATGCGCTCTTGGTGGCTGGCCTCAAACCAAACTTGATCCCTTTATGAGATTCAGTCATTATCTCTAGGCACCTAAAGCTTAACCCTGTCCAGACACCTAGAAGTTAACCACGCATAAAGACATCAAAGAGTCGTTTTTCCCCCTACTGATTTACGGTGGGGAGAGTCATTAAAGAGTCATTCTTCTTTCTCCAGTTAGTTACTGTGGTGAATAAGTGGGTCACGCAACCATTTCACTCCCCTTCAAGGGCTTTGTCTGCTCTATAGGCGAGAAAGCCAAACATCACCTTTTCCAGATTCTTTTTCAGCTAAGGTTGACACTGCAGACTTCGGGCAGCGAGGACTTTGTTTGGAACTGGAGATACTCTGTAACATGTCTAGAAGGACCATTTCCTTGGGGCCATAATAAGTTGTTACAGATTCTAATCTCTCAGAAAAACACATTTGAGTCATCACCACACCATATTAAAAGGTCTCTACCGGCCTAGATGCTGGCCAAAGGCAAAGGGAATAAGAAATGGGTCAAAGAGGAAGGAAATTGCAAATTGTAACTGCAGCCTTATGAAATGAAGACAGTAATGGCCATATTTTCTTCCTTGTACTGTTTTGTGTATAAATATTAAATAATTTGGGCCCCTTCCTTTCTTCTGATATTGTATAAAGAGTGTGTTGTGGGTAGGCAACTTTCTAATGTCATTCATTAGCTGAGGAATAAACCTTCACTCTCAGATGGACAGACCGCCTGATGGACCGTCCCTTGGCTCTGAGACGGTGATGACATTTTCATCTGTGTAAGAGACATCTGTGCAGTGTCAGTAGGGAGCACTGTCATTGCTAATTGTTGCTTTCAGGCAGCTGTTGAATGGGGAGAAGGATGTGCATGAATGGAAGTAACTGAAGGGATATGGTACATTAGTGTTCAGCGTCCATTTCACCCTCATCCTAGTGCGTCCTCCTGTACTGAAGAAGATGGAAAGATGAAACCATATTTCCAAGACCCCCTTGTACTTGGAGCTCTGAATATGGGCAGAGTCACATGCCTGATATTTGAAAGTAAAAATGAGATAGAAGTTGAACGCCCACCGATTCTGCTTTTTTTGCCTACAAGCAGAGCAATGGGGTTATTATTTTTTCTCCCCTGTCCAGCCCGTGACCGTGGCATTAATGAACTTCTCACTGTCTAACCATTAGCTTCATAGGAGTCAAGAAGCAAGGCACAAGATGACCATTTTGTCGGTGCAAGGGATTTACAGCAAGCACGGGGGTGATTCTGAAACTGGAAGCTGTAGCACAGGGCCTCCAGATCACAGAAGCTTCCTGAACGTGGCACCATCCTGATCATGGCAGCTTCCAGCCCACACAGTGGAGTGTGGGATGCGGTGGGAGACTTCCTTTTTTTTAGAGGACATCAGTGTCTTCCTCTGTGGCTTGGTCCTGTGGTTTGCTTTAAGAGTCATTCTTAAAAGATCACCTTGGCATCTGTTAACTCAATAATTTTGTAAACCATTAATATCTATAATAAAACACTTCTTACTTAAACTAGTTAGAGCAATTTAGTTCTAATTTAGTAATTTAGTACTTTAGTACACCCTGCCTGATACACCTACACTGATCTCTAATGTGTGTGTGTGTGTGTGTGTGTGTATATATATATATATATATAATATATATATATATATATATATTTTAAAGGTTAATGAGATAATCAAATTCTTATTTCTCTTCCCTGTCTCTTCACAGATTTGAACTGGCATGCAGCGGAGTGACTGAACTTCAGAAACTTGTTTGACTGAGCTAAAGTCCTCTCACTCTGCCTTTTATATTATGTACGCCCCATTATTCTCAATTCCGAGAACTAACTTATCTTGTCTGTGCTCTGAGTGTATTTTTAACTGAAGAAATCTAAGTTATTTTCAGACTACAAAATTGGCTGAGACATTGTTGGATGAACAAACATGTTATCTTTCCTTTCCAGTGATATGTCTGATTGCCAATTATGTTTCAATTTCCTTTAATTGGTGAGGTTATTTTAAGTTAATTAAATATATATTTGAAGGAGTTGAATGTGATTAAGTTCAACAAAGTTTGATGCAAATACAGATTTCAATACAAATTCTGCACTTCTAAATATTGAATGTTTAATTTTCTGATTAATCACCACAAAAGTAAACACCCCAAGTAAAAGAAAATGTTTCCTAAGTAACCGATTGTGAGAAAATACAGATTTTAGCCACACCAGCTAAACCTAGTGGGAAATTTAAAAAATCCACACCTTTTTTTCTCTTTCTAGCATGTTAAAAAAAAAAAAAAAGAACAGGAGTTAACTATTTTCACAGCGAAATAATACTTATTTATTTTCTTCTTTTATGGGGAAGAGGGTAAAGCAGAAAAACAGAAAAAAATATTTGGAGTTTAACATTGTGCTTAATTAGTGATTCTTAACTTAGAATGGCGGTAACACCTTTTAAAGTCGAAATTTTCTCTTCGTTCAATTTATTTTCCCATGATTCCATTCTATCTTGATGATAGATTTCATCAACCCATAAACTTTGAACCCTATATGAGATCGCTTGAAATGAGGTTAAAAACATTTTAAAAGATACAAATATCTGAAACTGAAAGCGTAGATGACCAGCTACTTTGTCATCTTCACACAATTGGGATTTTGTGTGTGTGTCTATTCCTTCCTGCATTTCTTATTATATATATTTAATATAATTATGTCCCTGTAATTTTATGTGCTAATTTTTCCCTCTAACATTATAATTACATATAAGCATATTCCCAGTTTTAACAGTAACAGTCTATCAGGTGCTTTGTGTACTAAATATTATTGTGGAACATTTGGGTAGCTTCCAACTTTCACTTTTTTAATTAAAATGTTACCTTGAATATGTTCATGCGTATTGTTTTCCATACGCTGGATTAATTCTCCAGAATAGAATCCCAGACAGGAGATTGTGGTGTCCACAATTATTAAAATTTTTATGCTTTTTGACACAAAAATGCCACATTGGTTTTCAAAAAGTTTTTACTAATTTTCATTTCCAACAAAATTGTATAAATCTAAGAGACACAGCATACTGTTGCAAGCTCTAGGTGCATCATGGTTTTGGATCCAGAAGGCCAATATTTTAATCTTATTTTTGATATCTGTAAGCTGCATATACTGGAGCAAGTTACCTAACCACTGAAGCTCTATACCCTTGTTTATAAAACAGGAAAAATACCACTTACCTAGCTCTTATGAATCATTTTTAGACAGCTCCCCTATTGTCACTCAGGATGATGGATGGACTCAAATGATTCTGTTTCTTGATGTTTTAATGTTTCTGATTTTTTGTTATTTGTAACTCTGCTACTTTCCTTTTTTTCTGTCCTTTGTATTGTTTTGATTTTCGGACTTTGTTCCTCGAAATTATTTCTATTTAAAAGTATAATGAGTGATATTATTAGTGGCAGGCAGGAAGCATGAATTCTGAGTGAGTCAATACCTGTAAGAGTGTAGATTTGAACCTAAATCTACATGATGGCTCTTCTTAGTAGATGACCCATTTTTTTCCAAAGTTGATTTTCTAGGAGATTGGTAATTTTAACTATGAAGATCATGTATTTCTGATGTGATGACTCTAAGACAGTCACGTCACACACAATCCAATTCCCTTATGTGAAGTTACAGGATCTAAAACCCATGATTGGCTGCCATAGGCAGTCAACGGTTACTGGATGAGTGGTGAACTTTCCCCTACTTCTCAATCTTCATTCAGTGGTACATAAAATCATTGAAGAATTCTTCCTAGTAGTTTATCTTCTCCTATCTGATTCTTGTTACCTGTTACATTAAAAAAAATATAACTCTTAGCTCCTGTATTCACTTATTTTTATATTGTAAATTGCACTCAGTGATCAGCTCATTCAATATTGTGCTCCCTGAATTTAATAAACACAGCTCTGTTTTCTGCTGTTACTGAATGTTGCAAAATAGAAGTTCGATTGTTGCACCATTGAAAGTAACTTATTCTTTCTTCTGGTAAGGGCAGGATTTTTTTAATAATCAAAATGCACATTGAAGTGTAAATATTTTACCAGACTCTGAGTTCCTAAAAATTATTAATTTAACTATTCATTCAGAAAATTTTTTTGAATATGTATTATTTACCAAGTACTGTTCCTCCAGGCAACTGAGGACTAATAGTGAGTCAAAAAAGACATAGCATACATAGAACACAGAGGAGTTTTAGGGCAGTAAAACTATTCTGTACAACACTCTTGATGGTAGGTTTATCGATTATAACAAACGCAGCATGCTGGTGGAGGATGTGGGTGGCGGAGGAGGTGGGTAAGTGTGTGGGGACAGTGGGTGTGTGGGAACCCTATTGTCTGCTCAATATTGCTGTGGATTCCAAACTGCTCTTAAAAAAAAAAAGGTTATTAATTGAAAAACATAACAGCCAAGATAGCTATTGAATGAATAACCAAATGTAAAATTGTAGTTCTGACAAGCTACCTATTGCTAGAGGTCTACCATGTGCTGATAAGACCCAGCGGAGAGAGGCTGGTCGGGGAAGCCCTCACCAAGACAGGCAGTTGAGCTTTGTTGGAAGGAGGAGTGGGAGGCAGGCAAAGAGAAGGCAGAGGAGTAGTATGTGCCGTGTGGAGAGGTGAACGGAGAGCATGTGGACATGGAAAAAGTCCAGTTAGGCTCACGTGGAAGTTGAGGGTGAGTGTGGCTCAGTTTGATCCTAGAGGCAAAGGACGGAGCCTGATCCTGTGGTTGGCTGAGTTAAGGAGTTAGGAGAAATTCCCACACATTCAAGGATTTTTCAGCAGGGATGAGAGTGAGATATGTGTGTGACATCAAATTTGTGTTTTGAAAAGATACACACAGCAGAAAAAAGTTTTTTTTTTTTCTTTTCTGAAGTATATAAATTAGGTCACTCCTTTGCCAAAAAACTCTCCATACTGCATTTAGAATAACTGCCAAACTCCTCATCATGGTTTACAAGGTCCTACCCAATACGGGTACTCCGCCAACCTCACCTTACCTCTCTCCTCACTTTGTTGACCACCTGCCAGCAAAACTGGTCTCAAACATTCAGTTGCACTCCCTGTTTAGAGCCTTTGAACTTTTTGGTGCCTTCTGCTCGGAAGCTCTTTTTACAACTCTTTCTCCAAATGGCTATCTCCTTTTCATCCAAGTTTCAGCTAAACTCAGAAGCGTCCTTTGGCCACTTCCTTAAAGAAACCATCCTTCCCTTAGTCACTCTCTTTTATATTATTCTGAGTTTATTCATATTATTATTGCTTGTAATTATCACCATGTGAAACTATCCTAATTAATCTGTTTAATTGTTTGCTTTATGTTGGCATCAGAGGGCAAAGTATGGTATGTCTTAGTGAATAAATGGATTGCAGTATGAAGACAGATTGGAAACGGGCTAGAGTTGTAACAGGAGAGCCATTAGGAGGTGATGCCTGAGTCTAGCCAGGAAATGAGGAGAAGCCTGGATTGGGGTTACTGCCCTGGACACGGAGATGGGTATGGAGTCAAGAAATATTTAGATGATAAAACCAGCGGACTTTGGTGATAGATTAACTGTAAGTGTGACAAAGAAGGAGTTGTCAAGACTTTAACGGTTCCTGAAACTCTGTGGGAGTTCTCTAGTTTAAGGCAGGGATGTTTTTCAGTTACTTTGTTTTTGGATTATTGTTTCCTTTGGAATTTTCTGCTGTTGCTGTTGTCATGGTTGACTTTGCACCATGTATTTTGTCTTCTTGACAAAAATCTATTGTTTATGGACCAAATCTCTTTTGTCCTTCGTGTCTGCCATCTTCTTGCTCACTTTATAATAAAATTTCATTTACTTTGCATTTTGGGATTATGTGTCAAGTTTATACTCTAAGGCACTGGCTCAAATGTTTAGTATTATCCAATTTGGATTTTATTGTTCTTAATGAATATTATATTTTAGTGACTTTGGTTTTGATTTTGTTGCATTCTCTTTGTGTCCTGGATGGCTCTTTAAATATATATAGAAGAAATATTCTCTTTTTTCTCATGGATATCTAGAACCATCTGTTTAAAATTTTTCTTCTGATTTACAAGAAAATATCTTACAGAAGAAGGAATTCATACTGAACCTTATCATTTGTTTCCTTATTTCAAAAACTTTTTTTTTCACTTATTTCCTTAAAAAAATTTTTTTTTCTGCTTAATCATCCTTGGAATTTACCTAATGGATTTTTAATGGTGTTTCTAAAAAGGAATGGAAGGTCTATTCAGGTGGGGAGACCTCCAGCCCTAGACCATATCTCCCAGACTGGTGGCTGATGCTGTGAGGTGGAACAAAATTATATGGTGTCAGGACAAGCTTCCACTCAAATTCTCCAAGCAACACAAAAACATCTTCCTACACCTGAGGTGAAAGACAAAACTTCATGTTCGTGACTGCAGTTTGTTTCATCGAAGAAAAAGATAAAAGAGAAAGAGGCCAGAGGCTATTTCCTTGTTTGCTTGAACCCAGAAAATGGGATTTTGAAGATAGGTCACTGCGCAAAGATGAAAGGAAAGAAAACTTTCAAAAATACCACCAAAACTTTTATTTCATACCCCTCATTGTGACTGCAAAAAGGATCCTCTCTTTGCTCGTGGTTTCGTTGTTACTTTAAGGCAAGTTAAGAAAAGTTGGTTTTTATATGTTTCTATTCAATTAATTGCCATTCTTAAATTCACAAGTTGAGACTAATGTAAACTGAGGGCTGGAAGGCAGACACTCCACGAGTAGCCTGCTTTCTCTAGTGATTCTTCACTAGAAATTTTGAAACACTGTGATCCTTTTCCCTAATAACGCTTAAATCACTTTTTATATTCCTCTTATGTAACACCTAAGTTCAGCTATGGGCTGTTATTGAGAGTTCAAAATCCTATTTCTAGGGAGCACACTCCGCATGGATGATGAATTCGTTTCGGTCAGGAAGAGTCTCTGCTTGTTTCAGTTGAGCTGATCTCCAGTTTCCTAATCTCCGGAGCAGTCACACTAGGTATAGTTATTAAATTGTCTATTCACAATCAATACTCTGAGACACGCTGGCAGTCAGTATTGTTAGACTGCGTGCATATTAGCTGCTTTGTGCCCAGAGGTAATCTTACTATAAAGGATGCAATTTAATGAATCAAATAAGATAAATAAACAATGCTTAGTTAAACTTTTGAATATTTATGAAGCAGTTCAACAGTGATTAGAGGATATGAGCTGAGGACATTTAAAATGCAGCAGGAGCATAATAATGGATATAATTTATTGAATACATTGTATTTGTTTTTCTTCTAAACTGTCACTACTATCTAAAAATATACAGAAAAAATTGGCTATAAATGTAACTGAATTTCTTCTTAATACATGTAGTTCAGTGCAGGTCTTTTACAAATGTTAGTTCCCTTCCCTTCTTCATTTTATTTACTCAGATGTTTTAAAATACAGCACATTGAATAGAAAAAAAATTCTGGAAGTATTCTGTTATAACTAATGTACTTCAATATGTTTCGTTAGATGAGCTGTAAACATAATAGTCTCTTAATACATACCAGTGAAATGAAAGAATACAAGTTTTAATATGAAAGTTAATCCTTTTAGGTAGAAGAATATCAATTTTTAAAAATTATTATGTACTTAAGCATGTTATATGGTTTACCCTATATAAGGGGATAGGAATGCAGAGTTTGGGAGATGGAGAGTTTTAAATGTGTATACTAGAAGAGACAAAAAGCTGAAAATCAGTGGTACACCCATCTTAAGGAGTTTGAAAAAGAACAGTATATTTTAAATCCAAACAAACTAGAAAGAAGGGCATAATAAAGATGAGAGTTCTTAATGAATTGAAAAACAAAATACTGGAATAGAGCCAAAGTTAATGCTTTGAAAAGACCTAAATTTTGTGAATTTTTTTTGAGCAAGAGTAATCAAAGAGAGAGCTGGAGAGGGAGAAAACATACAGATTATTCATGGAAAGAAAATAATGCCTCAGATCTCACAGTTATTAAAAAGACAACGATAGAAATGGTGGCTTTCTGACGGGGTCATGCAAATCCTGCCTATGATGAGAATTAAAAAAAAAAAAAAATCCTTGCAAGTATCCAAAAGCAGAGAGAAGCTGGAGAGGAGTTTACTCTGGACAAGCCAAAACTGTGACAGGTACGTTTGTGGGGGTTTTGTTGGAAAATACTACCATGGTGCCAGGAGGCTGGGGTAGCAAACACGGAGTTTAGTGCAAGAAAGAACAGTTGGAAACCTAAGAAGGAAATTCACAAAGTAAGAGAACTGCAGAAGTCACAAGACCCAAAATCCCAGTAAAACCTTTCCAGATTCTTTGCTAAATGATAAACTATTCTTGCCCAGGGAGAAACACTGGGGGATCTGGTAAAAATGTAGGCAGTGACCAAGAGAAATGTACCCTTAAAAGGGCTGCATTGGGTAGGATTTTTGAGTTTCCTGTTTTTTAAACTGAGTGCATTGTCCAACCTGCATGCCTTGAGGATGCAGGAAAGTGGCAATTTTTAAAAAAGCATATATTTTAGAGATTTATAATGAAATATGTTGAGTGAAATGATATAATGGCTGAGGTTTGCTTCAAAATAATACTAAGATTGATTAAGTGGAGTTATAAATAAAACAGATTACTCATTAATTCATAACTGTTGAAGGCAAGTGTTGAATAGAAATTTACTATACTCTTCTGTATATTTCACACATTTAAATATTTCACAATGCAAAGTTAAAGAAAAAATACAAATAAAAGTCAAAGATTGCAGTTATATTAGAATAAAAAAAAAATAGAGATAAATTTAAGAAAAGATTTTCAAGACCAGCCTGGACAAAGATCAAAGAAGACCTAAAAAGAAGAGGGATGTGCAATGATCATGGATTAGGAGACCTAATATTGCAAGTGGATAATTCTGCCAAAATTGTTCTGTATAGCCAGCTCTCTTCATAACAGACCCAAACTGTAAAACAACCCTAATGTTCATCAATGAAAGGATGATAAATAAAATTGTGGGATATTTATAAAGAGTTTAGGAGAAAGCATGTAACACTATGGAAGAATCTCACCAATATAATGATGTTGAGTGAAAAATACAAGGTTAAAAAGCTCCATGTGATTCCAAAAATTAGTGAAGCCAATCAGAAGTCAGGATACTGTTTTTTTGGGGGGGAGGGTAGGGTGTAAATATGGATAGTGACTGCAGGAGACACAAGATGAGTCTCTCGTTTTTAATAATGTTTTGTTTCATGACCTGGATTGTGGTTCCACAAGTATGTTCGCTTCCTGGGGATTCACTGAGCTGTATATTTATGGTTTGTGCACTTTTCTGTATGCAGATTTTTTTTTTAAGTCTTGTCTTTTGAAAATAAAGTCTCAGCCATTTTATAATCAACAATTAGTCAATTAGTCATTGGCATCTTTATAACGAAAGTAGGTCTTTTGCAAAGCTTCCTTCTGGGGTGTGTTCAAACACTTTATACTATTTCTCCACTTCTTAGTATCATAAGGTAGCCCATGTCTGTATCTATCTGTTCAACACTCATTGACTTAAGACCTCTATGCCACAAGTATGTTGTCAGATGCTTGAGATACAAATCAAGCCCCCAAAAGGAAGATTTTGTTGCAATTTGGTAATTCTCGTATGAGTCATTCCAAGAGAATGTCAACAAAAATGTTCCAGGTTTTTCTAAAATTAGATAGGTTGATGTCTACATTTGCTATTTTATTTTTTGCATGGATGCTGTATGTGTACAAAGGTGTGTTATGCAATAGAGAGTGAGACTGTGGATGGACATATGATGAGCTCAGGAGGGCTGGGGGTAGGAATGAGAAACAAACTCTCTTTAGAGGCCAGACAGTAAATTCACATTTGTATTAAGGAGTGAAAAAATAGGAAATACTTCTTTCTGAATATAATAAAAGAGATCTTCCATACCCTTTTGGTTCTTTCTGTGGATAAAACAACACATCCAGGTATATATTTTAATATTCCTGAAAATAAAATGGTTTCTAAAAGTTTTAGTAGAAGAAAATTTGGAAAATTTTCTCCACGAAGCAATGTGTCTAGAAGCAAATGAAACCGAAACACAATATAAACTGAGTTATCCATTACTTTCTAAAATAACTTGACAGGGTTGCCTTCCAGGAGGACAGGGGAAGAAACAAGTTAAGCAACTGAACTGCTATTTCTTCCATTTCCTTTTGATCTGCTGAGTTTTGAAAAACATAAATAGCTTTAGTTAGCCTCCCGGTTTATGAAAATAACCCAAGATGCAAATCTAATGATAGAGACATGAAAGCTATTTGATTTTTTTCAGAGTCCGCAGAATTTCAGAAAAGGAAGGGCAGGAGTAATTTTTTCCCACTGTTTAGTTTTTTATATACTTATTTTTATATAGTCATAATAAAAAGCCAGAAAATCTGTAAAACAGCTGCTACCCACACACCATATGGAAAATAAAACAGCCTTTGTTTTAGCCTTTTGGTGACTGGTTTCATTTCGGCTTCTCTTCCCCCTTTAATTTATATTGAAATTCCATTTCCCACTCGCGTATATACCCTCCCACCCCCTGCTGTACAAATTAAATGCAATCTGCCCAGTATGAATTATTGTCAGACAGCAGTAAGGACCTTTATTTATTTATTTTTTGGCCTCCTGCTCTGATGATTAGAGTCAGCTCATAAAATAAAAAGCAACAACAATCTCTTTCCTTCTTCCCTTAAGAAATCCCCACTACAACTTCTTTTATAGCGCGAAGCACAATTGGTGTCTTTTTAGTGCAATCAATAAGTGGAAATGGCTTTAGTGACATGTCTGAAATGAACTTCTGAGTTACATATCCTCTGGAAGTTCCAAAATAAATGCATGCAAGTCTCAAGCATAGCCCAGGAAAACGGAATCTCTAGCGGTGTCTTTTACTGAGAATTGTAAAATTGGACAAGTTATTCTGTCTTTTGTTCTTCTTAATAATAAGCATGAAAAAGTTAGGAGTTAGAACTGGGACACTGTGTACTTGTCCCCCGGCTATAAAAATACAACCCAGCCATTCAAAAAAACACAGTTAACAATACTCTAACAAAGAGGCCACAGCAAATACAAACACCATGAACTTGACAATCATGGGGGATTTTGTTTTCACAAGCAGAATATACAACATAATATTAAAATAAGACTAAAAAATTCCTTTCTATTTTGTGTAGTAAGTAAAAAGTTTATAATTGATTTATTATTTTATGTAGGAAAACTGGGGACATTTGGGGACAGAAGCGTGTGCTCACGCCCTTGGAGGGCACTCGCATGGGTTTATTCTCACTAGCGTTTCTTCAGAGGATCAGGATGGTGAGGAATCCTGGGTGATGACGGACACAAGAATTGGATTGTTCCCCTGTCTTCCTCTCTCCCTTTGGTTTACTTAAATTTCCCATCAATATCCCTCAATGGTAGATTGTGATCTTTTTGAGAGCAGGGACCAGATCTATTAATTTTCGCATTTCCACTGCCTAGCACATTGGGTGATTTTAATAAATACTTGAGTGAAGGAATAACAGAAATTAATCAACATTCCGTGATCACACAATTACCTTTGCCATTCCTCCCAATTTGGGAAAAATCATAGAGAAGATGATAGAGTTTGGCCCTATCTTTTAGTCTTCCTTCTTGCTGGACTGGCAGCTGATCTGATTTTTTATGCACATAAAAATCCTGGCTTTCTCAGAAAAGCTTGAGAGGCTCTGCTCTCAGATTCAGGAATTACCATTCATAGGGCATTTAATGCTGGTGGGTTCATAAATTCAAAGCTGAATCTAATAATTTACTTGCATGGGCCAATGACAGGGATGGCAAGCCAGATGGGGCAGTCATGGTAATTCATGAATCAAAATCGTTCAATAAATATAGCTCATTTCCAATTTTCAATCATGCTGCATGTCATAAGCTAGAAATTTCACATATCTCAATCTCAATGCTTTCTACATATAGTTTCTGTAGCCATGAAATCTCAAGCTAATCCATGTAGATAAATCAAAATTCTCAAATGCATAGCTTTTAGAGAATGTCAACAAAATTTGTTCAGATATTCATAAAATACAATTAGTTTGATTAGTGTTTATGTTTGTGATTTCATATTCTTTATTTCCTCAGATGGTCATTCTTGGGAGGTAGTATTAGAGTTGTAGAAGGCAGTCTTAAAAGCTTGTTGAAAAGAACACCTTCTTTCTTTTCATAGCAGAGTTCAAATCCAGCCTAATTGTGACATTTAGAAACACCCATGGGTGGACCCACTTAGAAATTAAAAGGAATGATATTACTAAAATGCCCCGAAGCCCCTTACTATAAAGTCATTTTATTTTCTGGAGGGCTAGGAGCTTTCATCATTCTGACTTTATCCATAACTATTTCGACCATATCGATTGCCTTGACCATTCTATTAGAAAGAACACTAAGTCCATTTAATAACAAAAATTAGCTTGATTTGAATTGATTAGTATATTTGAAAGTACTAAGTTAATTGCAGATGAACATAGTTTAAGTCAAAATGTTTATTAATTCTTAAACCAATTAGGATGTGATGGAGGCTTCCTTGTAAAGGACAAAAATGCCAATTGTAAGTAGATAACTGACAGATGGTATCAGGGAATGCCTCCTCCTGAGATCCTCACTGCTGCCCCATTGGTCTGGCTACATCAGGGGAAAAAGAAGGTCAAGACCAAGACATCAACCAAAAGGAGCTACCAGGACCTACCAAAACCTAAAAAACCAAAGGAAGAGACTGGAAAACAGTCTCCTTTGCTGGACTGTGGACTTCATCAGGAGGGACTCTGTCTGTTTCACACACTGTTTTGCCCACACACTGCACCAGAGCGTAGCAGGCTCTGTAAATACCATGTGGATGAGTAAATGAATGAATAACACATGGTAAATGAGATTCCGATGAAACACACAGAAAATCAGATCAGGCACAAACAAGACCCGAATTTGACTGCCCGTCCAGGCCACAGTCAGAGCTGGGAGTCAGTACAGGAGCAGCGTGGGGACAGAGCAAGGAGAGCGCAGTGACGGGGGCGTGGAAGGGGGTGGAGGTCAGGTGAGGCGGTAAGAGCCTGAAGGACTTGGTTTGCTTGCTGCTGTCCATCTCCCTCTAAACGACCCTTGCTTGAGGGTAGCCTCCCAAGATTAGAGGAAGAGAAAATACAAAAGTTGCAGAGTCAGGTGAACCATGCACAGGCTCCAGTTTGATTATTTATCAGGGAGAGTGCACTGAGGTGTTATCAGAGTTTAATACCGCGCCATGAATTCTAGGGACGCAGTGCGTCAATATCAAAATGGCAGCTGAGTATGTATTTGACAGGAGCTATCGCCCAGAAGGAAATCGACGTGTGCACATGGCTTCAGAAATGATTTCTTCTTTCTCATTTACCTCCTCTACTATTCCTGGTGTATTAAGGGAAGTGTCCCATACAAAAGTCTCATCCTGACTTCTTTTTAACTGCTTTTGTCTGAGGCTGAAGTACTTGTCTGCAGTGGCTAGATGCTCTTCTAATCATTGCCTGGTGCAAAAACATCTTCAGATGTTGAGTCTGACTCATTGTTTCTGATAACAGCATTGGAGAGTTATGATTCTAACGTATGTCAGAACACCTTGGTATCCTGGCAAGGGGTTTAGATGACTCCACAACAGATAATAAAGGTGTTGCTGGTCTGAGAGTTCTGAATTGAGTTCTCTCTTCCCAGATTGTTGCCACTAATCATTATTTAGATAGCAGTAGCATTCTTAAGGGTGTTTGATGTCTACAACCTGCAGTAGCTAAATTGGTAACACAAGGGATACTTATCACTTATTTTATCATGAAAATTTCCTGAAGATCCCCAGTGGTCTCTAAACCCAACAGACAATTTTCTGCTTTGATCTCACTTGCTCTCTTAGCAGGTTTAAACACAGCTGACCTTTTTCATCTTTTTGATTCACTCTTTTAGTTTCTTTGATACCTCTCATATCTGGTTTTCCCGCCAAACTTTCTTCTTTCTACTCTCCTTGCTGATTCCTGTTCTTCAGCTAAACTTCTAAATGCTGAGTGTGCCTGGACACAGTTTATCTCCCCCTTCGTTCCTCCTCTGAGCCTCTCCTTTCCTCTTCTAGCTTCTGTAAATTTGTCCTTAAGTGCTTACCTGTAGTAGAATGGCTTTAAATATCACCTGTATTATTATTATTATTATTATTATCATTTAGGTAAACATCACTATTCATCCATTTGACCAAGCTCCTGATGTAGGAATCATCATTTTTGTTACCCCCACATCTGATCAGTCAGCAAATCCTGCCAGATCTGCCTCTAAAATACGTCCACTTTTCTCCTACTCCATTGTTGTGAACTTAGTCTAAATTATCAGCATTTCTTGCATAGATTATTGCAATAACCTCCTAACTTCTACTCCTGACCTTTCTCCTCATCCCCTTTCATTCTGCACAGAAGAGCAACCAGAGTGATTTTTTTTTTTAAATGTAAATCAGACATTGTCAATCTCCTCCTAAAATTACCCCAATGGCTTTCCATTGCATTTGAAATAAAATACAAACTCTTCTCGTAATCTCTGTGTCCCTGTATAATCTTGTGTCTGCCCACCTCACTCTCTGACTCCTTTAAATTCCACTCACACCACTGCTCAGCAAGGTCTTGTTGCTCTAATTCCTTCTATCCCTTAAATGAACCAGGTCTGCTCTCCTTTTGCACTTTTATATATATTGTTATCTAAGTTTATTTTTCTCACTTAATATGTATCTATTTATTTACTTATGTTATTTATTTATCTATTTATTTTCTCCCCTTAGGATGCAGTATTCATAAGAGCAGGACCTTTTCTATCTTTTTCACACACTTCAATTCAGGAAAAACAAGAAACGTGGCCAAAAACACTGTCTCCTCTATTTTCAAAATGGCACACCATTAGTGCTTTTATAGTAACTAACTACTTTCAACAATGCAGGTAAAGCTGCACTTATGGCTAGAAAAATGACTCGTAGGACTGGTGTGATCAGTACATAAAATTCAAAACCAGTCTCATTGGCTTCAGTGACAAAAAAATGTTTGTCACCATGCTCAGAATTCCACTATAGGTAAATACAACTATGTTGGGATAGAATGGAGGAGAGAGATGGTGATGAGATGAAATATTAAGCTTTAGGGAGTTATGACATTTTATAAATATGTAGTTGGGGAGATCTTTCACTAAAGGAAAAATGAGACAAGGATTGCAGGAAGTTCCGAGGTGGGTAAGGTGAAGGGCAGAGGCAGGGCTTTTCTTAAAGGGACAGTGCAAAAAAGAGAGGGTGAGAGTGACGCTGATAAATTTTACTTCTATCACATTTTTTTAAAACCTGTATGCAACTATACAATAATTATGAGATAGTATAAATTAAAAATTGTCTTTGCTGACTATATTTTACTTAAAATAAGTTAAAATCATATTTGGTCACTGAATTATATAAAGTTTTAATTATTTTCTGATTATAAGAAAGCATACATTTGACTTTTCTGTTAACAAGATACTGATTTTTTTTTTTTTTTTGGTAACAAGATGCCATCTTTTTTAAAACCACAATCTATAATGCACTAAAAATAGTATATGTGTTACTGTGCCCATGGATTCTGTGTTGTTTCTATGTGTAAAAATAGTTGTCAAATTTTGTGTTGATTTATTTTAATTAAAAAAATGCAGTCATTATGATGATTGCTACAGAATTTGATTAATCCCTGTTAACTTATATCCTTAAGGATACTCCATTTTTGCTTGTGATAATTTGTCATTTTGAATGAAGTAGCTTTAGCAAAAACTTTGTGCTCTGACACTTTCAAGTGTCACTCTTGAGTGATCTTGATCTCTAGGCAAACCTTGCACCCCCATAAGATTACGGGAGTAAAATCTCTGAGGGGGGAAATGAGACAGGAGGGAAAGGGGCAGGGCACAGCCATTCAAGGAATGACAGCAATAAACACCAAAATGGTGGAAGATTCAACTCCCAGTTGGCCTTGAGGATTAAGATGGTGGGAGGTTTGACTTCTAGCAGACCTTAAGCTACAATATGCTCACTGTAACATATTAGCATGATAAGTAACATGCCCACAGGCGCCATGACAGTCCCAAGGCTGACCACAAAAGGTCAAAGAGTGGGCGGTGGCCCAATTCCTGGGAATCCCAGCCCCTTCCCCAGGGTAGCTGGAATGGTCCTCCCACTTGTAGGCGGGAAGCTACCCAGCCCATAAAAACTGGCAACACCATGGCCTCAAGGCTGTCTCCCTCACTCCCTCCTCTTTGGAGATGGCCCACACTCTGTCTATGGAGTGTGTATCTTCTTTTGCTTTAACCTGAGCATCCAACCTCCACACTTCGTGGCCTTTCTCTTGCCTTTTGAAACAGCCTACACTCTACGCAGTACGTATCTCTCTAAATAAATCTACCTTTACTCAAACCTTGATCACCAGCCTTCAGTGGAACCCTTCTCACCGTGGTCAGCAGGGCTTCTGTGTTGTCAGATTCATTGGGCAATCTCAGGTCTCGTTTTTCTGAGTTTCTAGCAGCATTTATTTGACTCAGTAGAACACTCCATCTTAAAACTCTTCTCTTGACTTCTGAACTTCTTCAGCATCTTCTGCAGTTTCTTTGGCCACATCCTCTTCCTTTCTTGAGTACCAAGTGGTGAGGTGCCGTCGGGCTCAATTCTCAGACGTCTTTACCAACACTCAGTGATCTCAGCCAGCACATGCATAGAAACCGTTTATACACTGATGACTCCTCAGAGTTATAGCTCTATCTCTAACCTTTCCCTTAAAACAAGACTCACTTGACAACTCTTTTTGGAAATAAAAGGGCTCATAAAATTTAACACATCTAAACCAGAATCTTTGATTTTTTTTCCTCTAAAACGTGTTCTTCTCCATGAGTTCCTTATTGTAGGTGAATGATTTGTCAGTCAGCCAGTTTCTTGGGTCAGGAAGCTCTGGGATTACCTTTGAATCCTCTCTTTTTCCATAGTCCACATCTAATTCATAGTCACATGCTGTCACGCTTCTGCTCCAACTCTGTCTTAAAAGGTCCACTTTGTGTCAATTCCACTGCTACTTTCTGGTTGAAAGCAACCTCATTGTCCCCGAGGTTGGAAGGACTGTCTCTCCACTGCTCCTCCTCAGGTCCTCTCTAGAGTCTATTCTTCACCCTCTAGACCAAGAGACACTTTTAAAATATGCTAGTTTGTGACTTGACTCTCTGTTCATAATCCTTTAATGGTTTTCCCTTATACTTAGGATAAAACCCAAACCCCCTTTTTGTGGTTCACACAACCCCATATAACCTGGTTTTTGGCTCGGTGATTTTTCCATCATCTTGTTACCACTCCCCCTGTTGTTCCTTGCTGTCTCACCAAAATCACTCCCATCCTTGAACAAGGCCAGCACACTCTTACGTCAAAGCCCTTGAGTTTGCTGTTCTCTCTGCCTCTGTCCTTCTCTCATTTGGTCATGTTAAATATCACAGTCTCAGAAGGGGTGACCCCTCAAACTCTATAAACAGCAGACCGTCAGTTTACCTTCTTGTGCAGTTCTGTTTTTCTGCACAGCATTTATCATTCAGTCAAAATTACATCACACGTTTATTTGTTGGCTTATTTACTGTTTGCCTTTCCTACTATGACAGGGACTTCCTTTTGCTCACTGTTTTATCCCTAGCACCTAGCTCAGTGTCTGGTACTTAGCAGGCCTCCTATAAATATTTGTTGAATGAATGATGATGACTTATATTTAGGAAGAGAAGAATTGTGTACAAATCTAAATCTCACGTGATCTCTCTAGGACCTCACAGAAAGCTGTCATTACAGGTGAATCATGGCGGGAATATGAATGTCATGCTGTTAGATCAGGGAGGAAAAAGGTTGAACATGACTGGCTGTGTGAGAGGAGCATCACGTGGAGACGGAGAAGCCTGGATCCTCACTCTTCTGTACACCAGGATGCACCTCACGGTTTTCTAAAAGTATACACACCAGATGTTCTGATTCAACCATCTAGGTGGATCTATACAGGTGTAGTTGTTTTAAGCTGGGCTCCTTCAAAGTGGAGCTTGAGACACGGACTGGAATGATGGGATTTATTGTGAAAATGCGTGCAGGTAAATCTATGAGGAAGGGAGGAGGGGGAGGAGAAGGAACTGAGCAAGAGCATGGTCCCAGGTAATCTAGTCTTGGCCTGAAGTACAGGACAAAGGCTCTGGATGGTAAACTGTACCATGAAGTTGTTTCCTCCTTAAGGCAAGGTCAGTGTCAGTCACTGTCAGCCCGCCATTGGCCTTGGGTTGCTTGATTGTCCAGGAGGTACTTTTCAGGTAAGACAGCGCCCCTTAGTGGAAGGCAGTTCTCCAGAGGGGAAGCTGAGAACCATTAACAGCCAACACTCACAGCCCCTGGGGGATGGTACCCTGACCCAGTGAAGAGGAGCTGGGCTGGTTACCCCAGTGTCTTCTACAGGGGTAGCCAAAGGGGCTGACTGGGAAGCACAGATCCCCACTCATTCAATGAGTATTTATTGTAGTTGTCATGAGCCAAGTACGACGAGTTCTGAGATCCACCGGTGAACAGACATGGTCCATGCAGCACGGATAGGGACAAGAAATTTGTAATAAAGCAAACATGCAATCATGTTGATATGTATTGAATTACCACCAAATAATGAACTAAAGCAAGACTGCAGAAAAAATCCATGGTGTTGTATAGGTAATGGTTTTCTATGAATGACCTTTGCTTTAACTCGTGGAAAGATTGTATAAATTCTTAATCACAATAATCTTTATCTAATGCTAGCTGTATATTAATCAGATGGTTCCCAGGCATTATTTTGAAAGTTCAAATAAAATAAAGGAATGTGTTTACAGCCCAGAAACTATGTTCATATACAAGTCCTACACTTGATCATTGTTCAAAAATCAAGATGACTTTTCTCTTAGTGGGAATTGAAACAGAGTAAAAGAAAGCATTAAAAAGTTTAAGATCTTGGGTTGGACGCTAATTCTTTTTTGTATTTGATAAGTCACCCCCTCCCTCATCCTGTCCTTGACTGGCAAAGGCAAAAACAAGAGTATGAGAAGGAGGGACCCTGTTTTTGTGCAATATTCGAGTTCACAGACTGCTCATAGTCCTGCAGTCCGCGTGGAGGCTAAGAGATTGTACCAAAGTCAACGAGTTGTTGTAACATGTTCACCATTATAAGTATGTTTAAAAATAGCAAAATTTGAGGTATAAAAAAGTCATTTGAGTAATAAGTACAGATCACTAAGTTCCAAGCAAATTTGAGAAGTTAGTATAGGAGGTAAGAACAGTACAGTAGGAAAACTTGTTTTATACTTTAAATTATTAGAGAGAAATACACAAAAACACTTCTAACCCCCAATGCACTGGATACCAGTAAATACCCACTTGTAAGCTCCTGATTTATATCTAAAGGTCCATTTCATCTCTATTTTAAAAAATCTTTGCATGGTGCTATGGCAACGACTGTGTTGAAAAGTAAACCAGCCAATGAGCAGCATAACATGTGTCAGTAACATAGTGCATTTCTTGTTTTCTTTGCCATCGAGCAACATTTCAAAGGGCTAAGTTCTACTGAAGTGTCACCAAACCATCTCTTCAGGAGATTACAGTGTCAGCAGAAATAACAAGGCTTATTGTCAATAATTCTTTTCATACCTCAAATCCCTGTGGCCTTCCCAGACTCTCTTTAATATGTTTCCATGCAACAAGGATCTCTGACACAGACACACTTGTAGCCTTGACATCTGTGGGAGCGGCAGTGGGTTCTGTATGAAGGAAAATGGAAATAATAAACCACGATGGTAACACGTTTCATCTGCCAAAGCATTGCACCTGAATATGTCAGGTGCTACTCCTTTCTGCCTCATTTCTGAAATGAAGCGCTGTGGTGGTTATGAAGAACACAAGCTAAAAAGACGATTTTGCGGATTTGTTCACTTGGGTCAAGTCTCATCAGTACCTTACCAATGACCAATAACAAATCCAGCAAGACAAGCAAAGAATATCTTTATCCTTGGATTAACTTGGATTTCTGGAGAAGTTAAATTGTCTAACTTAAATTGTCTGCCCTTCTAGAATAACGATCAAAAGAACGGACTATGAGCCAGGCGTGGCTATGTTGTTGTCACTGTGGTGGCTGATTTTTGCTTTCCAAAAATTATTCACCTTCAGGCGAGTTTCTTTACCTTTTGCTAAGCCCCAGTCCCATCAGCTGTCATTTAGGCAAATTGAAAGTACTTAGTCCCTGGATTTTTAAAGTTAGTTTTAATTGGAATAATATGTATAAATTATTTGGCACAGAGCTTGGCACTTAAATTATTCACTCAAAAATATCGCTTATTTTATTTCATTTTTTTTTTACCCTGTGCAGTCACAAACAGAATCTAAATTTCATTAGATTCCTTTGTTGTTGTTCCAACCACAAAGCTACATTTCCATGATTGTGTAAGGAATGCGTTATGAGTCATGATATTTAAAAGGCATGCCTTGACTTTTAAGGCAGGTGTGTGGACTGAAAAGGAAAGTCCCCGAAGGTCTGGGTGCTGCTGCTCAAAACCACCTTTTCATTTGTTCCTATGCTCAGTGACCTTTCTCACTGTTTTTTTTTTTTCCCCCAAATACACCATGTCTGACTGGCATCCATCAAGAGGTGCACTTTATTTGAGGTTGTACTCTCCACGAGGAACAAAATATTTTTAGCTTTGACACTGCTGAATCATAAATACTGTGTCGCAAACACACGTTAAATGAAATGGCAGAATAAAGGCCGCACGTTAGTTCAACCAGTCTGTACAAAGTCTGTTTAAAAAAAAAAATCCTGCCCCATAAAAATCGTAGAGAATTTTGATTCTAACCCCTGGTAAGAGTTCAGATGAATCTGCTGAAAAAAAAATACATATATGCATTTTTTTTAGATTTGGGGAACCATATGGCTAAGACAGAATTCTAAATAACATTTTTTAAAGTCTTAGAAATATTGAGGGAATTATAGCCATTTTCTGGAATGTCACCTTTTCTAATGGAAGGTAGACACATATCTTCCTGGGAGCCTTTGAATATTATTAATTGAAAAATATTAGCCCAAAACATCTACCTTTGCTACTGTAGAAGAAGCCCATAGAAGACTTTTTCAGAGGTACATGTTTGTTTCAAGCAATGATTATTCTTTTGGTAAAACTTTCATTGTAATTATATGCTATAATTGTGTTAATTTGAAGTGCTTTGGTAAATTCACATTAATCCTTACACAGAAGCTGACATTAATTTCTGCCACGGTGTAAGTTGTAATTTCTCGTTCTGTCACCTTTTGAAAACACTTTATTTTTTCCTTCTGCTTAGTGGTTTCTCCCATCCCATTTTCATCTACCTGATTTAAAGCCAAATTCTGGGAAAAAAAAACTTCTCTTTCGCTCTATAATTCTGATCAGCAGACTGGCAACAAAAATATTTTTTTCATTGCTACTTAATAGGAATTAAAATTCTTGATTTTGCAAGTAACTGAGAGGAAAAGCTGATGTTCTTAAGGTGTGTACAGTCTGCTGGGATTTAGGATATGATTTATTTTAAAGAAAGTATCATTTGCAATTTGGAAGTAGTTTTGCCTAAATTAATGCTTTGCTGAGATTTGTGTGCCAAATGCTTTCTTTCAACTTTTTTTTTTAATTATTGAGGCAATTACAGCTTCATCAAAGAAGGTTGTAGGGGGATAAATAATTTCAGAAGCACAAAATATGTGGTGGGGGTGACAGTCTTTCTAGCTCTCTTTACCTCTAGAGAAAGACATTTCTCTCTCAATGTAGTGCTACACAAGTTTAAGTACTTTTTAAATAGAATAAAAGAAATTTAAAAAGTAAAAATAAAAATATTCAGAAAATTATTTCTCAAACCAGCACCCTGATTTCTATTTAAAAGCTCTAAGACTTTTAAACCAGAGTCAGACCCAAGACATTTCACAGTTGCACTCTTGGGAGCTAAATATAATTGGTGTTTCTAATTGAATGAGAGTAAAGGAAACAAAAACTGAAGAGTCATTTTTTGTTTCACCTTCTAGATGTAAATTATATCAAAAGTAGATCTATGCTGACCTGAATTGGAATTTTCAGCATGCAAAAAAATAACCTCACTTAGTTTACTTGATAGTAAAGTGAACATTTTCACGTGGATCAAAGTTTGCCTGTAGGCAAGAGTAACTGATTGGCATAGACAGTCTGCTTTGGTTTGGAACTAGCTGCTCTGTCTGGACATCCCACTGTAACCGAATGATGGAAAGTCACAACCAGAAAGATTTTAAGAAATTCACTTAGATCAAAGGTCACACGTGGATGGTCAATGAGTCTTCAGTCATACTTTGTTTGCCCCAATAATGTTTTAAATTAATTCCAGCACTTCATGTAAAAATAAGGATTTATGGCTTCTTTAGGCGGGGAGGGGAAGGGCCATACGAAGTCTGAATCCTTGGGTGTTGGTAGATGAGAACTGGCAGTTGATCCCTTTAGTCTGGGCGTATTCTCTGATGTTTGCTGGATTCTCTGTCACTCCCTATGGTCTACACTGGGACTATTTCACTCATTTCTATTTCTTAACTGCAGTGTTTCAAATCCATGCCTTCATTTTGCAGATGAAAAAGGTGACATATAAACAGAGGTCTCATGTGCTCTCTCTCTGTTGGTTTGAGATCAGCACCAAGGAAGCAGCTGGCTCATCCTCTATCTCTTAGGGTCAGTTTTTGGGGCACAGAAGAGATTTTACAGGGAAAATATATAGTTCATTCTCTTGCTGCCCAGTTGCTTCCAAATAATTGATACGTGAATGGATGGAAGAAGATTAAAAATGAACAGACAAAAAATAACAAACAGAATAGATGAGGGGGGAATAACCAAAGGTAATCATAAGAACTGCCATTTATTGAGGATTTGCTGTGTGCTAAGCCTTATTCAAAATTCTTCATATGTATTAATTAATCCTCCCAACAACCCTCCCTTCATTATTACCATTTTTCAGATGAGGAAATTGAGGAGCAGATAGCTGAAAAAACTTCCCCAAAGTCACACAGCTACTGGAGGGTGGAGGGAGGATTTGAACAAGATAGTCAGGTCAGAGCACATGGCGGGAGAGAGTTCTTCCAGCCCAGCCTCCTGCCCCTTTGTTGGCACGAAGCTCACTTCACTTCACCCCACCCCAGGGGACAGAGGAGCAGATACTGGCGGAAGCTCAAGGAGAGGAGGTCAGCTTGGGATGGAACGATGAACAGGCAATACTTCCAGCCTGGCACAGAATCCAGGGATGCTCTGTCCTAGACGTGTCAGAGGCTGGGGGGTGAGGTGCTTCTCAGGGCCAGAGGTCAGTAACCAGCATACAGGCTAGGGTTAGAGGTCAGGAGGTCAGAGGTTGCTCTCTAAGGTCAGGGAGCAGAGATGGGAGTGCTCCTCAGGGTCAGGGGGCACGGGGTGAGAACACTGTTTTCTGGACACCGTTCTGCTTCTGAGCACACGTCTGTGTTTACACACCTGGTGTTTTTCCCTTTGCTACTACTCTTTCTCCTTGCCCACCACACCTAACCTCTCCTAAGAGGATTGATGTTTCTACTGCACAGCACAGGGAACTACATTCAATAACTTGTAGGAAGCTATAATGAAAAAGAATATGAAAAGGAACATATGTCTGTGTGTGTATGACTGAACCATTATCCTGGACACCAGACACTCACACAACATTGTAAACTGACCATATTTCAATAATAATAATAAAAAAGAGTATTGATGTTGGAATCCCCACTTAGTCTCTCTAAGTCTTGCCAGAAACCAGCTAAACCCCCATCATCTCCTATGTAACCCTCACACGGGCTTACTGTCAACTCCTTTTCTTCCCGTTTCATGGAATTTTGGGTAATTTTGAACTACAGCTGCTCTGACCCCATGATCCTGTCATGTCCCAGCGTCTCTAAAACTCTCCCATAAATCACGGGACGCTTCCTGCCACTCTCACCTCTGTCCGGTACACTCAGGCAATAGGATGGAAACCCAAGGACTTATTTCTGAGATTTATACCAGCCTTATGTCTAATAGATTCAAAGATTTAAAGTGATTTCTTTTCTTTTCTTTCATGTATGATGATACTAATTAGGCCATGGCTAACGCCTTCGCTACAATCTTGGGGTTTTTGAAGTGGACAGGTTGACTGATAGGATTCAGTTTCTGTTATATTAAAAATTTTGTGCAGCATTACCATGTTCATGAATTTAGATGATACATTTGTGTGAAGTGACCTAGCAGCTGGAGTTCTCCAAGTAATATGGGGGGATGTGCCTGTGATATTGATCATACGTCTGACTTCCCGGGAGGGGTGGGCAACAGCATTAATCAGCGGAGAGCTTAACACACTCCCTGGGAGAAGGGTTATGGTTTCATTATTTAAAAATTCAGTGAGGACAGCTGTAGTTGAACTTTTACAGGCTCTAATCCAAATGGATCATCTGGCTACGACAGGAAATTATTCCTTGTATTTTACAGCTAATATGCCAATTTATTAATTTTCAAGTCCACATAAATCCCACTGAGCTCAGTTTTAGCTCAGGACTTATCTGGAGAATGACACCTCATGAAGTCGGGTTTCAATATGAGCTGTGTAGCTCTGTTTGCAGGAGGATAACTGCATGTTGTTTTTTGCAAACAAGGAGGAGCTTTTTGGTTTTGATAAAAATAAAAGCAGCATACTTTTTACATAAAGAAAAAGTAAAAAAAAAGAAACTAGAAAAGGCTAAAGCACATCACATATAAACAAATCTTTCAACCTGCTCATAACCTATATTATATATGATATATATTTAATTTCCCTCTGTTTTTCTAGTAGCTGTAACTGAATGCTCAGATTCTTTCCCTTTCCAAAGCCATAGTAACAAGAACTCAGTGGAAAATGGATGTAGCTTTAACTAATAAGTGTTTCTAGAAATGTAGAAGTGAAAACCAATTTGATTTTTCATGTTGGAAAAAAAAATTACTTTTTGTCACTTACATCATGCACTTTAAAATCACTTATGTTGGAACTTTGCAATTTTCTAAAGCATAACACAAATGAACTTGTTTACAAAATAGAAACAGACTCACAGACATAGAAAATAAACTTACGGTTAATGGGGGAAAGGGGGCAAGGGATAAATTGGGAGTTTGGGATTTGCAGATACTAACTACCATATATAAAATAGATAAATAACAAGGTCCTACTGCATAGCACAGGGAACTATATTCAATACCTGGTAATGGCCTATAATGAAAAAGAATATGAGAAGAAATATATATATCTACACATATATATTGAATCAGTATGAGTACACCAGAAATTTACATAACATTGTAAACAGACTATACTTCAATAAAAAAATAGAACTGTTTCCAGAATGAGGGTATTGCTTGGGATTACACCATACCCTAGAGATCTGAAGTCAAATCAGAGTTAGAATGCATGTCGTTCTTGCCTGGTTCAGAGTATAGATAATTGATATATGTGCAGGGGGCATGGGAGCCATGGCAGGCAGATCTCTTTCCTCCCAGGTTTATGAGAGATGCTGCTTTTCACTGACGGAGCCTTTCAGGGTTACTTCTGTTGTGGAAATCTTGAAAGGGTTCAACGTCTCAAAGGTACTAGCAGAAAAACCATTTGGAGTTTTTCTGGCAGTACTTTAGGGCAACGGTCAGCCTCAGAGTGGCAGAAGTCAAGGTCACTTCCCAAGTGATTGACTAAGTATCTCTATTTATCAATTATGAATCCTTCTATAACAGATCACATTCAAGATTTTCCCTACAATCATGTACTTCTCACTCGCATTCCAACAGGCTCTTTGAGAGGGAAAGAAAAAGATGGAGAGCATAAGGATTGCACACAGGTGCTTCTGGGAGTGCGTTCTGGATGTGGGTGTCCTCCACCGTTGATGTCCCAGCGGGGAGTGGGAAATGGGAGAACTAATGCTGTAAGGTGTGCCTCGAAGCCCATGGGGTCCGTGCTTCCCTCCAAACAACATGAATTCTGGTGGCTGTGTTTGATACGGCAGCCCACACGTTGCCCTTCATGGCTCGGTGTCAGCCGTGAAAAGATGGCTTCTCCATGGCACTCTGGGTGCGTAGCCACATCATGATATGAAGAGGAGGAACTATGCCCGTAAATGGGGATCGGAAGCCTGCCCCGCTGCTCTCGTTTTTTACTTTATCTAGGAATACGGAGGGAGTTTGAGGTGATAAACAGGAGGAGTAGGTTAACGGAAGAACAAAGAAACAATTTATCTTACAGGGAAACAGAGTCTGGATCAGTTGGGCTTTGGACAAGAGTATGGTGACAAAGACACACTGTGGATGTGTGTGACCGTCCACAGACACAAAGGACAGGAACCTGCATGAATACATTATCTCATCAGTTTATTACAGGTTTTGAATTTTTTTAAAAAAATGATTCAAACTTGAAAATGTTCATTGCTTTTCAAGTAAAGTAGTTTGCCAAGTGACTGAAAAGGAGGTGGATTTCCCTCTTTTTAGTGTACAGCAAAAGTTGATCTATTATTACTGCCTACTCTGGGACAATTAAAATGTAAAAGAGTATTTCAGAATGCAGAATAGATTGTCAAAATTTCAGTTTTACATTTGCAATGACTTCCTGAGATGTTCGAGTTCTAGGCTTTCTTTTGTAAAGTGGAGGGAGGTAAGGCTCAGACACGTGAAAAAAATGCCCCAGACTGGACAGTCAATGTGAGCTTGGAACCCAAGCTCTGTGCACTCCAGGCAAATGCTCTCTCCCTTCCGTTGTCCTGCCCTATCGGCCTGAAACAATTTAATAAAACTTTACTCATATTTACACATGAGGTTCCAAATTAGTAAATTTAATTCGTGAGCAAATGCTAAATATATGTTTGAATTTTGTTGTCAGAACTAAGGCAGACTCTATCCGGATTTAATTTCCTTGGTATCTTTCATATTTCAGTCCACCAAAATAAATGAAGTGTTACTATGAGATATATTACACCAACGAACTCAGTGTCTTTGAAAGAAAATATGCATATTTCCTATGTGGCTTGAAAGCAAAATCTCTAAAGGCAAGCCATTTCAAGTTTAAGGAAACAGTATTAACAACTGGTGGTGCTTGCTATACTTTAATTTCAAAGCCAAGGTTGACAAGAAATGTACAAATCTGGATTTCCTGAGGGCAGCACGGGTGTTAACCATACAAAGCACGTTCACAAACGTCTTCAGTTCATCTCATGTGACCTTTGGGGCCATATGCTTGATAATTAGGTTAAATAAATTAAAACAACAAGAATGTGCAATTCCTGAATAAAATGTATACTGCAGAACAGATTTCAGAGTAACAAATGATACAAAATATTATTATTGTGTATAATAATATGATACAGTCGCAAAATAATATTATTATAAATGTTCCTGGTAAGGCGGTATAGGGTAATGGTTTAAAGCATTAGCTTTGGGGTCGTACAGACTTGGGTCTAAGTCCCAACTCTGCCACTGACTCCAGTTGCTTTCACAGCTCTGTCATTTACTGGTACGCATTTAAACATGTTACTTAGCTTTTCTCTGAGCCTCAGTTTCCTGAAGAGTAGATTGTGGCTTAAGATGCCTGTCTCATACTTGGTTGGAAGAGTTAATATAATTAATATGGACACTGGCTATACTATCTGAAAACACATCAGAAACTTGAGATGCTAAGTTCATGAATATTTCATTAGAACACCTATGATTCCTTCTTACTACTCGATTCTTCACTTTCCTGGTCATTCCTGGGCTGAGGTAAACATTCTACCTCTGCTTCAGAGTTCGGCTCGTCATAAAACACAAGGCAGCTTGTACTGAGAAACTGCATCTTCCATAAATCAGACACTGCCTTTGTACTTCAATATTCAGATGGACTTATTTATTTCCCCCCAAGAACTCCCAGTGCCCAAAGATGAATAATTCTCTTGAGCTATTCAAGCCACACACATGGGCACAGAGGAAGTAAAAGGGTCAGTTGATGTAAACAATAATTATTTGGAAGGTCAAATTTGTACTGCCTGTGGTGGAACATTAGCTCAGTCACCTGTCAAATTTAGCTACTGTAAGGCACTGTATTTACTTGCAGGACCAAATGAAATTCTGCACTTGAATAGAAGGTCTATACAGAAAAAGCTAATTGTAGGGAGTTAGAACTATTAGGTTTTCTCTTATTCAGAAAATTATACTTTTGTATTAAAACTTGAAAGAATCAAGGCTTTTGAGGTAAGCAGCTGAGTTTGCAGCTCAGCACTACCACATGTGACTGTAAACCGTGAACTGTCACAGTTTGACAGTTTGCTGATCTGTAAAATGGGCATACTGCCTAGGTGCTGCCCACCTAGGAGTTTTATATGAGAATTCAATGAGGTTATGCATATGAGGGCAGCTTGCTATAGACAAATCATGGATTTAATGATTATGCAGACCTGAGTTTAATTCTCAGTGACAAGCTATGTAACTTTTTTTTTAGCAAGTTCCTTAACTTTTCTGAACTTCAGTATCTCTTTCTCTACAATGGAGATAATGATGCCTATTAGACAAGACTGTCATGAGGATTTAATTATATCATGTGTGAAAAGTTGCCAACAAAAAATCCTGTCTGATATTTCCTTATCAGTACAATGTTTTATGTATAAGGTAAGAAATAAATATTTATTGGTCGCATAAATGCAGTCTTTATTTATTAGTCACATAAATGCAGTCTTTATTTTAATCCACTAAATTTAAATTTAGTGGGTTAAAATAGAAAATGGTCTAAATTTCAAACCAGAGAAGAATGGTTAAATGTCCATCCATCCAGAGAATAGACTACACTATAAGCATTACTAAGATTGTTATTTATGGTGGGAAGATGTTTGCCATATATCATCAGGGAGTGAAGAACAGAAAGCAAAGTCTATGGGATGAATAATTATTTTTTCAATAAAATTTATTTGGAAAAAAATTTCAGAAAAAAATATCTAAAAAGTATAGTGGGGACTACGGGTAAGTTTTGTTATCCCTTTTGGTGTACATGTATTTTCTTAAATATGTACAATAATATCTCATTCACATACCAAAATGAAGTATTAAAACATTAAATAAAAATAATAAGGATGAAAAAAACTGACCTCCTTCAGCTGAACATATGACCACAATTTGACTGAAGGGTCCATCCCCTTTATTGTTATAAACGCCAACCTTCACTTCAAAGGGAGTCAGAGGAGGGACACTTTCGTCTCGGTAAATGAATTTTGAAGCTTCAGAGGATGTCACCATCTTTTCCTTCCAGCCACGTGTTCCATTGGGCCTGAAAGCCACAATATAGCCAAAGCCTTCCCCATTCTGAAACTCTTCAGATACTGGCTAGAGAAGAAAAATGCAATTAATTATCAACAAAATAACTGATCAAAACCCCCTACTTCTTCCAATCTTTCAAAAAATTATAGATAACTAGAGTAATCTTTATAATACACTGGAAGCCAACATAGCATGGTCACTGGTAGTCATTGAAAATTTAAAAGACTTTAAAGGTAAAAGATTAAAAAAAAATGGTATCAGTTGGTATTTAAGGAGAGTATCAAGAGTACTGAAAACTCTTGAAGTGAAACGAATTTGCTCCAATTAGTCACGTATATGAAACAAAGGTCCTGTGATTCCGTGCTAGAATTTAACACGTAGCAGAGAACTGTCATATGGTCTGGTGGTCGGGAAGATCTTGTCACTGGTAATGCTCTGCAGGGCTCTTTGCATAGAAAACCTAGGAGAAATTAAAGTAAGACCTTTCTTCTAGTGTTTTTCTCAATTACTTTTGTGCTGTACTAACTTACGAAAAAATTAGAATATAGTGTTTTTTCAAGAAACTTCTTGTATTCTATGGCTTGCATTAAAATCTGTTAAACAGGCATCAATTGCACACCACAGACAATAGTCATTGTGATTAACTAGCTAGTCAGTGGCGCCGTTACCAGCCATTGCCTAACGCAATGCTTGACAAATACTAGATACCCAATAAACATTTGTTGATTTTTATTTTGAATTTTGATTTGAGGAGAAACTGTGCATTTGAGTGGAGGAAAAGAGACAAAAGCCTATTCTATCAAAGAACTACAGACTGAATGTTTATATCCCCCCCACCAAATTCATGTGATGAATTCTGAACCCTCAATGTGGTGATATTAAGACATGGAGTTTTAGAAGGTGATCTGGTAATTTGGGTGGAGCTCTCATCAATGAGATCAGTGTCCTTATAAGAGAGACTCTGGAGAGCTCTCTCACCCCTGCCATGTGAGGACGCAGTGAGAAGATGGTCCTCTGTGAACCAGCAAGCAGGCCATCACCAGGCCCGAAGCTGCCAATGTCTTGGTTTTAGACTTCCAGCCTCCAGAACCGTAAGAAAAACATTTCTGCTGTTTACAAGCCACCCAGTCTATAGCATTTTTGTTACAGCAGCCTGAGTTGACGAAGACACAAAACTGACAGGGAAGGCATTCCATTTAGAGAGATTTGATCTCAGTGAAGGTCAGGGATTGGGAAGTTAGCACCTCTGCAGAAATCAGAGAGAATGAACAGAAGAGCAAGACAGAGGATGTGCTCACAGAAGATTTCTTATTGGAGAAAGAAGTTTTTCTGTACATTTTTGTACATTCTAGCACTATTCTTAGCGATGGTCAGGAGTTTATTCAGTTTTCTCCAATAGAATCTCCATTTCCATATTCTAAGGCATTGTTCTGTGAGCCACATAGCCATATTTGATAATAAAGTAATTTAGCATCAAAGAAGGAAAGTGGCTTCATGGAAAACAGCTTTACCTCTCCCATTCCCGGTGGTCATGTGGTGAGGGACATTAAAGAGCAGGAGTTTTGTAATCCAAGTCCCAATTCTGCTGCTTCTCAGGGAGGTACTCAAACTGTGCATCAGTTTCAATATTTGTAAAGCAAAGAAAATCACCCCCACTAACAAGATTGTCGTACGGGATAAATGAGAAAACCCAGGCACGACTCCACAGAAACCTCAATGGTTTTAGCCTCCAAAACAGTCAAGGTCGCTACTCAATTGTGAAGTAGTTAATATCCAACTAAGCCAGACAGACATCTAAAGTAATTTGTGAGAGGATGTGTTTTAATTATTCAAATTTTATCTTAAGACCACCTATAAGAAAGGCATGCTTTAGACTTGGTTTGAAAACAAGAAAGATTCATGTTGGGAATAGTGATGTGAGTAACGTATGCTCAAGATGTTTCTTAACCTCGTTTGAATAGAAATTATTTATTTACTCTGTACCAAGCACAGATACGCTATGTGTACCTTTATTTTCTAAGAACTGCACAAGTTCTGACATCTGAGTAGGCTTTCTTACCTCCCAGGCGATGACTAACTCGTGTCTTCTCCCACTTCGTCCACTTACGTTGGTGGGTGCTGTCTTTGGAACTGTGGTTAAACATGGGCCAAGAGTGAGGACAATCAATACACGGATGTGTAATTTAAGCATTCCTACAATAAGAATGTATCGTAACCCTCCTCTGCTTGGATAACATCCCAAAAGAAACAAATCAAAATTTGTCTGAAGTTAGTGTGGTCTTACTCAATATTAAAACAAAACCCTGCTTTCAAATCTCTGTGAGAGTTTGACATTCATTTTTCATGGCCACATCCTGCATCCCCAGACTAGTCCTCTTATAAATGCTCTATGGTTAGTAAGGTCTAAATCATAATTAACACTCTAGCTAAGGACATCTACTAATGGTTAGTTAAGCTTCTCATCCCACACATTTTGTCCTTTCTAACGATGTGAACCTTCTGTGGTCTCCAGGCTGGCAAAGCCCCTGGGAAGTCCACAGGTTGACTTACTGCTTTACCAGAGCCCCCGGAAGCTCCAGTTGAAAGAAATCCTAGCCACAGCTCCATGGAGTGAGAACCCGTTCAAATAAATAAAGACATATATATATTTAAAAACTTATTAGGAATGGATCTCTCTGCAAACTCCCAAATATATAGGTATCCGGTGAAACTCTTTCGAATGGATAACTATTAAAAGAATAAATGTGTCAAAGGAATAAATTTCCTCTTCACTGCACAAAACCACAACATCTGCAGTTGAAAGGGAACATTTTCAAATGAAGAACTGTTAAATGAAGAAAACTATTAAAAGAAATCATTTTCCAGGCTATGAGCCTGCATTAGCAATTTTACACTTCAGCGTTGCCTTTATAGCTCAGCATAGTTTTTAAATGGTGTTGATATACCCATAAACAGTAAATTCACTCCCATATATTACCTACGTGGACGAAAGGCTATTAATTACTGGTGGATGTTCACAGAGCATTTTACATACCAGAAAAACTGATGTGAGATTTATATGCTACTGGAAAGAGGGAAAAAATTCTCCTTGGACCACGAAGGTGGGAGAGAACAGTATCATTGGTTCTGTTGAAATATGTGAACTTTATTCACCAGGGTGCACATTTCACTTCTTGGCAATTTTCTCCATGACATGAGTTCTTGTCTTGCTCATTCACATGTAGAAGGATGTACAAAGAAGCAGCTATCAATCTTTCTTCTTTCTTGGTTACAGACATGCTAAAGACTATTTACATGTGGCGTTCAATCTCATGATTCCCTTAGAGTTACGTGGAACTGGATACCCTCTTGTCTCTCAGTCAAGAAATCACAAGAAGTTCAACTAAGAAAAACGATGGTCTTAGAACAGTAACTGGGAATGTGCTCTAATTTATATGAAAAGCAAGCGGGTTGAACTTGAGTTTTTTATTAACAATTGTAAGTTATTCCTAATTGTAACTACCTATCATATCAGTGACATATAAATGATGTCTCAGTGTGCCGTGACACCGCGTCTCAAGACTACTGGTATATAGCGGTATTTCTGAATTCATTTTCTGGTGTAGGATATGGATAAGGCACCTAGGGGAGGAGCTGGTCTAACTCTATGTGTAAAAGAGCAGGGATACATCATTCCAGATGTATCTTCAGTGGCTAATCTCAGAGTTCTGAATACCCTGACCATCGATGCATGGTCAAATGAATAGTGGAAGCAAGTTAATTTGTTGAGATGATGCCATTATAGCTTCTTTCAGTACCAATGTTTGTAAAAAAAAAAAAAAAAGTGCATTCATGCACACATATGCTTCACATTCATCTCTGGCAATTAACAGTTAAATAATATTCTGAGTAATATTTACCAGAGCCACCTGCTTCACCTATTAGATTGGAATTACTAAATTTATACCCTAAATTTAGGATTTTGAATATTTTCCTTTGAAGATACTATGAAAATCCCTATGACCATGGATTTTGTGGGAAGACTAGGCACTGACGACGTTTCCATTTTTTTCAGCCCTCAAGCATCATCTACAAAAAGGATGCTTGGAACCTCTAGCTTGGAGTTCGAGAGTAGGCTGTAGGCTCTCCAGGGAGCAGCTCTTGAGGCTCATTTAACAAGTATGAGCAGAATGAAATACAAGTGACGATTTGATGTCAAAGCTTCTGCCTGGATCTTTTGTCATATCGTTCCTATTGTCTTTTAATGCTTCCATTTTTTTAGAAAACGTATTTAAATTTTTTTTAAAAGTGTTAACTTTTTGAATAAAAAAATTAAAAAGAAACTAATGAAAAAATGTGCTAAAAATATCCACTTTGAGGAACCAAGAAAGTAAAATTTAATTTGTTTCTGTGTGGGTAATTTCTACATCAATGTGTCCATATATGAGCTAGATTCTGTAAAATTTATTTTATTATTTGAAATCAGTCTTTGAAGTCTTCCTACTGCTAATAATTTCTTTCTAAGGTAAGATAGCCCATATTCAACTTAATGTAAAGAAATAAGATCTTCCAATTTTAATGTGTAATAAATGACACAAAAAGAGGCATTATAGTTTATTGTTTTTTAACAGTATATGTGTATAAGCATTTATTATTCTTTTTAAAGAAGGCTTACTAGATATAATAGGAAATACTAACAGAAAACTTAAGGCTTTAAAGACATGGAAATAACCTAAGTGCCCACAGATTGTTGAATATATAAAGAAAATGTAGTGTAGATACACAAGGGAATATTATTCAGCCATAAAAAGAAGGGAAACCTGCCATTTGAGACAACATGGATGGACATCGAGGGCATTAAACTAAATGAAATGAGTTGGACAGGGAAAGACGAATACTGTATAATCTCACTTATATGTGGAATCTAAAAAAAACCTGGTAGGAATGGATAACAGATTGGTTATTGCCAGAGGTGGGGGGTGGAGAAATGGGTAAAGCTGGTCAAAAGGTACAAACTTCCAGATATAAGATAAAGAAGTCCTGGAAATATAACATGCTGCATGGTGATTATAGTTAACAATATTGGTGTCGTATATTTGAAAGTTGCTTAAAGAGCAAATATTAAAAGTTCTCATCACAAGGAAAAAGATGCAACTGTGTGAGGTGATAGATGTTAACTAAGCTAATTGTGGTAATCATTTTGCAGTACATAAATATAACCCATCGTTATGCTGTACACCTTAAACTAATACAATGTTATATGTTAATTATGTCTCAATAAAGCTAGAAAAACCACCAAAAGAGAAAACCTAAAGCTTTAATAGATGCAACTCAGGCATTGTGTTTTGTTGTCAGGATCACACTGTTTGAGATGGGTACTCTAATCCTAATTGGCTTAAATTTCCTAATTACATGCAGATGATCAGTGAAACCCATACTCATTCATTTCCTTTTTAAGTTGGTAGCACACAATTAGCATCTCTGCAGTCAACACTTCGGAGTCCACCGATTTTAATTACATCCTTTTATTTACAGAACAACATATTCATGATATGTAGAGATTTGACTTAATCTTTCAGAGCCCTTCTGTTGTAAAAGTTTTATAATTCTTGTTAGAAGCATAAAATTAATATGATCAAACGTAATAAATGCTTTCATTGAGTTCAGAGAAATACATATTTACTTAAAACCACATATGTTTTCAATACAATTGATGAAAATCTGATTTAGAATTAAGCAGCTAGATGCTTTTCTCCCATCATTGGCTACTGATAAATGTCATGAGCTTATTAGCTGAGAAAAGCAAGTATACGTGCATGGTTAATGGGTTAAACTCTGATTCTTCTGAATATCTTTTTGAATAATGCTCTTGCATGAATGAACAACGTGATTAATACTTTTCCCATGCTCTGTAAATGCCTTGCTGTTTTAGTGCCTTATCTGACATATTGAAATGTAGATTTTTGTCTCTTTTATCTTATACATTGGGTAGTAAATGCTCAGAGCGAACAAAATATAGTGTACTACCTTATTTTAAACATGCATGATTTTACGCTTGAGTCGCAAAGAACTCTAAGTGTAATAGTCTGAACAAAGTCAATCACATTAATAACACGCTTTAATTAGCACTCAACTAAACAAAAGAAGACAGGATGAAATCATTTACCATTCCCCCTTTTCTCCCTGAAAAGTTTCCCATATAGATTACAGTAGATGTTTACACGGCTCGTTAAATAATACAGCTTTGTTAGAGGCTTGGGAGAGGCCACCTAACTTAGGAGCATAATCCAGCGACTGGTTTGGAAAGAAAGGTACAGAAGGCAGGAAGGAAGAAATGGAGATTGTTTATACTGTAAAGGTGGGAGTCAAGAGGGAAATTTCAAAAACATACAAACATTTTTTTCCTACCTGAACTGAAGTATGTAACATACAAATACATCAGTTCACTGATTATCATTTAAGCTCACTTTACAGAAAGAGTTAAATTGAAAGATTTTCCTAAATTAAAAAAAAAATATCAGTCTCATTTCCTAGTGAGTTCAAATAATGCATGTATTTTCTTTTCAAATTCTTTTCCATTATATGTTACTAAGGTTATTTTTACAATTATTTATCACAGTGTCAGGAACTGCAATTTATAAATATTACCTAATGTTATTATCTACTTAGATTTCAAAAAGAAAAAGTGGCAAAATCTTCTACGATAAACACTAAGTTCAGTATGAAACTATACACATGGGATCTTGAAACAGCTCACCCTTTTGGAAATCGGGATAATACTGTTTTGATAGCTTCATGGGAATCATTCTTTTAGTTTTGGCTCAGCTTGTTTTAATTTCAAAATCTCTGCAATAGATTATTTTTGATTCACAAATCTTGTGGCTAGGATATTTTAGGGAATGCAAGATTTCTCTGATTCATAGATCTTCTCTGATTCATAGATCTTCTCATAAATGGGAACAGTCAGGGACATAGGAGGTGATTATATACGATAAATGGTGTTTACCTCAACTCATTTTCTCTGAACTTCATGTATTCCACAAGGAAGTAGAAGCAGAGGGTAGGTAAAATCACCTTTGAGTGAGATTTTTTGGAATGTATGATAAAATGAAGAGACGGGACAGGCAAGAGGAAGAAGGGAGGTGGGGGAGGGGTGACCTGGGAGTCACCACCTTTGGTGTAAGATGGTAATTCTGGCTCTGCCCCTTACTTACTAGGTGACCTTGCGCAAGGTTTAAACCTCTCTTATTCTGCTTTCTTGTCTGTAAGATTCGGATAAACACTCCGTGCTTTAGAGGGTTGATATGTGAATGAAATTATTTAATGAAGGGCAAGTGCTTACTTAGCATAGGGCTTGGAACATGGTTCGTGATTTATGGCTGGCGTGCGGTATCACAGGGACTAGGAAGACAGGAAAAGTCTAACTTGAGTGTCCCACATTTACTCCTGGCTTAAAACCTCTCATCGCCCTTTTGTCTTTCAGGCTCAAGTCCTCCTACTGCTCTCTCACCACCTTGGCTTAATCAGAAAGAGACATGCCGAACGGGCACGTCTTTCTTTTAGGAAGACATTTGTTAAAATTACCACTTCTATTTGCAAAGTGCTTCTGAAACTGAAGACCTATTTCTTGAATATATTTTGTAGAAAACACTTTCCTAGATCAAACTGGTTTCACGACTTAAAAAGTCTGCTGTAGAAGCCACACTGTTACCTCTTTTTCTCCCCTAAATTTTGAGATTTGGTCTTAGAGGTCTGTTGCTTGCTATGATTTCCGTCCTCTCTTAATGTTACTAAGAACCATTTCTTTTATTTAATATAATTAAATTACTCATTGGGTTGAAGAAAGCTATGATGTTAATTTAAAACTATTTTCTTTTAGATTTCCCCAATTATTTCAGCTGAATTCTTTGTTTTTTACACCATATTTCTTTTTAGAAACATACACTGGAGGGACCTTCAAAGCCCCACAGCTTTATGCCTTTTCTCCGCACACACCAGTGCCTGACAATAGTATATAGATTTTTTTAATTGCCCCCTTTATATAATTCCACCTGCGTCCCCTTTGGTCTGGCCTTCAAAGCCCCATTAAATGTCATTTACAAGGCTAAACCACATGCCTCCAAGAGAACTAATTCAGTCCCATCTCATGACAGTATTTTATTGTGTTCGTTCCGTAACTTCTGAACTCAGTGAACTTTCTCTAGTAATTATCATGGACAAGAACTGTGAAGATACAAATACGCTACTTTCAGAAGCAGCAAGATACAGCGCAGTGAAAGAAGTTGTGTTAGGAAATTAAATGAGTCTTTTCTGGACTTGGGATGAGTCATGCGTAACTTTGGATGCTAAAGTGAGGTTGGCTAGACAAAACCACAGAATTGCTAGGAAACAGGAAAAAGACACAATTTTATGACCTTTTTTCCATCACCCTTCTCCAGCACACACACACAAACACACACACAAACACACACACACACACACTCAGGGTTTTAGCTCAAGGAAATTTTTGGAGGAAGGTTGCCAGCTTAGCAGATGGGGGTGCTTGTGGCATCTCCCTCCAGCCTCAGCTGTCACTACAAGGAAAGTGGGAGTGTCATTTCCCCCTCGGGCTACGTGAGAAAAGAACTGGACACCAGAGCTGTAGAGAGTATAGATGCTTGCCTCTCACATCCTAACTGGATACAGTTGAGTGTCAGAATTTTGTAAGATGGCCCAGTCCCCACATTAGGCAGTAGAGCAGAGACCAAAATAGTTCTTGACAACATACTGTACCTCTAGAGTCTGGCAGGTCAGAAATGTGAAACGATTACTGTGGGCAAAGCAGACACTATGGAAAGTGGGTTTGCACAGGCCTTGCTGCGATCACAGACCATAAACCTGCCTGCCAGGAGACAGGGACGTCTCCAACAACCCAGTGTAGCCCACAAGAGAAAGAAGCAGGTGTGGACAAAGGCCATCTCGTGGAGCGCTCCACATTTCCACGAAAACCACAAATTGCAACACCTGAAGTTGTTTTTCATTTTCTTCTTTTCTGACCTGGAAAGTGCCCGGGGCAGCAGTTGGAAGGTGAGGGAGGAAGGAGAAAGAAGAAAGAAAAGACAAACACTAACCCTCAGGTCCTGCCTGGGCTGGGATGGAGGAACAGAAGCATGGAATTGGATATGAGATTAAAGGTTTTATTAAATTAAAATGAATTTTTTTTAATACCTTAAAGTCAGATTGCCCTAGTACCTAAGAGAGCCTTGGATATAGTTAGGGCGGAAGCTGGAGAGGAATACAACTATTTTATGTTGAAACTCTGTGGAGTTCAGTGTGTTTAGTAAACTGGTTACATTCCTGTAACATAATATGGTACAGAAAGCGCTAAAGCTAGGAAAGATTTTCATCTGATTCTTTACTTGAGAATCATACTTATCTGGTTGAGCATTAATCTCTTGAATGTAGAAAAAAACTTTTTTCCATGTGTGGCCAGAAATATGTAGGTGGCATTTATCATTTCAGAGTCCAAAGAGAATGGCAGGACAGAATACCATGTACTCAGAAACTGGGAAGCTATTTGAATGAAGAACACATTTTTAAAGCAAGGGCTTTCATTTGCCACTTCTTTTTCTCTGCTCCTTTTGTCTCATCTGTGTTATAAGAGCCAAAGAAATGGCTACACGTTGGGACAATACCAGGATCCACTTATGGGTGAGACCTGGCTGGACTGGAAACCAGCATGAAAGGCCAGACACGGAGGTGGGAGGGGGATGGAGAGAAGAGGCGTGCTCTGCACTGGGCGCCCCACTCTGAAGGGCTCCCTTGACTCCCCAGCCGGGCAGGCTGGTTGAGTGGCCGGGCTGGACGGCACACAGTCTGCCGTGGAGACCTCTCAGCAGGACAGGGTCTCGGAGCAGCAAAGAGATGGGATGGCTCTGACTATATCAACAAACATATATTTAACCTGAAAATGTTTCCTCAATATGAAAAAAACAATGTACACATGATTACTATTGTTTAAATGTCTATTTAATGAAGTAGTATCTCATTTAAATTCAAGATGATGCTAATAATATTAAATGGCTAATATTAAACATTTATTATGTGCCAGGCAGTCTGCTGAGCTCTTTACCTGCATTATCTTATTTCATCCAATAATCCAAAGGAGTATGTTGTGATATTATCTCCATTATATAAGTGAGAAAATTGAGCCTTGAACAATGCATAGACCTTACCTACGTTCACTGCTAGTAAGTGGCAGAGAACATTACTCCAGATTTACCGAACTCCGAACCTCAAACTCTTAATTACAGCTGCTAGGTAGAACCTTCGTTTATCTATCTATCTATCTATCTACCTATCTACCTATCTATCTATCTATCTATCATTCTATCTATCTAATTCATCATAATTTGAAATAAAGAAAAAAAAAGAAACTGCAAATATTGAGATTTCTATCAAGAGCTTTGATAATAATAGACATTTTAAACTACAAAGAAAAATGCTAATCCTCTCTAAATTACAGGTTACATAATTAACTCTATCTTGTATCCTCATTGAGCTTTCAACAATTAGTGTTATAAATATGTAACTTATAGAATATTAAAGTTCAATTAATTGAGAAAACTGCTCTTGCTAAATTCATATTTTCATATTTTTCTATTTCTACCGTTTCCTAAAACTGTGATTTTTTTTTCTCTTGGGTGTCATCTTTTTAAATGGCAGGGAAAGCATTTCCACTACTCAATCCAAATATATATACTGGTTTGATGATAGTCACATATTTCCAAAATTAAACACAGAGTTATATCTATCTATCTAATGAGCTAATTAAAACTTGTAAGAAAACTGTATTATAAATAAATTAAATATAAATGTACATTAAAGTAAAAAAACATACAAATATCTCTTACTTTTCAAAAGTTTACTCGACACCACTTTGCTTTTACAAAAGACCTACATTAGTGCCTGTTTCTGCTGATCAACAAAAATCCAAGGAGGATGTTCACTTTTATGAAAAAAGGTGAAAAACAGAAAACGGTTCTTCAGTTTATGCCATTTTTGGCTTACAATAGTTTTCAGAGGAGTGCTTTCCTTCTGGATAGGGGGGGAAAACCTATGTTTGTATCACTATTTTGACATCCTATTCATAATGTCAGACTGAACCAGTTTATCTTATATTTATTGGCTACTAGGAGTATTTTGATGACCGTAAAATTGAAAATACACTCTCTAGAGGAAATTGCAAAGAAAATTTAACTTTCTGGGGGGCACATGTGGGCAAGAAACCATTCCAAGGTAAAAATGCTTTGCTAACGCTGCTTTGGGATTTAGAAGATTCTCGTAAAGAGGAGAATTTTAAAGGGACATAAAACTTTCAACTCAATATCCCGCATGTGAGATCTTTTCTCTTTTCAAAGCAACTCCACTGATTTTCGAAGATTACTTGGTCCATTAGAACAGCATCATCTTTAAAATACAGGACATGTTCTTAATAGAGGCAGACTGTGTCACTTGAGAGGATGTCTCAGGATATTGGTGTCCCTTTTAATCCATGCTGTCTGATGGAACAAGCACAAAACTCAACACTTGGTTCAACACCATTAGTAGCTCAGCCCTGTGTGGTACCCAAGCACAAGCAGCATAAAGTAGGCTTCCTCAACTCACTTTCAAAAAAAGTATTTCATGCATTTTTCATACCATTTCTCTTCTCTTCCATAAGATTTAAATGGACTATAGTACATCATGTGTATAGAACTCTTGATAAAATGGAGAGAGAGGCGCTATATGATTGAGGTAACTGCAGAAATAGACTAAGGACGAGGCTTTCAAAATGCATCATCGGAACACAATTTAGCTTGAAAAGTGAACGTGAGTTTGCTAAAGGATTTTTTCATAGCACAAGGAGATTTATACTATAGAAATTCTAAAAGGATCATTCATCCCAAACGGATTATTTATTTTCAAAATGAATATTTATGGAGAGCATCTGAATTAGGCAGTAATCTTTGCCTTTGTTTAAACACAATTAACAATATGCAAAGTAAGGCAGTGCTTTTTAGAAAATACGCGAGCATAAGTACTAATATTGGCAGTCATTTCAATATCTGCACAGCGAGTTTATAAAATGAGGAACAACCAGTCTGTTATGCTCTTAATTAATGAACACCTGTACACAGGGAAAGCATGGCTGATTTTACGAACGCATGCAAATCCAACCGGGCAATTAATGTTCAATTTAAAATTCAGGCTATTGAAAAGTAGCAGAAAAACATAAAAAACAACTTGTAATAGGCAAATCACAAAAGCAGAAAAGTTGGATTTTCTGTGAATGAATCTTTTCCAACATATATATAGGCCACTCTATCTTTTATTTCCTTGGTCGCTTTATTTTTATATGAACAGAATTGGAACTTGTTTCTTATGGTTATTCGTACTTTATGTAATAAGTTGACCATTCAGGTTTCTTTTCTTTCTTTCTCTTTTTAAGAGAAAAAGTGTGTTTCTCCAGACTGAGTGTGTTTTAGAGAAAGAATCAACTCTTTTGATAGTCTATTTTAATTATTAAGAGCTTCGTTCAATTTCTAAGACATCACAAATCACATTTTTGGTCCTATTCTACCACCGTGGTACAAAACGGACACAGTTCAGTCTTAGTCTTCTGTGTGTGTGTGTCTCTGACCTGAGTCCTGGTGTGGGTAGCAGCAGATAAAAGAAAGAAAAGGGATATTCCTTTTTAGTCTTTCAACAAAAACATAGGAGGCACGAATGTCAGACGTTGTTCTAGGTGTTGAAAACAGAACAGTGAACAAATAAGACCACGTTCTCACTCTTAGTGCACTTGTGCTGTGATAATCATGAGATTCGTACGTTGTCACTGAGTGTAAAGACGTTACACTTTGCTTTTGCCCTCCTTGTGTCTGCAGTCTAACCCTTCTCCATTTCTCTGTTGTTTCGACTGTTCTCATCAACACTATTGATGTTTGTGTTTGCCTAAGCGAGTACCCTACCAGACACTTTTTATATACAATTTTATAGGAATATAAAAGAGAGAGATCAATAAGACTTTATCCAAAATAATTAAAGCTCTACTAACAATTTTTCTTTTTTCTGCTTCTTCCGGGTGATAGACAAGATGTCTTAAAATTTGTGTTTGAATAAAGCTGTTAATTTTCCTTCTGCGGTCTTTAGAAACATTTTACCAGAGAGACTTCATTCTGAAAGGCCAGAAGAATGCTGTTCTTTTCCCAGTTAGGAAGCAGATGGGTATTTACTTTACACAGACATCAAGAAGGCAATAGGTAAAGTCAGGACTTTGTTTGTCAGGGCAGAGGGGTGGAGAGAGGTATAGCTCAAGTGGTAGAGTGTGTGCTTAGTATGCATGAGGTCCTGAGTTCAATCCCTAGTAAGTCCTCTATAAGTGAGTACGCCTAATTACCTATGTTTGTCTTTGCAAAGTGTAATTCATACCAGGTCAGACGGTGAAGGACAACACAAAGACTTAGGAAAATGCACTGTAACTAGAGGTAACCATTATCACTGGAGAAAAAGAGGGTGAGACAGTCTGTTCTGAATTTTATGGATCTGCTATATTGAATGAGTACATAATTAGAAAGAAACTAACTGCTTCAATTTCATGGTAACTCGAAGATGGTGCAAGGGCAGGGAGGAAAATTGAAGCAAGTACACACCTGTATTCGTAGAAACAAGAAGAAAAAGATCTGAAAACAAATAAACTGAAATAATTATTTCAAAAGAAATGATTTTATGATGTATAGGTAAATGAATCAGGGAATATTATACTAAAGTAAGCAATTATGGTCAATTCAGCTTGCTTTCAGAGTGATCAGGCGCATACCAAACAGCATTCTGGCTCCCCAGGATTCTTACCTGCTTCATTCGTGCGAATCATTCGCGATGGGGTGCTTGGGTCCCCAGTCCCAATTGGATTGGTGGCCACCACTCTAAACTCGTATTCCACCCAGGGGTTCAGGTCCACTGCCATGGCTGATTCCATGTCCCCTGTTATGATTTCTGGGACTACAGAGAGGAAGGAGATTTCATGTCAGTAGGAGGACTGGAAATGCTTACCAACTGTGGTCAAAGATCTCACAGGCACCGACGGAATCAGCACAATTCTTTGTGACGTGGGGCCATTGTGTCACCTCTGGTCTCAGTAAAATGAAAATCAATCTTCAGAAGACTTGCACGTGTCAAAGTTGGTTGTAGTTTGAATTCTTTCATCTTTCCACGTAGACTGACATAACATAACTTGCCATTAACTACACTAAAAATCATTTGGTCAACCCCTCAGCCCCAGATAAGAGGCCAACTCATCTTCTAATTTTAGCAAATAGTTCTCATATTTCTAGAGAAATTTCTCAAGCAGTTTGCCTCTCCCAGTCTGGGCAACATGAGTAGCCACTTGGCAGTTCCAAGCAGCAGGTTAAGCATACACTTCTCTAATTAAAAACCTCCAGTTTGTGATTTCAAAGGGAGAGCTCTGAACTCTCCTTGCAGTGACTTTTGTACTACATTTAGATTTTATTAAAACATCAAATTATGTGTCAATATAACTACCATGTAGTAAAGTATTTTTTATATAGTGTTTATGCTCTGTTTGGAACTCTTTTCCTTGTTCACTCATGTCTGCTGTCTCAGAAATATTTCTGGAAGAACACTTGTGACAGGGGTAAAAATGGGGAAAGTGGAGGACCTCTCTTAAGAAGTGCAAATGTCCTCTGGATTTATATCAGCCCTGGATTTCTTTTAAACGTATCAGGCCAGCGGTGGGTGGAGGCTCTTGGTTTGATGACTCAGTGCACTTTCACTATGACAAGGTAGAGCTAAATGCATCATGGCTTCCCCGTGAAAATCCCTTTTGAAATGTAACGAGAATATTACCACATAATCAGCTCCATGAAAGGTGAATGATCAGAGCATTGTCAGTGTGGGCAGCCAGACAAAGCTCAGCCCGACAGAGCTGACTTTTTTAAGCAATGAAGACATGGAAATAAGTCTTTGGCTGAAATGGCAAATAAGCAACATCCTTGGAGTCTAGGAGGGAGGGGTAAAGGCTGCTGTTCAGTCCACAGCTTGGTGGAATGATGAGCTGTGTTTGCCAGATGTAAAGGTGGGACCCCCAGCCCTCCCTAGACCCTGCCATCCACTGGATCACTAGTACCTGCCTTGGGCCCATCAGGACTTACTGTTTCATTGCTTTCTGTTTATATCAGTTACTTCAAGCAGCTCCAAACATCTCAGTCATCCCTCATCCCTTTTATTCTAATCCCCATAGAATTCTGCACATTTCCTTTTTCTGGCTTAGTTCCCATTCTCTCCTACTGTTTGAAATCCTTTCACTATGGCCTTTGGAATTCATAATCCATCATTAGCAAAATTCCCATTTACTCACTCTTCTTTCTGAACATTCTTCCAACTTTTTACTCCAATAGAGACCTGAATCCCCTCTGAGACAGCCTTGTGCCTCTCGAGGAGTGGCCCTCCTCAGATGCTTAGCGAACAGTAGCCAGTCTCTCTCAGTTCCATGTCTCTCCTCCCTGCCTCCTCCTCAAATATCTCTAATACAAGCATGCAGCTCATTTTCCCACTTAAAAATGAAACAAAAGTCTCAAAATTTCCTCTCCTTCCAGCCTTCACCTAGTTTCTATGTTTTGCAAATATTAAATTTTATATATGAACAGATAAACAGAAAATTTCTTCTGTATATAGCACAGGAAACTATATTAAATATCTTGTAATAACCTATAATGAAAAAGGACATGAAAATGAATATATGTATGTCTATGCATAACTGAAACATTATGCCATATACCAGAAATTGACACATTGTAGATTGCTGTGTTTCTGTTTCCTTGATAGCATAACTTCTTGAGAACTATTTGTGCCTTTATTTGCTGTCTCCAATTATTTTCTTTCCATTCTCTCTTGAATCTAATCCAATAGGCTCTTAACTCCATCATTCCACCACAACTGCTCCTGTCAAGATGACAGTGGTGTCTATTGCTAAAACCCTGTGGTCAGGTCTCTGATCCTTGTCTGACGTGGCCTAGCATTGTGCTTTGACACAGTTGATCATTCTCTCCTCTTTGAAATACTTTTCAAAACTTCTGATCTTGTTCTCCCTGGTTATGCCTTATCAGTCTCCATTGCTAGTTTCTTTCTGTCTTTCAGATGCACCCTGGTTCTATTAACTCCCGTTTTTTTCACTCCATGGTGAGCTAATCTGGTCTCATGGTTTTAAATAGCCTTTGTAAATTGATGACTGCAATATTTTCAGCCCTGAACTTGTCCCCTAAACTCCAGAATCATGTGTCCTATGGCCTATTAAATATTTCTATTTGGGTCGAGTTCTTGGCCTTCCTTTCCCCCACCTACTTCTGCAGGGTTCCTTTTTCAGGGAATGACAATTGCTGTATCCAAAATTTGGGGGACATTCTAGATTTCTTTCTTTTTCTCCTGCCCCACTCCAACCCATAAGCAAATTATGCCTCCTTGGTCGTGGATTAAGGATGTTGACTTCTCCACTTCCCTTTACAGCAAGACTTCTTAAAAGAGTTGGCCGTATTAACTTTTCTCCCATTTTCTCCTGAATCAATTCTTATGAGACTTTAGTTCTTGCTATTTTACTGAAACTGTTAATGTCACCATCACCTAGTGACTTCTGTGCGACTTAAATCAGTGATCATTCCTCATCATACTTGCCATGTCAGGAGCATTTGACACAGGCGATTACTTTCCCTTCCTCGGTAGATTTTATTCTTTTATCTGCCAGGATATCACATTGTCTTGGTTTTCCTTTGAACTGAATGGTTGTTTCCCCTCTTATCTTTGGATGGCTCCTCCTTTCCACAAATTCTTTTATTGGAAAGCTTGAGGGCTCAAATTTCATCCTCCTCTCCTCTCTATTTTACGCTTCTATCCTTGGAGATCACACTGCAGTCTGGTGGTTTAAAATGCAATTTATATGCCAATAGTTTCCCAATTTATATCTTTATTCTAAACCTCACTCTTAAACTCCAGCCTCGTATATCCAATTGCCCACTTGATATCCTTAGAGGCCCCATCTCCAAATATAGTCAAACGGATGGTTAGGGTTTCATCATATTAATTTGGGGGAGACACATTTCAGTCCATAGCAGGCAGGTTGCAATTTTTAAAACGTTTAAAAAATTTTAATGAAAATATAGTTGATGAACAATATTACAAAATATAGTTTTAGGTACGCTAATAATGATTCAACATTTGCATTCATTATGAACTGATCGCCACTGTAAGTCTAGTAATCATCTGTCCCCAAACAAAGATATTACAATATTGTTTACAATATTCTAGTGCTGTTTATCACATCCTTGTAACTGATTTATTATGTAACTGGAGGTTTGTACCTCTTAATCTCCTTCACTATTTCACATTCCCAGCACCAAACTTCTGACAACCACTTGTCTATTCTATGAGGCTGTTTTCACTTTCTTTTGTTTGTTTGTTTTTGAAATCCACATATAAGTGAGATCATGCAGAATTTGTCTTTCTCTGATTATTTCATTTCATTTCAGAGCATAAGACCTTCTAAATTCATCTATGTTGTGTCAAATGACAAGATTTCATTTTTATTATGGCTAAGGAATATTCTATTGTTTATATAAATACCATTTTTAATCCATTTATCTATCAATGGACTCTTAAGTTGCTTCCATATCTTGGCCATTGTAAATAATGCTGCAATAAACACTGGAGTGCATAATATATCTTCTTGAATTAATGTTTTTGTTTCATTTGCATAAATACCTAAAAGTGAGATTTCTGGATTGTACAGTAGTTCCATTTTTCATTTTTTTGAGGAAGCTATTACTATTCTCCATAGTGGCTCTCCCAATTTACATTCCTACCCAGAGTGCACAGTGGTTTCCGTTTCTCCAGTTGCTCACCAACATTTATTTGTTGTCTTTTTGATAATAGCCATTCTGATGGGTGTAAGGTCATATCTCACTGTGGTTTTGATTTGCATTTCCCTGATGATTAGTGATGCTGAGCACCTTTCCCTGTGCCTGTTGGTCATCTCTATGTCTTCTTCGGAAAAATGTCTATACAGTTTCTCTGCCCATTTTTTAATCAGGTTGTCTGATTTTTTGACATTGAGTGGTATGATTTCTTCATATATTTTGGATATGAACCCATTGTCAGATACATAATTTGCCAATATCTTCTCCCATTGAGTAGACTACTTTCTGTTTTGTTGATAGTTAGTTTCCTTTGCTATGCAAAAACTTTTTAGTTTGATGCAGTCCTATTTGTTAATTTTTGCTTTTGTTGCCCTTGGTTGAGGAGACAGATTTATAAAAATATTGCTAAGATTGACTTCAAAGAGTATACTATATTTTCTTCTAGAAATTTTGTGGTTTCAGGTCTTACATTTAAGATTTTAATCCATTTTTAGTTTATTTTTGTATACGGTGTAAGAAAATGGTACACTTTGATTCTTTGGCGTGTAGCTGTCCAGTATTTTCAGCACTATTTATTGAAAGGCTGTCTTTTTCCCACTTCATATTCTTGCATCCTTTGTCATAGGATCGTATGTGTGGGTTTATTTCCGAGCTCTCATTATCTGTTACGTTTATTTATGTGTCTGTTTTTTGTGTCAGTAACAATCTATTTTAACACTGTAGCTTTGTAGTACAGTTTGAAATCAAGGAGTGTGATACCTGCAGCTTTGTATTTCTTTCTTGAGATTGCTTTGGCTATTTGAGGTGTTTTGTGTTACTGCACACATTTTAGAATTATCTGTTCTAGTTCTGTGGAAAATGCCATTGGAATTTTGATAGGGGTTGCACTGAATCTGTAGATTGCCTTAGGTAGTATGATCATTTTAACAATATTAATTCCTTCAATCCATGAGCATAGTATATATCAATTTGTTTGCATTGCTTTCCATTTTTTCCTTCATATCTTTTACCTCCTTGGTTAGGTTTATCTCTAGGTATGTTATTCTTTTGACACATTTTTAGATGGGATTGTCCTCTTAATTTCTTTTATTGATAGTTCATTGTTAGTGTAAAGAGATGCAAGAAGGTTTTATGTATTACTTTTCTATCTTACAAATTTAGTGAAATCATTTATAGGCTCTAACAGTCTTTGGTGATGTCTTTAAAATTTTCTATATTTAGTATCATATCATCTGTAAACAGTGAGCTTTACTTCTTCCTTTCCAGTCTGAATTCCTTTTATTTATTTCTTTTCTTGTCTGATTGCAATGGCTAGGACTTCCAGTACTAGGCTGAATAAAGATGGGAAGAGTAGACACCCTTGTCTTGTTCCTGATCTTTGAGGAAATGCTTTCAGCTCTTCACCATTGAATATGATGTTAGCTGTCAGCTTGTCGTCTATGGCCATTATTACGTTGAGACATATTTCTTCTATACCTACTTTGTTGACAGTTTTTATCATAAATGGATATTGAATTTTGTCAAAAACTTTTCTGCATATATTGTGATGACACCTAGATCTTGGGGTTCTCAGTCTCCAGAACTGAGAGAAAACAAATTTTTGTTGTTTAAACCACCTAGTTATAATGTTTTGTTATGACAGCCCATGTAGACTAATATACCACCTCTCCCATAGTACTTCTGACCCGCCTTACAATATAATATTTATTTTTTATTCATTAACTTCTAAGATATCATATAACTTCCATGTTTATTATGTTGTCTGTTTATTGTTTGTCCTCATCCATATGGATATAATCTCCACAAGGGTAGGCATTTTTTGTTTCGTTTTGTTCACTCATATATCCAAGGTGCCTAGATCACTATCTGGAAAGTGCTCAATATATTTTTGTTGAATGAATGAAAGGGGAATTCAAATCTCCAGATGTGATCAAGAGTTAATTTCTATTTTAATCTTGATATAATTATTTCAGAATTTGGCTAAAAAACAAAATTAATATAAAGTTTTAAATTCCTCCCAAGGCTATAGATATTTATGTTCCCTTACCATAACTATAGGTTTTAGATTCCCCCGCTCATTCCATATTGTCTCCACTATACTTCTAATTCCTCTTTAAAAAGAGAAAAAAAAAACAGATTTAGAAATTCTAAATTCATTCCTACTTATAAGGACTATAAAAAATTGTAAAAAAAAAAGCATGAATTGAAAGTATTAATATTTTTGATGCAATAACATACAATATGGAATAGATTAGAAACATTTTTTATAAAATTAGGATTTTGATTTCAAATGCAATGTTGTGGAGATTAAAGATAATGGAGACCGTAACCAAAGTAAGTATTTTTAAAGCCTTGCAGCTATCTTTCTATGAAGATAGTCTCTCTGGAACTCTGGGGACAAATTGGTTTCAAAGAAGACATTCTGTTTCAGAGAGAACATACAGCGACTAAAAAGTGCGGATGACTCTATATTGATTCAGGGAGAGAAACTTGTTACAATGCTTTTCCTACTAAAAGAATTGCATCCAAAAATTAAAGTAAATAAATAAATGTTTAGTTGATAAATTTAATCAACCAATTAGTCAGTGGAAAACATATCCACAAATAGCAGATATAGCACTGACTGGAGAAGAGTTAAGAAACAAATTTGAATTGAGTAAACAATGGCCAGTCAAGTCTATGATTGTAAGTGATTTGGTATTCCTAAGTAGACATAATAAAAAAAAAAAAAAAAACTAGGTCAGCTAATACTGCTCAATAATATAGGCAGTATTGATAAGTTAATTCCAGATGTGCTCATCTAGATGGTCCATATGCAATTCATTATTTCATTTGTCAAAAATGAAGAACTCGCTATTCTTCGTACTCATGTTGGTGTATAAAGGAATCTGAAGAGCTTTTAAAACACTAGCTTGTGGATTGCATTATTGTGATCAGGGAGTTCCACCTGCAGATCCAGATCTTTTTGTTGTTTTTGTTCTAACATTTACTTCTGCATTAGCATGTATCTCTACTGAAATTGATTTAGATGAGAGAGCAACTATGAATACAAAGACCCATTGCTCCAGTGGAGATGGTGCAGCTCCAGAGAGACTTCTTTCCCCATCACAGACATGAAAGAAGTGATCAGTCTGAGCTGGGGGCAAAACTCAGGCAGCATTTAAAACAGATACTTTAGAGCACATGAAAGCTGAGAACTGTTCCTTGGAGGGCTTGCCTGGAGGGCGGCATGCCTCCATCAGTAGCTGTGAGAGATGCTGAGTTTTAGAGAAATGTGTGACCACTTTAGGTGAGGAGACAGCTTGCTTGTGCTCTATTACTATCAAGGGCAAATAAAACTGATCATTTATAGAAATATATTTCTGAAAAATATACATTTACTTTATAAATACAGTACCACCATAGATTTTTATAAATACTTGCTGAACTGAATTGAAAAAGAACTCTCTACTCAGAAATGTTTCCAGCATTCAAACTATATTAGAAAGATAAGAATGCAACTTTATATTAGGGACTTCTAAAGCAAATAAACAAACCACCAAAATAACATTTGGTCCAAACACCTAAGCCCTCTATACATAAAACACATACACACACACACACACACACACACACACACACGTATTGCTTTTTCATTTTTCCATAGCTTATGCCAAAAATTTTTACAGTTTATATATTTATGTGTGTGTGTGTGTATATATATCTGTCTGTCTGTCTGTCTGTCTATCTACCTACTTACCTATCTAACAACAAAAAGCAGAAACAGGAGAACCAAGGCATGTGAGAAGTCAGGGGATGAGAGTAACCCGGAAGCTATGGGAGGAAGAGTAGATGTCCTGGACTGCCATGTCATCTGTTAAGGTCAGAAACACAAGAACGTGGGTATGGGACGAGCAAGGAAACATAGGTATGTATCACAATGTGCCCATAAGGGGATCTTCCCAGGAAGCAGGCAGTGTGGGCAGGGGGGTAAGATGGGCAGGAAGCACAGCCACAGGCAGGAGACTGAGTTTGCTGGTGCACAACACCAGCTCTGAAGGTGAATCCGTCTCTTGGCTCCAGAGCAAAAGGTTTGTGCTCTGGCACTAAGGATGAGATGGGAGCATCCCCTAAATGGAGATTACAAGAACTCCCATGTAAACCTGTTCATGTGGTTTGAATTTGTGTCCTTTCCAAAATTATCTACCAAACATAGGGATTCCCCTAATTTCTTGTGTCTACAGGGTTAAAATGGAGCTAGGAATAAATACCAATTATATATATTATAAAATAAATATTTACACATGTACAGTACACTATAATGATTAATCAAACTTAATTCTATATGTTAATATAGGATCTTAATATCAGGAAAACCCTTAATAATTTGCAGGCAGATGAATATACTTTCTCTCCACCAAATATAAATTTTTATACAAAAATAAGTTTCTGTTCCAATTTATTAAGTAATGCAGTAGTCCACTTTACTCCTGTAACATTCAGATTAATTGAGTTTTATGGTTACTGCACTCAGATATTTTACTGATTCTATATTGCATTTCCATGCAGGTAAATCAATTTTAAATTTAGATAGAAAATAAAACAAAATCACAAATCCCTACTCAGTATGGACAACTGCTTCTGAAGATTACATTCATAGATATTGTACGTTTTTCTAATACCAACATGTTAAATAAGTAATGACTATCAGGTGAGTGTAACTTCACATATCCCTGCAGACAGCCACATTTGGAGAGAAAAGGGAAGTTTAGTTGTAACGTGAAAAGAAAAACATCCAGGAAGAAAATGATTTTTAACATAAGGCAACTATAATGCAAACATCTGAGAAGTAAGCATTGAAATGCTTCCTTGTTCTAAATAATGTAATTTTATGTTAGACTTTTCTTTTTATAAATAAAACAGATACGTGACTACAAAGGGACAAGGTACTGGAGTAATGGAGCAAGTCTGTGTCTGATTGTCTTGGTGGCTATTTGAATCTACAGAATAAAATTGCATAGAATTTAAAAATTTTATGTAAAAAATTGCATATAAATTGCGTATAAAGTTGAATATAAAAACTGGTGAAGTTTAAATATGGTCCGTGGTTTATAGCATTGTATTGATGTCAGTTTCCCGAGTTGATCATTGTACCATTGTTATGTAAAATGTTGTCATTTGGGGAAGCTGAGGGATGGATGCACATGAAATCTTTGTACTAGTTTTGCAACTGTTACGAGTCTAAAGTTATTTTAAAAAATAAATAAACATGCATAAATGATGTGGTCCTTCCTCGGGAAATGAGAAGAGAAGAAAGCAAAGTGGCTTTATAAAAAGAAGTAAACAATGCTTAATATTGTAATAAATAACAAAATTTCCAGAATCCAAAATAATCCTACTGAGATTGTTAGCAAATACAGCTCATGACATAGGAAGCGACTCTGGTTGTGTCTGGCGTTGCCTTCGAGCCTCTCACCTGTTTTGACTGTTTGCCAGCCCAGGGAGAAGGGGCTGCGAGCCTGCAGGTTGTAGGAGGAGACTGGGCTGTGGTTGTCCGCGGCTGGACTCCAGGACAGTGTGGCTGTGCTCTCAGGTGATTTCCTCAACGATCACTATCCCTGGTGGGCCTGGGGGACCTAGAGGCAAAACGGGATGGATAAAGTTAAGGACAAGCCATGATGTGGAGCCACGAGAAACTATTTCCAATTAAGACCCCGTCACACTATGTAATTATCTTAATGAAATACATATTCCCTAATGGACATTTGACAGTAAAAAAGAGACAGGATGCAAGCAGGTTTCCATGATTTCTAGGAGTAACTTAATTATAGCTTAGGTTTTTCTCCCTAATACTTTGTGCTTAGAGGCAACTACCATTTTTATAGAAAAGGAAAAAATAATTAGAAACGAACACAAGGATTTGAATGCCAGTATCATTATGACTTGAAATCCATCACAGCTTACAGAGACAGCAGCAGAGAGTGACAGGCACTGCTGTCAGGAACAGAAACAGTCCCATCATTACAACAAAGCTACAGGTGTGTGGACCTAATTCTCCAGTTCAGGAAACCTACAATGTACCAATATTGCCATGTGCCTATCAAGTAGCTTCAACTCCAATGGGGGAGAAATGAAGTCTCTGAAATAATGAGAGTTCAGACCAAGGATGGGTGGATTCTAGAAGTGAGGCATGGGAAAATGTTGTGGGAAGTTAAAAGGAAGGTGTGATTCGATAATGATGATGATGATGATGATGATGATGATGATGATGATTTATGATAGGGGTGAGAGGGTGGTGAAGATTATTCTCCTTTTGATCATAAAAAATTAGTATAGAACAGTGATTATCAATCTTTGTGCATGTAGACTCTAGTTTCAAGAAACAACCATGATCTGATGTGAGGAGAGATACACCTTTGTATTATTACTTCTAAAATAGTGACTTCTAATATCATTGAAAAAACATGTAGAGTGTTTACATTTTAGTGGCTAAAAAACAATGTCAGTTTTATTATTAACATTCTTCTATTCCCCAATATGGACAATTCAAGTTGTAAGGATGCTTTTATTTTCAATGAAAAAAAAATCTCACGCTTAAATACTATAAGTTTTTAAATTAGTTATTCAATTCGTCCTCACGCAGCAAGTTGCTCTCTGGATTTCGTGATTATGAAGTCTGAGCAGTAAGGACTGACCTAGACTGCCAGAAGCTGAGTAATGGCGAAGCGCTAAAGGCATGGGGGCAGTTAGTAAAGACCTCTGAGTAGAGAATTTCAAGAAGGAAGCATCGCCAAACAAATGATGACTTTAGGAAATGAGAAGTGAGCATTTTTATCAAGGGTGAGAAGAACCAGCAGCGGACAGCAGAGACCAAAGATGTAAAGGACAAGGACTGTTCCTTCAGGAAGGTGGCAGAAGATTGGGACTGGGGGAGGAAGTGTGGAGGAGAACCACGAGAGGTGGCGATTTTTTTTCTCTGAGTGAAATGAAGGAAGAAACGACGAGGAGAGAGAGAGGCTTTAGAGATGGTGAGAAGGGAAGCTGGGAGAGCTCATTTGGGAAGGTTCTCATTTTTTTCACTAAAGAAGAACAGAAGTAAAGGTGACTGGGTGAGAATGGGACTGGGATCTAGAGGACAGTGGGAAATGTCTGGATAAGCCCGTGTGAAAGAGGGAAATACAAACATTCTGGAATAGTACAGGAGTCCGAGTCTGAAGTGGAACTGACCAACACAGCAGGTTAGGCTAGAAAGCCGGAAGCAGGGCCAGAGAAAGTGGTTAATTGGGCTCATTCAGGTTTAGCTTATGAGTTCAGTATGACTTATCAAAGATGCCAATGGTGTGAATGACCAGGGCCTCACGGTGGACTGGGGAGTCAAGTGAGGCCAGGATGGTGCTGGCAGACGAGAGTAAAAGAACGGAGTCAAGGAAATCGGGTTATTACGAGGAGAAGATAGAAATAAGAAATTGTATTGTGAGGAGAAAATTGTAGAATTTGTGATTAAATGAAGGGAACTTTTGATGAGAGTTTGTGTTTATCTGTAGAAGTGGACAACGTAATTATTAGGTCAAGGACTTATGGAAGAACATTTGATGGGTCACCAATATGAGTGTTCAGAGCATTACCACTGTAGCTAAGGATGAGGTGTGGAAAATAAATGAGACCCAGGGGCTGAAGATGCCGAACAACCTGGTAGACTGCAGTAATATGGATACAGAGGAGTGACCATAATGGCAATAATATAACACGGATAAAAATATTAACTGTAAAAATAACACCAATAGCTACCATACGCGCATTGTATTGTATGAAGTCACGGCATTAAGTATCTTTCAAACATTAACATGTTCCCTTGGTTCTATGTCACTGTGAGATGGGTGTTAGAATCCTTATTTCATAGAGGATGTAATGGAATCTCAAAGAGATTCTTTGGTCATTTAATAATCAATAAGTTACTTAGTCAATAACCTTGTTGGACGTTAGGTGACACACTCGGCAGTAGGTGTCAGAGCATCTGTTCTAGTGAGGAGAGGTTATTTGCCCAAGGGCCTCTGCTAGTGAGTGGCACAGCTGAGACTTGAGTTCAGATCTCTGACACCCACTGCCTAGTGTAACACCTAACATATTATAAAGTTGTTTATTTATTATTAATTGACCAAAGAATCTCTTTGAGATTCCATTATGTCCTGATTTGATCAAGGAATCAAGATGCATGGAGATCCTTCTTCCTTTCACTGTTAAATCTAAGGAGTAGTTTCCATTGAAGGAATTAAAGAAAGAGGAGGATGGGTGTTTCAGGGCACGGCATATTTAAATTACGCGGTAGAGGTAGAGATGACATTTGAAGGCAGTATTTAGGACTTTGCTGTAGTCTGTGTATGAGATAGCCACCATCATTTCTTTCTTCTCTGTACGTGCAGGTCATTCCTCCTTGAAAGTTGGAGACTATTTTCTCCCACTCTTGCATTTGGGCTGGCCTACAGGCGTACTCTATTGACATATTGAGGGTTTGGTTCTAGGCCACCATGATAAAACGAATACTGCAATAAACCGAGTCACACAAATTTTTTTGGTTTCCAAGTGCATGCAAAAGTTATGTTTACATTACACTACAGTCTACCAAGTGTGCAATAACATTATGTCTAAAAACAATGTACACACCTTAATTTAAAATATTTTATTGCTAAAGAGTGCTAACCAGCATCTGAGCCTTCAATGAGTCATAATCTTTTGGCTGGTGGAGGGTTTTGCCTCAATGTTGATTTCTGCCAACTGATCGAAGTGGTCGTTACTGAAGGTTGAGTTGACTGTGTCAGTTTCTTAAAATAAGACAACAGTGAAGTGTGCTGCACTGATTGACTCTTCCTTTCACGAATGATTTCTCTGTAACATGCAATGCTGATGGATAGTATTTTACCCACAGCAGAATTTCTTTCAAAATTAGAGTCAGTTCTCTTAATACCTGGCACTGCTTTGTAAACTAAGTTTATGTAATATTCTCAATCCTTTGTTGTCATTTCAACAGTCTTCACAGCAGTTTCACCGAGAGTAGATTCTGTGTCAAGAAACCATTTTCTTCGCTCATCCATAAGAAGCAGCTCTTCACTTGTTAATGTTGTTATCCTGAGAAGACAGGACTTCGGCCACACCCACAACCCACACTTCTACTTTTAGTTCTGCTATTTCCACTACATCTTCCTCCACTGAAGTCTTGAATCCCTCAGAGTCATCCATGAAAGTTGGAATCAACTTCTAAATTCCTATAATGTTGATATTTTGACTTATTTCCAGTGAATCACAAATGTCCTAAAGGCATCTAGAATGGTGAACCCTTTCCAGGCTTTCAATTTACTTTACCCAGCTCCATCGGAGGAATCACCATGGCAGCTATAGCCTTATGAAATGTATTTCTGAAATAACAAGCCTTTAAAGTCAAAATTACTCGTTGATCCATGGGTGGAAGAATGGATGCTGTGGTAGCAGGCGTGAAAACAATGTGAACCTTGTTGTACATCTCCATCTGAGCTTTCAGGTGACCAGGTGCATTGTCAATGAGCAGTGATACTTTGAATGGATTTTTTTTTTTTTTTTGGAGCAGTAGGTCTCAATACTGGGCTTAAAATACTCAGCAAACCATGTTGTAAACAGATGTGCTTCCATCGAGGCTTTTTTGTTCCATTTGTACAGCACAAGCAGAGTATATTTAGCATAATTCTTCAGGGCTCTACAATTTGGGGAATGGTAAATGAACACTGGCTCCCACTGAAAGCCACCAGCTTCCTTAGCCCCTAACAAGAGAGTCAGCTTGTCTTTTAGCTTAGAAGCCAACATTGACTTCTCTTCTCTTGGTATGAAAGTCTTAGATTGTATCTTATTCCAGTACAAGACTGTTTCATCTACATTGAAAATCTGCTGTTTAGTGTAGGACCTTCATTAGTTATCTCAGCCAGAGCTTCTGGATAACCTGCTGCAGCTTCTACATAAGCACTCAATGCTTCACTTTGTAATTTTATGTCAAGGGGACAGCTTCTTTCCTTAAACTTCATGAATCAATCTTGTTTGACTTCAAACTTTTCTTCTGCAGCTTTCTCAGCTCAGCCTTCATTAAATTGAAGAGAGTTGGGGCTTCGTGCTGGATTAGGTTTTGGCTCAAGGGAATATTGTGGCTGGTTTGATCTTCCATCCAGACCTAACACTTTATTCATATCAGCAATAAGGCTGTTATGCTTTCTTATCATTCTTATATTCACTAGAGGAGCACTATTAGTTTTCTTCAAGAACTTTTCCTTTGCATTCAAAACTTGGCTAACTGGTGCTAAAGGCATAGCTTTCAGCTTATCTCAGCTTTTGACTTGCCCCCCTCACTACGCTTAATCATTTCTAGCTTTTAATTTAGAGTGAGAGACACGCGACTCTTTCTTTAACTTGAACATTTGGAGGCCATTGTAGGGTAATTAATTGGCCCAATTTCAGTATTTTCATGTTTCAGAGAGCTGGAAGGCCCAAGGAGAAGGAGAGATATAGGGCGACAGATGGTCAGTGGAGTAATCAGAACACACAAAAAATTTATCAATTAAATTCGCCTTCTTATATGAGTGTGGTTCATAGCATCCCAAAACCATTGCAACAGTAGCATCAGAGATCACTGATCACAGAGCACCAAACAAGTACAATAATAATGAAAAAGATTAAAATATTGCAAGAATTACCAAAATGTGACACAGAAGACAGGAAGTGAGCCAAGGCTGCTGGAAAAATGATGCTGATAGAATTCTTTGATGCAGGGTTGCCACAAACCTTCAACTGGTAAAAATGCAGTATCTGCTAAGTGCAGTAAAATGAAGTATGCCTATATTTGACCCAAACGACAATGGTAGAAGTGACACAGCACGACATTTGAAAAGTTATAAGAAGTTTTGCGGCTTCATCCCATGTCTCCTGGAATGCTTATGGAAAAATCCAGCTGCCTAGTTAGAAGTCTTGTTAAACTGAGGCTACCATACTGTGAGGGAGTTCCAGCTCTCCATTTGGAAAGAAGGAGATCCAACTTGCTCTCAGCTATTCTAGACATCTCAGCCCAGTCACCAGACACAAAATCCTTTTTTTTCTTTTTGCAATGGTTTCTTTAAAAAATTTTTTAAAATTATTTTATTTTATTTTTTTGTTGAAGTAGAGTCAGTTACGATGTGTCAATTTCTGGCGCACAGGACAATGTCCCAGTCATGCATATACACACATATATTCATTTTCATACTCTTTTTCATTAAAAGTTATTATAAGATATTAAATACAGTTCCCTGTGCTATACAGAAGAAATTTAATTTTTTAATCTGTATTTATATATAGTGGCTAACATTTGCAAGTCTTAAACTGCCAAATTTATCCCTTCCCGCTTCCTTTCTCCAAGTAACCATAAGATTGTTTACTATGTCTGTGAGTCTGTTTCTGTTTTATAAGTGAGCTCATTAGTGTCCTCTTTTTCTTTCTTTTCTTTTTTTTTTTTTTTTGATTCCACATATGAGTGATATCATATGATATTTTTCTTTCTCTTTCTGGCTTACTTCACTTAGAACGACCATCTCTAGGTCCATCCATGTTGCTGTGAATGGCATTATTTTATTCTTTTTTATGGCTGAGTAGTATTCCATTGTATAAATATACCACATCTTCTTTATCCAGTCATCCGTCAATAGACATTTAGGTTGCTTCCATGTCTTGGCTATTGTATAAAGTGCTGCTATGAACACTGAGGTGCATGTATCTTTTCGAATTAGAGTTCCTTCCAGATATATGCCCAGGGGTGGGATTGCTAGATCATGTAGTAAGTTTATGAAGTCTTTGAGTGGCTCCAGCTTAGCCACCATTGGACTCATGTGCATAAGAAATCCCAGGTAAGAACATGGCTATGCCTATCACGAGAACAAGTAATAGACAGATGTTTTAAGTCACTAATTTTGGGGACATAGCAGATAGTTGGAACAGACTTTAAAACAGTTTGATTTGAGCATTTGTTGATAGGTAGGGAATTTTTCAGGAGATACTTAAGGTTCTTTGAAAAAAATACTTGAAATTTAGCTATCATATTCAAATAGGAATAATTACCAACATAACTCATTCATTAAGTTCTTCCATATTGTTTCATTTATTCTGTTCCATTTCATCCATTCGACTTATTCACCTCTTTGAAGAGCATTAACAACCACCTACATGTGAGGCATGATAAATGTATTGTGGAAAATAATTATTTGTTAACTTCAACAAAATAATTTGCCTTTCTGAGTATTAAAAATCTCTACTAAAATGTTTAAATTAGTTCTCTTAAGAAAGGTGTATTTCTTTTAATAATAGGCAATAATTACTCTAGGTATTTTTTAAAAAAATACTTCAGCTCAAACAAAAAATGGAGTTTAGAACATAATTAATAAATCTCCAAGTAGTTTTCTTTATATATGGCTGTTTTCCAAATACAGTCCTTAGCAAAATAATCAGTGACAGTGAACAAGATTTATGTACCCAGTATACTGATTGCAACTGTGCAATTATTTACAGTTACAACCATTGTAAATAACTAATTGTCCAATAATCACATAATGTTTAAATCATAAAATCTTATAATAAAATATTAGCCATTAAACTGCCTAATATCTAACAGTATTTAATGATATGGGAAATGTTCACAATATACTAAGTGGAATGCAAATTTATTCTTAAATATAAATGTATAAATAGTAATTTGCCAAATGTGTATAAGAGAGACTGGAAAGAAATGCATTAAAGCATAAATGGTGATTATTGCTTGGAGCTGAGGATATAAATGATTTAAATTTTATCCTTTATACTTGTTTGGAATTTCCAGTTCTGTACAATAAGCTTGCATTACTTCTAAAATTATTTTTAAGTCATTACTTTATAGAAAGCTTCCATACTGTGATATGTATGCACTATTTTAGGTTTATTCTATTTAACTAAACATTTGCTGAATGCCTAGTATGTGTGTGGAAAGCACCGTGGTGGTGGTGGGAGAATGGTGAGGGAAACAATTTATAGGAGGATAAAATAGGGTCCCAGCCCCCAGATGTATTTAAAATCCAGTGGCAGAGACAGATCTTTTACAGACAACAAATGCCAGGCAATGATAATGTTACACAATAGTACACTGTACATCTCAATATAGCATGTTACATTGGCTTTAATTATTTTTTCTGTAATTTCCACCTGTCTGAATATTCAACATGGTAATTGGCATATATCAGACCCTCAATAAACCTTTGTACAAGAGATGAAAGGGAGGAGGGAGAGGACAGAAGAAGCGATATGGAAAGACCAAAGGATTATGTTTTAAATTTGAAATGTTGTATAATAATTAACAAGCTTAAAGAATATTTAAAAATAATTATCCAATAAGAAAAAGATCTAATATGACAACCTCTTTTTTTGTTAAATCAAAATATATCTGAGTTAACAAGTTTTTTTTTTTCAGTTAAGTTTAAAATAGAGTGGGTTGGTAGTAAAAATGACAGACTAACTCCATGAATGAAGAAAATAAACCTTTTCATATGATTTAATAACAAAGCTCATCATTATTAGAAACTTGGAGTATTAAAGTCTATGGACAGATAATTTTTCTAAATCCTTGTAAGGCTGAAAGATTGTTATAAATGTATTATTGTAAATATTCTAAAAATTAGTGACACAATTAACCTTTTAAAACAGAGCAAATGCAATTTTAAACCATAATAGAAGCGAAAATGAGTTTATGGCTATTAGTATTGATTTACTGATTTAAATGCTCTATTTACAGAGAATTTTTTTTTAGACATTATATACTGAATGCTGGATGCAATCAATTATTTTCTGTATATTTTATTTAATTACATTAATATTATATTCATACAGTCAAAAGCCTGTTAATGATGGTCATATTTTCAGCATTTTTTAATTTAAGAAAAAATCAGGGAGTAAATTTTCTTTTCAAAGACTTTTATAGCTAATTCACACAAGACATCTCTGAAAATAGAGATACTATCTCAGAGATGACAAATGTGTGGCAGTAGCTAGTGTCTGAATATTACACAGATGCCACTCATTTAGCAGAAATCTTATTAATTTTATACTTAGCTGTAATGATTCAGCATCAGATGGCAGAAATCTGGAAAGTCCCCCTCCTCCCCGCCCCCATGACCGCATTCATGCAGGCTCACTAAAATAAATATTTGATTTGAAAGTAGACCATTTAGGTAAATGGACACAGTCTATTTCTTCATGGTAAGGACTGCTGAGCAAATGACAAACCACAAGTGCCCTTAACCGAAGCTCTGTTCTAATGCATTCAATCTGTCTCAATCAAGGGCTCCCCAGGATTGCCATTAGACTGCTATCAGATCAACTCCTTCTGTTGACCTAACGTTCTGCTAGAAAAGTTTCTTCTCTTGAGAAGTCATTGACTTTTAAAGTTGAAAAATAAAATATATATTTCCTTGTAATCTCTAAAGTTGTTCTTTTTATGCTGGTGACAGGAAACAAGGACTTAAGACTTCATGTAATAGTCAAACAATGTTACGGAGCCTTGGAAGGGTTACATTAACCAGGGCCACCAGTTCAACCTTATTATTTTTTAGATGAAGAAGGAAAACTTGAGACTGAGAAACTCCTCCTCAAAAAAAGAGATCTTTTAGAAGGAAAATGAGTGGAAGCAAGTGTTGGCTTTAGTCTAGACAACCAGTGGAGGAGTATTTCCTGTTTAAAGCAAATGATGACAAATTAACATGGTAACAAACAGAAAGTTGTGTACTGACTTCCTGTGAAATTATTGTCCGTAGACAAGAACTGATGGGCCAAGCTTTAAAGTTGTGGTATGACTGTCCAGCCCTTTTTGAGGAAGAGTTCTTTAAAACATCTTCCTAACACTAAGACTGACTTCCCATAGTGAGCAACTTTTCTGGCTTTCTCTTCTGGGTAAGCATCACTTCTGTGCCTGATTATGACACCTACTGATTCAACTCTATTGGTATGCATTATTTTTTTTAATAACCTATTTTGTAAAAAATAAATCTACTATTTTTTTTTCCATTTCTGTTTGATTTGGTGGACTTTCTATTTTTCTCATGTAGAAGTTTTAAGTGAAATATTAAACTTATTGGGATTCAAAACATTAAACAGTTCTTGGCTTTAAATGATTTAAACTAAAACGAAAAATTTGATACCAGATATACCAAGGTATCTTAAATTGGTTCCATGTTCAAGCTCATAAATATTGCTTGGGGACAGACACTTCTTACTTCTAAACACATACAGGCACATGCAGCAGAAGAAAGGCAAGAGAGTATGGCAATCATGAAAGCAAAGTCACGAACTTGACCTTCTAATACCGAGAGAAGAGACTTAGCTACTGTCTGAAAGATTCGATTAATGCGGAGAAATAAACTCAATAACTCAGGCTGCAAAGAGTACTTTTAATTTTTATCATGTAGTTTAATTATGTGTAATGAACCATCCAGGACAAAGGACCATCTTGTGTAGACCCAATTCAAAAGCCTATATATATATATATATATATATATATATATACAATAAAACTTTCATTAAAAAGAAACAGTGAATAATGTGAGTAGATATGCTGCAGTACATCGCAGATTAATACCTAGCAGTAGCTGGTTGCTGAGGTCTTCATATTTTGGATAGAACTATGGAGATTTATGATACACCCTTATGGAGGATGTTATTGATAGTATATTTTTATGCAAGATAATGTCTCCTGGAATACTTTGACATATTGAGCTGTCAAAGTCCAACTTTATACAGCATTGCATCTTTCTTTGCCTCCTTCTCAGATACTTTCTTAGCATCATTGTTTTCCTCATGAAGTCCAGAGGGTGTTCTTAAATTTCTTTACTATTTATCTACCTAATTTAGGTGACCCTTTCCTACTGCTCTCAATCCCATAATAATAATTAACTTTTTTTTAGCCAGGGGTAGTTAAGAATGGAAATGAGAGGTAAACAGTTCTAATTATTTTTCAAGAGCAGTTTTGCTTTCAATTAATTTGGTAAAGCTCACCATTTATTGTATCTATCCATCCATATATCATCATTAGCATCATTATATTTATTATTATTCTTATTATCTATCTATCTATATCAATCATCATCATAATTAGCTATGTGACCTGTTCCTTAGCACGAAATTCTTCTCTCTCCTCACTTTGCCTACTTAACACCTGTTTAGGCTTCGAATTTCAAGTCTCTGCTCAAGTTTCACTGCTTTGGAGGAAACTTCTTTGGCTTGCTGCCGAGGTAAAAATCACTGGATTATATACATTCATACAGCACCACGTACCTCTCATTCATAGCTGAAACTTTCACAGTTGAAGTTTTATACTTGTTTGTGTAACTCTTTTATTAAGGGTAGGTTTCCTCTTTGGGTTTCAGGTACAGGAAGGCCAATATTGTGCCTGTGATTTGCTCACGATTGTATCCGCACTGCCTAGTTCAGTGCTTGGAACTTAGTGTGTTTTCAACACAGATTTGTAATAAATGAATGAATATAATTTTCATTAACTCAACAGGCTAACATAGTTGTTGGGTCATTTTATTTACACATTTTCACTTCTGATCAATCAAGATATGAAAAAGGATAATATATCTTGACAAAATCATAGTGCTATCCTGAAAAAAGTCTCCTACTATATATTAAAAAATAGGATTCTAATTATGTTCTCATCTTTGCTAAATTCTTTAATTAGATGCCCAACTGATCATGGTTTCTAAATGACAACAACAACAAATACGCTTATGGCCTTTCAGATTCTGATGAGCAACAAAATCTCTGGTATTTTTGTGAAAAAAAATTGTAGATTCCTGGACTATACTCAATAGCTTCTAAATTTCAATTTCTGTGACTAGAGTCTCAGCATTGTATTTTGTACAAGATGGCTAGGAATTTTTATACATCCTGTATTTCAAGAAAAACTGATCTAAAGAAAAGAGATTTGGATAAAAGAGTCAGAGGAATTTAATTGCAGTTCTGACTCCTTTATGTAAGAGATTTACTCAAGTTTCTGAACCTTGTTGATTTTCAGTTTCCTTACATTTAAAAAAAGGGGGTGATAAGAAGCAATAGTATGTCACTATTATGAGGGCTACATAGGGTAATGTATGTAAACATACTTTGTAAATAGCCACACTGGTTATGCTTTTAACTAACTCCATAACTTTGACAATGTCATATGATCTCACAATGCTTCTTTTTTTTTACCAGTAAAAATGAGAACCTATGCTCCACATTTGATTTATCAAAATAAATAAGAACTGATTTGAAAATGATTTGAAAAAGAAAAAAATGTACAATTATTTGCAGATTCAACAAACAATCTCTATCTTCATGGAGTTTATAACGCAATAGGTTTAAAATGATGCTGAAATGATAATGATTTAATGTGCACCTATCAGGTAGAAGGTAATGTACTAAATGTTATGTATTTTTTTCTCTAATCTTTACAGCAAATCTGATATTGACATCTCCTTTCCCACTAATGAGAAGACTGAGTCTCAGAAAGTGCAAATGACTCACCCAAGGGGATGTAATATTCCAATAGTGGACCTGGGGTTCAATTCTGATTTTTAATTGCATGTCTATCTGAGTTTTAACTCTATGCTAGTCATTACTAAACAACACTATTTCACATAATTCAACAGACAGAAAATGTAGATTTCAGAAGCTTAAAATTTATTATGAACAGGGGCAAATAATTTCTTATTGATTGAAAATGGATTTGGAGATAAGAATTTAGGAATTTACCCCTCATTACGTGGGTAGCCCTGATTAGTCTATGCCCATCTTGGCAATCTCACTTGTCCCTACTAGTGATTGGTTCAGGAAACTGGGTCTAAGCCAATCAATTCATAACAATCTTCTTACGATAGGTGCTTGCTCAGGAATAATCAGGTGGTCTACACTGGCAAAGCCAGATGAACAGATAGACATCTGTAGAGCTATGCTAGTTCTTTCTTCTGTTGTCTGTGAACATGGAAGCATTCAGCCTCTTTTATTCTTGGCAGTTTGCCCTTGATTACAATGAACTTGAGAGTAACACCAGCATTGTCGAGGATAAACTAGAGAGATGGAACCAACCTAGGTCCTTGAAAAATACTTGAGACACTGGATCAACCAATGAAAAAAATCTGTTTTAGCTTCCTGTCAAGAGAGCTTACAAATGTCCTTATTGTTTAGGCCAATTTGAGTTTGGCTTTAAATTACTTGCAACTGGACTCATCCTAAGATACGAAAGGTAACTGAGAACTCCTTTGTTTTATAAAGATTAAAACAGGAATGATTCCTTATCTATGCTAAGACTGGTTATATTAGCATAAACTTGAAAAGAGGATTTCCAACAATATCTAATTACTCCAAATATACCTCTTGGAATTGAGAAAGGACAAGTCAATGGGGAAAACTGAAAAAACAGCTGTCCAACTAGCAGCCCACAGCCAGACAGGCAAACACATAATATACGGAAATTACTGTAGTGGCTTAAAAATCTTACCTATGGGATAATCGAATAATCACTTTTGGACAGAGACTTGGGACATATTAAAGATGTGCTGTTGTAATCAATGAAGTCCAATGACAGTAAAATTCAACAAAGTATTGAAAATTAGAGAAAGACTTTTAGAGTAAAATTGGAAAATCCTGCTTTACAAATCCACGATTAAATATTCTATGTTTTTTTTTCATTATTACATTCATTAAGGAAAAAAAAAAACAAGACCTGATGGAGGTTGACCCACGATCTCACACAGACCTTGCTGTCTTCCAGCCAAGTGACTTAGGAATTCACTTTCGTGTATCTAGGATATGGAGAGTTCTTTAGATACTGAAGCTGGAAGGATGGGTTTTTCAGTGAATATTCCAAGAAAACAGTTCCTCTGGGCTAGTATTTAAAGATAAGTCAGGTGACTTGTGTGTGTGTGTGTCTGTGTGTGTGTGTGGCAAAGGGACTAAGTAAACAAATATGCCAAAAGACTGGGAAATTCAAGGCTTTTTTCAAGAGAGGGTTTAAATTTGATCAGACTAGTAGGAATTTATGTGGGGAAAAAGCAGGGTGAGGGAAGACCTTGAATTCCGGGACAGTGAGTTTGAACATTGTTATGTAGGTAATGGAGACCAGTAAATACTTTAAAATGGGAGGTGGACCAACACATTAGATTTTATAAAGGAAGAGTCAAGAGTGGGAATGAAATATTATTCCAGAATTTCATGCTAAATAAATTGGGAGAATAATAGTACAATAAAGGTGAAATCTGGAGGAGGGTCTGAGAAGTTTTCTTTCCAATTGAGTACAATTTAGTTTCATTGAAATGATTCTGATGAGAACACTGAAGTGCAGCAGCGGGAAGACGGTAGTTTGGAGCCTGAAGAGAGTTGAAAAGGGCAGGGACAGTCACTGTGAACAGTGAGACGGGGACTCTGAACAGCAGTATCACTGAACAACATTGAGAACTCACACGAAATGAAAAACGCGATTTTACAGCGTCTGAGTCAACATTGTTCTATTAGGTTCTTTATGCCCTGTGTTTGTGCACAACCAGAAACAGGTAGTTGAGTTTAAAAGCTGGCATGATGGATATCAAGGAAGTCAAGGATTTCAGGTAGGAATCGAATTAGGTAAAGCTGGTGACCTTACAAGTTAAGTGAGTCCAAGTGAAACTCAGAGGGAGACAATAAACATGGGAGGCACCTACGGCCATAGATTAAACCTACTGTCAGGGGTTTCCTGTCCCAAGTTATAGATCCAAATATACAGAGAAGAGCCTCCAGGGCACAAGTTAGGCCCTTCCAGCTGCAAATAGGGGGAGATAACAAGGTCCTGGCCCTCAGGGGGCTGACATTATCAATTGACATGCTCAGAAAAAAATCCCCTTGTGACATAGAATCTCAATGAGCACATACACCTTTTCTTTAACATTCCTATTTAATTTCTTTCCATATGCAGTTAAACCTCATTTTATTGCACCTCACAGATACTGTGTTTTTAACAAATTGAAGGTTTGTGGCAACCCTGCATCTAGCGAGTTTACTAGCACCATTTTTCCAACAGCATTTGCTCACTTCATGTTTGTGTCACGTTTTGGTGGTTCTTGCACGATTACAATAATAGTGAACAATATTCACTATTATTATATTTGTTATGACGACCTGTGATCTGTGATTTCTGATGTTACTGCCGTGACTCACGGAAGGGTCAAATGATGGTTAGCATTTTTTAGCAATAAAGTATTAATTAATGTATGTACATTGTTTTTTAGGCTTAATGCACACTTAAGAGACTACAGTACAGGTGTAAGCATAAATTTTATATACACTGGGAATCCAAAAAAATTTGTGACTCTTTTTCTTGTAATATTGGCTTTTTTTTGTGGTGGTCTGGAACCAAACCCACAGTTTCTCCAGTACTCCAGGTTGCCAGGTAAGCAGATGAATCATTCTTTGTTATTTGCACTTAGTTTTTAATATTTAGATTAACATTTCCTGTGGGAATGACTGTACGTGTGTGTATGGTGCCAAGAATAGGGTGGAGTGGAAGGTGAGAGTCATTTAAAAAATGCTGAGTGACTTATAGAGATGGAAGCACCAAATTTCAAATAACTATTTTGTGACTGCAGCCACAGGATACTTCTGAAAATCTTTTCCCACTACACCATTCCCAAATGCTCTGAGGATGCTTTGCGTATGTCTCTTGCAATCTGCCTGAGAAGATGATGACTTTTCTACTTCGATTGCAAGCAAAAACAAGAACTACACCACCTCCCATTTCACTGGGTTTGTTTTTCTGCTTATTAACATATTATATGACATGTTAATATCTTTAATATTACATGCTTATGATTATTGTTTAGTCAGTTACTACTCCATATATTGAACATTCTTCCCTGTTTATGTGATTTTTAAAATGTAATTATTCTCTTTAGGGAAAAGGATTACATATTCACTCATTCATACATTTAATAATTTGCTCAATAATATTGAGGAAATATATACTGTGTGCTAGGCTCTGGGGATTCAACAGTGAACAAGATAAACAAGGTAATTGCCCTTATATGCTTTACGCTGTAGGGAGGAGAAGCAATTGAACAAATGAATGAGATCATTTCAGAAACTAATAAATGCAACGAAGAAAATTAAGTGGGGTAAAAACCAAGTGGAGGAGAAGCAGGAAACAACAGACTGGGAGTTGAGAAATAAATGCTAAGAAGGAGCTAGTCAGCCACGTGAATATTATAGGCAGAGTTTTCCAGGTAGACAACATCAATTTTAAAAAAGCCTAATTGTCATGAGTTTGGCGTATTTGTGGAATAGAAGGAATTCTGGTGTCACTGGAGCAAAGCCAAGGAAGAGGTTAGAGGAGGATGACAATGTTGGAAAGGTCAGCAGGTGCCAGATGATAAAGGGATTTGAAGACAATGGTCATGAATTTGGATTTTGTTCTGAGTGTGATGGGGAGTCAGCTGGATAACACACAAGAAAACTCAAAGGAAAGAAGCTGTTAAAATCATAGAGCAAAGGTGTGATGGAAACCCTCAGGGGATGGTGAAAGGTTTGGGGGGAAAATCTATTTTAATTACTTAAAATGTATGAGCAAAACGGTTTTGATAACAAATGTAAACTGTGATGATAGTGAATCCCTTTTCCAATGCTGTTTTACTGTACTGTGTTGCTTAGCAGAAGTTGTCAGTGTAGTTTCCAAGACGGTGGACATTGGGTGCTCTGAGGATGCTCTTACCGACAGTGTGATGATTTTTCTATTTCTAATGTAAGCAAAACCAAAAATTACACCACATTATCAGTCTTATAAAATTGGAATTTCATGACATTTATCCTAGTTAGTTCAATTTGCGAACACCAGGTTGTCGCTGGAATTTTGACTCCTTGTGAGTTGGGAGCTAAAATGACTTGTGCCATTTTGAGCTGAAACATTTAATTACCAATGTGAGACTCTATCACTATGTTTAAAATATTTATTTAAAGAATTATTGTGTTCTTTCTTAGAAAAATACAAACACTTCTTGATCAATTATCACAAACTTCAGGGGAAAGGTGAATTAACCAACAATTCCAGGTAGTTAGGCAAGCATAAATATTTAATAAAGTATTACATGAGTTCAAGTTGTACACACTGCATATATTCCAATATATAAGTAATACTCTCCATCCATCGAAGGTGATCTTTCTGAAATGGAAAATAGATATTTGAGGGTCTACTGCGCAAACTGACAAGAATAATTAAAAAATAATCAATTTGTTTATTTAAAAGCTCAAGCAACCCAGACACTATCCTGAAATTAACTTTGTAAGCTAGTATTATACAAATTCTAAGAACAGATGAGGTGAAGAAATCCTGTAGGAAAATAGCATATGGGGTGTTAAAATATGCAAGGTATCACGCTTCTGCAAAGCTTTCTATAAATCCAATATTGGGTTTATTGTGTATGACTCATTATAACTCTGCAATGCAAATTAAAGCCAAAAACTAATGCATGACTATATGGACTTTTAAATGTGTTCATTCTCACTATTCATTTAGGAATAATTTATAGATATCCCTCTGACTTATTTTCCCAAATATTCCAAATGTAAATTTGGAGTTATTATTTCCAGAGACACATTAGGGCAGGGCAAACACAATTGTAAAGCCATTCTTTTTAAGACAGGTGCACCCTTGACAATACTATGGGGTAAAGTGTAAGTAGCAGATGTCCTTTAATATGTTTTTTTCTGAAGTTTAATTTTGCATCTGTTCTCATTTATAGTTGTTCCCCAGTATCTACCAGGGATTGGTTCCAGGACCCTCTCAGATACCCAAATCTGGGGCTGCTCAAGTCCCTTATGCAAAAAGGCATAAGACTCGCATATAATCTACACACATCCTCTTGTATACTTTATATCATCTCTAGATTAATTATAATACCTAATACAGTGTAAATGCTATGCAAATACTTGTAAATGACATGTAAATTCGATGTAAATAATTGCCTGCATGAAAAATTCAAGTTTTGCTTTTTGAAACTTTCTGGAATTTTTTTTCCCAAATATTTTCTATCCACTGTTGGTTGACTCTGTGGATGAAGGACCCGTTGATATGGAGGGTGGTTTGTATTTAGGTTTTCTTTCATGATTTTCCTTGATACCAACAACATGTTCTACAAGATATGTATTTGAGACTAGGGATGCGTTTGACAATCATGGAAGTGAACAAGAGTTGACAAACATGCACCTGGGGTCATTCATTTCATATTTTAACAAACTGAGCAAATCAGTAGTCCCCTTAGGACTTAAAAAGGATAAGTATTACTTCCTAAGTGCTTAACTTATTGGGCAATGGCCGAGACATAACGGAGAAAGAACTGTCTTAGTGGTTTCTTGATGGCTGCTGGCTTACACTCTTGAGGATTTTTACTCTACAACTGTAAGAAGACATTCATCATGATGCAATGTACCATTAAAGCTCGGCACAGACTGAAAAAGGGCTGCTGTCATATGGTGACAGTGAACTTGGTACAATCCCTGTGCCACCATCTAACTCACTTGGAGAAACGGAGACAGTGGGCTTGTGCAGAAGCACTTAAACAGAGCAGTCCTGGGGGCTGGATAATTTGTAACAGATGTTCTAAATAATGGATGGTTTACAGGGAGAGTGTCTGTAATGCAGACTATCTCATTCAGTTGGTATGATCGATGCTTCTTATTAGCTTGACTTAACATTCTGTGAACTGAGGTTGTGAGACAAATATGTGAGCTTTGATTTACTGATACATACAAATCAGGTGATGAAATGTCTCTGAAGCAGTGATTAGGTATTTCAGATGAAGTTTACTAATAACAGTCCTATTTCTGGAGTTGGCACAAAAGAAATAATTACATGAGCTAATAACCTCCTGAACAAAACATATAATTCAAACAGACTCGTTTCATGCCACAGTTTTCTGTGATTAATGTACACTAAAATTAACCAAATCAGAATGCTGACAGATGAGAAAGCCGACAATGTGGTATAGATGATTAACTTATTTGGCTTTGGGAAAAAATCCCTTTGCTTGAAATTTTGACCCGGAATGTTTAAAATTCTGACATAATTCCAGAGGGACTTGAAAAACCATTCATACTATTTCTTTTTAATTTTTTAAAAAATCAAAACATTTATTTCCCAAATACTTCCAAGTCCTTTAGTGTCCTTGGTGGTGGTTATAAAGGCTTTCTACTCGTAATTTTAATTTTTGCATTGCTTCATTGCCATCTAAACTAAAGACTATGGCGAAGTCCCATGTAAACATTCATAGAACGCACATTTCTGTTTTAGAAATATTGAACACTGTGATTTAAATAACTTTCATGACATATATTTGGTGCTCATTTTATGTGTTATCAAGCTGGTGACTTTGAGCTACACAGATAGTAATGACTGTCACTGATACGAGAACAGTACTCTTAGAATTATGACCTCTCCATTACAGCCTCATTTCCACATCTTTTCTAGAATGAAATACAATTTGTGTATTTCACTTTTTTCTTTTCACTCTTGGTGACTTTGTATAACTTAACGTCAAGCCCTTCAGGGTTTATTTCACATGTGGAAAATTCTCTTGTACACTAAGGCAGCTACTGCAGCTTGCTCAAGGATGGAGATTGCCACAGTGCAAATAAATACAATGCAAATAAATACACATTAATATAAGCAAGCCCCTTCTGGAAAGTGAGGCAAGGTTTCATTGACTCACTTAACTGACTATATACTGAGATGGCCCTAGTGGTGTTTCACAGTGTATAGTAGTGACAGTAAACCTGCAGCGAACACAATTACGCCAAGCCTATCAAAATGCCAGTCTGACCCCGAAGAAGGAGAGATAGCCAAAACGCTCCCAATTACCTTTAGAACGTATTATCAAGTTGTAACTGAACAAGATAGACATCGCAATCATAAAATTATTGAATATTTCAGTCAGTAGATAATCTGATAGGAGCGCCTGTTGGATAAATGTAGACCATTTTCCACTTATATGTACCATGAGGAACAATGATTTATCTCCTTAATCTTAAAGATTAGGGAAACGGAAATTCTTTCTCTGGTTGAGGATATCAAGAATAATATCTAGCGTTTACTGAGAAGCATTCTACCGTTTCAAATCTCGTTTTATTTTCCTATTAAATCTGCTAACTAGATATTATATCCCCGTTTCACAAATGAAGAGTCCATAAGAGGTAAAATGACTTGCCTGTGGTTATAGTTTACAGGCAAGTGTCAGAGTGAGATTCAAATCCTGGCCTGGGTTATTTTTATGATGCTACATTGTATGGGCTGAGTAAACTGTCTACTATCACAGCCATTTTAAACAATTTGAGTCATTCTTAAATCGGGCTACTTGATTCAACTGACACTTACTGGGCACCAGCTGTAAACCTGGTCCAGGGCTAAGCACTTCAGCTGCCTAAAGAGCTTGCTTTTCCAAACGCAGCACAAATAGAGCAGATCTTTCTCCATTACTTTTTGCACACCTTGACTTTATGCAATTTTATTTTCTTACACCCTAACAATTAACCTGTCAGCTGTCACTTTTATAGCTCGGCTTTTCATTACCTGCCCACTTTGAATCATGTAGAGGTTATCCACTATTTTAATGAACTGTTTTTACAAAGATAGGAACTAATTTTTCCTTTCCTTCTCAGTTTTTAGGTACTTCAGCAATGTTCCAAGAGTGTCCAAAGGTAAAATCTACTGGTGTACTCAGTCGATAACATAGAGACCCACGTACCCACGAGTGCCAATTTTTATATATACTGTATCAAATTAGATTTTCTCATACATACCAAGCAATACACTTCACACACTTCAGTTTCAAAAAATAAAAAAGAGAGACATCTATTTGAAAGATTGTTTACCAAGAACGAGTCACTTGCTCTTTTTTTTTCCTTGGCATTAACAGACATCATCTAGTGTTCAGTTTTCCTCCCTACTCGTTCACTTCACTTGCTCTAACTCATTAGAGAGCTAATTCCCTTTGTAATTCTAAATTAAGGAGTAGTGAAATGGAGACATTACCTTTGCCAGGTGTTTGGGAGGACAAAATCCAATCTGCAGTAAAAGTCGGCAGAAGTTTCTTCCGATCAATGTTAGCTCTCTCTCTGTTCAGTCTGCAAGGATTTTGTGTTGTTTAAATGAAGCATCATTCAGAGACCAGGCTACAGGTTGTATTGTGTTACACAAAATCAAGAAAATAATTAAGAATTGAGTATTTTGAAACACAGGTTGAAATAAAACAAGATTTTGAGATATACACTAAAATGAACTTACCGATTTTCTATTGTCTTCCTTGGAGACGTGACCAGTCATTGGGTTGACATTCAGCAGAACTTTTGGTTGGAACTTGGGTTCCACATTTGGGTTATCAAAAAAGGGCCACATAGTATATATATGCCCTACAAGACTGTGCACTCTAGGTTTCACATGAAAACAAATTACTGCCCAATACTCAAAAGACATGCTAAAACAATGTAGGTAACAATCACAGAAAACAAGATATACTCAGGCAAATAAAAGCTCAGGTTTTAGAAAGGACTGGTGGTTGGGTTAGGCTATGTCCATACAAAGTATATGAAAGCGAGCAGTAGAATGATGTTTCCAAACAACTCAAACAAACAAACGAACAGACAGATAAAATATACTTCTGACATTTTACCTAAGTACTATTAGTGAGTTTAAGAATGCCCTTCAGAACATCATTTTTTTTATCTGTTTGTTTTGTGTTGTTTTGTTTCCATGACTCTTGGCATAATTCACCCGTAAGAAGGTGAGAAATGATGGATATCGAAGCTTTGACAGAACAGCAGCAGCAACTGGAATGAAGGTCAGTCACTATTTAAAGCAACTGGGAATCTTGTCCTTGCCTCGTAAGTGGGGCAATTGGAAGAAACCTTAAAATGAGAGAATGAGGAGAGATCATGCAAAAAGGGGTCTATTGTTTATTGGTGCTTAATATTCCCAGGAGCATTTTGTCCAGAAGCGATTTCTTTCTTTCTGTCAAAACCGAGAGTGTTTGGATAAGAAGCCTCAGAAGATGTCCTGAGAAAAGAGCCATGAGAATTTGATGTTTTGGATGATTGACAAGACAGGGGGTCAGAAGAAGTGCAGACTTGTCGGTAGGCTAGTGGCCATGTAGCCAAGGTGTAAGGTAGAAGGTGGTGATCAGTGATGTCAATCAGGCTGGGTCACCTTGCCATGGGGTCCAAGATTAGGTACTTCAGAGGACTGGAGAGCGTGACGCCTATCCTTGGCGGCAGAGGAGAGTGAAAATGTGATGTACTCTCAAGCTGATGTAGAGTATTGTCTGTTCTCCTTCTCAGCTTAGCAAGTGACTACGTGCCCTTTAAACCAGCTGATACATCAGCTCCTTGATAAAAATTCTGTGACTCTTGGCAGAGCTTCTTACTTCATTCCCTGGTTTCTCAAAAGACTCTGTCTTTTCTCTTTCTTTCTTTCCCCATTTCCTTCTTTTTCTTTTTTTCCCCATTTCTTTTTTTTTCCTTCCTTTCCTTCCTCCCTTCCTTCCTCTCTTCCCTGTCCTTCCCTTTTCTTTCTTCCCTCCTTCCTTCCACAAGTATTTATTACTATTTTTCAAGAACTAAAATGTGTCAAGAACTAAGTATGTCCAGGGGATATAGTGATAAATAACATGGAAACAATCTGGCAATTGATGATGGAAGCAGTATAGGAATATAAAATACTTGCTTTGAAGTCAGTCTGCCTGAACTCTGCTCTCTACTCCTCCAATTATTAGGGAGATATTTGACAAATCCTAAACCTCTCTGAACCTTACTTTCCTTATTGCAAATTGGAACTAAAAATGGTATCCCTCTCATATTGTTTTTATATGACTCTCTAAATGGATAAAATGAAATAATTCATACAGAGCCTTTAGCACACTACTTGGCATATAGGAAACACTTAACAAATGTTAGCTGTTTTTATTATTATTAATGGAGATTATGATCAGAAAGCAAAATGTGCCATTCATATATCTGTAATAGCACTCCTTATATTACACTTGTAAATAGATGTGTTGTTTCAAGTTAGGGACATAAGTTGTTCATGGTTAGCTGGTTCTTAGCACAGTGCCTTGCATATTGTGTGCTCTATAAATGTTTGATGACTAAGTATTGAATGAATGAGTGGAGAGTGAGCAAGGGCTGGAGTTAAGCAACCTGCCCAAAGTCTCACAACCAGCAAGAGCTTGTGGGGCTGTGAAAAGGTCTGTTTGACTTCAAAGTCCATGCTTTCCTTAAGATATTGCACGACTTTTCATAGATTACCCCTTACCTCTCTTTACCTACTGTGATTTGGTTATTACACCCATCATTCCACTGAATTTCCCCTTGCCAATGTCTTTGATGTATTTCAAACTGCTCAAACCAGCGGTGTCTATAGGTTCCTGTTTTAATTGCATTTGACAGTGTTGCTATTTCCTCCTTCCTGAAATCCTCTTTTCTTGTCCCTATGGCTTGGTTTCTTTGACTTTCCTCTTAGCTGCTCCCTGTGTCTGGCAGCTACTTCCCAGTCTTCGTTGCAGATTCCTCCTCCTCTTCAACATTAGTGTTTCTGAAGGTTCTATCATGAACTTTTTCCCCTTCTGATTCATCACACACTGTCTCCGTAATTTCATTCCCATCTGATCATTCTCAAATCTACATCTCAGCTTGAGCGTTTTCTCTCCTGAGTGCCACAGTTATAAAACTATTTGTGTACTGAGTTTTTCTCTCTGGAGACCCTCATCTGAAATGCTCTTCCTTGACCCCCTTGCTTCTTTCTTTATCTTCAAGATTGCATGAAAAGCATGATCATTCTTCATTAAGATGGCCACATAATTTATCATCTAAGACAGGACAATTTTGAGAGAGAAAGGGCCTCATTAATAATTACTCTGGCACTCCAAGTGTATCTTGGAACTGTCTTGGTCTAACCAGAATGTATGGCCTCCCTCCCATTGACCACTCAATTAAGCATTACACCTGGCACTCATCCTTGCCTCCTCCTTCTCATTTTTCACAGCCAGTGAGCCACAAAGTGCTGTAGATTCTCCCTCCTCATCTTTTGAATCTGTACGTTCCTTTTCATTGCCTTTTTTCAGACCCTTTTTCTTTCTTGTCAAGATTACTACTATGGTCTCCCATTTAGTTGTACTCTCCTCTGAAACATCCTCTGCAGTTTTCAGAATGTTCCTCTTAAAGTGCGTATCTCCTCACGTCCCTTGCCTGCTCTGGTCCTTTGATGGAGATACAAGTTCAGTTCTTTCCCATGGCATCAGAAGGCACTGATGTCCCAGTCCTGTCTCACCACTTCTCCCTCTTACACACTAGAACTGTCCTAGCGTATGGTAGGTACTCAGTAAACAACAGATGAAATCAGCATTTCAAACATAACCTTGCACACCAAGAACTTACTTCAACAAGTTTACATAAATGGGAAGTAATAGTAAACGTCATTTTTATATCAGGATGGATACGTAAGAAGAACAAGTTAGGTCTGTGGAACAAAATACATAGTGAAATGTGATCACCTTACGATTTGTGACTCAAAAATATGTGTGATATAAAACTCAGCTGATTAGATTCTTTTAAATGGAAGAATGACATCAGAGGACATATTTCAAAATAGCAAAATGCTCCCCAGAAAGTCTAAGTTAACTGAATAAAATATTAGTGCCTAAAAAAGAACGTGGCTTTCAGCAAGCACTCAATATTTGTTGAATGGATAAACACAAGACATTTAGTCTCCACCAACTGGTCGTCTGTATATAATGACAATTCATTTGTTCATTTATATGTAACTGTTTCAGTCATTTTGGTCACTGAAGTCATTTCAGTCGACTATGACTTCAATGAACCAAAATAATTGTGGTGCGGGAAATCCAAACACATAATTGACCAAAAATATTACTTTTTAGTCAGTTGCTAAAAAGTTTCACAGGTTAGCAAGCAACCATATGAAAAGTACAAGAGAAAAGAAACTAAACTGCTGTGCAGGGTCCCAGAGAAATTTTATATATGTCAATCAAATGAATTAATGAAGAAAGTGTCTAAGCTAGAAATCCAAATGATTGGTATAAGTTATTTAAAAAGTCTTAATCAATACTGGTGGTAGGTAGTAGTGATCTAAAATTTCTACAATGATGGAAGATAGTCTAATAAGACACTGCATGAATGAGATTAGGTTTTCTTCAAGGTGAGGACATTTTATCATTTTATATCTCTATTTTAAAGAATTTTTAAATATTAGAAAAGCAAATATATTAACAATACTTTCTTTTCTGCTCTAAAACATGAATTATTTGTAAATTTGTTTACTATTGATATTAATTAACATTAAAAATACACTGAAAATATTTGTCATTGTCTTTTTGATCCTCAAATACCAGCATAATGTCAAACCCAGCTCTGCTTTTTGTGGCTACTTGCTGTTTTTCTTTTTCACTAGAGACTCTTTTGCGTCTGACATTACTCCACCCTATGAAGGCTTGTGCAACCTCCAAGTATGTCATTTCATATTAGTTCAGTGGTGGAAAAGAAAAACCATGCCAACTCTATCTTCTGAAAGATAATTATGCTAAACACTTGTGCATTTGAAAGCTTGAAACTTTTAAGAAGTGGCCAGATCCTAAAGATAGACATTTCTATCAATTTGGAATCTACATGGTTCCCAAAGGTAAGTACTTTGAGAGGGACAAAGATAGAACACATTTATATTGCTTAATTCTCAAATCTGCATGTATTAGAAATATGTTCAAGGTTTTCACTGAGCTTGAGTTTCCCTTTGTACTAGGAAAAGTGATAATATGTACTTGTATCTTTCCAAGGGCAAAAGGGGAAAAATTCTCAAAATTTCCTTTCTTGCTGGTGAGAATTACTGAAAATTATAGCTTGGAGAGAATTTGGAGAGTGTTTAATCAAAGATTCCAAATTGGTTTCCATCAGGAGGTAACTGGTATCTTTTGGTTACTTTCGACTATTTGAAAACAAAACAAAACAAACCAAAACAAAACAAAACAAAACAAAACAAAACAGACAAAGCTTCACAATTGACTAAAATGTGAAGTCTCTTTTGCTTTTGGCTGGAGTTAAATCACCTAGTTTGGTAACACCAGCTACTCCATGATGAAAGATTTTGGGGAAAAATTAAAATTGGAATATGAATTAATGATTACTTCAACACAAACAAAATCTTTCAAGACATAAGGCTCTTGAAGTAGAACGAAAAGATCTTTTGTGTAAAAAGCCAATGAAACCTCTGAAGAGGCCTTAATAGACTAATTTTCTGCTAATCTTATAGATGAAAAAACAGATTTAGGCAACTTTGTTATAATCGATCTCATCCTTTTGCTAAAGTCCTTTTGTTTCTGTAGATTTATACGTAATTTAACAGCTGTGCTGGGCTGGCTTCATGGGCGTTACTTGTGCGGTCACACAGGGTCCCTTTCTTAGAAGGTCCCCATATTTGGATTAATGCTTTGGTTTCACCGTCTTGAAATTCGTATCAAGTTTCAAACAAGGGGCTTTACAGTTTTATTTTGCACTAGGCCCCCCAAATTATTTAGCCAGTTCTATAGCTATGCCTTTGTCTTTTCCTAGCATTTCATTATTTCCCCTAAAAGACTGTAAGTTATCCAGGGAGCTTTCTCTTTCGATGTTTTTCATCCCATTCTCAAAGATGCCTCTCCCACCAGTGGACAAGTGAACACAGAGCCACACGAAGGCTGAGAGCATGGAGTACCCGGGAGAATTCATCTTTCCATTCCAAGGGCCCAGCTCAGTGCCTGATACAGAGCAGGTACCGGATGAAGGAGTGAGTGAATAAATTAATAGCAAATTATCCACAAATAATTGTTGACTTATTTAATTGACAAACAGTCAGATTTTAATAATTTTACTTTTGCAGTGAAACTGTGACAAGGTTGATTAGGAGAGATTAAAGGTACAATATTCAAGGGAAAAAATTTATTGTAATGAATCAGTGGAATTGAATTGATAGAGAGTTTAAAGTAAGTAAGACTGAAAGACAGGTTGAACTCCAGGTTGGACAAGAAGTGATGGGTGGAAGGAAGGATGGATAGTTAAAAGCAGTTAGATATTTTTCAACAAGTTACACCCTGAGGTGGACTCTTTCTTCTCAAATTCAATTTAATACACATCAGATTCATCTTGAAAGTTATAATTCAAGAAATAAAAACTTGTCCAAGCTTGGGGAAGGAAGGGTCTACAGGTTGTGTTTTCAGAAGGAACCAAGAGATTATTGATTCTTCTTTGACTCTCCCAAGAGTTTCTTGATCTATTGTTTTGCATTAATAAACAGAGTAAGGTGAATTAAAGAACTTGCAAGAAGAAGTGAATTTTGTATTGTTTCTTCTGTCTCTAGGCAGAATAGACAGATCTCATGCTCTGGTTCCCAGTTAGCATAGCTGAACACATTTTAGCCTTTAAACCATAATGGTTTCCTACCCTTATATTCTCTTTGGGAAGCGTATTTACGACAGTCAGTTTTGTAAAATATAACAACAAAAAACTAACATTCCTTTTCTATAGTCATCCATATTATGTTTTATCACCTCTAGTATTGCTTGGGAGTATCAGTTCTTTTCAAATTGTGTACCCCCCTCAGTGAAGTTATCACATAATGGCCTATCTCCGTTACCCTGGAGCATGTAATATGGTTCTATCCATCTTTGAAGAGGTTCCCAACAGCATTGCCTAGACTTAGCTTTCTCTACTGTTGCTGCATCACACTTGGGCAAGTGACTTAAATTGTGCACAGATGTCCAGGTGTGGCTTTAATTTCTTTTTATATTCCAGCAAAATAACTTATTTTAACATGTTCGTTACTTCTATTATGGCTTCCAAATTATGCATGGTGCTGTTACAAGGCTGGTTCACTGAATATTAAATGTGTGAGAGCAAGCAAGCAATTTTATGCTTCAGATGATTATTTATGGGAAAATTCAACTTTTGGAGGATGATAATAGTGGTGGAATAGAGGTGAATAATAGCATTGACATTCACAAGCAAAATAAAGCAACGGTGGAAACTAGCATCTGGGGGAAAGATAGCTTTAAAGCAGCTGAGCAGGAAGAGAAGTAGGGACATCACTAGTCAGGAACACTCAGATTCTAAACAGGCAATGAAGAGATCTTGGGGCCACGTACACGAGCTCCAATTTAGGGTGCTTGTGGCATCAGGTGAAGAGTTGTAGGATTTGGTGAGATGCAAGGAAGAATTTCATAGACGATCTCTAATGGGCAAAGAGATGATCTCCCAGATTGATCTAGGAGAATATAGATTTTTAGCCCCCTGAATCTCCACTGAAATAGAATTACAGTTATAAAAACATATTCGTAGCCACCCAAGAATGTTCCTCATTCTCAGGATTGAGCAAAGTGAACTGCTGAGGCAATCCAATGATGGCATCCTATAAGAAGTATAATGAAATTGTCTCGACTGTTCCCATGTTTATGACGCACTCAAATAATTGTACTTGAAGGATTCTGCTGCTGGAATTGTAGCCATTATTAGATAGAAATTTCATCTAGAATGCGCAGCTTTGGTCCTGTGGCCTGTTCTTTTAGAATGCCCTGAGTTTACAAACCAACAAATTTAGGAGTGAGGGAAAAAATTGGGGGTAAAACTATTTTGAGTTTTATTTCAAATCCAACATTAAAACAGTAATATTCAAGTAACCAAGTTCCATCAATTGCCAGGAACTGTTAACTTACAAAAAAAAAAAAAAAAAGCCAAAAAACAGTAAAAATAAAAAAGAACCAGTACACTTAGTTCAGTTTTTAAATCTAAGACCAACCAGGCAGAAGAGGCAAGCTAGTTTTACTAATTTTAGAAAAATAATGCAAATATATAATAGAAGATTGGTGACTTGCTCAAACTCACTTCAGATGAAAGCTCGAGCTGAATGTTACATGAATATTCAGACAATAGGAACCTGTTTGAAATCGTTAATGAGTGTAATTCCAAATTTATGCATTTTATCATTTCCTAGGCATAAAGCCAAGGGCTAAAGGAGCAGAACACAAAAAAGCCAAGCCTGAATCATGTTCTAAACCCTGTTGAGTTTAATTTTACTCACAAAGCAGAATGATAGTTTGCCAGTTATGTATGCCCCTCGCAGCCCTGTAAAAATACCTGGTTTCTTGTTACCAGCCTCTAAATTGTGTTATTCATTTTGAAAGCTCCAATTTGAGGAGCATCGTTCTAAATTACTAGGCAAGTGCTACACAATAAATACACATAATCTAAAGCAGAAGAAGAAAGCAATTTTCTACAAATTTTGACTGCAGTGTGGAGTGTGCAGTTCCATAAGCCTTGTAACTTTGAAAGGCATAAAGGAAAATTTTGCACTAAATGAAATATCATGAGAGGATGAGCACTTTAAAAACTGGATGTTTTATAACAGGGCAGTACAGATACACATTCTGGGTATCAATTGGGAGAAAAGTTCAAATAACCTTCTGAATAGAAACAAACACACACACACAATGAACAAGCTGCCAGTCACCCAGATACACACGTGTTTCAAAACAACATTTTACGTGGACCCGTGGCAATGCACGACCCCAAATGAGTAAACTGTGGGTGATACACACAACTAGAACAAAGAAATGAAGACGCTTACTACAGCCCTTATATTTCCTGCTCAAGCTCTTTATAGCATTAACGAATTCTTAAAAATTATAATTGGAAAACACTCCAAGTGGATAAGACAAGTGAACCTGAGATAAAAGTTCTTGCTAGGAATTGTGAAATTCTTATTTGCAGAGCTCATGCAAGGGGTCTCAGCATGCAATATTGACACCATTCAGAATGCAACTGTTAAAGCTCAAACAGGGAGAGGTGGGGTTCTGGTAGTGTTCTAGTTCATGTCTTAAGTGGTAATTTCATGGTGTGTTCACGTTGTGATTTTGAGTTGTACGTCCAGATACCTATGATTTGTGAAAATTTCTGCAGGTATGTTGTAGCTGTAGTTGGATAAAAAAACCAAGGGAAAAGAAAGAAAGAAAAAAGGAAAAAAAGAAAAGAGAAAGAGGTAAAGTAGAAGGGAAGGAAAGAAGGAAGAAAAAATCTATGCTAGGAGTTGCATTTCCCATATTGAGGAATAAATAATGTGCTAAAGGAAACTAGCATTGTAGTCACTTACTTAATTCAAATAAGATGTAGCTTTTTAGGGTTGCAGAACTTAGCAGCCCGGTTCCTAGTGGGAAACCACTTAGCCGTCATTTCCACACAGAGAGGCTGTGTGTTGACATTTTCAGACGTTTCAAAAAATCCCTGTCACTTAACAGTTGCAAATGCCACCATATTAGGCATGCAGTTTTCCTGTTTTGGGAAGCAGAACTTAGAACTTAGTGGAGGAAAATAAAATGCCTACGGGTGCCACTAGCTTTGCATCTGAAACACACACATATATGCACACAAATACATTTTGTCTCGTTGAGTCCCAGTGTCCTTGTGACTCAAACTGTTCAAAATTTCTGTTTGGCAGTAAGTTGGTTAAACTGCCTAGTGACCACTGGTTACTAAAGGTGTTTTGGACCCTGAGGTTGGATTCTGTAGGGTTTGGCTGTTTCTAAGGAGCAGTTTTCCATGTAATCGTTTCAAAGGCAAAAGGTTAGGCAAAAATGACATATACTGTAAAATCGAAAGTAAAATGCACAGTACTGATGTGCTCAAAGTCCATGCATTCAAATTCCTTTGTATGATAATTTATGGTGATCATGTCTTCAGACTGCACTATTAGCATACTCACCCCTAACAAGAAGTTCTGCCTCATCTGACACACTGTCTGCTGTGGTCTGTACCCTGCAGCCATATCTCCCAGCATGCATCAGAAGGATGTTCCTGATCATTAAATCTGCAGAGGATGCTTGCTGAAAGAGGGATGAAGTGCCAGTTTAAAATGTTGCAAATCTGCCTAGTTCAAGGTGGTTTAAGGGGAACTTTGCATAATCAGTCAAAGGGCCCATTTGCGGCCTTACAATTTATATGACAACAATTCAGAAATCAAACATGCCCTTCTTCGAGGAACACACGGAAGCTATGTTTTCCACAATTGCTAACAAAGGGTTTGAACATTTAATATCGCATATAATGATTTAGCAGCTACAATATTTAAGAAATATTTAAATATGCACAAATTCATATCTTTAAAAGTATAGGGAAAATAATCTGTGAGCAAAAAGTATTGCTTTGCTATTCAGAGACAGGTCTATTTTTTGTGGCAAGAAAACAGTATTAAAAGGAATAACAGCTGGTGGAAATGAATTATGAGGTGACAGTAGTCAAAAGGCTATCTTGCGTGGCTGTATGAATGGCTCCTTTTGTAGGTACACTGTGGACCACAGAATGAGGTAGTGCTTGGGTAAAAGATTGCTGGTCCCAGTGTGTCTTTACTTAACAGAGATTTATTCCTTCCATAACCACCGCCATCAGGAGTAGGGTCGGCCTGAATCTCTGAATGCTTAATCATTCCAATTGCAAACACAAAGGAGGCTCAAATCACCTGATCGTCCCTAGGAGCCCAGTGGTTAGAACACAGTTGAAGAACACCCATAGTTAAGGAGATCCGTTTAACACCAGGGAGAGTATCTTTTAGATGTTTCAGTTCATGGGATCAGTGACGATCCTACATGTTAGAATGACTGGTACAACTTTTCATCACTCAAGCTTGCCTCCCATTTACCGTATCAGGAAGGACAGACTTCCTTTTTCACGAATGTGTAAAGACCTGATATTTACAACAACTCATGAGGTACTTTTTTCCAGATAATGACATAGCAAAACTCTCAATATGCTCTTCAGTTTCCACGTTGCAATCAAAAACAATTCACTGGAATGAGAGTACATGCATGCAGCTTGAAATGACATCTTCAAAGAACTCAACACTTCGCTCCAACAGTATAGTTAGGCACATGAAACAATGTTTAATGCAAGCCATAGAGAAGCACCCCAGGTTAGAGATCTTTTAATTTTTTTGATGGAATGGATGAAGTATCTTTAAAAAATCATGTATTTGTCCTTAGAGGACAGTGTCCTGATGAGTCTTTAAGAGTTTAGTTGTTCACTTTTATTTTGAAATAGAACAATGGACTATATAAAGATCATGAAAGGGAGAATTTCTATAAATCCTTTGGATTCTTTTTTTTTTCTTTAGCATTCATAAAAAGGGTGAGAAGTTATTGCAAGTTTTTAGCCTCTCAAATGATGTGTGTTTCTTTGAATCACTTAACTGTATACTACGTTTGAGGTCATTTCTTTCTGGTGTTTCATTTGTGTGGGTTTTTTTTTTTTTCCTTCCTATTAGTCTTATGATAGGAACTTCTAAGGGTATTGAGGTTTTTCTCTCATGAAATAATTGTTAAGACATGGTCCAGTTCAGTCATTTACAAGGGAATGCTTCTTGGTGAGAATGCATTAAAATGTCATAACAATTACTACAAGGAATGTGATATTTATCCAGTGATTGTCCCCCTCTGCTAATTCCTTCGGTAAAATTGTTGCTCTCAAATTTTATTTTCTCATCTGTAGTAGACTAAGTGCTCACTTCTTTTACATCCAAAAAGGAAATTTACACTTAAAATCTTTTTGATTTAATATGGGGAAACAAAAGCAAAGTGTAAACATCATAAACTATAATTCAGTTTCAAATCTACATAATATAAATGAGTTCAATATATTTACTACTTTATATACTACAGGTCCATCTCAGGTATGAAAATCTCCTTTTCCCCATGGATTTCTAAGATGCTCTCCTGACAGGGGACTCAATTAAATTAAACAAGAATCAATGTGCACACTATGGGCCCAGTATGAGACCTCTGTTTAATGGAAAAGCCCAAGAGAGGCCCAGAAAGTTAGATGACTTTATTAGTTCCAGAAGTAGCGCTTCTGAAAGATGGCCCTTGGAGTTTTTTGGTTTATTTTGTTGTTTTTTAAATTTTCTTGTATTTCAGTTTCACAAAGTGATTGGTGGTAGTTTAACAGCAGAAAAAGTAATGATTTTAAGTCATTTTTCAGACTTACATTTTTGAAAAAAAAAAATTGCAAAATCACACTTCTGTGATTAAATCATTGATTGTCTTATTTTCCAGGCCCTTTTCTTCCCAAATAAGTGATTCCTTTTTGTCCTGGACAAGTCTTAAAACCGTTGTCCTTTTTGTTGAATTATAGTGAAAGAAAAACTTAATGGGATTAAGAGGAGACTTCACTGAAAAATCACACAAAGGTCCAAGGAATTCAGGACAGTGAAGTATACATTATCTTTTCCATGTGGTTCCTTTACTTGGGTCCTGCAATTAATAATGCGCAGTGCTCTGTGAACTCGCAAAAGGTCCAACACCATCTAATAGGAATAAAGTCTGCTACTGCGTATCGGTTAATGCCAAGACTATTTGAGGAGCTGAAATGGTCTCATTTGGGGCCCATTCCTTCTCTTTTGGATTATATCTGCATTATATTTTTACAATTCTAAACAGGGAAGATTAAAAGTAAAATGAATGAATTGTGAACACTAAACCTAAATTACCCTTTCAGAGATTTACCGATCTTTCAAGAGCAGTAATGAGAAGAATTCATGTGGGAGCCCATTATCCTTAATCTCAGCCCACGGTACGCAGTTCCTGAGAGAGAACTTCCACAATTTAGTGCACTTTTAATGAAATGGTTACTTATAGCAGATGTTTGCTTTCTTAAGCTTAAACCTCATTTTCACTTTTTTCTCTCTTAGGAATTACTCTCTCTTTTCTTGTTTTCTTTGACACTTGCTTTATATCCTGCCTTTTATTTGCTGCTTTTTTTGGCTCCACGAACAAATTGCATTACATGTTGCTTCCAAAGAACTTTGCTACAACCAGTGCTTGACACAACGCTCCAAGCACTGTCACCTAGCACAGTGCGTGCCACAGAGTGGGTGTCCTATACACAGTCGTTGAGTGGATGAATCAACGAACGCTCTTTAAGAGGCTGTATGTTCACTCGCTGTGAGAGCAGCAACAGAGCTAAGTCATTCACATCTCTTGGTTACTAGTCTTTCGTTGCTAGATTATTGTACCTTTTATTTATGACTCGGAAGTAATACCGGAAATGTCATCCCTCCATTCAAGCTCAGTCCTTTATTGGCTTTCTCTTTGACTAAATGTCCCCCTCATTCAGCATAAGACTCCTAGTTAAGACTTCCTAAAGATGGAAGCACATTTAACTTGCTGTTCAATGTGTCTATTGACTCTCGCTGCCTAGAGGGTGAAGTCCAGTCTCCCTATTTCAACAGAAGGCTCCTCAGAGCCTGAGTCCACCTGCTGCGGCCGAATCCCGTGTCTCTGTAACCCTGACCTCACGTTTCTTCATACCTGGGAATACTTCCCATGACTCTGCGGAAGACACCTTTAGACACAGCTCAAATGCCTTCTCTTTGTAAAGCCTGGCTGCGTTAGCTCTGCCGCTGTTCAGTTTCGCTTCATTAGGACTTTGCTCATGTCTCTGAACTAGCACTCGGCATTCTTGGAAGTCACCCCCCAGGTCCTCTCCGGGCATTCCCAGGGCCGGGCTGGGCACCAGGGCAGCTGGTGGTCATTGGGTGAACTAATGAAGGCCTGGATGGCTTGTTTTCTTCCTTCTTCCTGCCCAGCAGTACCTCCTCCTCTGCCTCCTTTTTCTCCTAAAGAAATGAGGAAGGGAAATACGAAAAGGCTACGGCTACGAGTAGAGAATGGTACTGAAGGAGTATATTCAGGTTTCGGAATGACACAGAATCGTGTGAACCCCTGTGTTCCACTTATTAAATTTTGAACTTGGGGAAATGACTCTATCGCTCAGAGCCTCTCTTACAGCTTCAATGTGATAACAAAAGCAAAGCCCATAGCAGTGTGTCTGGCACGTAGTAAATGCTTGATAAATGTTATCTGTAAAAGGGCACTATAATTGCATTCTTAGCCAAGAGGAATATTTCTTTAATTGGTATTCACTCCTTCCACGAAGTGGCTATCAGCGTTTTCCATAGCTATAACGAGTTTCCTGGTAAGGGCTCAGCTTTATTTTAGATCTATGTTATTCCTCCTTTCTTACAGAAAACCACTGCATTCAGAATAAGAAGACCTGGAATCTAGCCTGAGTTCACCTTCTGAGCCTTGTGACACTGGGAAAAGCAATTTATTGGCATAATAATGGCCATATTGTCTCTCTCAGGACTATTGAGGGAAATCAAGCAAAATGATGTTCACATGTGAAATATTGGGAGATGCTTCAAAAATGTGAAGTACTTGTAAAGCATTTTTTCAGCAGGATTTAGCAGAATGCTGTGCACATAGTAAGCATTCTGAGAAAGCTTGGGGAACGAACTGTCTGAACAACATAACTTGACTGTTCATATAAATAGTGGCTTCATGCTGATTGACCCAGCCAGAAACCTGCGGGGTACGGCAGTTTTTGTGCCCTCATTTAGGGTTTATTTAACTTTCTCAGTGTCAATCGGCTCACCTAAGGCACTTCCAGCGCCCCCAGCCCCTGGCAAACAGACACAGAAAGGAATGCCTCTTCATAAAGCAAAGTAATATGGTATATGCATTCTATGAGAGGCAATTAAAAAAAAGTCTCTTCTAACATAAAACACTGGATATCAGCTACAACATGGACTATTAGTTATGATTAATGTTATTGACATAAAACTCGGATGGTTAAAATATTTTCCTGGTAACAATATTTCTTTTTCCTAGAGGATAATTTGCTTAAAATGCCCTACCACGATAAGGAAACAACATACATATACATTATTCTTCCTTTTACAATTTTTTCCTTAAAGCTTTATATAATGGGATTGACATTTATGATGATGTGGATTTTCATATATTTTTTAAGAAAGTTGTTAATACTAACTCACATGCTTAAATAATTGGACATATTATCTGAAATCAAAATTTTAGCGGCTACCAGTGAAGAAAATACTAGACAAAATACTATTTGACAAAAACATTCCTGCCTATTAGGGCAAAATGTGAAATGCATCCAAAGATGCACTGAAGACTAAAAGTAGGTAAATACGGCTCTAACACCCCATCACTGGGACCTTGGTGTTTACTTCCAGCACATATTCTAATAGCATATAGTTAAGTACTAAGAAAAATGCAGAAAGAGTTTTTCTTGGTGACATAGATTAAAGAGGAAAAAGGAGATGATAACTCACTGACGAACTCGGGATGGCTAGGTATCGAAACTGGATCATTTAGTATTAGAAGCACAAAGTCACACATTTATGGGATCTGTCCACCATCTCGGTTAAAATGAAGGTTAGGCATTAGGAAGGTGCTCAAAGCAAAAAAAAATTACAGGATCAATCACAATTAAATTTTAGTATAATGAACTTGCTTTATAGATAACAATAGTGAATTTATAAAAAATACCGAATGGACGACAAAATGCCATGCCTATCACATTACTGTTTCTCTTTTCTCAAGCAGATGTGCAGGACTAGGGGCTGTGATATTTAACTTGTCAGTGGACGCCAGGCTTAGGTGGTGTATTTGCACGCTGATTCTTGAAAGAGATCTCTTACCTGATCCTATGTGTATATACATGTATTTATTTTGATCGTATGCATATTGACTCTCTTCCCTAGGGGTGAGGTGAATGGGTAATGCCTTTATCTAAGATTAACATAAGTAGCCAGACAGAAGGACTCCATTAAAGACAGAATGTTTGTGTCCCCCCTCAAATTCATATATTGAAATCTAATCTCCAGTGTGATGGTGTTTGAAAGCGAGGTGTTCGGGAGGTAACTGAGCGTGAACGTGGGTGAAGCCCTCCTGAATGGTATTAGTGCCTTTACAACAGAGCCCTCGGAGAGCGCTCTCACCCCTTCCGCGTGTGCTGTGGGAGGACCATGGTGAACAGATGCCCATCTATCAGTCAGGAAGCTGGCCCTCCCTCCCCGGACATCAAACCTGCTAGTGCCTGCATCTCAGACTTCCCAGCTTCCAAAACTACAAGAAATAAATTTTCTGTTGCGTATAAGCCCCTCAGGCTATGGTGTCTGTTACAGTAGCCTGAAGGGACTAAGACAAGCTCTAAGTGCCTACTGCGTCATTTCTATGTTAATCTAGTGCTTCTAGGTTAAAATAGGCATGAAATAGATAAGGTCGAACCATTTATCAGCCTTATGCTTTCTCGAATTAAATTCGTAACTCCATCCTACTCTTGCCGAAGTTTGTCTTAAATGATTACTGAATATTGGGACTCATAGTTCTTTTATTGTTTATGTAATTATCACCAATTCATTCAACAGATATTTATTTCTGTGTGTTAAGGAGGGCTTTGGGTACACACATAGAGACTGCACACATCAGGAGTGTTTACTCTAATCCAGCTTTGATAGAAAAAATACAGGAAGAGAATGTGGAGTATCTCCCCCTATATTTGCATCTAGGCTTGGAAGAGACATGAAGGAAAGAGATGGGTGTGTTATCTGATAGCACAATGCATGCGCCAGATTCAGAGAAAATATTTTCTCTTTCCGTGTGCTTCATATAGTTTTAGCAATCATTCTGTGAGCAGTGACTCTTACATTTAGGTTTTTGACAGTAGCTTTCAAACCAACTGTTTATATCCTCTGTGGCGTGTCCTCTCTGTGTCTCACTTTTACCCATATGACTTGCCATTACTAGGTTAGTCCTTCTTTAAAGCTGATTTAATTTACAATTTCAAACAACTTCACTGGCTATATTCACCTGTTGCCTACAAGACGGTCCAACATCTTTCTTAGCATTTGCGACTGGACGTAAACTATCTTGTCTCTCACTCTCGTGGAAAACGTATCCTCTGCACCTTTCTTCAAGTGATTTCCCAGTGACGTGCCAAAGTCTGCAAGTTCCGTCTCCCATGTTAAAGCCCTTGTTCAAGTCTTATTTCTTCCAGAAGGGCTTAACTGACCACGAGAAATGGCTATATAATTTGTGGATCTTAGTGTAAAATGAAAATAGGGGGCCCCTTATCCAAAAATGATTAAGAATTTCAAAATGGTGGCAGACAAGCATTACACCAAGCACCAGATCCTTCTCAGTGCGGGGCCCTGGGTGACTACACAGATGGCACAACCATGAAGTTGGTCCTGCTGAACCCAGTCCACACTGCTATTGCCAGCGATCTCTTAGAACACATGTGTATATTCTAGGCAATACTCTTTGGAGTAAATATTGAAAAGCTGGCATACATCTCTTGAAAACTGTAAAATGCCTATCCTTTCCTACCTTAATATTTATACCTTCTGTTTTATTTTTTATTGACTAGCAGTCTTTTTCTTAATGCGTGTTGGCATGAAAACATAGGGATAGACAAATTACGTCTTCTTAAGGCTTATATAAAAAAACACAGCAATAAACTTTGTCTTTTGTGCTGAATATTTGTGAGTCTGCCCAGACATTAGTGTATTTATGTGTTAATCCATCCAGATAGTCTTTTTATTTTTTTCTTGCATCTCCAATGCAAGCACAAAACTCACTGACACACCACTGTCAGCTTCAGTCTGTTAACTTTACACTTGGTATGTTGGTGACAAACAGGGAGACAGCATCTTATAGTTTGAAGGATGGAGATGGGAACTCCCTCTAAACTTAACAGTCCTAGAGCTGGAAGGGACCATAGAGGGATTCTCAGCTTCGCTTTGAAGTTGGCAGTTTTTTAAGTGCCGCAGCAGATCAGTTTTCTGTAAGAGAATTAATTCTAGGCAAGAGTGACACTTAAATTCACATGAGTAATATTATTAGAAAATCCTTTCTAGTGTTTGTATGACAGATCAACCTTCTCATGGAATCTCTTCAGTAATAATATTTTATAATCTGAACAGCACCTAGTCCATAGATTGGCTCAATGAGGCAACACTGGTAGGTAAAAAGATGTTAACAATTCTGGCAGGCAATAAATGTTTTTCCCTAAAAGTAAATGACACCATTATCTAGTAATGGAATGATATTACTGCCTTTCACTAAGTTTATGCTTTTTAAATTACCTCTCACTGATGTTACATAAAGGTGATAGAACTAGTAAGAAAAAATTTTGTTCACTCATGCATTAGCTTGTGCTTTGTAAACAGCTAGTAATGGCATGGCCTCCAGGAAAGTTCTAGAATAATACTGCAATAGCTACACATTTTATTTTATGAGAGCTCACAGCACACGCACAGTTATAAAACTGTTCATTCATTCAAGTAGCAATCATTTGTTAGAGTGTCTATTTTGTCTAAACAGGAAGTTGAAAATACTTGGACCCTTGGAGGCTATGTCCTTGTCCTTTGCTGATAAGAAGTATGTCTGAGCCTTGACCCAACCTATGGATTTTTCTCAACAGAGTGCTTCAGCTGACTGAGTTGGTACAAGAGATAAAATCTGTCATACCTGATCTGCACATGCTCCAAGAATAAAAGATAAATAATGCCTTTGAGAAACTCACAATGCAATGTGAGGGACAGACAACTAGCTGTAATACAATGTGGTGTGTTAAAGATAGATAAGGGAACAAAAAGATAATTGCCAGAAAAACTGACTTCAGCATGGAAGGAAAAATAGCAAATCATCCAGCTCAACCAATTCCTACAGCAGTTGGGAAAACTGAGGGCTGAAGAGTGCAGGTGGCTTGTCGAGGACAAGCCAAGCGTGGAGGCAGAAGTGGAGCCTGGGGCACCTGACCCCCAGTCCGGCGTCCTTTCCGTTCCGTGCTATTGTGCCTAGGAAACCAATCCTTGTTCCACTTAACCCGGTAAGTAATTTGACTCACTTGTACGAGTTAGAGCAAAACTGGGCAAGAGCATCACAATAAGATGGCTTCATTATACGGCAGAAACCACAAAACTATTATTAGAAAATAATTCGCAGGTAAACCATAGAATGATTCTGAGAGCTCACGGTTTTTTGTCTGTTTTTTATCAACCACATCTAGGCGTGAAATGCTGCACCTTCCTTTGAAACGCCAGAATCACCTTTCTGTTAACACACGAGGCCCATCAGCCTCATTTTCTCAGGCCATCATTCACCTTTTCTGTGACTGCTGACCCATCCCTGAGAGAATTTTCCGTGTGACCCACAACTGACCTGTTTTCTTTTAGCGACGTGTCGTTATTAGGGACACCGCTGTAGAGGAAGAATTTTCCAAATGTGACTTCCTAACTTAAGAGCATGATTTCGATGGAGCAATATTTTACTGATATATCAATGTATCTGTTCTCTCTTTTCTAGTATTGTCATTATTTTCAATTTATCTTTGAAGGTTAACACTATCTTGTTACCCCATCATATAAAGGCTTCCAGGATGAACTGCGTTTTATTCTGCTGCTTGTTCCTACATTGCAGAATCGTCAGTGTCTACACACAAGTTTAGCCCCATCCTGGCTATGGGAAAGGTGCTGAGACATCTGTCTGAAGGATTTCTATTTCTTCCCCAAAATCACGAAGCCCAGTAAGGCAGCATATAGTAGCTCTCACCTCACTCATCAGTTAGATCCAGTATTGATCTGGTACTGTCATAACGTCCCAAAGTCTTGGGAACGTAGTAGACTGCTCTGAGTTTCATTGATTTTGCATGGAACTCTAAGAATGGCTCTGGAATGAAGCCAGATCATTTGAGTGCCTCTATTTTACTCAGGACTCTTAGGTCCAAGCAGTTTATCACCCTGGGTCTCTGGCATCATGGGGGAAAGAGGACAGCTAATGCTAAAACTAGAAGACCTCTACCTGCTCTAACCTACTGCGTCTGTTTCTCTCCTTTCCCTGTCACTGGTAACTAACCCATTTGCACCTGCCCCTTTACTCTTGCTGAGGCATTGATTCTATCCCTGTCTTTGGATCGCCAATAACTCTCTACAGTACAATACCTTCCAACAACTGGAATGGAACTTTACTGCCTCATATAAATTAAATTTTGCATCTTCAGATTCTCGTAACTTCTGCCCTGCTAGCGTTTATTCTTTCCTATTAGTCATCTCTTCCTCCTTCCAACAAGGTGACTAAACAACGTACTAGGAAGTATTTAAAATCTGTCCCGAGAGCCACCAGTGAAACATACCCTGTGTTATTATGGCCACACATGACATTACACTATAGTGAGGATTCCTCAGGCGGGGGTTTCACACCCCATTGGTTGCTGTGCTTTATGGTGATACTACTTGCGTGTAATGTTGCTCAAAGAATCTGGTAGACCATTAGGCTAGTAGGATTTGGACTTTTTTCACTGTGATAGACTAAGGATGTCCACACCCACTTTGCTATTTGTTCTATTGAAAATAATTCTTCCTTTTCAAAATAAATCAAGGCTGCAATGCAGCTGATACTGTTCGAGACTCAAAACAAAAAACAAAAAAACCAAAAAAACACCCTAACAACCTATTAACAAGTCTAATTCCTACTCCTTAAATCTGGACTGGCCTTGGTAATTTTTTGACTAGTAGAATATGGCAGACATGATGTCTTGAAAATTCTGTGGCTAGATCATAAGAAGACCTAAAACTTCTTTCTAGACTTCCTAGACTTAATTTGTTCTGGAAAAGTCAGCTGCCATTTAAAAAGTTGGACTATCTTGGGTCTGTCATCCCTATAAACAAAGGTCAATTTATTTGTGTAGAGATAAGACATGGAGAAAGAGAGAAGTCCAGATGTGCCCAGTTTTTTAACTATTCTAGCCCAGCCACCAGGCTTGTGAGTAAAGAAACCATCCTGAGCCTTCTAAACCGGGCAGAAGAACAACAAAAACCGTGGAATCCATCTAACAGCCAGAACTGAGGCTCCAAGCAATCGCGAGCCATTTGGCTACCTTGGCGGAAGGCTCAGCCACTGTGGAACAGATTCAAGCCATCCCTGGTGTTATCTGCCTCATTTCCTGACTCACAAAATCGTGAGCTGAGCATCATGGTTGTCCTTTACACCACTAAGCTTTGGGGTGACTTGGGGCGCAACAGTAAACCACCATAAAATAGTTAGGTGCCTGGACGTAGAAGGCTGCTGTAACTAACGTCTAAACACATGGCATTGGCTTTGAGGTTCTAGGTTCTAGGACAGAGGCTGGGGAGGACCATGAGGACAGTACTCCTGAGAGCTGGGAGGCTCTCGAGGAGATCACTGATGAGAGAGTGAAGAGCAGGGAGGAAACTGTTCCTGAGACTGGAGAAAAGGGGCCCCTTTCCATACTGTTGGAAAATGTGGCGATACTGCCACCTAAGATAGCGTGAACAACACATTATCCACAGTGGACAAACTGAATTTGCCTAAGGAGATTTTCAGGAAGAAAACAGAAAGTACCAACAGATTTCTTCTTGCCACGTATGATGAAGTCTGAATACCGAGAGATGAACTGAAAAGACAGAATCGCTCATTTTTCAAGCAGAATAGAGAGGAAATCTCGAGGACTTCAGATTAAAAACAAAACCAACTCTAGATTTCCTTGCCAAGTGGTAACAGACTAGTAGAGTAACGGCTTTGGAAAACATCAAGTCCAGGGTGCTACCAAATAAAGCATGTTCCCAGGGGAAAGATCCCAAGTGTGTGGCTATAAGATCCTGTATTTACTACAGAATATAAAGTGTATTTTTTTCCATAGCAACCAGACCCTCAGTCCAAGATAGGGAGGGACTCAAAGAAATTGATAATGGACTCTTCAGAAAGGGTACTGAGTAATAAACCGGCAAATAAATGAGCAAAACTCATGTCTGCAGTTACGTGGAAGATGGAAAGGGTTCCTAATGAATGTGCTGATCCGATTGAGGAGATTTATAGGGAGAATAAAAGTGTTGAAAGTGCTGACTACTGAGTGGCTTCTCTTGGTTGTCTGTGATGCTGTATGAGATGAGTGACAGGAGCTAAAAACCGACCTTCATTTTCAGGAAGAATTTAGAGGAAGTATTTCCAATCCAGAACTTGCTGAGAAAAATTAACTATTTTTCATTTCATCTTCTTGAACTACAAAAGGACTGGAAAAAAGAGAAGGCCTTTGTATCCACTGGGTAAATATCACCTAAAGGCATTTTAAACTATATTTCAATCTTGTGGGTATCAACCATATTTGCACTTCATTCTTACAAGTAAAGATGATATTCTATGTGTCTGGCACATAGAAGACTCTTTAGATATATGAAAGAATATGGTTTGCTGTGGAAAAAGTGTGTTAACAGACATTTCAAAAGAAAAAAAAATGAGCAAGAATGGTGGAATAACTTTTATGTCCAATCTTTTTGCAAAAACATAATATTCTACGTGGAATAGTTAATTTTATATAAGAATTTCTAAAAATGAATTTTCCAGTTAAATATCTAGCTGTTTCAAGTTTCTTCTCAAAATTCAAGTTTTTCAGGTATTCACATTTTATTTGTGATATCAGTAAATATTTTAACAAGTGCAATCTTCAACAAGTATCTGTATTACTGCGACTATGTGCTTTACTACCAAACACTGAGTATTCCTTGGCTAGGTCTAACTTGACAGTTATTAATGCTTAGAAACAAGTTTCTGAGTGAAAGAGTAGCCCACTGCAAAAGAAGAAAATTTGGGTCACAGCATCCATTTAAGCACTGTCTTTCACAGTCACGAAGATTCTCATCACCATCCAAAATACTTAGAATTTAGGGAATTCAAACACATCAATGTCAGAAAAGACAAACGATTCAAACTACTGCTTAGATTGTGGGCTACAACAGCAATCTTCCAATGAAGACTCAATCAGAAGAAGAACAGTTCAGTTAAAAGGAAAGGTCAAATTGAATAAATGTGTCAATCAGAAGCCAACCATGAAAAGTTCAAGGTCAAGGACTGCAGTCACATTCAGCTGACATTTTGAAAGTGAATCGAGACACTCTGACACAGAAAACTCATTTTTAATGACAAGGCTTTGCAATTTTATGAAAGAGAATCCACCAATTATTTAATGTACAAAAATCAGTTTACTGAGAGATTGAATAATTATCAAAGAGGCCATATTCTATTACTTCCCCTCACTCTTCTGATAGTGCTTCTGATATTTCAAGGAGCATTTGCAAGACTCTTTCAAAGCTGCACATCTTTGAATTGACTGCAACATCAATGATTATATACGCACATATATTCCATCCTAAGATTTCATATTGATAGGGCTTAAATTTTTCACTATATGTGGATATTTTTTGTTATGCATGTGCTGTTTATATAAGTTAAGGGATGCTGTCTTTTACCCAGAAAAAAGACATTGTTCCTGTTTATAAAATTATTATTGCTTTTAGAGGAACTTTTTATTTAGCTTTAGGAAAACTTTTTATCATTTATCAAGATATTATATATACAAATATATTTTCGGCCATAGGGAAGAGAATTCTGATCGGAGATTAATTTTTCAATTTGGAACCCCTTCTGAATGAAGAACTTTCCAATTGTGAGGACAGCATGAGACTGAAATATCTTCCATAAATCAAGCATGTATGCAATGTCTAACAAAGAAAAATATGATTTGGGGGCTACCTATAAATGCCCCCTCCTGAAGAAATACTTAATGTTCACTAGAATTTTTTAGAATGATTTCACTGTTATTGGAAGCCATATCTGAGGGTTTTAGTCTTTGACTGTAACACTTAAAAAATCACAGAATTTCAGAATTAGTTGGGAACAGTAGGAATCATCTACTCTAACCTCTTCACTTTGAAGATGAGGGCTCGGAGACGTGACATGACTCATCCAAGGTTATGCAGCTAAGCAGGGACAAAGGTGGGTCCACCTCCCAAAACCCTTGACTCTCTCTCCCCACCAGATCTAGTCGTCTTTGATCATATGATCAAATCGCTCTGTAGTGCGCTTTGACATTGTATCATTCCTGAAAAAAAAACCTAGCAGCATCTATTTAAATTAAAAAAATAGTTTTATTCTTTTATCCTGCAATTTATTCCTGGGAATCTATTCCATGGAAAGGAAATTATTAATACCCAAGGATGCAGATCTTGAGAGATGCTTTCTGTAGTACTGTTTACTGATCCCTCGAAACAGGAACAAAGTTAATACAAAGGGCAAAGGATAAATAAGTTGAGGTATAGTCATATACCTATTATGTACCCATTAAAAAGAATGGATTAGAGATACATCATGTGACATGGAAGAATTTTTAAGATAATAAGGAGATGCAAAAATGTATGTAAAGTGTGTTTCAATTTAGAAAATAATCACAAAAATATCCTTCCACATATGGAAATCTGCCTAGGATTACAGTAGGACAAAAGGAAATATAGAAGGTTGTATACAGAACATTAACCAGCTTAACTAGGTATGGTAAATGCTTTCATGGGGAGGAAGAAGGTAGGGGAAGGTCATCCCAATAAAAGCAGCATGCATGATATGATCTCACATGTGCATCATGTGTGTCTATGTATGCTTGAAGAGATGCAGGAAAGCATGATTACAAAGATGCACAGTAATTATTTTAAGGTAGCAGGATTCCAAGGGATTTTCATTCTCTTCCTTCTAGTTTTAGTATGTTCAAATGATCTACAGTAAGCTTGTGTTATTTATATAAGGAGAAAAAAAATCTACCTTCATCATAGTGAAAAGATGAAAAACTGACTTTGATGTAGAGCTGAACGATATGGTTACTATGGAGAAGCATCAAAGTGTTTATCATCACCTGCTGATACTATGAACTAATCAGCTTACGTGGCTAAAACGATCCATGCTGCTGCTAAGTACCTCTTCCTCCACAAGGGGAGATTGCATTTCTAGCTACAGATGGTCTTTTAGAACTTAGTCTCTTTATGATTCTGCATCTCTGACGTATGGTCTCCTCAAGGCGTCTGTTAACGACGAGTCTTCATATTTCCTTTTGCTGATTTTCAGTCTGATCCAGCACTATAGTTGTATGCTAGCAACCTGCAGCTGCATTCTCTTAGTCATCATGTAATATATTGTTCTTCATATATTCTTTTAAACTCTCTTTGCAAAGGTCATATTTTAGTTAATCTTGGGGCACCTGCTCCAATGTTCTCTTGCCAATATCTATTCTCCATGTCTGCCCAATCCAGGACAATTTAGTAAATGCAGGCAAGTGCATTCCAGACCTCAAAACATATTATTTGTTTTAACATTAAGAACTACTGGTGAGTAGCACTGATGACATAGTAAATGTAAAGCTTATGATGCTAGACGAGACCTCAACGATGAGTAGAAGATGACATTTTATAACAGCTTTTTCAGATCTTCAGATTTAACTAGAACTTGATGTCACTAGGATGTTACAAGCTCATAGACTTAGTTTTTATTTTAGGCTTAGTCAAGCAGACTGTATTATGTATCAATGATGTAGAAATATTCCATTATATTTCTTTAAATTTATCTTGGCTACACATAGAGTTTCTATGCAGACCCATATACAATTTGTATTTTTAATTATCTTTTGGTATATTAAGGCCTATAGTTGAGATGATTTCTTGGTACCTTTTGATTTCATATATTGGCATTATAATCATGAGTAGGTAAGACTTTCTTGGAAGGTTTCCTGAAGGACTTTGATGGTACTCTTTGGTGTTACCAGCTAAAAATCAACCTCATGGAAAATTAATTTTCTACCATTGTAATCACAGGTGAAATCTTCATCTTTGAGTCCAAGGAGTTCAACAAAAATGCCTAATGTGAACTATACTCATTATAAACTTTGTCTAGTTTGCATGTCTTTAATCAATAAAGCTTAGTCATCTTTGTTTTTGTCTTTGAATGTCATTTGGAAGCTCCTAAAATCTTTTGAATTCTCAAGTCTAATATTTACTTGAGGAATCCTACAATCTGTATTCCTTTATTGTACCTTAAAACCACAGTTATAAGCATAGTAATAAATATAAGTTTCACAGGAAACAGAATTATTGAATATAGAAGTTGAAAATATGAATTTCGACTAATTTTTCATCTCTACCTTTGTCCTTAGGTTAGTCTACTATTACCACAGCTTTATGTAATAAACTCTTAATTTAATTCTAGATCACGAACAGCTTCATAAATGTGTCTATGCTCTCCAACAGCTTAAGCGGCAGCAAAATCAATGCTAACACAATGATACCACCATTCATTAATGAAAAACAACTGGCCCGTGCTGGTTGAAAGAACCTATGAGTTCATTTTGGGTATGGAATATTCAGTATATTTCATGTTTGCTTTAGATATATCCACAAACTCTGATCAACAGTTTATTAATAAGTATATCTGCTTTGGTTCTGATCAAATATAGTTAAAGCACAGGAGTCATTAGAATCGATATATGGAAGAGACATTTAACATGGATTATGTTAGGATAGATAAGGTAGCAAATATGATAATTGTCTTCAGAATATGCTATTTTTCTGAATTATTCATTAATTCATTTATTTTTAATTAAAATTCATGTTTCTCTGTTAATTTTTTTCTTTATAACGGCTGCCAATTTTCTATTACCAAGTGAAGTGATTAAAATGTCCTAACATTTGAAAAAAAGAGAACATGAGCCAAACAAAATGAAAAAATAACCAGATCAAGTGCCTCAACTGACTTCATTCAATAAAAGGGTCTGTTTAGATAGAGAGTGGTTAATTTAGTCAGAGCAGTTGACCTGGTTTGTGTTGCTAGGGACCCCACGTGCTGAGTTGCGGTGTTGTGCAAATGATTATCTTCAAAACTACTCCTTCTCCCCTGCTTATTTAGCACCACATGTATAATCTAGCTTTTAGTTTAATCTTAAAAATAATACCATAACTGAGGGTAAGGATCGTTTGGCACTGATAATTAAGTGTTTTAGGCTGTGTAATAGATTGTTGCAGTAATGGCCCCAAAGTTTCTCATGCCTTCCTGGATTCATACGCTTGGGGAACCCCCTCCCACACTCACTGTGCCTCATGAAGTGAATTGCACTGGCCAGTGAGACATTAGCAAACATGGAACAGGCGCTTGCAATGCGTGCGTGTGTGTGTGTGTGTGTGTGTGTGTATTGGAGATTGCTGCTTTGGAACAACCACGCGACATGGCCTGGGCGAGCCTGCTGTAGGGTGAGAGACCACTGAGAGCATGGACAAGCGTCCTTGCTGCTGCCCCAGTTGACCTGAAAGCTGATGGCAGATGCATTAAGGAGCCTAATTGAGACCAGCAGGTAAAACAACGGAGTCCAGCTCAAACAACTGACCCACAGAATTGGATCATAAATTCTGTAGAGTTTGCTTTGCAGCAAAAGCTAACTAAAACAGAAATCAGAACTATAATTGAATGAGATTTTTGTGGGTCCCGGGGTGAGGGTTGCAAAGTAGAGAAATGTAAAAAACTGTGGCCAGGGAGCAGATGGAGGTAGATTGCAAAAATGGAGACACCACTTTGCAGTTCCTCCCTATGGGACGTCTCCCCACTCTTTGAATCTGGTATGGCCTTAGGACTTGTTTCCACTAATACAGTGTGACAGAAGTGACACTGAGCAAATTCTGAGCCTAGGCCTAGGGGATCATGACACTTTTGTTTTTGGATCTTGGAACCCTGAGATTTCCATGTGAACAGGTCTGGGCTAGCCTGGTGGATGATGAGAAACACCTGGCCCATTTGCCCCTGGAGTCCCAGCCAAGAGCCAGCTGATCCCCAACATTAGTGCCTTGAAGTTGGCCGGCAGCTGACTGCAAATGCATGAGTGAGTCTTTCCAAGACCAGCAGCTGAACTCCGGCTAAGTCCAGCCCAAACTATCACCCCGGAATCACTAGCTAAATAGATGATGGTTTGAAACCACTAAGTTTTGGGGTGGTTTGCTTTGCACCAAAAACTAACTTATACAGACTATGTTTGGTTAATGGTCACCTCTATGTAGTTAGAATAATTACTGCTTAATTCCTTTCCTATAATTATTCATAGTTTGGTATTCATATCTTTTCTTATAGTTATTCAATTTTGGTCTAAGATTAAATGTGGTTAGAAACAGCAATGTGGGCAAAACCCAAAAACAGTTAGCTAAGAAAAAATGATCCTTAATCTCTTCTGCCTGATTATTCTTAAAGGCAAATGAAAAGCATTCTTGCTGAAATGCTTGCATCTCTCACTCTAGCTAAAGTTATTTTCAACACCAGCGACATTGCAGTAGACTGTTCAGAATAATTACTGTTGTGATGGGCACAGTAAGCAAAGCGCGTCACAGGTCCCTTACTTCAGGGAAAGCCAAAGGCCCTCCAGTATTTCTTACTTCTTAAGTGGTGGATACTGGTAATTAGCATTCAGGTTTCAGAAATGCTTTTAGGAAATACTACCGCTATACCTAATGAGTACCTTAAAACAAATTTTGTCAATATGCCACATGTATTCATATGCTATCAGCAGTTAAAAGGGATAAAATACAGTATTTTATAGTTTTAGTTTGGCTTCTTATTATGAAATTCTTGGACTGTTGAGTACAGTGTTGTAGCTTCACAATTAATGTGTTCTAAATTATTTTAGCTAATTTTGCTTAAAATTTTTTGTAAAACTAAAACATTATTTTGGTTTTATAGAGGTGTAAGGTATATGATGAAAAATGGTTTGATTTTAGGGTAATTTAAAAATTCTCAGAAAGGTTTTTTATTACCTTGCCTTATACTAGTTGATTGAAAAACCTTTAGTAATAATCTTAGTTGAATTCAACTGAACATTAATTCTTATGAACAAGTATTTCTGCCAGTGACATACTGGGTCAACAATTCAAGTTTCTCCTCCAGAGTTTATTTTTCTCAACAGTATAATGTCTCAATACTGACAACATTGATCACATTCAGTAGTTGTTCAACTGTCTAGATTCAGATTTCTAGAAGGGAGAGATCATGTTTTACTCGACCATATGGTTTCTTCCCTGAAATTTTGCTATATATATTACAGGTAATCATTAAGCTTTTGTAAAGTGAATAAATGTATTAAAATTTTTCCTGATATTGGTGTATTTCTTTCTTTCTCTCTTTCTTTTTTTTTTTGGTGTGGTAGTTTAGCAGATGGGCAAAGAAATTCAGAAAGTGACTATATGGAAAACTGTAAAATTGTATTTATTTATATAATAACTAATTTAGCAAGTAATTCACTAGACATGATGCCAGGTACTGGCAATCGTTAGCAAAATAAGGATGATTCTTGTTTTCAAAAATATATAATGTAGGCAAGGAATAAATGTGAAAGAAAGTAGAAATTTTGATTTTAGCCCCTGCTTTTTTTTTAAGCTGCATTAAATTCTTAGAGCTGCTTCTAAAAGAATAAGAAGTCTCCTGAAAAAAATCACATGGTGCTTCTCAGGGATTTATCTCGATGACCCTGAATATTGAATCTTAACACTGTAATCATTAATTTCTTTTTTATATACCCCACAGAAAGCTTCAAGCAACATGTAAATTTATGTAAAACACATATACTTATGCTAAGCAACAATTTATCTCTGGATTTAATTTGGAAATATCTGGCAGCTTTACTTTTGCTAAGAATATGTAACATGCTATAATTGGAACCAAGAATAACCATGGCCATTTGTGTAACTTTCACTGATGATATGAGAAGCTTTCTTTGAAAGAGAAGGACTATAGCAATATACTAGATGAGGTTTACTTTAACTGTAAGATCACCACTTCTTAATGGAATTGGGTAGACTTTTGTCTTTCCTGTTTTCCTCATAGTCTCTACCTGGAAAGTCTTTCCCTCTTTGTTTCTTCTCCCTGCTTTGCCTGCAATACTCTTTTTCTCCTCGAAGAATAGGCTTGGGTCTTATTTGGTTTAGGAAATCTGCTCTGTTTCCAGTTTGGATGATGTGTAACTTGGACCAAGCTCCTCGAACATATTTCTTACACTGCTCTCTCCACATATTGGTTTATATGTCTGCTCCTCTGTAAGACTCTAAGCTCCTCAAAGGCAGTGCTCTGTCTCAGTTGCAGTCATACACCTCCCATAGAATGTCTGTTATTAATTGCTACAGAATTCTCAGTTCCTGGACAGGTGCCTAGTATATAAATGCTCAGTAAATCTTTGTAGAACTGAGATAAATTCAGATCATCTACTGTACACTGACACATATTCTATAAAAACATCAGTTATTCCTTAAAAATCATGATGTCATGCTTTCCAAACTCTCTAATTTGATCCTTTCCACTTCCCTTATATAAGGGGTATCAGGTGAAGAAAGGAAGTGGATGATAATAGTCCAATAGTTATTTCTAAAATTTCCTCTTTCTCCTTTTCCCAGAAAGGAAACATCTTTGAGAGACAACCTACTGAGTTATGAATTCTAGACTCCTGGAGTTCACTTTTATATTGTAATATGATAAAAATAGTCCATGAGAGAAACTAGAGGATTCTGAAAAGCTAAAAGCTAAACATATAATACTTAGGCACCCTTTAGAACTTAATACAAAACAGATGCAGAAAGAGAAATTGTGAAATAAAGGTAGAATTTCAAAGATGTCTTGAAAATAATGGCCTTTCAAATGCCCAGCTCCTTGACAATTACTGTGAGAAATAATACAGGAGTCAGTCTAAAACAGTACTTACATATCCGTAGTATTTCAAAATAAAATAATGAACCATGTTTGCTTATCAAAATCCTAAACCTTACATGGTGTTAGATAATAAGGATGGCCTTTTATTTGCCAAGGCTTTCAGAAACTAAAAAGAATAATCTTCTATTATATATTATTCCTGCAAAGTAAAAACTCTAGTATTGAGGGTCTTATTATACTGTGCATTTCATCACTCTGCAGGTTAAATTATATCCCCTGGATACACAGATAACATGGATGGCATTCTTTTTAAAATAACAAAATAAAACCCTATAAAACATATTAGCATTGCTTCAACAGGATAACCAGAATCCACTCTATATTTCTTTTTTATTAAGAACTCCTGTGATGATCACTTCCAGAGAAAACAATTCCTTTTTGCCCAATATCAAAAATATTTAAATGTTTAAGTGAAGCAAAATGAATAAATTTGATCACTGGCATTTTCAATGATTATTATAGAAGTTAGAAACTTTTCTTGGGTAACAAAGAATTTAAAATGCTATTTACATATTACAGCCAACATTTGTTTCTAAGTGGCCTACTCTAAATGGCTAGTTTTGAGTGCATACACTCCTACCCTCACTGATTCCTTTAGCAACTCTACAAATATTTATTTAGTCTTTAATTGGCACCAGATACCATGTGAATTCAGAAAATGAACATGTTCCTAACTTCTGGAAATGTAAAGTCTAGAAGGAAAAGAATCAAGCAATATTTACAATAGAATATGGGACCTGCTCTGGTGGAGGGATGGGAAAGGTGCAACAGAAGCACCGTGAGTCCTAGGGTTGAGGCAAAGGGAAGCATCTGAAGCCTTACCAGCTATCTCACTTCAAAACTGGATTTTGGTGGCTAAAAACTCACGTGAAACCAACCATTCTGTAAGGAACATAGTAAGAACAGATATGATTTAAAATGTCTCAATTGTGGAAACTGAATATTTTCTTCAGAAGAATGGCTGAGACCTTTACGCTCTATGCTCTTGGTCTGAACTTCAGCAGCAGAAGCAATGTCACACATTGCAATTCATTTCGAGAGAATCATCAAAAGACTAAAAAGGGAAGTTGATGAAAAGGGGTTCTCACATTCTAAAATGAGACAATTACACCAGCCAGAAGAGTGAGCTCTAATTAATGGGAAAACACACCCACAGACCATCTGAAGAGGCAAAGGCAAATGTAGTAGGATATTTTGAGATGTTTTTCAATTTACTCTCAGTTACTTTTATGGGAGGATGTTTTAAAAAACAATTTGGTGATTTGATCTTACAGAACATATTATTTTGATAATTACAGTTTATTCTCCATGAGTTTATGATTTTATTATTATTATGTGTTTGACCTGTTGTGTAATGAATGTGTATCTTCTTCACTAGGACTATAGATTTTATTCCCTAGCAAAATCTCTGGCACAAAATAAGTTCTAGATGAGTATTTATTGATTGAATGATTAGATGGAGAAAAGAAATATGGTCAAAGTAAAAAGAATAAAAGAAGGGGGTTAAAATATGTAAACTTCCAGGAATAAGATAAGTACGTTCTGGGACTATAATGTACAGCAGTATGATGGTAATGAAGCCTACTGTATCATGTATTTGAAAGTTGGTAAGAGAGCAAATCTTAAAAATTTTTATCACAAAAATAAAATAGTAACTATATGAAATGATGGAAGTGAGCCAAATTTACTGTGTTAATAATTTTATAGTACATACACATATCAAATCATCACGTTGTACACCTACAACTAATATAATACTGTATGTCAGTTATATCTTAATAAAACTGGAAGGAAAATAAAAATTTTTAAGAGTCTAAAAAAAAAAGTTTTAATAGCGATCAAGTAACTATGGTTAAAATGGGCTGAGCTGTCCAGCTAAAGAGATGAGATTGCAGAGAAAAAACACAATCTCTTTCTGCCTTCAGTTTTTAAAATACCACAGTGAAGAATGATAGCTAGTTTCAGTTCTTCATATCTTGGCTTCATGAAACCAGATCTGGAATATCATTCATGGCAATGGTCTTTTAAGCTCAAGAGAACTAAAATGATAGTGGTAGCTCTCCCATAAATGTGCCTGTCGTGCTCCGGATAGCAGCAGTGAGGCCCTTCACCCCTCTTCCTTCCTGGGGCTCAGTTTCTTCATTTATATAATTTGCCTGACTCACAGTGTCATGGGAATCAAATCAAATCATAAATATGAGCGAGGAAGGGCAAAAGTTCTCTTCATGATGTGAAATTCTATTTGTATGTTTTAGCCTAGGTCTTAATCAGATAATAAAACAGTTCAAATGTATTCCAAAATGATTATCTATACATTGAAGATTTGTAGGGTTGCCTTTGAATATTTTTGGGAAAGGGACAGGAGATTTCTTATGATAGTAAAGTTTACAAACACTAGAAAAAAGTACTTGCATAGTGTAAATGTCACCACATAGTCATAAACTTTGTAGGAGTGAATGACTTTAGATGAATGGATAAAATCTTATCAGCCATGAGAATAATTGAGCCACAAATTCTAAAACGGATAAAAGATATTTATCTACCTTATTCACAAGATGATATAATTTAACATTACACTTATTGAGAAAGAAGAAAATTTTAAATGTTATCTCTCCAAACAGTTATAGATATTCTATGGGTTTGTTAAAATACATTGGGGCATAGTGTTGTATTGGACTGCAGAATTGGTTTGAATAATAACTCTCCTGTACAACAGTTGCTTAAATTTGAAAAAAAGTTGCTTATCTTTCTGAATTTGTTTCTTTTTCTGTCAAAAACAAAGCCCCCAAATGAAGACAAAACCAATTCCTACATAATAGGATATTTACGGGCAGTTAAAGGAATTACACTTGAAAAATTTATCACGTTGCAAGCTATTTAGCAGGCATTTAATGGATGAGAACTATCATTGTCACTTTTTATCATTACTCATACCTGCTTCTGGTGCTTTCTCAGTGATGCCATTTGCCATTATGGCTGTCTTAGGTCAGAGTTTCAGAGAAACAGATTCTGAAATGGAGACTCTCTTAGGGAATGCCTTTGGGATCGGCATTGAGGAGGAAGACAAAGAAAGCAGAGTTGAGTAGAGGGGGTGTTTAACTCTGATGCCGTCACAACAAAGGCCTCAGCTTATCCCACAGGGAACTCTGCAGCTGGGGTGACCCTTCAGAATTGTGTCATTTTGCAGCAGGGGACTCAGCCTTCAGAACCATCCCTATGCGTTCGTCACCCTTACTCTTGGTTACAGTTGAGGCTGGGGCATAACTTGGGCCAGACGACTGTCCTTGGCTGACGGCCATTCCCACAGAGGGATTCAGCTGAGAACCATCAGCTGCCAGTACTTGCCGTGGCTGAGGGAAGAAGCGCCTCAGTCCTGAAAGGACAATCTGGGCAACACTCCACGGCTTCTACTCCAGTGGCCTCTGGTATCCTCACTTAAACTGATACAGTTATCTTTCCTAAGTCAATTCATTTAAACAGGCTCGTGAATCAATATGAATAATGAATGCGAGAGGAGTACAAGGCAACAACAGGGAGATCAAGGTATATTTTTTTAATTATCAAAATTTTAATAACAACCTCCTAAGAAATAAATTAAAGCAAACACTGATTATATGCAAAACTGGAGCACTGAGAAAAGATAATTATTAGATTCTGAAGGTAATTTAGGCATCCATTTCAGTAACTTGACTTGAACATTTGATACTTTATCTAGTAATTCATTTATTCCTTCTAAACTGTTTAGTACATATATAATTTATAAAGATTCTCATAAAAATAAGACTGTCAGACTGGGATGGGGAAGTAGTTCTAGAGTCAAGATCCACTGATTATTCTTCAATGTACAATTATAGGATAATTAATAGAAATTTGGAGTCATAATGAATAAATACAATGGAAATTCTGAACTAAAACTCAAAATATTTGGAGGTTTATTTTGTATGAAAATTTATATTAGAGGTTTATTGTGCATATTAGAATGACTAAGTCGTCTAAGTAAGTAGTTCACTGCTGAAAATCACTTAGAATGAGGTAGGAGTTTTGTTTAATAAGCATCACTGAAATAAATCAGACAGGCTTCATGGTCAAAGGTAAAAACAGTAACAATGGTTGACAAAACCTACCTACCAATGGTCTTATTCCCAAAGACATAAGCACTTCATTTCAGATTAAATTCCTCCTTTGATTGGATTAAAAATAACCAACTCAAGAAGAATATACTATTATAGAAATCCATTCTCAGTTAATATATTCATGAAATGGAGAAATAATTTTGGATAAAAACAAAACTTCCAAAAGGAAAAAAAAAATGAAGTTAGAAACTCATCAGCACTTATAATTATTAGAGTTAGCGAGCTAAAAGCATATTTAATATTTGGAGTTTATAATCTAGGAAAGCAAATTATATAAGGAGGTAAGAAGTGTTTTCTATTTCCCAGTCCCCACTTTTCCCAATCCAATAACCGGAGACATCTCAGCTGCCTCTGATGACAATCTCTGGGAAGTATGGCACTTTTATCCTCTCAGCGATCACAGAACACAGGCTATCGATCTGAATTTTCTCAGCATGGCCAACACTAAAATTGCCTTTATCAAGAAGCTTTATTTTTCTCTCTCCCTTCCCCCCAAAATAACAAAAAGTTCTGCACATCACACAGAAACGGGTAACTTTTCAAATTGCCCATAATGTTATGTAAATATGTCATACAGATAAAATGGCTATCAAAAATGGAGCCTCTAAATGAACAAAAATACTCTATATCCTCACCAAAATACCAGACCGAGAAGGTTTGCTTTGATGGACTACATTTAAATTAACAAAGTGAAACCAGTGACTCAGACAGCTACAACTGTCTTTTTATATGTGATAACCTACGTGGCATTACCTGATTTTACCACATTTGACAAACTACAAAAAGTGAAGAGGCACACTTTAATTTTGTTTTGTGTGACCATCGGCAAATGAGAGGAAGAATGGAGGAGGATAATCAATGTGGTGTTTCTAGTCTCCAGCTGTGCTCCTGACGGTACTGTGGCCCACAGATTATTCAGATGAAAACCCTAGGAATTAGGATCTCTCAATAATAGAGAGATAATAATATTCAGTTCCAAGCTGCACTAAAGTGAATGTCCAATTCTGTGTATAAAGGAAAAAAAAACAAGAGAATAAACTATGCTGTTTCAGTAAAAGGTTTTAGTAGAATTATATGCATTACTTAATTGTATTAAAACCTCTGAAATGCAGTAGTTGGCTAAGCTGAGAAAATGTTTTAAATCAAGTTTTTACTTTTATTCAACAAATATTGACAGAGTGGCTGTTATATAGACTTCCACAGTACAAAGTGATAAAAAATAAAACGGCAATTAGCCTCTGCTTCTAGGGACCCTATAGTTTACTTTATTTCACAAATGCACAAAATGTTATGGAATCACGAATTTTAATGGCTTGCTTTGTCATGCTCATGGGGCTAAATGAAACATGCACTTACTTTAAAAAATTGGCGTTCTTCTTTTGCCGTTAAGAACTACTATAACTCTGAGATGGAAGCATGTTCTCTGACACAGACAAGCAGGGAGAACGGATGTGGGACACTTTCCTGGAATGATCTGAAAATTCTAAGGTCTTTGAGTGAGTGTAAACTTTCTGCTTTTTAGTCCTCAAGCTTTGGTTGGTGGTTGCTCTACTATTCTGTCCTATTAAAATGACAAAATGATTTGTTAAATTAGGGGAAAGACTAGGGGAGGACTGTTATAAAGTAAATACATGGCAATCAAAAGATTACAGCGGAGAATGGACAATTGGTGAATTACCAGGATTCAGAACAAGACAAAGATCCAGGAGGCAAGAAACTGAGTATGAGGGTGGTCAAGCCCCTTTCCAAGCAGGGAGGAGGAGGGCTCAGTGTCCAGGAGGCCAGACTACTTGGAAGCACGAACATTACTTGTAAGCAGAATGAGCCAAGGAGAACGTGCGCCTTGGGCAGAGCTATTTATCCTCTGCCCTTTCGTACATTTTCTGATTAGTTATGAAGTGCCTCCAAGACATTGATGAAAAAATAAGATGCAGCGAATGCTCTCAAGGTCCTCAGAGCTTTGTGCCTTAGTAAACCCTGGCAGCATGTCCAGTGATTGCCTTCATTTTTACAACATTAACATTTATCCATCAGGAAAGAGAATTGTGCCAGTTGAGCACTTACTGTCTTCTGTTCTGAGACTTTTACTTCTTAGTAGATGTTACTTCTTAAAAAGATAAACTAGGAATGGAAGTAACCATAATAAGAAGACTGACATAAACTAGGACTATTCAGCTAATGTAAAATCCTTAAGGTATTAAGGAGTTTATATTCTGGTCCCTTTCAATCTACTTACTACTCCACAGAAACCAAAGATATGAATCAGGCATGTTCCCTTACGATTCCTATGCTTGGTATACAGATGATCATAATTACTCCTACTGTCCAACTTTCTGACATTCAGATCTGATTGTGTAACAGAGAAGAACAAAGCTGACTCCATCTTGGATCTACTCCTTGGGCTCTGACCCTTGGGCTCTGTGGCCTGTGCTGAGTCATGCTGGCTCTTCACCTTTGTAAAAGGATGTTGCCTGAAGTACATATGCATGATAGCCCATTCTCAAAGCTCTGACATTTAAAGGTATAACACTTTTCCATTCATATAGAGGTAAAAAATGCAGAACAGAGAATAACCTTTGTCTTTCTGGAGGCTTACAGGAACATTGTGACCAGACTTACTGCAAGGACAAAGGATTCCTGTACCACGAGGTCTGCAACAACCAGCCACACCCCCTACCCTTTTAGTATAAAAGAAGCCTCAATTCTAACTCAGGTGAGATGGTTCTTTGGGACCCTAGTCTCCCATCTTCTCAGTCTGCTGGCTTTCTGAATAAAGGCGCTATTCCTTGCCCCAGTGCCCCGTCTCTCTATCTACTGGCCTGTTGTACAGCAAGCAGTACAAGCTTGGACTCAGTAACAGCTGGTAATGGAATGGACTTCTTCAGAGGAGTGAGTTCCTCATTACTAATAGGATTACAGCCCACACTGATGACACCAATAGAAGATTTATGTTTCAACCTAAGACAAACTCAATCTCCAAGATCCCTCAGAACCCTGAGAGATTAATGTCTTAATACATTTCCCCATCTTAAGGGGTCTTTCTCTTTCCTCTTTTCCTACCCTAATGATACCCATCCTTTGAGGTCTAGTTCAGGAAGCACCTTCTCCTCAAATAACATTTCTTTATATAATTGTTATAAGGCATTGATGAATTATTATGTTTATATATATTAGCTGAATTCTTGGCATATAGTAGGTGCTAAATTAATTTTTCTCCTTGCTTTTTTCCTCAATGACAAAAATTCACGTTGATCTCTTTCTTTTCTGGCTTCCAACAATAGTTGGCTGTAATTAAAAATTACTATAAAATTTTTCTTATGGTCATATTTTTCCAAATTTATTTATGTTCTAATTCATCTTTATATTTACTAAAGATCAGAACCAAATCTTTCCTTTATTTTTATTTCCCACAGTTTATAGACAAAGGCTGGACACATAAGGGTCAATGAATGTGGAGAGGCTAAGCTTTACAAAGGAGAATCAACATAACAGTTTAAAAATCACACTATATTTAATATTGTTAACCCAATTTAGTAGTCATGTGGCCTGGGAAAGTCTTACACTTCAGTTTCCTCATTAAAAAATGGGGTCAAATATCCCTGTTTTGCTTTCCTGAGTGTTTTGTTATAACCAGAGGATTGAGTTAGTATGAAGGACCCTTCGACTTGGTCATGCATTAGTTGGATTTTAGCATGTTTGGAGAGCTCACAATGGAAAGGGCAGTTCCTCTTTAGCTCATTGTTTGATTTTTTTTTTTTCTTTGCCCAAAAGAAGCAAATTACGAACTTCTGTGATGTTTAGTGTAACTGATCTTTAGGTATTGTAAGGATTAAAACCAGTTTATATCCTGAAGGAGTAACTAGGGATTCCACTATCTGAAAAACAATGACCCATCACAGTCCTCCATTAAGACTTTGGCTTTAGGGCTACATGGCCCCCCTCGGGTGCTGTTCAGACACCCTGAAGGTATTCAGAGCTTCTCAAAGAGTTCTGACCAGCGTAAACAACTGTGTCAAAGCACAGCTGTAAGTGTTTTATCTGATAACAGAGTGATTTGTTTAAGGCCGAAGCTTATAGTGTAACCTCTGCTTAACCTGGCTGGAATGAATTAGAAATTTGCACACTGTTCAACCCCTGCTCCACAAAGCTGTCAGAATTATCTTCCTAAAAAACAAATCTGAGTCACACAGCCCCCTGCTGCTGCAACCCAAATTCCACGACCTGGAAATCAGTGCCTTTTACAATGAGGCCTCTGCTGCTCTCCTTTCAATGTATTCCACAAATATTGACTAATCGGGTGTCTACTTTTGTGTCCTCACTACGCTGGCAGGGCCAGGGGTTCCTCACTGTTCCTGAGACGTGCTCTAAACCCTCTGCCTTTCTGTCACTGCTTCGTCTGGTCACTCTGTCTGAAATGTAGTTTCTTCTCCTAACCACCGGACAAAATCCTACCAAATCTAGGTCCAGTTCAAATACCAAATCCTCCTTATGGCCAGCCACAGGCACAGAGTTCCCTGGTGACAGCACTGTGATAGCAGATCCCTAGCCGACTCTGCTGTCTCTCCCCTTAAATTGTGCTCTCTCAGGGTTTTACCTTGGACCCCCACAGCACATAGCTTGTAAAACTGAATCGAAATTAAAGTCTTAAGAATAGAGCCTCATTAATTTGCCACCTTCAGTTAATTCATATCATTGCCAAAAAAGTGATTTGGGTGAATTGGATCAAATGTTTACAGACTAATTGATTCTTTGGACCCTTTAAACAATGGCATCAGTAATGGATTCACTCGAAAAATCAGTTAAATTGCTGGGTTTGTAAAACATGGCCTAAGGAAAGAGGGTAAGAGAAATAGAAAGCCTTTTATTACAGATTTCAAAGTAATAGCTATTATTTTTTTAACCCAATGTGATTATATGTTTATTTATTCACTGTCTTGAAATGCAGTCCAGAAGCACTATTGTATTTAAAACATAAATGTACCTTGTCTATAGATGTTATAAAAGCTACACATAAAAATGTGCCTAGAGCTTTATCTACAAGCCAATAGCTGTGTATAAAAGACATAAGTACAACTAGCTGAGAAGTTGAGAACTTCACGAAGCTGTATTTTGGCATTACAAGATGGAAAACATTAACACCACTGGTATCTTTTTGATTTTTCCGGAGATTTGTTTGACTCATTTGACACTACGCAGTGTTAATGTGCTTAAAAAGTATACCCCCCTTTCTCCTCTTATTCCCCCTCATTCAGTCACCCACTGGTGGGTTAGTGGCATGGGGCAGATAATCTAGAGAGCGCGCCAAAGGCACACTCTGTTCTTGCTTAAGTCCCATATCCCATTTGGCTTCTTATTCTTCTTGGCCAGACTAGACCTCTAAGGTCACTTCAATGGCTCTCCTTTGAAATTCAAAGCAAGCCACAGATCAACTGACGAAGCTCTCTTCTGAGCCCTGGCCTGCCCCTCTAGTTCCCAGAGTCTTCACTTGGCCTCTCAGACAGAAGGGATCCACAAGTCCAGAGGCCCTCCCAGGCCTCCTTTCTTTCTAACACTTTCTACCCTTTTCTAAACACATTCTACCCTCTTCTAAACACATTCTAAAACACGTTATTTCTCGGATGTAGTATTTCACAAGGAGAAAGACAGGATGAGGACACAATGTTTTTCTTTTTTCTCTCTGACTTTTCAAAGTCACAAAATGGTATTCTCTCCAGTGAGAGAACTGAAGAGAGAATTCTCTCCTTGAAGCCAGCCAGGACCCAGTCAGTGTTTGAAGTGATTGGGGAAAAGGGAGTAGACAATTTCTTTTATATTTTTCAGTTTTGTAGTTTCCAAATATTTAAAAACACATACATATTTCTATTAACTATTCTAAATATACTGAAGTGATAAATCCTAATTACCTTAAAGCTAAATATTTTTCTCATTTATCAGTATAATAATTTGATTTATTCTTCTATTCTATAGTTTATTAACACTGTCTACAAACTGAGACTAATTTATAATGACTTGTAGCAAAATGGGTTTGCATGGAGTAAGGAGTCAGTTTTGAACATCTCAAGTGCAAGAACATCATATGTGTAAGGAAAGATATGACAGGTATTAACTGCCAACCTTATAGAAAGGGTTAAAGGTATTTATTGATACAAGTGAAAGACGTGAAACTAAAGTGGTGATGTCTAAGAGACAAAAACAAGTGTCCATAAACTTTTTACTGGGGCCATTCATTTCTTTACTGGTATTTTAAAATAAAGAGGGGGTCTGCTACTTTGAAGAAAAACCAAAGTTTATCTTTGACATATTTTTACTTTATATATCTGATCACTTAAAATAAATGTTTACAGATTAGACTAGGAAGATCTATATATATATATATTTTAATGCCTCTGAGTCTGTTGGTTAAGAGTGATTTCACAATATTTTCTGATTCTTCTGAGTGTATGCCTTGAATAATTATGAAAACAGGATTCTTTTATTATGAAAAAGAAGGAGTAGGGGAAGACACATGACCTCAATTTGAAATAGTCTCTCATGCCAATATTTTATTGGTCTCTAATAGCATATTTATAACAATTTTTATTGAGGCATAGTCAATTTACAATGTTGTGTTCATTTCTGGTGTACAGCAAGAAGATATATTTTTGAGGGTATTTTTTTTCTGTTTTCAAATGTAATAGTTTTGCATCATATTTTTCTGGTTTTGTTTTATGACATTCATAGAGTAAAATTTGTTCACAATCTTGAAGGAATGATCAATTCCAGGTAAAGAAAAAAGGAAAATCACAAATTAGAAGCAAATGAACTTAATGAAACATGCTCTAAATATTTTGTGTATAACATAATCACTAATAATTAAAACTAATTTATGTAATGAGATTGGAACAATGCAAATGCAGTTGGTAATTGTTTCTTATTTATATAGTCTCTCTCATTAATTGCAAAGTAAATCAGGATGAAAGGAATCATTTAAAAGAAAATGTTTAATTTTGGTTACATTGGCAACTACAACAAAGAGAGTTCATCTTTAATCTTCTACTAATGTAAATTTATCAAATTCTAGAGTGAAAAGGGTTCTTGGAAATTATCTGGTCCAACTCCTTTACTTTACTTCTCTATGAGAGCAGTGTCTAGGCAAGTTAATTAAGGACTGAGCTGGGGCTTGATCCAGAAAACTCCTGACTCTGGGTCTAGGACTTTTTCCATTGTATCATACTACTTTTAAAATAAAATTCAATCCAAACTGAGTTTTATATGTTTCAGTTCACTATAGCTGTGGTTTTCCAGTGCTTCTCAAATTGTTTAGTGAAGAATACAGTGATATTAACACGTATGTGGCAGCATTTTAAGTTGGATTTGTAGGCATAAATTGTATTTGGAGCCATCTCTTTAACCAATATAGAAGGGATGTTGCAGCCAAAATCTCTTTGTCACCCTAGTTCCACCCATCTTTCTCTCCCTCTGTCATTAAGTTACTCTTTTATGTCTTAAACAAATCAGTGAGGGAGAAATGTCTTTCTTTTTTTCCCCGCACTTCTCTATTAAATTAAGACACTGCGATCGTCCTATAGGATTTGGTTCAAAAGATTTCTTACTACGTTTAGTTGATTGCCATATAGATATATAACATAAAAGAAGATACTGCAAGGAAGATTTAGCAGTGAGAAATGAGCACGTCTGTGAATGTTTATCTAAGGTTCATGTGCATTTCTGACTTTGGATTGCATGTTTAAACTTTATGGCCTGTGAGAGATTATAAAGAATCTCCCAAAATTCCTATTGCCTCAGGAGTACAACAGACACACTTACTTCATTTATTTATTGTATCATAATTATTAAGAATGCTTCAAGTAACACTAACCAATTTATGTAGCCACATTGCTTTTGAGAACTAAGGTGTAAATACCGACAGTCTTAATCAAACAAATAAAAGTGACAAAAAAAAAAAAAAAACGGATTTGCATGATGAAGTATTCCTGATTTCTTACTAGGGGTTTTACAATAAGTATTTCTTTCAGTTTGATATAGTATAAAATAATGAAAGAAAGTTATTGCTTGAATCAAATTGATTTCTTTCTGATTTTTTCCTCAGCATTTCATAGACAAGAAAGTTTCTACATCTGAGTTTACATTGCTAAAATTATTTTGACACAAAAAATAAAATTGTGTTAACTTACGGCCCTGATGCTTTCAAAGTGTCCACCTTCCTTCTCGAAATCGATAGGTTGTCCTTTCAGTGTCCAGTGGAAAGTGACATCCAAACTAGCATCGTGAATTGCTTTGCAATTAAGGACGATGCTTTCTCCCACGGTTAACTCTGTCCTTTTAGGAGTAAGCTCTATTCTTGTAGGTTCTATAGAAATAAAAACACATTAATTAACATAACACGCAGTATTTCCCTGCATTCTGTACTTTAAATTATAGAGAAAAACTTAAATGAGGAATGTATGTAACATAGTTGCTCCAGATACGTATCTTTCAGTAAATTCTCATTAATTGAAGTATTAGCTTTTTGTATGGTAGGGCATTTTATTCTGCATTTGTAGGGGACTGATGATTGAAAAGTCCCTGTTCCTATTAAGAAGTCAGTTTGGATAAACAAGAGGAACAACTATATAACTAGAAAGTCAGATATTGCGTGCGGCGTTCTGAATTCCGGCTTTATCAGAGAAGACAGATGATCACAGAGCACTGCGGTTTAAACTTGGTGAGAATTGGAATGTTCCGATTAACGAAATATTCCATTTAACTCGTGATTATCAGAAAACATTTTTGCCATTATTTTTTTTTAAGTCTGTGCATCCAGCCTGTGGCATTCTGGAGGAGGAATATTAGAAGAAAGAAACCGTAGCCTCCTTGCCCACCTTCAAGGATCATCGAGTGTAAATGAAAGGATTTTTACAACAAAAAAGGCTTCGCATCTAAGGAGGAATAATTCAAGTGAGTTCACTTCTTTAAAGGTTATAGGAAGCATCTCCTCTCAAAATACTATCTTGACAGAGATAAAAATACATTACTACTACTATATCAGTTTGTATTTGCTTTACAATTTAGGAAACCTTCTTATAAACAGCAGAGCAGCAGAGGTATCTCTGGCTGATTCTGAAATACCACTTTTGATAGATTGTGGATGTTTTAAATGAGATCCAAAGAAAGGCAAAATATTTAGTAGAAATGTTTTTTTGAGGAAAAAAAAAATAAAACGTTTCTGTTAACCACTTAATGATTCAGTTACATTTAAAAAAAACAATAGATCCATTTTTACTGGGCTGAGAGCACCTTTAAAACAATCACAACTAATACCAACTGCACACCTAAGGGGTATTTAAGCTAATGATCAAAAAACTGCAATGTGATTTTTTTAAAATAAAGTAGGGAGGTGATGGAAACAGGGTTTTGATTTTGTCCTTTTTCCTAATTAGATTCCTGATTGTAGATACTTCAAGAAGACTGACACAAATGATTAAAAATTAGCCTAATGTACCTTATCCAGCTCTATTGTCAGCAATAGCATGGTCTGATGAAGCACCATTGTTAGCCACTGATAAGATCCTTTAATACGCAGCATCCTTCTGAGAAGTCTTTGAGAGGGAAGAGCAGTATCAGGAAGGAGTGCCAGTGTAAATATTAACATTCTGGGAGTCAGATATTTTGTGTGGCATTCTGAATTCTGGCTTTATCAGAGAAGACGAATGATCACAGCACACTGCAGTTTAAACTTTGTGAGAAATGGAATGCTCTGAATAACTAAGTATTTCATTTAACTCGTGATTATCAGAAAACGTTTTGCCATTATTTTTTTTTTAAGTCTGTGCATCCAGCATTGCCTGATTATGAAAAAGATTGTTAAACACACATAAGGAATGAGACCCGGGCTGGAAGGCTGAATTGGATTCCCGTGATGTATGCTTTAAGAGAAGACGTTTTTAAAATCATGTTCCTTCCTTCAGTGGACGTTTGCCTCTTTTCTAAAATATCAGAGCACCGGCTATTTTAGTTATAGTTCTATATCTAAAAAAAAGAGAAAAGATAACATTTCTCTATTTTGTGGCCAAAGCATGATTCATTATATACTACATGCACGCATGCAAAAATTAATCAATGGTACACTTCAGTTGTGAAAAATATTCATTTGTCAATTGAAGAGACTGCCTGAGATATGAGAGTTTCTTAATACTAAACAACGACACGTAGTCTCAAAAGAAGGTTCCAGACTTGGAATTGAGTTCACTTTAGAACTAGAAAGTAACAGGAACATTTAAGCAGCAATATTTATAATACTAAAAGGGACAGTATATTAAAAATTCCATCGATGTAGACATCAAAGGGCAGCTCTGGTATCCGCTCATCTGATGTTTATTCCAACGTCACATGTTCATGTCCTCTTTCTGCTACTCCTTTTGCCCCAAATCCCCCGTTGAAGTGGTAACAAAGTAATACGGCTGATTGGTGCTAAAATTAATCTTGGTACAGGAAAATATTTTATACTGTTGGCATACTTCAAAATTTTAAGACACAGATGAAAACTTAAGAAAACTTTCTTTATCCTCTTACATAGTTTGTTCAGAGCAGAATATTCAAATTTCTACCAACAAGGTGTTCCTTTCTTCATGGTCCCCTAAGTAATGGAAAGGGACCATTTGACTGTGTAGTTCTAACGTTTACGATGTAATTTATCAACAGGAGCATGCACACACGTACGTGCAAACACACATAAGTGCACATTGTATATATCCACCTTCTGATAAGGCCATGAAACTATGCTTATAAAACACTTAGTCACATGTTCTTACCTTTCACAGATACTGAAGCTACGATTTCAGCGGAACCAAAGACATTTTCCCCTCGGCAAACGTACTTTCCCTCATCTGTTTTAGAAGCATTTAGGATCCGCAGACTCCCGTCTGGAAGAATAGCTAGTCTGAAAATTATTAAAAAGGTTTTTTTTTTTCCTGTTTTATTGCAAATCAGCTAAGTGGTAAGAAACTCTGATGAAATCAGAAACCACTTCCAAGGTAATAATAAATACGATAAAAGATCACTGTGAAAATATGCAGTAATAGTAGAAATATTTTGCCCTTCAAGAAATTCTGCAATAAACCCATTTAATGTCTTCTTATATTTAAAAGGGTTAGGGAGGTACAGGTTATTTTTCTTTTGACACTTTTATGACAGTTAATTTTAAAACTTGTGGGGAAAAAAAGGTGACCCTGAATTTGGTTATGAAAACTTACACTAAAATATCACCCAGCGATATTTTAATATTAAGCTTGGGTATTTCACCTCAAACCAAGAGTGACCTCAAAAATCACATATAAAAAGAAACAGCATAAAAACACAGAGGAGGACAAGTCCAGAACGTGAAATTAATTGTATACAGCCTCGAGATGATTTATGGCGGTTTCTCTGCAGCGCAGCCCGTGCAGCAAGGGCGAGAAAATGTCACCTGACACCTGAAACCCCGGCTGCTCGCAGTGCACTTTTTAAGCATTGAAACGTGATATCTGAGTTTGCATTTGGTTTCTTTCGAGACGTTTCTTAAAAGTGGACCTTGAGTCTTACAAGAAGGTGAACAATTAAAGCATAATTAAAATTTTTTAGAAGTTTAGTGAAAATGAGCTTGACATTCAGGATTACCATATTCTCCTGTGTATTCATTGCTCCAGAAATGTATGGATTTCAAATTTAATTAGAAGTTTTGTCCTTTTCTCCCTCTTTTGCTCCTGAAATATAACCCATTATTTCACCAGTGTGTTAACCTACTGAAGCAATGTGAGACATGATAGAAATAGCTGTTGTGGTTTTATTTGATACGACACGAGAATTTAGACTGACTTCTTTTAGGAAGGACGATTTCACAGTCTGTGCTGCTTTTGGTGGAAAACCAGTGAACCCACTGAACTTAAAATCCTAGAACTGGATCCTCCTATTCCTGAAAAGGATAGTTTTTCTGTGGCAACATGATTGTATTAAACAATTTAAGGTACAAGAGTAATGAAAAGAAAAGAAAAGAAAAAGACAAATGTAAATACAAAACAGAAACAGACTCATAGACATAGAATACAAACTTGTGGTTGCCGGGGGGAGGGAGGTGGGAAGGTACAGACTAGGAATTCGAAATTTGTAGATACTGACAGGTATATATAGAACAGATAAACAAGATTTTACTGTATAGCACAGGGAAATATATACAAGACCTTGTGGTAGCTCATGGTGAAAAAGAATGTGACAATGAATATATATATGTTCATGTACAACTGAAAAAGTGTGCTCTACGCTGGTAATTGACACAACATTGTAAACTGACTCTAACTCAATAAAATAAAATAAAAAAAAAGAGTAGTGACTAAATCTGTTTGTCAACATCCTGTATGTTACTTCAAAATGTGTATTCATGTTGTCAGTCAGCCCAGAACTGATGATTTTTGACGGCAATGACCTTCTAACAACTGGATTATATCCTAGGCTACTGCGTGTTGCTTATGAAGTTGTACTTACACATTGTCATCAATAAAGAGATCAGTTTAAAACATCACACTGTTCTCAATATGGATCAAATTTGACTTACAGTGCGTGAGAAGGGAGACAAAGTTAGAAGCAAGCCAAACTAGAAACAGAATTGGACTGTAATTTACCTGTAGGAGGGACACTAATGATACATTTGGAAAACACAGTGTTCTCTATAAAGTCGTATAGACCATCCAAGATGGTCAAAAAAAATTCTGTTCGTTATTTAGATAGTGTTCAGTTTCTATAAGTATGGAACATAATGTATTTATTCCATTTCAATCCTGAAGATACACATGCTACAAAAAAGATATATTTGAAATATAATATATATATATTCTCTTGTGAGAATGTCAAACTTGGTTGAACTCTAGCTAAACTACTACAATTTGTGCAGACTGTTAATATCTTAAAAATGTCTGGAGTTTACTGATTGGTGTAAATTCTAATCTAGCCGGTGAGAAGTTTGGCTTAAAAATTCACTTCCTTTAAAGAAATGAACGTATCTTAGATACTGGGAGTATTTCAGCTCTTGATTTAAGATAAGTCCTTTCTCACTGACAGGAGGCAATATATTATATTCTCCTTTTAAAGACAGTTTATGAACACTCCTGTACTTTAGGCCATGAATCCACTTGGAGGGCGAAGAATTTTGAATCCTATGATGGTTTTCATCTGTCAAGTGGCAGTGTCATTTAACCAACAGCCTGTCTCCTGATTCAAACTGCAAATCCTTATCAGATAGGCTCTTTTTTTCTAACTTAGGAAAGGAAAAATAGAATACACAATAAATGTGATTTACATTCTCATGTCTGGCTATTGCAAACATAATTACTTAGATAACTGAATACTGAATTAATATTTCTTTGCAATTTCCAGCCTCTTTATCTGTCTTCTCTCCTATGCTATTACTATGTTTCTTCTACATTTGGAATCTTCAGATCTGGATATTAATTCTGCTGAGACATCCTTGAACTTGGAGTAGGATGGTAAGGGAGAGGTAAGGTGGAAGTCTGTTGTGGGTAGGGAGAAATTTTACAAATGCAAACCAGAATTCTAACATTCAGTATCAGGGCATGCTTACTATATTCTGGGCTCTAAACTTTTCCTTGAGTTTCTGCCTAGACCTGGAGCAATGCTTTGGTTCTCATCTTGCACTTAATCACTGGATCTCTGCCTTGTTAACCTGCCCAGTACCACAATCTACCATTGTGCTTATGCCTCTCTTGCAGGAATTTCTTGCTAACTGCTTGGTGCCTGTCCTGATCTCCAAATTTCAGGACCATTTTCTGGATGCTCCATTTCTGTGTGTGGCTTGCCTGTCAGACACCACAAAACCTAGGTTAGATCCTTCCAAGTGGACGACTAATCTGGGAGTACTACCCATTTACCTGCTGCCATGCTCTGACCTTCAGACTGGATTTCTTTCTAGTACATATCATAGTGGATATCATGTCATAGAATAATTAATTGTTAATTAGAACCATGTGCTTTAAAGTCAGAGAGGGTTGAGTTCAAATCACTGCCTTGACGACCACGTGTGTGATCCTGACATTACTTAACCTCTTTCCTTACATGGAAAACTATCATAATTATATCTAACTAGCTTTTCAAAAGTGTTAACTTGGTGATATATGCAAATCATTGCACTTTTGTGGTGTGTGTAGACAGAATTGAAAATTTACTCAAAACTTTACATAAAATTTATGACAAATTTTAGAGAAGAAAAAGTAGAGAGTGCCAGGGAAAGTTCTTACTATGAAAATCTTAACTATTTAGGGTGTTTGGGGAGTCTATTCTGAGGAAAGCGTTGAGCTGAGAGCTGAGAGCTGAGGGATGAGAGAGAGCCAACTGGGCGGAGTGTGGGAAAGCAGAGGGACCAGCACTTGCAAAGGCCTTGAGATGGGAAAGACCACAAAACCGAGAAGAACCAAATGGCCAAGTGTGATGGCAGATGGAAAGGGGGAGTGGGGAGTGGCCCAGGGTGAGGCTGGAGAGGTAGACAGCAAGATCACGCAGGACCTCGTATACTATGGAAAATACCTGATCTTTATTTGAAGGCTATGAGAAACTTCCGTTTTTCATGGCTTTTGATTCTTTAGTTTTGACTTAGTCATGGATAAAATATTTAGTCCAATAGTAAAAAATTAATTCTAGCATATTACCAGCTCTCTTGGGTATATTCAGGCAAATTCAGGTTTTCTTATAAGATACTATAAAATTCAATAGCTCATTCAAAGATGCCATATTTCTTCTTATAGCTTTCTTATTTTCTTCTCCTGGTCCTACTTCTGTTTATTTGCACTATATGAAATTTCCAATATTTGGCTATTTTTATCCTACAAATACGACAGTTTAACTTGGTTTGGACTAATGGTTATGTAAGGCTTTTGTGCATCCGTACTCTTGCAAGTACCACAGAAGAGGAAGATTCTGCTCATGGCAAGAGTGAAGGTGCACATCTGTTCCATATAAGTCTCCTCTGCTCTCTCTGATTGCTTTTTCACTCATCTGGCCCAATATCTGAGGTTTATGATCCTATGTTATCACATTGGTAGTTGGCTCTCCCAAGTACCAAGAGCAACTGACATCTTTCAGATGCCATCCATTGAGAGTCAGCTGGAGTGCTCTTCAATATATTAACCTTCATTCTGGGATCCAGGCTGAAGTGGTTTCCCAGTTACCAAGATAGGAAAAAAAAAAAAAAAAAGGGATATGACAAACTACACTGTGGCTTTTGCAGTTGCTGCGTGGAAGCGGCACACAGCACTTCTACTCCGACATTTCATTGGCCAAAGAAAGGCGCATGGTCTCAAGTGAAGAAAGCACAATCATACCACGTGCCTAGCATTAAAACCAGAAATGTCTGCTCAGTAGGGCTGAAGATTATTGTACTTCTTGTGTCATGCCAGACATGACAGAAGATGTAAAGGAAATTTTAAGAGACAACCTCTGTCCATAAAGTTCTAACAGTTGAATTGTTCACACAAGGACTGCAGAGCGACAAAATTATATACCAGGCTACGATTATTGGGCAGCTCAGAAAAGAAGACCAATAAAACTTGAAAGAATTCAGCAACAAGTGGACAAGATTTGCTATGGATCTGAAAAAAAATGGATAGGTAGAAGAAAGCTTTTTAGAAAAAAAAAGGAACAAAATGAGTAAAGGAGGACAAATCAGAAGTGAGGATGATATGTTTATAAAACAGAGAAGAGATCTAACAACAGATCAAAACAGTGATTTTGCCTTTAGGAAAGGTAGCTAATGACATCCGGAGAAGCATGATGGCCCCTGTGCTGCTGGCAGCCAGTCATGAACAGCAGAAAGAAGAGGTACCGCCCTCCTCGCGGTGAAAGGCGGACTGGGCGAGAGAGAGTGCCGCTGCATCACGCTGACCCGGGGCTGTGGGACCACGGGAGCTGACACAGATACCGGTACCCTTTGCTTTTGACTCTACTTACTTTCTCTGAACAGGACATACTTCCTTTGAAATGAGAACCGTATAGATTTTTTACATCAAATCTAGGGTTGAGGATGTAGCTACGAATCAGATCAGGGGAGAGAACCCAGGTTTGAAAGAGAGCATCTCTGCAGAGGCTTTCCTCGCTCCGGAGCTAAGAAGCTAGTTAGAGGTCATCTGGGTTGAGTGTGTGGGTCATCACCTTCATGCTACAGGACCTCTTGCATATTCCCCCGAACAGTCTGGCTATTCAAGTTTTAATGCTGAAGGAACTTAAAACTCTACCTTTACCTTGTTTCCCCGATTTGACAAATGAAATAACCATCCTCTTAATAGGAAGAACAATTATACATGCAATTATAATTAAAGGAGATTGTGTGAATGGAGACACGCTTTTCTGGAGAAAGTGTTATCTAAGCTGAGACCTGAAGAGGCAGGAATTAGGCTGCTGAATGGCTGGAAGCAAGGGAGACAGTGAAGTGTCTCAGATTCATCAGCAACTTACTGAGTAGCTTCTGTATTCCAGGCACTGCAGAACGTATCTGGGATACAGTGATGAATACGTCCCAGTTCCTACCCTTAGGAATTGCAAGTAATGGAGGAAACGTCAGACAAATAAGCAAGAAATTCACATTCTGTGTGTCACATTCGGGGAAGGAATAAGCTCAGGAAACTATTTGGAGAGTCTGGAGGGGCAGCTCACCAACCTGGCGGATGTGAGCGCGATTAGGGCAGGCACCTCAGACGAGATGGCATCTCACTCGAGGGCTGAATTTTAGTAAGTCTTCTCCTGGTTTGGGAGAGGGATAGGTAAAATAATTTACTGATAAGCCTGTTGATTTTTTTTTTTCTGATTTCTTTTTTGAACTCTAGTCTTTCACTCCTTTTGTTCAAATTGCACATTGCCTCTGGATTTAACTTCCTAGATTACAGCTCACTCTTTTGTGTGAAATTTTCATGGCTGCCTATAGCCTACAGAGAAACATAGTTCCTCCTTAATAGAACAGCCGAAAGTCTGCACCAAATCGTCACAACTTCCATCAGCCCTGATCTCCCACCTCAGGTCTCCAAATCGTAATGCATTTTCAATATGTGTTTATTTTCATTTGTGAATTATATATGCATCACACACAGAGAGGGTGCTACACTAATAATACTAAGATCACTGTAAACAGATAATAATTAGAAATCATAATTATAAGTAAAACAAACATGTTATCCCATTTTCTCCTTTTCCTCCTGCCATCCCCCCGTGGATCTCTTGCACATCTCTGAATTGTTCAAACCTCTACCTGGAGACTTTGCACTAGTTGTATAAGACCATACACCCTTCAGTGGTTAGACTCCCACCTATTTATCACTGCTGAAAGATGCCATCTACCTGAACCCCTCCTTAATCCTCTTTAGTGAGGATTACTCCTGCCTTGTGTTTGCTTCCTCAGAAGCAAAATAGCAGTTGTCACATTTTCCCTTAGTACACGAGAGCTTGTGTGTTTCATCCGTTGAGCGCTGCAGCTTCAGCATTTTCAAGGGCCCTACATAAAGACTTGAGACCTGAAACAAATTATTGGTTCAAACAATCTAAAACAACTCCAGTGTTGAAAATAATACAGTGGAATATTGTAACAATTAGTCAGCCCCAACTTATCTCTCCCACTGATACATGACAAAGAGTTAGCATCCTAACATTATAATAAAATTGTACTATTACAGTAACACTTTCAATGATACACTCCTAAAAATATTTCGAAATATTCTATAACAAAATGCACATTTTATGTGAGATGTAGGCACATTTATTATTTCTGATAAAATCTGGGATGCAAACTTTGTAAGAGAGCCTCGGACCTATAAAGGTCTTAAAATGGGTTCTGCTAATAACAAACATTGACTGATCACTTTTTAATGTGTCAGGCATAATGCTAACCTTCCACACCTTATTTCACAGAAGGCTTCTAACCGTTATGTGAGTTGAGTATTGCTGGCTTCATTTATGAATGAGAAAACTATGCTTCCTCATCGTCTATTGCTTTATTCAAGGCTATTCAGCAAGTGGCAGTGCCTTGACTTCAGCCAGGCTCTTTTGTATACTTGTTTGCTGGTCAGTATCTTGCTGACTCATAACCTCTTTTACTTTGTCTCTTTATAAACTCTACAATAGTTCATAAACTCCAACTCAATAAATGGGGACAGAAATAAACTGGATATACTTTAACTGATTTATCTGATAGATGGAGAAATTGATGTCCAGAGCACTGAAAATCCCTGTGCAAAAAAGTAAAATGGCACATAGTTTGTTTTGATGATATTTATCATGCCCCTACTGTTTGCCAGACCCTATAAAAAGCTCTTTTAATGCATTTTAATTCTTACAAAGACTCCAGGATATATTTTTACATTCATTTGATAAAGGAAAAGGAAGAAAATGAGGCACAGAGGACGAAGTAACTATCAAGATGTCACAGTAGCCCTGCTGGATTCCAAAATTTATACTGCACTTGCAGCCGCTATACATTGACCCGAAGTAAACATCAGAAGAAAGTTTTGCATAAGATCATACGCTTAATAGAAGCTTTGACCTACAATAGAAACTGACAGAAGCAAAGACTCAAGGGTAACAAGAGAAGACACATGTTTCCTACAGACGATGAAAAAAGAGAGAAATTCACACTCCGGGACTTGATCAGTAAGATGTTTAAAAAGCTCAGGGCAATACGCACTCAGGAGGGCCGTGCTGTCCCCATGCTCTTCCCTTTAGATGCAGTTTAGCTGGAAGGAAGAAGTGAGCTGACACAGAAAGACGTGTATGGCAGCCTTTGCAGAGCAGAGAGAGAAAGCTTAAGTGCAGACGTTACTGTAATTAACAGGCCTCATTCCTGGCTCTGAGCGTCACTGCAGGCAGCCTGAAAAAACGACAGAACCTTCTGTGCTGAGCCACCTGAGTGATTTCAGAACATCCAGGCTCTGAAGAAGGGTGAGGTGGAGGCAGCCTCTCTGTCAGAGCTGACTATCAGGAGGTGTTTGCCATTAAAATAAATAGTAATTAAAACACACACACACACACACACACACACACACTTGTCCTCTTTCTAAAGGATATCTCTGCAAGGATTTGTCACAGACAGCTCAAACAACATAGACTGAACTACACTCAACCCTTTCCCTCAACTTGACTTCTAGTTCCAATGTTTCCTATTTTACATGAATTTGTATGGAAAATTCTGAATGTGCATGTACTTATTTTTGTGGAGACATTATGTAACGTTCCCCAGATTCTCAAGGGAATCTGTGATGAAAACAAGGTTAAGAACTACCATACAATCATTTTATAGGTGATGCAACTGTGCTCAAAGACAGAAAGCCTAGAGTATTTCTTTTTGGAAGCTCAGGGCAAAATTCAGACTATTGATTCAGAAGTCATCGTTTACTTTTCCTTTTGCATCATCATGAATTGGTCAAGCCAGATCTATTGCATATTTAAAATATCTCTTACATCTATTCTCTTGATTTTGGCTTATTGGAGAGTCTAAATGCAGCGGGTAACCAACATGAATTGGTTTTACCTTTTCTAACCACTGCCTAATAACCATGTTCTGTCTAAGCCGTTTTTCCACTTGCTTCGAACATCCAAGAAGGTCTCACAGCTTCTAGATAACTTTCAGTTGTCACAAAGGGAACATTTATCTCAGACTTCCCTGCTCCTCTCTTCCCGCCCCTCAGCTCAGCCCTGACCAGTGACTTGAACCCGGGACCCTGTGGCTTCAAGGAGAGTGGAGATCGGTGTCCCTTTACACCTTTTCTCTTCCTTCCGTGTGTCGCAGTAGGGTGGGAAGGGTAAGGAAAATAAATCTCACAATCCCCATTAAGCCAAGGCCTGCAAAGAACGCCTTCCCCTGTGGCCAACATTCTCCTGCACACACAGAAGTGACGGGTGGAGAGGGGTGTGGATGGGGAGGTAACACTATGTTGGGGTGATGTTTAGGCAAGCAGAGCGGGTTCAGCCACCCGTGCTCTGGATGAACCACCTGGTTCCTAAGTTTTCAGTTGCCTCTTCAGGATATTGGGTGCTCAGTGCAGCTCTGTTCTCAGCTTTGAGTTTCAGGCTTAACGTAAAAGTACTCCTTTCTCTTACTGCTACAACCTTATTTGAAGCTCTCATCAAAATTCATCTAGGTTTTTGCAATTTTGCGACCTCTGCCTTCAGTGTCAGGCCACTTCCTATTTCAACACGTTGGTCAGAGCGTGGTGTATGGTCCTGTTACCACCGACTTCATGTCCATCCAAGTCTCCACACTGCATTCGGGACAGAATCCCAAGCCCTTTGGCATCATGTATGATATGGTTCATAATCTTAGTCTCACTCTGGTTTTCTGACCTCATCTCAAACTCCTAACTACCTTCTCACTTCTACACCCATCCTACTTTCTACTCATAATGAGCCACTTGTCATTCTGTGAAGAGTGTATGTTTTCTCACGATCTTGAGTCTTTGCAAATAGTTTTCCTCTATCCAGACGGGAATTTTTCCTGCTTCCCCGCCTCATCTCTCTGGTAGACTCTTATCATTCTCTAACTCCTGGCTGTTGCTCAAATCACACCTGAGTGATGTTCCCCGATCTTGAATTATTATCTTCTTATCCATATAGTCTTCTTCTGTCCTTTTATACGTGTAATACATTGTTTAGTATCCCAGATTTCAGAAAATTATGCTACAAATATTTTTCCTAGGCTGAAAACTACCTGAGGAACAAGTATCGTAATGACACAGTAAGTGGCCAATAAATCAGCGCTCAAATCCCTCATCATCGTATCTGGTTAACTACCATGTTTAGTGTATGTTAATTTCTCTGACCATCTTTTTTCCATGAGGGTCCATGATGTTTTCCAACTGCAGTGAGGAGGCAAGGAGTAAAATCTTAGAAGGAGACAGCAGAAGGCATTTTGAGTTAACTTCGTTTGCTAGGATTCATTTTCACTGATAATTTTTTTTTAATTATTTTCACAGGTTGAGGTACACTTCATAGTACCATGGTGTGTGTATTAGCATGACCGTGTCAGTCTTTCCTTACTGACAATAGAAAGCTACTAAAATCTTAGTGGCTATTCTTTCTTTGAACCATACTTTGAATCACTATTAACTAGATTAAACCTGTGTATTTATAACATTTTTTTCTATTTTATATTAAAGTTATTTCTTCCTTATAGGCTCTTGAATAGTTTGGTAAAAACCTATCTCAACTCAATGCATTTTTTTATTTTCCCCTGGAAGCACTGGGCTTAGCACTAATGAGAAATTGATCTTACAAAGAGAGAGAAATTAAAACCAAACACAGTAAGTCTAGGTAAATGCTTTCAGAGTGATTGCACTGGATTCTAAACTTTTCCACTGAGATATTTCTAAAGCTGGAAGATCCTGTGGAATCGTATATGGCCCCAAACTGAGAACTTTTTAGTAAAAACCATAGTTGAGCTGGCATTGAATCATTTATCTTGTAGTTGTTCTGAACTGAGTACTCTGTCATTTCATGTTAACTTGGACATGAAACCTGTCAGCATATCTTAATGCAGATGAAGGAAAAGGACAAGTATTTATAAAAACTCGCAATCTTTATTACTCCTGGAATTTGTGTGAGTTTTTGCATTTTCTTTTTAGTCTGCTGCCTGTATAAATATCTAGATCTCTTAGGAAGCAGAAATAAATTATTGCTCTTCTGAAACCTCTAAGGTCACTAAGATAGCATTCAGGGTAAAATTATGAATTTTTGACATCCCCACCCGGGATGGTTTTTTAGTCCATTTTAAATTATACTGACCTAATTAGGAAGCTTGACCATGGCTAAGCTCTTTAATATTAAAAGAATGCACTTTATTATGTTTTTTTATTAGTTCTCTCTGGGAGAGCAGCTCTTCCAATCCTCAGCTCAAGTTACTTTTTGAACAGAACAAACCAACATCAGTTAACTGATTTTGATGTATGGTGGTGTCGGGTAAGGTAAACAACAGTAGACGGCACAAAACCCCTCTTCTGCCTTCACTTGTAAGCTGACCTGTACTTTAAATCTATATCTTATTTCTCTCATCTATAAAATGAAGAGTGTGGACTAAATTTCTTCCTTTTTTTTTTTTTTACTTTTTTTTGTCTTTTTTTCCATTTTTTAAAAATTGAAGTGTAGTCAGTTTACAATGTTGTGTCAATTTCTGGTGTGCAGCATAATGTTTCAGTCATACATATACATTCATGTTTCTTTTCATATTCTTTTTCATTAAAGGTTACTACAAGATATTGAATATAGTTCCCTGTGCTATACAAAAGAAACTTGTTTTTTTTATCTATTTTATATATAGTGGACTAAGTTTCTAAGATATTTTTCACCCATTTACTCATAAGTCCAGAATTTTTGTCTCAGGCTAACGTTTAGTGATTTTTTTTTTTCTATGTTACAGTTAGCACCCAAATCCAGAGAATGTCTGATTTTCTGCTTTATTTATTTTTTTGAACTGTCTTGAAGTTTTCTTCTCACCAAGATCCTTCTCAGAACAAGACAGCTTCCCAGTTTCTGACCTCCAATCTGCACCCAGCCATAGGCACTCAGGATGCTGCCCTCCTCTGGGGATGACGTAGAAGAATATGAAACATGGCTCAGTGCCCTGAGATATGCACTGATCCCTTTTCCCCCTATGTGAAACAGCCTGGCTATTAACAAGACTAATTGAGGAGGTAGGGAATAACTATCAGTATGTGAGAAATTTTAAGCCAGTTTTGACTGAAGAATATGAGGAAATCAAGCATAAGTTAAAATTTCAGTGGAGTTTAGGGCTTAAGCAATGTCACAGATAAAAAGGTTTGGAGAATGTGAAGCTACTGGACAATCAAAACCCACATTAGTCTAACCGTCTTAATCATTTTGACGTAAATCCAGTATAACTGCATCAATTATGCATTTGACTTATTTTAATCAAAATGTATGTGGTACAAAATCACATGCAGTTTTTTTTTTTTTTTAATTTTAGACAATCGGATTCTGACACTTAAGGGCTGAGTGACTTTGGGCAAGCAATTTACTCTCTCTGAATAATCTATTTGTAAAATCAGGGATGCTAATGTCTATATGGTAGTAGCAAGAACTAGCAATGTATAAAGTAGCTATCACTATCCTGAGAATAATAGAAGGTATTCAGTTGGTATTACCATATGATCCAGCAATCCCACTCCTGGGCACGTATCTGGAGGAAACTCTAATTTGAAAAGATACATGCACCCCAGTGTTCTTAGCAGTACTATTTACAATAGTCAAGAAATGTAAGCAACCTAAATGTTCATTCACAGATGAATGGATAAAGACGTCGTGGTATATTTATATAATGGAATACTATTCAGCCATAAAAATGACAAAATAATGCCATTTGCAGCAACATGGATGGACTTGGAGATTGTCATTCTGAGTGAAGTAAGTGAGAAAGAAAAAGAAAAATACCATATCACTTATATGTGGAAACAAACAAAAAATGACACAAATGAACTTATTTACAGAACAGAAACAGACTCACAGACATAGAAAACAAACTTGTGGTTACCAGAGGGGAAAAGGAGGTGTGGAGGGATAAATTGGGAATTTGAGGTTTGCAGATACCTGCTACTATATATAAAACAGATAAACAACAAGGTCCTACTGTATAGCACAGGGAACTATACCTTGTCATACTTTGTCATAGCCTATAAGGAAAAAGAATATGAAAAGAAATATATATATTTACGTATAACTGAATGACTGTGCTGTACACCAGAAATTAACACAACTCTGCAAGCTGACTATACTTCAATAAAAATAAATAAATAAATAATAAGCAAATAATTAAAACTGTAAAAAAAAATAGTTATTATTTGAGAAGTGTCTATTATAGGCCAGATCTTGTGTCATATTCTCTTACCTGAATCATATTCTCTTGGGAAGGTCTTTTTATATAGTAACATTAAACTGAGATCTAAATGATAAGAGGGAAGCAGCCAGGCCATTCAGAATCCGGGCGAATACTCCTGTCAGAGGGAATCACGGGTACAAAGGCCCTGAGACTACAATGAGTTGGGGCGTAGGGCCAGAGAGAAGGCCAGGGTGAGTGATGGGCACCAGGAAAAGATAAGAGTGGTAGACATTTACACTGACGGGAAAATTTAAGTAGACTAGCTAGACATTTTAAATCTCACCTACTATGGAAGAAAAAGAAAAAGTACATTTTGCTTTCAGTGACAATATTTTGAGTTTTGAATGCAGGTCTAATTACTTAAATAGTATTCACTTTAGCTGGGGGACAAAATTGGGGTCATTCATGGATTTAAAACTAATAATGTTATATAATATCATAAAATTGTTTAAAATATTATGAATCATTTTTTAAAAAATTCATAGTCCTGATCAGGTGTTTTACTTGGAGGATGGTTATTCAAAAGCATATCATTACCTTTGGCATCTTTAAACAAGGCAATTCAGTTTTTCTTGCTATTTTTATGGCAATCTTGTTACCTCTGGACCCAGAGAAAACTCAGGTGCTAAATGAATTTCATAATCTTATGCTAACAACTGCTTTTCATTCTTTCATTCACTTAATATTTGTTTAGCATGATCCATATTTTATGCTTCATTCTCTACAGATGAGACAAAATCAATTTTTCATATACAAAGTTCTCAGTGGACGGACAGGTCTCTGTTCCTTGAATGGAAAAATGCAGCATAAATGCCAGCAACAAGGCTTTGGGTCTAGAATGCTCCCTCACTCCACTCTCACTACCTTTTCTTTTTCTGGCTAACTGATAACTATTCTTTGGTTCTCAGTTTAAGTATCACCTCCTTTGAGAAGCCCTCCCTGACTACTCCCAGCCTTGTCTGTTTCTTTTGTTACACACACGCATAGGATCAGATTTCTATCCTTCAGAAAGAAAAGTCAATTCCTTAACCCAATTTGTTATTATTGATTAATTAGTGTGACAATTCTTTGAGGCCTGCTTCCTCATTGTAAGTTCCATGAACACAGTTTCAAGTCTATTTGTGTCCATTATTGTATCCATCATGTCTCACATGGGGACTGGCTCAGATTAAGTGCCAACAAAGTGTCTGTTGAGTGAATAAATAAACGCATGAATGAGTATTCTTAAGAAAGTATCTTCTACTTTGTCTTCCTTTAAATGTATCGTATCGGTCATTTCATTTTTTTTCTGCTACAATTAAAATGAGGTTTAAAAAACACTGAAAACTTAAAGACTTGCTTTTAAATAACGTCTGCTGTCTCGTACACATGAGATGTGTCTCAATCACATACTAAGAACACAATAAAAGAAGATTAAATACATTATATTTAAAATATATTTAAAATATATTTTATATATTATAAAAATACATTATTAAGTTAATACTACTTTCTCTTGATTCATCTGATTCATTCTGATGAATATCTGTACTGTTTTAATTGCAACTTGGAGGCGGGGGTTGGAAGTTGGGCAGGCAATGCCACTGTAAAAAGCTGAAAATGATAGGAATTTATATTGCAGCACAGTTACGAACTCCTCTATGAATCATGGAATCAGAAGAAAAGTTGGAATTGAGACACTTGAGGTCTAAGTCTTCTCCTGCCCCACTGATAATGTGCCACTAAATAAGTCATTTCACTTAGAGGCAATTTTTTTTCACCTATAAAATGAGGGAGTTAGTCTAAGTGGTTTGTAACGTCTCTTGCAGTTCTAAACATTATAAAATTCTACAACTGAAAGAACCCATTCAAGAAACCCAGACAGGAAGATCTTTGCTTATGATTTAGATACCTGACCAACTATGGAATCCATTGTGCAAGCTGCTTTTTCTAGATATGATTAGGCAGGTGTACACAAATGCAGGTCATTGGCACAAAGCTAGTAACTACCCTTCTTTATTGCCTGTTCTGGATTAGATATGGTTACAGATTCAATGCAAATGAGTTCTTAGAGTTCCCCTTTAGAAAGGAAACTTAAAATATTCTTATATTTTTGCTTATATGAGTCTTTAGGTGAATGTGGGTTAATTAAAAAAAAAGTGGGGGTGGTTCTTGACATAATTACCAAGAGTCAATGAGTACTAGCCTAAGTTAGAATCAACTCCTTATATGGAGGCCACATACAGTTAGGATGGACAACACTACCTTAAACAATATGAAATGAGTGGCAGAACTATGTTCATATTATCCGAAGCACAAAGTGCCTTCTAATGGAATGTGCTTCTTTAAAATTTAGGATTGGTAATTAGATGTTTACATGAAGTATTTTCTTCTTTTTTTTTTACATGAAACATTTTCATATGCCTAGGGTAGCAAATCACTTACAAAAAAATATATTATTGTAAGGTTTATAACGATGTCTGGTCAGATGAAGCCTGAATCTCCAATTGGTTTCATCATCTTCAGCAGTACTGCTGGAATATTGTGCTGGTGACACCTTTTCAAAAAAGTTAGTCTTTTTTTTTTAACTCAAAAAAAAAATTTTTTTTTTGCTTCTTTTCCTGCATCCTATACTATTTTTTTGGCTAAAGGAATTAATGAAGTCAGAAATGCTACTTTTGATTTGGTAAGAATCATGAAATAGACTTGAATCACCCAACAGCTACCAGTAGTCACTTAGCAAGAAAACTGGAACAAAGATTTAATTAGTGAGTCAAAGAGACATTGATACTTTCACGAGACAGTGTACTGCAGTGATAAAGACTTTCAAATGAAGGCTTAGGAGTTGGATAAATGTGGGTTTAAATCCTTCCCTTGTAACTTCCTAGCTTGTGATGCGGACAAGTTCTTTAACTTTTTTGAGCCTCTGTTTTGCGGATACAATAGCATTATCTATCTCAAAGGACTGCCTTAAGGATTGAGAGGGAATGCAGATTGATTAGCACCAGGCCCAACACACAATAAGCATTCTGTAAATGTTGGCTATTATTCATGAAGGAATTACAGAATCTTAAAATTGTGTGGGACTTTATGCATTCATTCTGGTACTCACGGTGGGAGTTACTTTTAGTGCTTATCTGATAAAGGGTCATTATATTTCAATGTTTAAATACTTTAAGGGACAGGGAGTTCAGCAGTTTGAAAGTAACTCATTTAACTGTTGAAAAGCTTTGTTGAAACTTTCTTAACAATAAGCCTAAAAATGGACTTCCTGTTAGTTAGTAGTATTTGCATATAGCTATTTCTTTATGGCTCACAAAGCACTTTTTGATACATTATCTCATTTGATTCATCAACCCTATGAGGGAAGTATGGTCCATTCATGTACTCATTCATTCATTCATTCAAAAATATTTATTGAGTCCATCCTAGGTACCAGACACCAGTCTAGGTTCTGGGGAGTTGTGGCTGCATGACAGATGAGATGCCAAGTTATAGGAGGCTGATAAATACAGTGGAGGCAGAACCGGCACCAAGATCTTTGGCTCTTATTTTGGTGTACTTCCACCAGATTCTTTATAACAGTAATTATCTTTTTCTGTGAGATGAGAATCTGAGTCTCACGGTGTTTTCCACATTGCCTTTTGTTAAAAAATTAATAAACTTTATTTTTAGAGAGTTTTAGGTTCAAAGAAAAAGTGAGTGGAAAGCACAGAGAGTTTCCTACACATACCATCTTCCCCCACTGTCAACATCCCACAGCAGAGTGGTAAATTTGTTATAATTAATGAACCTACACTGACACATCATTATCACTCAAAGTCCGTAGTTTACACCAGGGTTCACTCTGGGTGCTGTGCATTCTATGGATTTTGATACATGTGTAATCACATGATCCTCCTCTGCAGCAGTGCACAGAGTAGTTTTACTGCCCTAAAAATCCTGTGTTCTGCCTGTGCATCCCTTCCTCTCCCCTAATCTCTAGCGACCACTCAACTTTTTACCATCTCCATCGTTTTGCCTTTTCCAGAACATCATGCAGTTGGAATCATATAGTATGCAGCATTTTCATTTGGCTCACACTGCCACTTTAAATTTCTTCTAAACTTGCTGCCACCAACCTCATCACTGACCCTCATCAGTTCATCCTTTACCCCATCTCCCATTCATCTTCCTACTGTTCAGCTTTTAGTAGACTACTCCTTGGTTGAAACCAACTAGAAGCTGAGATTGATTGTGAATTCTTTGAAAAATTAGAAAATAAAAATGCACATTTATACAATATTTTGTGATTTTTATGACAATTTCATGCAAATTTCATTTGATTCTTAAAAATGTGGTATATTAGAAATTACCAGATCCCTTTACAAATTAGTTGGAAAAATTAAATGACTTGTGCAGGCAAGTGATTAGATGATTCAAAACACCCCAGAATCTTGTGGCTAAATATGATGCTTTTGACACTGTTACCTGTTATATTTCTGATACATTTAGACAAAAATTACATTGTCCAGTTAATTTTATTTTTATCAAAAGTACCATCACTTTTCCATGATTTATAATTTATGGTATCATAAACTACATAAAATAAGAGAGGGAAATGGATATTCTTGATAGTTATTTTGGGACCTCTGTGTGATTTCTCATCTATACTATGCTCCCTATTTTTAAAAAATTTTATCTAGGTATTAAAATATGGATTTTTTCAATTTATTCATGGGCCCAGTGTGATATGAGGGTTGGTATACAGAATAAAAAAGATATAGCTGGCACTTTTAATAAGATTGTATTTTAATGTAGAGCAAAGATACAGCAAAAAGTAATTGAAAGACAAAGTAATAGTCAAAGAACTGAGAAATGCAGAATCACATTAAAGTTATTATTAATAGATACTTTGTCCTAACCTTTTGCTCATTATGTTCCTTTCAGAAGCAGATTTCTAGCTTTGATTGTGTTTGTCATCAATGCCAAGTGTTAGACATGGAGTACCTTACTAACGTAATCTCTCAATTGAATAAGGAATATTACTCAGCCATAAAAAGAGTGAAATATTGCCATTTGCAGCAACATGGGTGGACCTAGAGAATATTATGCATAGTGAGATAAGTCAGACAGAGAAAGGCAAATATATGGTATTACTTATACGTGGAATCTAAAAAAAATACAAGTGAATTTATTTACAAAACAGAAATAGACTCACAGCCATGAAAAACAAACTTATGATTACCAAAGAGGAAAGGGAGAGGGGGAAGGATAAATTAGGAGTACTTTGGAGTATGGGATTAATAGAGACAAACTACTATACATAAAGTAGATAAGCAACAAGGATTTACTGTATAGCACAGGGAACTATATTCAATATCTTGTAATAACCTATAATGGAAGATAATCTGAAAAAAAAATAAAATTGAATAAGGATCTACAAATAATCATAGCAATGGGCACAGCAATTCACAAGAGCAGGATAATAGAAGCAGGCTAGTTCTAGCCCTAAAGCATCTTCCAAACTTAGCCTCTTGGTTAGGAATGTAGACTTTAGTTAGACAGCATTTTGACCTTGGGTGTCTTCCACAACTTCTTGAAGCCTCAGTTGTTTCTTATGTAAAAAAGAATAATTATAACAATTCTCACTTCATTATGAGGAATAAATGACATAAAGCATATGAAATGCTTTTTGCAGTGCCTGGTGCATAATAATAAATTATAATTATTATGGCTATTTTCACTTGGAAATACTCTTCGGAATAATAGACGGTACTGGGGAGGCAAACTATTCCAAGCAGAGAAGATTAAATCAGAGGAAGTGAAATAATCAGTGAGCTGGAGACAATGTGCTTTGGTTACAGGATAAGTAAATTAACTTGGATAAGGAAACAAGGCCTGGAAAAATAAGAAATGTAGGGTAAGCAATAGGCCAGGGACTGATTTCAGGACCTCTGGAATTTAAAGTTAATTTAAAGCAATAATGCAGGAAGCTGTATACTGTATTTGTTGATGTTAGTAGTAACGATGTCTGGAGGAACTCTTTCTCTAAGAAATATTTTCATACCTATCTATATGTTTATCCATCCAGATCATCTGTATCTGAAATACATTGCTTCATTGTGTAAGACACTTATTTAAACCACAAACATTTCACTGAGAGTGCTCTGAACTGACACAATATAAAATATAAAAAAATTACATATATAAACAATATAAACAATTATAAATATTAAAAAATAGGTAATTTTTGTGAAACCTGGTTTGTATCCTAGCTCCTTATTTTTATTAGTTATTGTCTCAATCTTTTTTCTTCTTTTTAAAATTTTATTTATTTTTGTTAATTTTTTTACTGAAGTATAGTTGATTTACACTGTTGTGTTAGTGTCTGGTATACAGTAGTGATTCAGTTATGCACACATATATATGTATTCTTTTTAATATTTTTTCATTATGATTTACAGGGTATTGAATATTGTTCCCTGTGTTACACAGTAGGATAGGATTATTGTTTATCTATTGTATATATAGTAGTTTATATCTGCTAATCCCAAACTCCTATTTTATCCCTCCGCCAACACCTTTCCCTCTTGGTAACTATAAGATTGCTTTCTATGTCTGAATCTGTTTCTGTTTTGCACATAAATTTATTTGTGTCATATTTTAGATTTCACATATAAGTGATATACTATTTGCCTTACTTTTCTCTCTTACTTCACTTAGTATGATAATCTCTAGGTCCATCCATTGTTGATGCAAATGTCCATTATTTCATTCTTTTCTGTGGCTGAGTAATATTCCATTGTTCCTGTTTTCATTATAGAGTGTCCTTCTTTATCTTTCTTTATGGCCTTTGTTTTATGTCTATATTGTCTGATATAAGTATTGCTACCCCTGCTTTCTTCTCCTTCCAATTTGCATGAACTATCTTTTTCCATCCCCTCACTTTCAGTCTCTGTGTGTCCTTCACCCTAAGGTAAGATTCTTATAGGCAGCAAATTGTAGACTCTTTTTTTATTGTTTATTGTTTTTGTTTGTTTGTTTGTTTTGTTTTTATACAATCTGCCACTCTACATCTCTTGATTGGAGTATTTAGTCCATTGACATTTCAGGTAATTATTGATAGATATGTATTTATTGCCATTTTAAGTCTTGTTTTTCAGTTTATTTGTATTTCTTCTTCCTGTCTTTTGCTTTTTGTGTTTTCCTTTTTTGGTTTGATAGTTTTCTTTTGTATTATGCTTGTGTTCTTTTCTTTTTGGTTTTGTGAGTCTATTGTATGTTTTTGTTTTGTGCTCAGCTGTTTTTCAGGTATGTTAATCCATTACTATGTCTACTTGCTTTACACTGGGATTCATTTGGTTCAAACACATTCTAAAGAAAATGTACATTTTATTTATCTCCTCCCCCGTATTTTATGATTCTGATGTCCTCTTTTACATCTTCATTTTTATCCTGTTTCTGTTCGTTGTAGTTATCATCACTTACACACAAATTTTTTTTTTTAACCTGTGTACTGTCTTATTTAAGTGACTTACTTTCCAATTATAATTTTCTCTTTCCTATAGATCCTTGTTTCTTTTCTATTTAAGGAAGGGCTTTAAATATTTCTTTTAGGATAGGTTTAGTATTGCTGTATTCTTTTAGCTTTTGCTTGCTGAGAAATTCTTGATCTCTCCTTCTATTCTAAATGATCATCTTCCTGGGTAGATATGCTAAGTTGTAGGTTTTTCCCTTTCAGGACTTTGAATATATCTTGTATGCCCTCCTGGACTGCGATATTTTCTGTAGAGAAATCAGCTGATAGTCTTTTGGCAGTTGCCTTGTAATTAACTCTATTTTTCTCTTGGTGCCTTTACAATCCTCTCTTCATCTTTAATTTTTGCTGTTTTAATTATAATGTGTCTTGGTATGGGTCTGTTTGGGTTCATCTTGTTTGGGACCCTCTATGCTTCCTGTACCTGGATATCTGTTTCCTTCTTTAGGTGTGAGAAGTTTTCAGCCATAATTTCTTCAAATGCAGTTTTGATCTACTTTTCTCTTTCTTCTTCTTCTTCTTCTGGGATCCCTATTATGTGTAGATTTGAATGTTTTATATGATCCCATAGGCCTTGTGTATTGCTTTCGTTTTTTCTTTTGTTTTTCTATCTGCTGTTCTGATTGAGTGACTTCCACTGCTCCATGTTCCAGATCACTTATTCTTTCTTCTGAATTATCCAGTTTGCTATTTATTGCCTTTAGCTCAGCTTTTGTTTTTGGCAAATGAATTTTCTAATTTTAATTGGCTTTTCTATAGTTTCTAGTTCCTTTTTACAGTAATCTGCATTTCAGTCAATAGCCTTTCTTAATTCCTTCGGTATTTTCATTCTTTTTGAACTTAGCATCTGGTAGACTGTGGTGTTGCTTGTTTCTCATTGTGTAGGCTCACAAAGCACACTGTTTTGACACTGCCCTCAGCCCCATGCCAACCATAGGAATCCAGGAAATTGACTGGGGTGTCCCTCAGGAACTGTGCTCACAAAGCCACCAGCACAGCTCCACTGGCTAAGAAGTGCTGAGAACAGGCACCAGGGCTGCCTTAGCTGCACCCTGGACCCACCGGGGGAGCCGCTGAGTCAGCCCAGCCCCGGCCCTGCCTCTGCGAGCCTCCTTCTGCAGTCTGCAGTCTGCAGCCAGACCGCCCAGCCACGGGAGCACCGGCAATCCGCTCAGATGTCCTGCAGGCACTGAGTAAACCTGCATATCACACAGCTGCTGGGACACTCAGCTTTCAGCCCTGCTTCTGAAGTCACTGTGGCCCCTGGAGATTGGCTTGGGTTTCAGCCCCACCTCCATGTGTGGGAAACCTCCCGGAGCTCCTGGAGGTGGAGCCACTCCTGCTGTGAACACTCTTGAGAATGAGGCTGCATGCAGGTTAATTATGGGGTTTCAAAGGCAGCCCCAGTCTCCTTCCTGTGCACACCCCCAGTGCCAGCCCAGACCATGCTCCAGCCCCTTCAGGCAGTCTCTGTGAAGCCGACCCCAGTGCTCTTCCCAGGTCTCTCCTCTGAAGCCTGAGTTTCAGCACCCAGCCCCTGCATGCACCAGCAGAGGCACATTTCAAGCTCAGGGATGCAGTGAGGTGTCAGGGACCCTCCGTGCTGGTATTTCTCTGTTCTGCCTTCAGCAAATCAGCTGCTGCCTTTCCTCGGGGCCCCTGAAGCTCCGTTTCTGCCCCAGCTGACCTCCCTGCCAGTGAAGGGGCTTCCGGGGGTGAGAGAAACTTTCCCCTTTCACAGCTCCCTCCCAGGGGCTCAGGTCCGGTCCTGACTCCTTTTTGTTTTCTTTCATCCCGCCCAGTTATGTGGTGATCTTTCTTGCAATTCTAGTTCTATGAGATCGTCCAGCATTCAGCAGGTGTTCTGTGAGAACTGTTCCACATGCAGGTATATTTTTGATGTATCTGTGGGAGGAGGTGGGCTCCCTGTCCTTCTATTCTGCCATCTTGATTCTGCTGACCTTTTGTCTCAATCTTGATTTAAGATTCTTCAAATTAACTTTAACAAAGGATGTGTCTAGATAAACTCTAAGCTAGAAATCTGTTTTTTGTTTTGTTTTCAACTTGTCAAAATAACCAAACTTAGTAGAGAACTTTTGGAAGATATTTTCTGTCAAATGCTTTATAAATAATGTTTTTAAACACCAGCACATTTCTAAAGCTGTAGGAGGCATGAAGACAATAATGAACTGGTGTCTTATTTATAATCCCTTGGCTGCTTTGAGAGAGAATAAAAACTCATTTAGCATTCTAGAAAGAAACTGAGTTATCTGGTACTCTGACTTTCAATGCAGGTTAACTACCATCTATCTTTCTTTTCTGATGAAAGGTGAAATCTTACTTAGCAACTGGAGAAAAAAAGGCAGTTACCAAGAAACATGCATTATATTCAAAGATCTTATTACCGCTGATACTAGGGATAAAAAAGGCATTAGTTCCTTTAGCTGACAGTAAATGGAATAGCATGTTTGGACCCTTTATTTCTCCGATTTGTTTCTGTCACAGCTTGGATGCGCACTTTTGCGACTGTCCTTCTTAGGGGGTGATGGATGATAAACCTAAATTTTTTCTCTCCCACTCCTAAGCCCCCACTTAATGCTCAAAAAAAAATTCATTTCTACTGGAAGTCTTAAGCCATCAACTTTCTTTATCTCTTAGGAATACGCATGTTGTGATAAAGTGAGTGCATGTCAGAGTACTTAAAGAACCCTGCCTGAAGTAACAGTGCCCCGTGCATCTGCCTATCACTGCAGATTACATTTATCTGAGAGTTCTTTTGAACCCAAGAAATACTACAGATATTCAGCAAGTTCACTGAAATAAGCAATAACTGGTATGTGCTATGCTGTCAACGCATTATCTTTAGAAAGGAAACCGAATGACCTTTGTCACGTGGGTTTCTTCTGCAATAAAAAAATAAGTTAAAGGGGAAAAAAAGCTAAATAGCAGTAGAAGTGTAAAAAGCCACACATATATGGGCAGTTTATAACCTGGGTGATTTAGTAATAATAGAGTGCTTTAGGTGAAAGGCAGATTATTTTAAATAATAAGTAAAACTTTAGTTATATTATGGCAAAAAGAAAGGTGCATAAGCCATTTGTGTATACTTTAAAGAAAAATGATTAGGTGAACGCTGATGTAACTATGATTCAGGTCAGGAGCTAGTGTACTGACAGTACTTCCAAAACCCCACTGCACTGCCCACCGTGAGCACAAACCTACCCACCATTTTGACTTTGGTGATGATCATTCTCTGGCTTTTCTTTTCGTTTTAACATCTACTTATGCATTCTCCAACAGTATGGTTTAGTTTGTCCATTTTTAAATTTCATAGAATCACACAATATAATTTTTTGTGCCTTGCTCTTTTTCGTTAACATGTAATTCTGTGATTCATCTATATTGTAGGAGGCAGCTGTAGTCCATCAATTTACACTGTTGAGTGACATTTCACTACCTGGATATACTGTAATTTATTATTTCATTCTTGATAGACACTTGGGTCATTTTCAGTTTTCTCTATTACGAACAGTGCTGCTGCACATACGTAAGAGATTAGCTAGGTATTTACAGAGGAGTAGAATGGCAAAATTCTTAGCTATACACCTCCTTGCTACATAATACCAAATTTATTTTAAGAGTGGTTGTGAGAATATGCAATTATGTGCGAATATGCAATTATCTCTTCAGTAATATAAGATTTCCTTTTCCCCCAATATAACTGGTAATATAAAGTTATCAGAACATTTTTTCCCCAGTTTAGAGGATGTGTAAGGATATCATACTATGCCTTTTTTAAAAATAGGTTTGCATTTTCCTGATATTAATGATATTTAGCACTTTTTCCTGTTGGAGTTCCTCTTTTGTGAAAAGCCTGTTCAGGACTTTTTTCCAATTTTTCTACTTCGTTTTCATATTGTTTTATTTTGTTTTTTGTTTGTTTCATATTAAGGACGGATTCTAGATCTTTTTTAGTTGTGTGTTTGAAATATCTATCTTGTCCCACTCTAAGATTTGTCTTAACATTCTCCTTAGGGTATATTCTAAAGAACAAAATTTCAAAATTTTAATATAAATTAAAAAAAAATCAATCTTCCTCAATGGTTGCTTCCCCCACCTATTTATCTTTTTCTTTTTTTTTTTTTTTTTGAAGAAATTTGTATCTACTCTAAGGTCAAGAAGATATTCTCCTATATTATTTTCTAAAATTTTATATATTTAGGGCTTTAATCCATCTGAATATATTTTTGAATATGATGTGAGGTAGCAGTAAAATTTTCATCTTTTTCACATAGGTTTTCAATTTTTCACTGATTTGCAATGTCATTTTAATGCCTTAAAAGTATCCATAAACATATGGATGTGTTTTAGTTTCTCTATTCTGTTTCTTTTGTCTATAAGCTAATTTGTATCATGTTTTGTTATCTAAATTCTATAACCTTGTAGGAGTAAGAATGTGTTGTAGTTGCCATCGTATTTACAAAGCAAGTTTTTCACCTTGTCCTTTTTATGTGAATCTTTACCATTCTTGACTCTGTACTTTCATATAATTTTTGGAATTTGCTTGTCAAGTGCCACAAAAGCAAAAGCAAAACTCTGTGACCGATGTTAAAGTACTATTGAGATACTGATCAGGACTGTTATCTCTACACACTGAGTTTTTAAATTCATGAACATGGTATATTACATCTATTTGGAACTTCTTTATTGCCTTTGGGAAAAAATGTTATTTTCCTTCAGTAAAGTCTTGCCCATTTTAATTATATATAATCCTAGGTTCAAGATTTTTTTATTCTATACTATATGGTATCCCTTTAAAACATTTCAATTTTGCAACTATTCACTTTCATTATTATATAAAACTACAACCACGCTAAATTCTCTTATTTCTGGAAATCTATCTATATGTTCTCTGGTTTTCAGTATACGTGAAAATATAATACATAAACAATGAGAGTTTTGCTCTTTTAATCATTCAATCTTTATACTATATTATACCAGCAATATGTCATTATGAGGACTTAATTTTTTAATCCTCCTTCAACTAATATGCCTATTAAGACACATGTGATAGGATTTATTTAACAAGTATAGTAAAATTGTTATTTTAAAATATAATCAACTTGCTAACTAGTGCTTAGGTCAGTGGCAGATAAACATTTCAATTTTAAGTAGATATGTATTTGACAGATTTTAAACCTACATGTACTAGAAATAATACTTATTGCTTGCTACTCTTTTTCCATATTTGACTAACAGTTAGCATAAACTAATATAATTTACATGTCATTATCAAATTATTGGTTAGAATTTTAAAAGTATTTAAATATTTTGATGCTAGAAAATCCAGTGACCACTAATACCAGATAAAACATTTTGTCATAGTTTGTCCTCAGTAAAGACTTTTTAACACTCGCCAAAATTGTGTGCCCATTTCTCAGGTGGAAAACTGATGTATTTATTGGTTGAGGAAGAAAGGCTAGAATTCATATCATTTGATTGACAGTAGAGTCCCTTTGCTTTTATAATTCTCCACAGTGTTTGGAAATCTCTATCATCTCTTTTAAATAGTGACTAGAAGGTGGATCAAAGCAATTAAATCTGATTTATTATTTGTCATATATTTTGACCAATTTGGGGGTAAGATAATAAATAGCAACATTTCCTTGCATTTGATTAAGTAAATGGAATTTTGAAAATTTAAAATGAATGCATTATTATCAAAGATGTTACATAAACGTCTGTTTACAAGTGAATATTTTTGAAGCACTTATAATCCAGGAAAATAACAAGTTATTATCCAGGAGATCATAAGTAATATTTAACTTAGTTTGCAATTCTGAGAAAATGATTAATTATTAACTGATCTCTCACAGGTACTATCTAATGATGTTAACGCTGAAATCCTGAGACAAACCCAAAGTGAAACAAATATCATGTAAACAATTCTGCTGATTAGAGTTTGATTACTTGAAATCTAGTTGGATTCTAATTTTAGAAGGTTTGCTCGGTTGCTCTGGCCTTTTATTAGTTTCTCATAAATCAGATGGGATGGAAAATTACATTTTTGTTACTTCTTTTTGTGCTCATTTTTATTAGAATTTTTTTGTGCTAAGCCATTAAAAATTAATATTTTATGGACAAAAACAATCCCACGTCTTCTTCATGATAGCAGTCTCATTCTTTGGGAAGGGTGTGGACACAGCAAGAAGATGTAATAAATCCTTAGTCTCCACTTGACCTTTGGCAGATTACTTAACTTTCTGAACCCCAGTTTCCTCATTGTTAATACAAGAATAGTGCAACTTACTTTGAAGGGTTTTATATGATAGATGACACTCTGTGTCCAGAGTAATCATACTACTCTGTATGCATATTATTTAAAATAGTCATTAATAAATAATGGCAATAGTAATAAGTGAACATTAATTAAAAGCAGTGCAAAACCTTCTGGGAGGTATTTACAAGTACTGAAGATTTTCAGATGCATTTAGGAGAAGGCACTAAAAATGCAGTTTTCACTGAGGCAACATTACAGGGAATGATGAATCAATTCTTTTCAATCAATAGATACATATCGATCCTACACTGGGCACCTTCATTAGTGATTGGTCAGCCTTCGTCGGGAGCACAGTGACATTAGGGTCACTTCTCTGTCCCTGTGGACAAGTGCTTTTTATTTACTGGGTTTGTGTACGTGTGTATGTATGTGTGAGGGGGGTTATTTGTTGTTTGCTTTGTTTTTTGGCAGTAAATAAATTTTAAAAAATGCTTGGAACAGGGAGTCAGGAGCCCCAAATTGTAGGTCTGGCTCTGCCAGTAATTAGCCTTCCAGCTTTAAGCAGGTCGCCTTAAGGCATCTGTATCTCTGCTTGTGACAATGCTACCTTGTAACTTCACACAACGCACTGAGCCTTGTTGCATGAGATTAACCTAAAAACATCAGCATCAAGTGAAAAGAAACCTTTGGGGTTAAGGAGGAGAAGGAGACAAATGAGCTGTTCTAGAAGTCACAGTCATTCAGGCTGGTGGCCCCGTCACAGCCAGGTCAGAGCGGGAAGAAGCCTGATTGGTGATTCCACTTAGAGGGTCAAGGCTAAAGATTGCTCATTTCCTCCAGGAATAAAACTGTGGCTAAAGGAGATGTGGTCAAAGGCATATTGTGAAGGGTTAAGAATTTCAGAAAAACTCGCAGACGGCATCAGGAGAGAATTCCATCAGGAGAGAATTCCGACTGAAAGGTATGAAACAGAGCAAGGCCAGAGGACTGGCTTTAACCACCTGCCAAGCACTTTTCATATAGGAATAAAGACATTATACTCAGGAAGCGAAGAGACACCTAAACCTATTATAATGAGGCTGAAGATATTTCAAAATACTTTAGTTATGAAAAAGAAAGCAGTAGTCAATCTTTTCTGAAAAAAAAAAAAAAAAACTCATTTGCTTTGAGTCATGGAAAAGCATTTGTATCTAAATTGCCTGAGACTATTTAATAAAATCTGGGAAGCAGGCATGGCTGGGACAGATTTAAGGACCTGGTGTGAGAATAAAAGTGAAGCAACTAAGTTGGTAACATCTGCCTAAATTAATGTAAAGGAATTATTTAGAATTGTGCAATTATTGTACCAGGTAGCTGGCCCACTGAGGAATAAATCTCATTTAAGCAGAATTCTGAAAAGGGGTGCTCATAAGATGGCTTGCACTGTGGGCTCAAAATCTTCATTATGGTAACCCTCTAGCAGCTACTGGTCCCCATAATCTCAATTTCAAGCAAACAACCCTCTGAGCACTGTTTCTTATCCTTACAGCACCATCCCTTGAAAATTCCTACATCAATGCACAGGTATCTACGATACATTAATCCCACCACCTTCTCACTATCTCTGTCACCCTTATTGCCTCACATTCTTCCTCGCTCAACTTTAGCTTTATGCTCAGTCATTACAATCACTTTTTTTGTCAACACACCCTTGTTCCTTTCTCATTTTATTATACCCTGTAAGCAGACCCCATTTGGGGTTAAGTCCAATCAACCATCAGTCCTTGCTTTTGCCTCTTGGTGTAGTGGCCTCTTCCATGTAGCAGAATGTACTTTAAGCTTATCAGGTAACTTAGCACCCACAGAAAGAGTATTTTCTCAGTTGAATATATTACAGCCTATAGAAAAAGGTCAATTTAAGGTCAGGCCAGTCCACCAAGAGGCAAACAGTCAAAAATGACTCATACACTATCAAACGGAGTTAGCTGACCTCAGTCACTCCTGTTTGGTAGTTGCAAACTTTGCTTTTATCAGTCAGTGCCCTGCATCCTCCTTAAAAGGGATATATTAGTTAAAGTCTGAAAAGGCAGCTAAAAGCGAAAGGGGTTATTGCTTTGTCTTTCAGATTGAAGCATCAGTTAAAGTACAAATTGCATCCAGCAGAGGATTCAATGAGGCCGTGTTGATGAGCCCTTAGAGCATCTCTTAACGCACTGTATTTTCTACCCCATTTATAGATGATGATTTGGGAGCTAAAGACATTAAATGGCATGTACAAGACCAAACAACCAAGTTGCACTGTTTGAATTAGAACCCAGGCAGGTCTCTGAAAGTTACAAGGATATAGTGTGCAGAGCTTTATTCAAAACAAAGGAACAAGAGTTAAAACTTTAAAAAAATCATGACTATATGGATAAGATATTGTTAAAAACAGAAATGCCAGAGCCTTTGAATGAGTTAAAAAATTACAAGAAGCGGCTCTTTCCATAAAAGGGAGAAAAGGAAATAAAGGTTTTAAAAAATTATAATTTCGAAAGGTTTTATTTATAAGAAATTGTTTAAAACATGCAATGATTTTGAGGGTACCAAACACATACCTCCTTCCCTCTAGGTTTTAAACAATTGAGAAATAGGTACTAGGCACTCAAACAGCCCTGCCCTACTCCAGAGCTAATTTGGATATGGGCTGGCAAATGAAGATGAAAAGATGGGACAGATCAGACAGGATCTTGTTTGTCATGCTGAAGAGTTTGGATTTTATCCCGTAGGGAAGGAGAGATGAGAAGACTTTTAGAGAGGCATGATCATATTTGCATTTTAAATACAGCAATATTCTAGCAGAGGGATCATTTAAGAAGTTATTGAAATAGCCTGATAGAAGATGAGGAAGACCTAGTTATTGGCAATGGTGAGGATGGAGACTGAATTTTATATTTTATTTGGCACATTGCTTAGTGTAGCACGTTGTACAGAGCTAATATTTGATAAATTTCTGTGAATATATTTTCATATGTTGTCCATAACACTTAAAACTCAAATTGCCTAGTCATTTACACCCCTTCATTTTGGCATAAAGGTAAAAGTATATTAGAAAAAATGAATTTGTCTTGTACATAAAATGGCCAGAGACTCTTTCTAACTGTATCATGGTGTTTTTAATATTGAATATGATCTACTTACTGAGGTAGTAATTACATATTCTGTGACTTGTTTATTTTTGAACTGTGAAATCTGTAGCAGACTGAGATAAAACTTATGTTGTCCCTACAAAGCTGAAATACAGAGTAGAGGACAAAGCTTAGAATAATGAGCAGTATTTCCCAAGAGAAGCTGTCTTTCCGTAATTACAGATTCTGTCCTCCTTAGAATAAAAAAAATAGATGACACATAAAGAATACTTAAGGAATATATGTGTATTCCTGCTTACCAAATTTGGAAGTAATGTATATTCAGTATGATATATATGGAAATTAAAATGTACATAGAAGAAAATAAAGATCTTATATAATTCCCCATTCAGATATAATCGTTGCCTACATTTTGGGCTATTTTCTTCCAGTATTTAATGAAGGGTATTTATATGAGAATATTGTAATAGTCACTGTTAACCTAGTCCCAAATTTTAAACCTATAAACATTATTATTAGATATTTCTTTTATAAGAAACCAAAGTTCCTTTTATGGGCTATAAAATGTGTATGTTTCTATCCGTACCACTGTATTTACTATGTTCACAGAGAAGTTAAAGGACATTTCTTTCTTTTTTACTTAAAGATTAGGTCTTACGATGCTTGTGCTGGAATATCTATATAATGATATAAAACCCTTCTTCTCCATGGTGTCTGCTTCTGATACTGGCCAATAATTTAATGAACAAATCATGATTGTTAGAGGAAGGTTATTAATTGAGTGATTTGAGGACAACTGCAGAACAGTTGTGCAGACCAAAGCCCTTAGAGCCTTTCCCAGTTGGTGATCAGGCCACATTCAGTCTCTTTTTCTAGAGTGTGTCTATTGAGAGAGCCAAACCCTGTCTGTTTAGAATGGCAGGATTCTTGAGACTTGAATTCCAAGACTGCCTGAAATTTCACACCTGATGGCCAGAAGCAAGTCAATAAGCCTTCCTGTATCTCTGTTTCCTCAGTAAGATGATAGCAATGGCTCAGAGAATTGAAAGAAAAACAGTGATGGCAAAGCACTTTGCAAATACAAGTTCTTAATTGACTGGTCATTAAGAAAACCTATTAGGCAGTGAGTCCCAGGAGGCTCCTGTCAAGTCATGCTTTCCATCTAAATACAAACACATGCTGCCATGTGTCACACAACACCTCCCAGGATAAGAGCTGCTCTTCAGAATCTGAAACCCAACAGCAAAGGGGCCAGAGGTCTGAACACGCCACCTCAGTGTGCGCCAAAACATGACTTTTTCCCATGCGGACATATGTGATTGGTGATTGGGACACAAATAGCCTCATTGTCCTGAATGATAACAATGGCAATAGCTAGTATTTATTTGGCATTAAGGGCCAGTTTATTTGCTAGGTGCTTTACATGCACACTTTCATTTATTCTTCACAAGAACTCTATGAAGTAAATACTATTACCTCCATCTTACATATGTCAACAATGGGACAATCAGGAGGTTATTACTTGCCCAGGAGTTTGCTGAGTCAAAAGACTGAGTGAGAAAATAGAATTAAAAAATGATGTCTCCAAAGGAAGTGTCTCCAATGGAAGTGTCTCCAATTCATTATGTGAAGTTGACAGCATAACCTGGACACCCAGACTTGACAGAGATAGCATGAAAGGAAAAGGTATGGACCACTTTCAGATAGATAGATGGATAGACAGATAGATAGATAGATAGATAGATAGATAGATAGATAGATAGATAAACAGGGATAGAAGAAAGAAAGAAAGAAAAGAAAGAAAGAAAGAAGGAAAGAAAGAAAGAAAAAGGAAGGAAGAAAGAAAAAGAAAGGGAGAAAGAAAGAGAAAAAGAGAGAAAGAAAAAGAAAGAAAGAACGGAGGAAGGGAGGGAAGGAAGGAAGGAAGAAAGGAAGAAAGAAAGAAAGGTAGATAGATAGATAATTAGATAGATATTTCTAGAAATTGAGTTCTGCAGAATAAGCAAGTTTTTAAATACCATAATCAAGTTGAGGGCTTTGCTATGAAATACAAGAGTAATGTACCTTTATAATCCCTCACTTTAATAAGATACAGAAAAAAATATTATACAACCACCTAGATTAACATTTCCCAATTGTATTTTGTGAATGACATCTACATTGTTAACATGTATTCCAAAAAAATGAGCTTCTCAGATTAAATAAGTATTAGAAATTCATGCTACATCTCATTTGAGAGTCAAAGAGCAAATGTCTATCTTAAATGCTCCAAGAAGTTCTGGTATGAAATCTGTTTAATTCAGTGTTTTAAAGTTGTTGAGCCACAAAATTTACTTGTTTTTTTCAGATCATACGTTAATATTCTGAGGAATAGGTTTATGAAACACTGAGCTAAGCAGATACTAAAATGATTTGTGATAAAATTCTGAATTGACTCATGATTGAACCTGAATTGGCCATTTAAATATATGTTGTTTATAAACTCTAATAGAAATTGTTTATGGAGAATCATTAGAGACAATGATATAATGAAATGCCACCTTTCTTAGAAGGATGAAACAATAAATATATAAGATAAGTACAAAAATAGAAATCAGTTTCATAATAAAAGCCTTTGGACTATTTACACGTTGAGATTATGCCTTGAAGAGAAATAAACACCATCTGATTTTTCCCTTCTGATGTCCCTTGCTAGCTCCATCCTGGATTCACTGAGTCCCTTCCCCTTGAAAGCTCTATCTATGCATGAACAAATATGACTTCCCTAAATTATTTGCATCCTATTAGTGAGAGCCTCAAGTGTCTTCATTTTTATTTTTTTTAAAAGGAAATACATTAAAAGGGTGGGTGCCTGATCCCCAACAATCTATGTAGAAGAATATAGTTTGAATTCTGGGTTTCAAAGACATCACCCTCATCTTCTCTTGGGGTCAGAGAGGTCTCATTCCTAGACTGATCCAGCTGCACACGGTCACTCTGTCCAGGAGTGACAGCAGACCTACACAGATGGAGTATTTAACGTCTGATCCAAGAGAAAATGAGAACTGTTCTCTTTCCTTGCATGACTAGACTTTGCCTTATGAATTTCATTTTTCTGTTTTTAGTTCATGTTTGCCAGTGGTTAAAGTTGGCTGGAAGGAAGACCCTGTCTTCTGCTCAGGGACTGGCGTTTAGAGTTTTCAGGCTTCAACCAGCTTCAACAATCAGAATACTCTTCAAACATTTAACACTCAGATAACAAGTGGAAGGCGTGTGATGCTTCCTTACAGATGTTGTCAAGGAAACATGCTTCAATGTTAGACACGTTTTTAAATATAGCTAGGAGAAACATAAAACTAGGGTGGGATCACTCACACAAAATATTACAGTGTACATATATAACAATTTTTACTTCGTAAATAACACATATACTATCTAATTAAATCATTTGAATAAACCTGTCAGGTTGCCCTTTCTTATGCTATTGTATAATAAATACTAGTTTAGAAGGTACTCATGTGCCAGGCACTTGATAAGAAATGGGGATACAAAATCAATAGATACTGCTTGTTCTCAAGATGTTTCACTCTGAGATGACAGGTGCACGATTAGGACAAAATGCTTTTAAGGGATAGATAGAGGAAAGCAGTTATCTTATCCTTGAGATGATGCTAAATGTAGCTCCCTAAATGCTAGCCACTATTAACAGAGGTCAAAAGAACATCCCTAGGCTCACAGTAGAGGTGCCCCTCAGCTGGCCGTGAAGCGAGGTCCAGAAGGACCTGCAGATCTCTGTGTAATTCAGCAAAGCCACCCCACCCCGTCCTGCTCTCAAAGGTAGGCAGTCTTGCCACTACTTTCTGCCTTGGATTCCTCAGGATTAGGCTTATCTGATTTTGCCCTCTTTCCTTGCTCTTTTGGTCACTGCAATAATCCCAAAGCTCCCAAGTCCTCCCTTATTCCCCAGACTCTAATCCTCGGGTGGGATTAGACCCCCAATTCCACCTCTCTCCAATTTCTAAAAACCTTACATGTGCCCCATGGAAATGATCAGCACTCTGTCCTTTATCTTCCATCTTTCTCTCAATTTCTCCTTCACCATTTTGCTCCAGTGGTTCTCCCCTCTTGACATGGCTGTCCCTGCAGCCTTCTGATCATCACTCTACATCCTTACTCATGTCACAGGGATGGTGGGTATGGGGTAGGGAACTTCCAGGCTTCTCACTGCCCTTTCCAGAATATCACACCTTCTGCTCACTAGAACACCCAACTTTGATATTTACGTCACCAGGCCATTATCAAGTCCAAGCTGTACTGCTCACTGCACAACAGGCCCATAAATTCAGAGACCAGTTGTTGGGACAAGGAATAGTGACTTTATTCAGAAAGGCAGCAGATTGACAAGATGGTGGACTAGTGTCACAAAGAACCATCTTCTCAGTCTTCTGGCTTTCCAAATAAAGTTGCTATTCTCTGTCCCAACAACTCATCTCTCAGTTCACTGGCTTGTCCTGTGGTGAACAGTATGAGCTTGGAATCCATAATAAATTTTGGCGAGCCAGCCAAGACTCTGCTGCTGGTGGCCAGCTGGCCCCAGTTGGGGAATCTGGGAGTAAGTCCCTAGCAGCTGCCGGGATCACTTTTCTTTAGGATCTTCCTTTAAAAACTCCCTGAAGCAGCACTGGCTGCTCCAGTGCTCGGAGCAAGAAATTGACACCTGGGAGCCGGGGGCCTCAGTACAGTAGGTAAGTCGCACCAGTGTGTACAGCTGGAAACTTCATTCCTCTCCATTTGGGGCTTTTTCTCCAGAATGAGCCAATTTGTTTTACATTTGAGCAGGGTACCCTGTTGGAAAGAGGAAGTAGTTGCTGGACTTTTACCCAATTTGTGAAATCATTCGTTTGTGTCTTTCTATGCTAGCGTTTGTCACCATTTGTGTTTTGTTTTGAGTTTCTGTCTTTAAGAATTGGAGAATGTTTCAACTAATCCTAAAGAAAGTCCTCTGGGCTGCATTTTGGATAAGTGGTCTGATTACAGCTATGAACCCACGACTAGAAGAAAGATAATATTTTATTGTAACAATGTATGGCCACAGTACCTGTTAGGATCTCCACAAGGGGTTTGTGCAGGGCTTTCTTGGGACCCTGTGTGCCAGGTTTTGTCACCCTTGCTTTGTTAATTACACTGTTTTCAGTCTCCAAGGAGTCACACTGCATGGGTGTTGAATTGATGGTTCTTGTGTTGTGTAAAACCCCGAGGCCAACCTTTAGGGTTTATTTAGGGCTTTTAGGTTTTCTGTTTCATTTTATTTTGGTATTCTTTCTCTATTTACAGCCAAATCAATTTTGTGATGTTTAAAACTTTTAGTGATGTCAAGTGGAGGAAAGAAATAGAGTTCTTGTCCAAAAGTGGGATACTCTCAGAGAGATGAGAAAGGTTCCACTTAGTTCATAGAATCATCAAAAGCGCTAGCTCAGGATTCAGCCTGGTTATTTGATGCCAGTCAAAAAGTCATCCTTTCAATGTTTTGTGAGGATCAGTCGCTATTTATAGTTTTATGGTGGCCTTTGAATGGCTCTATACAATGCTGCAATTAGAGCTATTCTGTGAAGAAGTGAGGAAGAATGATTAAATCCCCTGCGTGCAAGCATCAGCATATTACAGCAGGGAAAATAAGAAAAGGAAGGCTACAAGAGGGAGGATCTCATTGCTTCAAACCTTAACTCCTCCAGCTGAGCTAACTGTCCCAGCTAATCCAGCCACTCCAGCCACTATGCCAGTATATCTCCCTCTTCCACTGCCAGACCCAATTCCCAACACGGGGGCCCAGGAAGTTGTCGAACTGGTCCTCCCTCCTTATAAGGATCGATTAGAAAACCCTGTGTTAGTTCCCAGAACACAGGGACCAGGTCTAGTATCATCATCTAAGATCAGACAGAGCACCCACTTTGGACCAGGATCCACTCCCAGGGCAGGGCAATTTCCAGCATGTCATTATCCCATAGAGGGCCAAAATGCAGACTGTTCAGTTCCTGTGGATGACCCACCACCCTTCATGGGCAGCAAAAGAATCTGAACAAAATTTAAGAAATTCAGCCAAAACCAAATGAAGATCCTTCTGCATATTTTGAAAGAATGTCAGGTCTACAGATGTTAGACTGATACAGATCCCAAAGCTCCTGAAAAATGGACAAAGTGCCCCAGATACCAAGAGAAACTTGCAAAAATTAGATGGTGTATTTGGAATGAATCCTTCTTAGTTGGTAGACATTGCTTTTAAGGTATTCAACAGCAGAGAAAAATGACAGAAGAAAGATGCAAAATGCAACTACTCCAGAATACAGCTGGTTCTGTTTTGGACTTGAAAGATTTTTTTTTTCTGCATGTCCATTGCAGAAGAATCCATAGCTATTTGCTTTTGCTTTTGAATGGCAGGATCTAGAAATACAGGTGGTCCAACAGTATTTTTGGACAGTCCTGCCTCAAGGATTTAAGAATTCCCCCACCTAGTTTAGGAAAATATTGGTTAGGAGCCTTAGCAACACTACTGGATAAAGGACTTTTACTCCAGTACGTGGACAACTGCAAAATACCCATTACGGGAGAGATGCCTCCTTACAATGGATTCAAGCCTACAATGGGGCCTAACCTACAAAAGACCATCCAGCAAGTCATTGAGGTTTGCATGACTTGTGCTAAAAATAACCAAAAGACTGCTGGTAGACCTCCCGAGACGGGGACTCAACACATAGGAACCTGCAGCATTGAGGACTGACAAACAGACTCCATTCAAATGCCTCGAGCTACAGGAAATTTCAGGTATCTGCTAGTGTTTGTGGATAACTTTCAGGATGAGTAGAAGCATATCCAACCCAGACAGAAAAAAAAAAAAAAAAAGGCTCTGAAGTGGTTAAAGCCCCCCTTAAGGAAATTATCCCCCCGTTTGGACTGCTTAACACCCAACAAAGTGCTAACGGCCTGCTTTTGTCTTAGTATAACCTAACAAATGTCTAAGGCATTGCAAATTAATTGGAAACTACACTCATCCTGGAGACCACAATCAATAGGAAAACCTAAGAAAATGACTCATACATTAAAAAGGAGCATTGCTAACATATGTCAAGAAACTAATTTAACTTGGGATAAGGTCTTGCCAGTTGCCCTGCTGTGAATCAGAGTGGCTCCCAGATGTAGACTTAAATTAAGCCCCTTTGAAATATTGTGTGGTAGGCGATTCGAGGTGTCTGCTCTGGCAGGAAAATCTATCAATGCTCTAAAAGACCTAACAGTTGTCAATTACGTTAAAACTTTAGTCATTATACTAACCTCTGTTCATGCGTTTACATCCAAGAAGTCTGCCGATCCAACTGAAGTGGCCTTACAGTCCTTTCTGACTCGGAGACCAAATCCTCCTTAAAACTTGGACAGAACAAAAGCTTGAACAACAGCTGACTACAAGGTGGACAGGACCACACCTGGTATTCCTTAACACGCACTCCTCTTTCAAGTTAGTTGGGGTAAAGCCATGGATTCATCACACTCAGATTAAAGCAGAACCACTGTCATCAAATGCCCCAACTCCTGAGTAACCTGGAGAGCAGTGGGTTTATGAATTCTCAGGAGGCTTAAGGTTGCTCTTCAAAAAAAGATAAGTATTGAGATTATAATTTCATTGTATCTGAAGAAGAGTCAACCTATTTGTTTAATCTTGTCCAAATAAATAGCACAGGAATCTAGTGTAATTACAGCACAGTCGGGAAGTTAAAATTAATAGATATGTATTGGGAACTGGAACAAAAATACCAAATTAAATTACAAATTAGTCAACAAAGTGCTACGGCTCAGGTTCAAATAGTTGTAGATAAAGAGGAAAGAGGATTGTACTACTGACTAAAGATTCTAAGAATATCTACCCTGTCCAAGGCTGACCAGCTCCATTCCATGATCACCTCTTCATCACCCCCATTCGGCGGGATGCAGAGAGAGGGTCCTTTGCCCCTTTCCCCACAGGATTGTGGAATAGATCATTGACAGTGGGGAACTGTAATAGGAAAGAACAAACCTGACTCCATATTGGGTCTGCCTCTTTTACTGTAACCTTTGTGTTCTATTACTTTTGCTACAAGTTAATCACTAAAGGGACATTGGCCTACGGCTTAAAGTACATATAATGGCCCATCTCCAGGAACCCTGCCTCTTGTGCCTGAATGTTAAGCTAAAATACCGTTGCTTTGCTCATGGGAAACATCCTAACCAGGCCTACTTGTGAATGGCTGCAGGAAAAAAGAAATGAACACATTCGCTCTGGAGTCTGGCCAGAACCAGGAAATGTTTGCAACAACTTAACACCTTTTTTACTTTACTTCCTACCCTCTCCCTTTTTGTTCTATAAGAGAAACTAGCATACAAACCCAGGTAAGGTGGTTCTTTGGGACACTAGTCCACCATTTTCTCAGTCCAGATAAAGCTGCCCTATTTGGACCGAGTAAGCAACTTTCCAAATGAAGTCGCTATTCCTTGCTCCAACCATCTCTCTTGCCTTGTCTCTCAATTTATTGGCCTGTCATGGGGTGAGTGGGGACAAGCCTGGACTTGGTAAAAAGACCATGCGTCCATTGACCCTTTATTTTAAAGTTCTTTAGCAGAGCCTCTGCCCTTCACTTTTGTTTCTTGAAAATTTTAGCTCCTAGCTTGTCTGATTTTCAAACACTACTCCTATCTTGCATCTCACAATTTTAATACCCATGAGGATAATTATTGCACTTCTGAGCACAGTTAAGGGAGGCTAAGCTAAGCTATGGGGTTTGGTAGGTTAGGTGCATTAAAAGTGTTTCTGACTTACGGTATTTTCAACTTACTATGGTTTTATTGGGATGTAACTCGACTGTAAACCAAGGAAGATCTGTACTTGCTTTCTCTAAAATTTCTCCTTTCTTTTCTGAAACTAATCATACTTTTGTCTCTGACACTTAATATAACTGCTCTGTACTAATTTGCTGTGGTTATAAAGCCATTAGCAAAACAAGTTACCATTGAATTACATGTTACTAAAGTTTTATGGTCAAGTCACTGTCTCATTTTAATTTACCTACCTAGCATCATTGACACAAGGGACCATTTTCTTTTAAATATTTTCTTTTCTTCCAACTTAAGTGTGCCTAATTAGTTTCTTTTTCTGATTCTTTCTTTACCCCTAAATATTGAAGTGCCCTACTTCTACAAACTCCTTCCCACCAACACTTGATGAGCTAATCCAGTTTCATGGCTTTAATTACAATTTACATGTTGATGACTCCAAATCTCTGGTCCTATTCCATCTCTATTCCCATCTCGTATGTCAGCTAGAAAATCCTGTCCTTTCTATCTTCAAAACACATTGAGAGTCATGCCACCTCTCACTACCTCTACTGCCAAACGCTCTTTTCCAAACCACCCATCCTAATCTATCTCCTTGCTTCTGCCATTACACTCTGCAGCTGCTCATTCTTTACACAGAAGTCATAACAATCCTTTAGGAAATTAGCCAGATCATGCTTCCCCCCTCAACCTCTCCAACAGCTTCTAATCTCACTCAGAGTGACAACTAAAGTATTTCCTAGGCCGCTAAGACCCTCTATATTCTAGCCTCTTACTATCGCTGTAATCACACCTCCCATCACACCTCCTCAACATCCGTCACACTAACCTCTCTGGCACTTACCAAACATTAGAGCTTTTATAATCACATCATATGAATTAGAAATCTTTTACCCTTCTTTCTGGTACTTGTTATTTCATTCACCTTGCTTTATTTTTTCTCCATTATATTCACACAATCTGACAAATTTCATACTTCAAAAAATTTGTATGGATTGCTCCAATAAAATATAAATTATCTGATACAAGGCCTTTGCTTTGTTCACTGCTGACTTCCCAGCATTGAGGAAAGTCCCTGTCTGACAGGGAGCACTCCATAAATACTGAATGAATGAATAATAACTCTAAAATGTTTATCATCAGCAACACCTTTTCCTTAGACCTATATACCCAATTGCCTGCAGGATTTTTACAAGTGGCTATTCCAAAGGCACCCATAAATCAAACTCTTCCTATCCTGTTCTTTTTCTTGTTTCTCTTATTTTATTCTTTTTTCTATTTTAACCTTAGTAAATGGCACCCCAATCCAATGTGAACCTGCACGACTCTCTCCCCCTCAACCTTACTTTCCATTATCCAGTTTATTAGCCAAGTTCTGTTAATTCTAAAGTGATAAAGTGACTTACCCAAGTTCCCAGTAAGTGACTAGATTCTAGGTTGCTGATTTCTATGCCAGGACACTTCATTCATATAAATATATTTTTTCAATGAGTAAGATTTTATTTCAAAAACATTAAGTAGATAAATTGAGATAGTTATCCAGAAAAAAAAAATCATCTTTTGATTAACATCTGGATACTTCAGATGAAAATGTATTTATCATATAATTTTTTGCTCTCTTCCCCATGAAAGTTCCAGTATTTAGAAGCTTCACAATATAAGCTTCCCATACAGGTATAGTAGCCTGAATATTTAAATAGAGATTGAATTTCTATTTTATATAACTTCCCTGTTATACATGTGTCAGTTGAGATGGTGCTCTGTACAGACATACTTATTGTGGGTTCAGTTCCAGACAGCTACACACTAAGGAGAATATCACAAGGAAGTGGGCTGCATAAATTTATTTTGATTTCCCAGTACATACAAAAGTTATTTTTACACTCTACTGTAGTCTATTAAGTGTTTAATAGCAGTATATCTGAGAAACAATGTACACACATTAATTTAAAACTACTTTATTTCTAAAAACATGCTGAGTCTTTAGCAAGCTGTAATCTTTTGGCTGGTGGAATATCTTGCCTTGAAACAGATGGCTGCTGACTGTTCATGGTGGTGATTGCTGAGGGTTGGCTGTGGCAAATTCTTTTTTTTTTAATTAAAGAAAAACACTGAATGAAATATCCTTTAAATTCCATGGTGCTTTACAATTTTCAGAAGTTTCACACACACGATTTTATGTAATCCTATCATAACCTTTTTTTGAAATTTCTGAAAATAAGACAGCAGTGAAATTTGCCACATTGATTGCCTCCTTTTTTTCATGAATGATTTCTTGGTAGAAGGCAGTGCTGTCTGATTACCCACTGTAGAACTTCTTTCAAAATTAGAGTCGATCCTCTCAAACTCAGTCACTGCTGTATTAACTAAGTTTATGTTATATTCTAAATCCTTTGTTACCATTTCAACAATCTCCACAGCATCTTCATCAGGAGTAAATTCCATGTGAAGAAATCACTTTCGTTGCTCATTTATGAGAAGGAGCTTCTCCTCCATTAAAGCCTTATCATGAAATGGAAGCAATTCCGTGACATCTTCAGGTTCCACTTCTAAACCAGTTCTCTGGCTTTTTCCACCACACCTATAGTTACTTCCTCCACTGAAGGCTTGAACCCCTCAAAGTCCATGGGAACTAAAATCCACTGCTTCCAAACACCTGTCAATGCTGATATTTTGACTTGTCTCACAAATCACACATATTCATAAAGTAATCGAGAAAGGGAAATCTTTCCAGAAGGTTTTCAATTTATGATACTTGCTCAGATCCATCTATGACTGTTATAGCTTTATGAAATGTATTTTTTAAAGAATAAGTCTTGAAAGTTGATATTACCCCTTGATCCATGGGGGGCAGAATGGATGCTGTGTTAACAGACACGAAAATAGCCAGCATCTCCTGACACATCTCTGTCAGAGCTCTTGGTTGACCAGGTGCCTTGTCCATGAGCAGTGATACCACGAAAGGAATCTTTTTTCTGAGCAGTAGGTCTCAACAATGCACTTACACGATTCAGTAAAATATGTTGTAAACAGGTGTGCTGTCACCCAGGCCGTGTCTTCCACTTCCAGAGCAGAGGCAGAGTAGATTTTGCGTAGTTCTTAAGGGCCCCAGGATTTTCAGAAATGAGCACTGGCTTTACCTGAATCATCAGTTCCATCAGACCCTAACAAGAGAATCAGCCTGTCCTCTGAAGCTTTGAAGCCAGGCACTGACTTTTCCTCTCTAGCTGTACAAGTCCTAGATGACATCTTCCAATAGAAGGCTATTTCATCTACATTGAAAATCAGTTGTCTGTTGGAGCCATTTTTATTAATCATCTGCGCTGGATCTTCCAGAAAACTTGCTGCAGCTTCTATATCAGCACTTGCTGCCTCACCTTGCACTTTTACATTATGGAGACGGCTTCTTTCCTCAAACCTCATGAACCAACCTCTGCGAGTTCAAACTTTTCTTCTGCAGCTTCTCACCTCTCTCAGCCTTCATAGAATTCAAGAGAGTTTGGGTTTTGCTCAAGGATTAGGCTTTGGCTCGAGGCAATGTTGCGGTTGGTTTGATCTGTCTAGACCACTGGAATTTTCTCCATTTCAGTAATAAGGCTGTTTCACTTTCTTATGACTCGTGTATTCACTTTTAATTTTTTGAAGAACTTTTCCTTTGCATTTACATCTTGGCTAACTGTTTGGCACAATATGCCCAGCTTTCAGCCCATCTTGACTTGACATGCCTTCCTTGCTACGCTTCATCATTTCTAGCTTTTGATTTAAAGGGAAAAATGTGCAACTTCTTCCTTTCACTTGAACACTTAGAAGCCATTGTGGGGTTACTGATTGGCCTGATTTCAATATTATTTTATCTCAGGGAATAGAGGGGCCCAAGGAAAGGGAGGGAGACAGAGGAAAGGCGGGTCAGTAGAGCAGTCAGAACACGCAGCACATTTATCAATTAAGTTTGCCATCTTATTTGGGTGTGGTTCCTGGTCCCCCAAAACAATTACAATAGTAACATCAAAGATCACTGACCTCAGATCACCATAACAGATATAATAATGAAAAAGTTTGAAATATTGAGAGAATTACCAAAATGTGACACAGAGACACAAGGTGAGCAAATGCTGTTGGAAAAATGATGCTGAAAGACTTGCATGGAAGTCTTTCCACTTGTGTGGAAGGTTGCCACAAATCTTCAATTTGTAAAACATGCAATTTCTGCAAAGTGCAAATTAAGCCAAGAGCAATAAAATGAGGTGTGCTTGTATACAAAAGCAAAACAGAGAACAGGGAAATCTTTAGTAAAATATGAAGTTCCAACACTCCAAATCTTTTATGTGCCGTATATTTTTATGTCAATGCACCTGGAATATACACTTTACTTAAAGTATATAATATACACGTATCTACATTTACATATTTAAAAAGTATACTGGTAAAAACACTAATACGATGAAAAATCTGGATTTATTTATAATTTCTTCACTTTTTCTTGCAGGTACAGACATGGAGGTCACATCACCATAGGCCCTTTTTGGTATGAAACCTAAATAAGAATGGAAAGATGAAAACATTTATTTCTCTCTTTGTCCCAATTGTTTGGTTTCTTCTGTGTTGCTCAATTTTTTTAAGTTTATAAACCAGACGCATGTTTATTTTATGCCCTTTATAACTGAAAGGTGTTGACATAAACCCTTCTTTGTTGTAAAATGTATACATTTTGTTTGTTTGAACAAGTGACCATCCTTTAGCTGTGTTTAGAAGGAGCTTTAAAGGAGCTGAAAACATACCTGTGATTGGGCAGTAAAAAAGTATTAATTTATATGTTATTTTTGGGTATAATTTATCTTTAGATTGATTACTGACAATCATAAAAATGACAGAAAAAAAAAGAAGACTGCACACATAAATTACTTTTTTTCCTTCTAGAATTGAATATATAAACCTCGACAAAGTAGAACAAAGTTCATTCTATTTTTTCAAAGTAAATTAAGAGAAAAGCAAAAGAACTGGCATAAATCAGAGTTTTGCAGGCTCTAAGACCAAATACAGATGAATATGTGAGCTTTTAAAAAGATGGGGAAACGACACTGTCATAAGGAGTGATAGATGAAGAAACTTTATTTCCATCTATATTGAATAGAGGAATTGAAGTGGCAGGTCTTGAATACCATATTCAAGGGCAAGGTATCAAATTCTCAAGGCCAATATTATCACGGTGGTTTGTTATTTGGTACATTCGCTTTGACAATCTTGGGTTTAATCTGATCTTTATTGAGCTATGGATGACTTAGCCACATCTATTTTCCTAATTCAACACAAGGCTATTCTAAAGTTTAGACAATACTGAATGATCTACTGATGAAGAAGATCATTTTTATATGCCCTGAACATACACTGAAATCCCAGATAATGGAGACAAATAATCCCATGTACCAATATGCAATAAATTAGGAGCAGGGATGAGGCTAGACCTAACTCAGAGAATGGCAGAGATGTACCTAATGAAGTGGATGATGGACCATCATTTAGAACCAGCCTGTAGGTTGTGACTGAAACCAAATGGGAACAAGAGATCATAAACTCAAGTGGGAGATGAAAAAAATTATAAAATAATATCAGCAACTGAAAGTGTGATAATAGCCATAATTATTAGTCAGGAAAGAGCCCAGTGAAGTTGTAACCAGTGTTAGAAAGCAGCAGGAAGGGCAAGATTCATGGCGAGATTATTCTTTCTTTAATATAAAGAACCATACTTGCCTATGCTGAATAAATAGTAGATGTTTAATAAATATTTTGCTTGTGTAATAAAGAAGATTAGCAATGGAAGGGACTTCGAAAAATGATCAAGTTTCATCTTCACAACTTTTGGATAAGAAGCACATGTGTTTTATCTGGGAGATTTAAATGTAATTCTTTTTTTCAATCTCTCCTAGCCAACATAACATGAGAACTTATACTCAACATGGAAACATAAATATTCAAGTGGTATTCATCACAATTTGAACCATGTTGTCTCTTTATGTCTTCATTATCCCGAGAGAAAATACAGTAAATACTTTTTACAATAAATACTAAAAAATGAATCAATGAATCAATGAATAATTAATTAAGCTAATAGAGATGGAGAATTCCTTCTGTGCTAGACATCGTGTAACTACTAACTATAAAGAGATGAGTAGGTTGGAGGGGCAACAGAAACAAATAACTGCAATTTCCTCACATTTGGAGTAGTGTAGAAAACAATAAAATACTATTGAAGTACAGTGAGAGAGGTAACTCACTTTGCTTGTGTTGGGTAGGGTGGACAAGAGGCCAGGGGAAAGCTTTCCTGGGGAAAAATTATTTAAGCTGGATCTTGAAAGTTAAGTCAAAGTTAGGCAAATAAGCAAGTGTTGGTAAAGGCATTTCAGGCTGATGGATGATCAGAATGTGCTGTTTTGTTGCACAAACATTTTATGAGTAGCTTCAATGCATTTAGGTACATGATAAAGATACAAAGATGAATAACAGATGACCTTTGACTTATAGGATTATCTAGTCCAGTGAAGTCAATTGACTAATAAACAGATACTTTTAATAAAATAATGCAACTATAATTTATCATTTTTTAGACATTAGCCATCTGCCAGACACTGGCATAGGCACTTAATAATCACTACCTCATTTAAATCCCCATCACCCACTTCATAATTTGTGAAGTTGAGGCTTGGAAAAGTTAATTTGCTCAAGGACAAATAGCCAATAAGAAGCAGAGGCTGAATTTTATCAGGGAATACCACCTTTTAAAGGGGAACACAGAAGAAAAGGAGATTCTCTAAACAGATTATGGAAGGCTGGTAGCCTGCCCTTCCAAGTTCCTATTTCATTTATTTTGGTAAAAACTGAGTTTAAAAGGAAAAGTCACGCTTGGTAAATTCAGTTTTGTAGTAATTGAATTGTTGGGCGCAGCTATGAGCTCTTCTTTTCTATCAACTGTGAAAAGACACATTTCCTTTATCTCTTCTGCTGATATATTTAGAGAGCTTAAAAATATCTATTATTTGTATCTTTAGCAGTTTTTATCTCACTTTTCTATTTAGCTTTTCTGATTTCCATCCTGGCAAGCCTGCTATTTTCTGACATTTCACCCTCTGCACCAACTTTTGCTTTGGTGGTACTCCCATCAGGAATCCATCTTTGGTATCATTAAAAAATAATCGAAATGAAATGACATTATAAATTGAATTTGGGGGAGAACCATCTTTGAAATTAGATACAAAATTGTATTGTTCAGTTTTTAACTCCAGTTACCAGCAAATAGCTGATTACATGCCCTTGGTAACCTCCCAGTGGAACTAATATCACTAACAGAGGGCCAAATCGTCTCTCTCCTCCCAGATTACATGGTTAAAGGGGACGAGCTCATTGCTGCTGAGAACAGAGTAGCTTAATAAATATGTACTGAGGGAATGAAGGAAGGAGAGGCATTGTGACCACATTTATAACTTTAAGCAGTTCTCAGTGAATTGCATCATGGTCAAATCATCCATCCTGGGTCCAATAAGCCCTTATAAATATACTCTCTATGCAAAAGTATGGTTATATCCTCCTTGCAGTTGTCTCTGTTGTTAGAGATAAACAGGGAGTTTGGATTTTTCAACTTCCCATTGTACCATTTTCATTGGCATTATGTGAACAGCGTCTCTATGAAAAACTATACTTCCAAGGGAAGAAAAATTAAACATGCTAGGCTGAGTCTGACAACAAACCAAAGTGAATCCCATTAGCCAGCTGGACCTCCTAAATGAAACAGTTAATCCTCTGATATTGGCAATTCTTTCCGTATCTGTTGGTGACAGTACATTTTGTGTGGGGAATATCTAAAAGCAGACAGCCTGTGTGAAGGGTGGCCGGGGTTGAAATGGCCATTAACTGCATATGTAAGTTGCTATTCATCATTAAGCTTACTGCAAATGCTGCACATGAACTTCAGTCTGTATAATTTCTTGTAATCTATGTGGCCATCATTGAGAAAATTACTAAAGATCTTCCAGTATCTTTCATTTATGTTGTCCATTTTATAATATAATTAAAACTAATAATAAAATGCACTTCTACTATTTCATAAAGGTGATTAAATAATTTATAGTACATAATTAAAGTCTATAATAACCTATATAGAAATTAATACTAAAAATAAGAAAATATGAGTTGCTTCTGTATTTGCAAAGCATAAATAAAAATTAGTAGTTTTCCTCCATATTTAAGGTAAGCATTTGGGTATTTGTAAATATTAGATTTATCAAGGCAGGTAGGTTGTTTTCAAGGAAATCACTTTCTTCGAAAAATAGTCCTCCTTATTCAATATTAGAATCTTTTGGTGCATTAACAATAGGGCATGACTTGGTTTCAGTTGTAAAAAGTGCATATGAAATGTTTGGGAATTTTATTGCTTAGTTATTCAAAACTTAGGCATAATGTTGCATGGTTTTCTCAAAAGATATATATGATTCATCCAAATTGCTAAAATGCCTTCACTAGCAAGTTTATTTTAAGAATGTGCATAATGGACCAATCTATGAAATTTCTATTTAAAAATAAGCCATGAATGTCAAAAAATATACTTTAAAAACTCTAAAATTTCAGAGAAAGCGTTAAATAGGCAAGAGTCGCTAATTCTATTTCCTCAACTACTAGTACATTTACTTCTCAACTGCTCCCACTATTAACTCCCCCCCCCACCTCTAGTACCTACCACATGTTGTGCTTTTAATATGTGCCAGGCAGGCTCTATATAGAGATGCACTATATCCAGCACCACTTTTTATGTAATTCCAACAGTAATTCTATTAAGTGAGTGCCTTGATCCATTTGGGCTGCTATAACAAAATATTGTAGACTGAATGGCTTATCAACAACAGAATTTTATTGCTCACAATTCTGGAGGTTAGAATTCTTAGATCAAGATGCCATCACGGTCAGGTTCTAGTAAGGACCATCTTCCAGGCTGCAGGCTGCTGACTTCCTGTACCCTTACATGGCAGCAGGGGTGCGCTCGTCTTTCCCAAGGGCATTAATCCCATTCATGGGGGCTCCGCCATCACGACTTAATCACCTCCCAGACGGTCCACCTCCCAATACTGGCACTTTGGGCATTAGGTTTCAAAATACGAATTTTGTTTAGTTTTTATTTCATAACCATAAACTTAACTTTACAATTCACCTAAACTTGGAGGAGGATGAGGAAAATATAGGAACTCAAAGAACTTCAGTGAAAGCACAGAGATTATAGGGTATAATCATACTCAAAATATGAATTTTTAGGGGACACATTCAGAGCATAGCAGTGGGTGCTGTTCTTAAAGGTGAAGAAACAGGTCCAGGAGGTAGGTAAACAACTCATGGTTACAGAGTTGCTAGAAAGCTGAATAAGCACTGATCCTGAACCTCAAAGAGCTCTCAGTCTAATTGGTGAAGCTGTTAAGTGATGTCAACCAGAACTCAACTTAGGAACATTGATGGAGGCCAAATTTACTATGTAAAATTTGGCTTTTCCTTTCTTCAATACCTTCAGATAGTCAGTTTTCTTCCTGTCTCAAGGTCTTGTCTCAGAAATGAATCTCTTATGATTTATTATCATACCTCTAAACTGACTGCTTGTGTACATGTTAGTCCCTCTGCTTGGAACCCCCCTCCTTCACAATGATACCTCTTCAGCAATTAAAAAGCTTACAAAAAGTCTGCCCAAACAGGTGACTCTGTGTGTCCTCCAGCACAGTTCTAGAAGCACCTTAGTTCACCCAGCCACACGTGCCCTGCACAGCCCTGCTTCATAAGACCTTGGTTGTTCCTTCTTTTGATACTGGATACTTTGACCCTTGCTCCCCATGCCTAACTCTTTCCCACATCACTGCTCACATACACTTATGTTCCCTTTGCCTGAAATGTTCCTGCTCCTGTTCTTGGCACTATCCATATATTAAATTTTATTCTGTTCTGTTATAGTTTTATTAAAAGGTACATGAGGGCAGGGATTCTGTTGTGTCTGCATCTGCATCTCTAGCACATTCCACGGTGTCTAGCGTGTGATTACCACTCAAAAAATGTCTTGAATGAGCGAACAAAATGGATGAAACATACAATACAATCTTTTGAATGGCTATGACTCAAAAGTCTTTGCACTTTAAGCTTTATGTTTAATTTTTAGTGTTTTAATTGAGGTAACATTAGTTTGAAACATTATATAAGTTCCATGTGTACAACATTATGGTTCAACTTCTGTATGCACTACACGTGCTCACCAACAGCAGCTGAGCTTCAACTGGTCATCAAACAGTTCATCCCTTTATGTATTTTGCCCTCTCCCCACCCCCACTTCCCCTCTGGTAACACTAATATGTTCTTTGCATTCATTTGTTTTTGTTTTGTTTATTCCTTTATTTTTTCTTTTTAAAATTCCACGTATAAGTGACATCATATAGTGTTTGTCTTTTCCCATTTGACTTACTCACTTTGCATAATACCCTCAAAGTCCTTCTATGTTTTCACAAATGGCAAGATTTCATCTTATTATGGCTGAGTAGTATTCCATTTCCACTGGGGGAAAAAAGCTTTATTTTTAATCGTCCTCTTTAAGGAAAATGCAAATGCCAATCAGAAAGTGTGGGTTTGGTTTGGATATGTGTTATGTGTTGTGTGTGTGGTACTCCGTCCCTGCCGCTCCCCACCTCAAGAAGAAATTCTTTATCCTTGGCCCTACTCTGAACCAATGGGACAATATCTGTGAAAATTAGAATATATTTCCAAATCATGATTTTCATTCTAGATTCTTGTTTTGGAACGTTGTACTAATCAGGTGTTAGTGATTAGTAACTTTCAAAGGTGCACTATCGGATTCTCTTTGTCACATTCTAAATGGAGGTGGTATATGTGATTACGAGAAAAGGTGTAGATTTGAACTATGGTATTTTCTTCAGTAATGCAATAATCTTTGACTTGCAACTTCGTAGTCTTTGTTTATTTGTGGGGAACGTTTCTTTCCACTGGTAAATTTAAATGCCTATAGAGAGGCCAAAAGAACTTCTGTAGCTCCCAAGAAAGTCAAAAGATATTCATGCTCAGAGAGCTATATATTCACGTCACTCTTTGGAAGGCCTGATGAAAATGGGCCTCAGCAACACTTCTAAGCAACTGCAAGTTTTATTGGTGATTGCAATTTGCTCAGTCTTCAAAGGAATTTTGATTTGATGAGCGCCTGTGCATAAGTGTAAAAACGGAATCATAGAAAAATGGTTGTAGAATGGCAAATGACTCTCATGGATTGGAACTGTTGGTCAGGATTAAGACAAATCTACATTGAAAATACACCTTGAAAGCTTCTGTTAAATTTCCAACTGTGAATAGAAGAGAGGCCACCCAACAGGGGCACAGCCACTTTATAATGCCATGACTGTCCCTCAGTATATTGTGCAACTCCATCCTACACACATATATTTGTTGAGATTTTGCTCATTCATAGATATTTTCTGAGAACCTATTTATCCCAGGTACTGTGCAAGTTACTAAGATATAGTAACAAGCAAAGAAGACATATTTCCTGGTCTCAGATTCCCTGGTGCTTATAGACTTTCTGGGAAAACGTAAGTCTTGAACAAACTGTTACACAAATATTAATTCAAATTGTAGCAAGTGGTATAATGGATAATTAGAGAAACTAGCAAAGTTTTCTCTCTCTGTGCCTTTCTTCTGTATCCTTTAACTCTTCTATTCTGCCTATCACACTATTTTTTAATTGAAATACAGTTGATTTACAATATTGTGTTAGTTTCAGGTGTACAGTAAAATGATTCAGTTACACATATATATTTCAGATAATTTTCCATTATAGATTATTACAAGATATCAAATGTTGCTCCCTGTGCTATACTGTAAATCCTTGTTGCTTATCTATTTTATATACAGTAGTAGTGTTTATCTGTTAATCCCATACTCCTAATTCAACCCTTTTTCCTCTTTGTCTTTTGGTAACTATAAGTTTTTTTCTATGTCTGTAAGTCTGTTTCTATTTTGTATTTGTATTAATTTGTATTATTTTTTAGATTCCCCATATAAGTGAAATCATATAATCATATAATACTTGTCTTTGTCTGACTTACTTCACTTATATGATAATCTCTAGGTCCATCCATGTTGCTGCAAATGGTAATATTTCATTCTTTCTTATAGCTGCATAATATCACATTGCATATATATATATATATATATATATATATATGCACCACACCTTCTTTAGCCACTCATGTGTTGATGGATACTTAGGTTGCTTCCATGTCTTGGCTATGATAAATATCTCTTCTACTTTTGAGGATATTTGTGATTGTATTGGGCCCACAGGGATAATTTAAGGAAACTTTCCCTAATCTAAGATGCACTGGCTAGCAATCCCCTTCCCATCTGCAGTCCTTTGCCATGTGAGGTAACGTACCCACAGAGTCAAGGGCTTAGAACCCAGTTATCATTGGGGGACCACTTTCCTGCTTACCACAATCATGAAAGATCTATAGGAAATAGAACAAACAGGAGTTACTAATGGATTAGATGCAGTAGAATATAAAGATGAAGCTATAAAAGATAACTTTCAAGTTTCTGGTGTAGGCTTATATAAATATGGTGTTTTGTTTATGAATATAGCAAGAACAGAAGAGTCAGTTTAGGAGTGAAGTGGAGATTACGAGTTCAGATTTGGGTTTGCTAAAGTGATACAGACAGCCAAGAGGAGATGTTAAACAGGCAGTTGGACATCTGGAGCTCAGAGGGGATGTTTCCACTGGGGATGCAAATTTTGAGTGACTGATGCATAGATTATAATTGATGGAACAGAGATCACTTGCAGAGACAATATAAGAGAAGAGAGCCTAGGTCTGAGGGTGGCCATTACTCCTACCCTGGTAAAGTCTACTTCTGAATCATTAAGATTCATCTAGCTTTCTCCTTCCATGACTCAGGTAGATTTCAGGTAATACATTTCAGAAAAATAGTTATTTATCTTTTTTTTTTTTTAACATTTTTCTACTGAGTTACAGTCATTTTACAATGCTGTGTCAAATATTTATCTTGATCTTAATAACGTCCAGGGAGTGAAAATTCTGCCACCACCAACACAAATCTGTCTCACTATTCAACTAAATGATTAACCCCTCATATAAGAAGGGCAATTTTATCTTCCAAGCAAAATAACATAGCAAACTATGATGAAAACCAGAGGACTGCCAAGCAGGAAGTTATGACTCTTTGCAAGGTAGGACTGTTATTGCCACTGTAACGTCTGAAAGGGAAGTCTGCGTAGATGAGGTGGGTGGAGCACAACACTTTCCAAGGAATTCTCTATCAAGTCTTGTCTTCAATGCTCAGCAGTAGCAATACTTAACCCGCTGTTTAGAGCAGTAGTTTCCCAGGCTAGCAGCATCTGTAATCATTTAGAAACCTCTTAGAAATGCAAATTCTTGGGCTCCATCCCAGATTTATAGAAGCGGAAATGTTGGGAGCAGGGCCCAGAAATCTGTATTTTAACAAGTCATCCAAGTGAGTCCTATGCACACTAAAGTTTGAGAACCACTGGTTTACAGGACGAGAGTTACTTTAGTAGCATGGGAAGAACCTTGGATTATAAACCATATTCAAGTGAGTAGCTTATTGGTATGTAGTGTCTTTCTTACCCCTGACACATCTCTAGTCTGGGTCTTATCCTCGTGGGTTTCTTTACATGATCTCAGTTTTAATCACATTTTCAAATTTAGCACCACTTATTTCAGTACTATTTATTTTATTACTATTTATTTGATCTTACTCTCGAAGAGTCAGGATTACAGTTCCTCTCTGATTAGTATTACCAGTACTATCGCTGCATTCAGACGAAGTCACAATATAATATACTGTACCAACGTGTGATGCACCCAGATCAGCTGCTCTTCCTCCCAGGGCTCAGAGCCAGGAGTCTTTGTGAATTGGCTCTTACCAGATATCTCTTTAAAGATTTCCCCAGTGGCTTCCTCCTCCCGCTCATCTTTACTTTCTTTTGTACCTTTCATTTCATGCTGTTTACCTTTCTCTGTTCTCTGACTTTTCTGCCAGGATCTATAATAATTTTCTTGACACATATTTGCAAGCCTTTGCCCTTGTTATTTAGTTTATGTAAGATGGCTCTTAACTACAGAAAAAAATGTATATTTTGAATATAGCAGGAAAAGGGATGTTAATTCTACGTTTACCAACATTTATGTGTCCAATTTTCGAGGGTATGGGCTTAAGAGCCAGAAAAATCTCGGCTCGAATCCTACCTCTATCGCTTGCTTCAGGCGAGTGATCTTAAGCTATTTTAACAATTCTGAGCATCAGTTTTTTGATCTTCAATATGGGGTCAATAATAGCATTGATCTCAGAAGATTCCTGAGAGTATCAAACAAGATATTGCACAGCATAGTACCTGGTGCATGACTCTCAATACGTGTTGGTATTATTATAAAGAAGGGAATGAATTTGGGGATTATGTCTTAGTCCACTTGGGCTGCTCTAACAAAATATTTGTGGCTATAACAAACACTGGGTGGCTTATAAACAACAGAAATATATTTCTGAGAGTTCTGGAGGCTGATAGTCCAAGATCAGGGTGCCAACGTGGTCATGAAATGGCCCTGGGTAGCAGAATTCTCCCTGTGTCCTCACATAATAGAAAGAGGGCTCAGGAGCTCTCTGGGGCCTCTCTGATAAGGACACTCATCCTATTCAACGGCACTCCACCCTTGTGACCTAATCACCTCCCAAACGCCCCGTCTCCTAATAGCATTACCTTGGGCATCAGGTTTTCAACATACACATTCTGGGGGGACACAAACATTCAGACCACAGCAGTTTATAAGCCTAGAGACATTCTTCTTTATTACTTGATAGCTTTTCACTGTTGATTGGATTAAGCTGGTGATAACTTAGCAATTTCCAGACTTTCGTTTTTTCTGTCATGTGGCATCATAGCAAATAATTTAAAAACTACCTTTATCCTAGGGGGTGCTAATAAATATTGATTAACTCAATTTTATTTAGAGACACTTTTCTAATCAGTTTACAATCCATTGAATCTTTTTAAATTGCATTTCAATCACTCATTGCTATTACCTTTGTGTATTAATACCTTGAGAAATGGACAGCTTTCTCTGACTAGTATCGTTACTGTCCCTCTAAACATCTTGAGTCACATAATTTGTTTCCATCACCCATTCTAGATTCGGATACAAAAACTATTTCCATTTGCCTTAGGAATTTGACTCAATGGTAAATTAAAAAATTCAGGGAATAATTTTAAAATTAGTAACGGTGATTAATTTCAGTATTTAAGACTATTGGCATTTTAATCAGTTAAATGGCATCAAGAGTGTTTGACACTAAAGTGTTTACATTACATTGTATTTGTGACCAGCATGACAAGTCACTATATTCATATTTATTCCACCTAGGAGGTTAAGATGTATTATTTATGAATTTGATTTCTCTCTCTGCATGATATATTAAGGTTCAGTACATATAGATGTAAAGAGAAGTTGCTGATTTTCATCCAATAAGAACAGAAAAACCTAGTGGCAAAAACATTTCATGTTTAAAGGGAAGAAATTGTGATGGACTGATTTATTCATACTATTGCACAAACTTTAAAGCCAGATAGTTCTGTCAGGATTCTGAAACATGGAAGCAAAGATGAGTACATTCTCAGGTAAAAAACAACCAGGGCAAGAGTTGGAGCTTCTACTTTAAGTCTTCAGTTATGCTAGAAACTGATAAAGGAATGGGTCTCATAAAAGTTATTCACCTAATTAAACTTATAATCTTTTGCACAGCAAAGGAAACCATAAACAAAACAAAACGACAACCTACAAAATGGGAGAAAATATTTGCAAATGATGCAACTGACAAAGGCTTAATTTCTAGACTATATAAACAGCTCATACAACTTAATAACAAAAAACCAAACAACTCAATACAAAAATGGGCAGAAGACCTAAGCAAGCATATCTCCAATGAAGACGTAACAAATGACCAATAGGCACGTGAAAAAATGCTCAATATCACTAATTATCAGAGAAATGCAAAGCAGAACTACAATGAGGTATCACCTCACACCAGTCAGAATGGCCATCATTCAAAACTTCGTAAACAATAAATGCTGGAGAGGCTGTGGAGAAAAGGGAACCCTCCTACACTGTGGGAATGTAGTTTGGTGTAGTCATTATGGAAAACAGTATGGAGATTCCTGAAAAAACTAAAAAAAGACTTACTATGTGATCCAGCAATCCCACAGCAGGGCATATAACCGGAGGGAACTGTAATTTGATAAGATACATGCACCCCAATTTTCATAGCAGCACTACATACAATAGCCAAGACATGGAAACAGCTCAAATGTCCATCGACAGATGACTGACTGGATAAAGAAGTTGTGGCATATTTATACAATGGAATACTACTTAACCATGAAAAAGAATAAATTAATGCCATTTGCAGCAACATGGATGGATCTGGAGATCGTCATTCTGAGTGAAGTTAAGTTAGAAAGAGAAAGAAAAATACCATATAATATCACTCATATGTGGAATCTAAAAAAAGAAAAAAGAAGACACAAATGAACTTATTTACAAAACAGAAACAGACTCATAGACATAGAAAACAAAGTTATGGTTACCAGAGGGGAAAGAGGATGGGATAGGATAAATTGGGATTTTGAGATTTGCAAATATTAACTACTATATATAAAATATACAAACAATACATTTCTTCTGTACAGCACAGGAAACTATATTCAATATCTTTAGTAATATAATGAAAAAGAATATGAAAATGAGTATACGTATGTATATGTATAACTGAAACATTATGCTGTACACCAGAAACTGACACATTGTAAACTGACTATACTTCAATTAAAAAAAAAGTTATTCACAAATACCACAGTGAACCCTTGGTTATCCTAGATTGTATTAAGTGGGTTGTGGATTAAGTAGAGTAACAACTAAGAGACTGAGGAAGGTGGACAAATGGGTGAAGAAGGGAAGGGAAAGGAAAAAACCACAAGTTGTAACTTAGCTCTGCCTAACTCATTCCTCATCTAACACTGGACCTGGGTGTGTCAGGAGAAGAGCTTCTTGAAGCAACAGCAGTCTGTTTTAAGCAAATACCATATTTTCTCACAGAGGGTGGAGAGTAAGAGAGGTAGGAGAGAAAAATTCCATTTTGGAAATGCTAAAATGCAAAAAAATATGAGTGTAAGAACCAAAAAATGTAGGGATATACTTCTGGTAAGCGAGTTATATAAATAATGTTTTGGTTCTTAAATTATCACCTTGAAATCAAGTTTATATTTTTGGTTTTTTTTTTTTTTAACAGCATGGTGATTCAGTTATATATGTATACATATATATTCCTTCTTATATTTTCAAGTTTACATTTTTGAATAATGCACTTAATTTCTCCACCACCCCACATCCAAACAACAAATCAGTCAAATCTACCAAATCTATACAATGTACTTGAAAATAAGCCTTGTTTTCACATTATGTCAAGTGTTCTTAAATTCTGATTTCTCTTCCCCCAGGTCTATGATTTAGAATCATAGATATTCCAGTATTGTAAAGCCAGACTGATCCCTGGATTAAATGGGTTATGATTTTTCTGTGGAATCATGTATCTTCCATTTCTCCCTTTTTCTCGACTACACTAATCCAGCTTGAACTCCTTTGGGTTGACTAAAATTTTCTGAAACATGGAATTGAAGGAAGAAAAAGTCACCAAGTAGACTTCTCACACTTTCATCAGTTTCAGTGGAATCAAAGCAACGAACTTATAGTCTTACACTTATCATGGTGGTATAAATTTGATCCACTTCCCTGTAGAGCAACTTGTTAACATGTATAAAAATCCTCAATCACACACATATTGTTTGATGCAGAAGCTCCAATTCTAAGAGAGTACTTGGACAAGTCAGGAGAGATGAATGCCTAAGTATTTCCATCTTCAAAAGGCCTAGATAGTGAAGAATGAAAAAATATACAACAGAGACTGGTTTACAACAAAGGACTGGTTAAAGAAGCAATAGTATGGAAATGAAAAGAGATACTATATAGTTATTAACATTTTGCGGTGGTTACATACATTAATATGGAAAATGACCCTTGATATGTTAGATGCAAAACATACAAGACTGAATATAGAGTATGCTTAGGTTGTAAATATATCAATGTTTATATCTTCAAATAAAATAACTTTCATTTTATTAAAAAAAAAGCATCAAAGTGTTCACTGACACTAACATGCAGAAATTAAAAAAATTTTTATTTGCCCAATTCATGGCAGTTTAATGATTGTTACTCTCCTGAAAATCTTTAGGCTTTAAGACATTAAGAGTGTGGAAGGATTTCATCTAGCCTGACCCAGAGAAAAGATCTGGAGATACATCAATTTTATCTTTGATCTCTTCTCATCTGTCTTTAAGCATCTTTAGCTTCATGGTTTTCCTTTCCTTCCCATTCTGCAGAATCAGTCCTCACAGCAAGAAATATACTCTTATGTGTTCTTCCACATATTCTTCTAAAATTGTTCATTACATAGACACTGTCACAGAATCAGGGTGAGGTTGCTCTCTTTTATTTTATTCTTTCCAAAATCAGTTTTGTTAGAAAATGCAGAAATGAAAAATACTCTGAAGAATGATTCCTTTAGGAAGCATTTTTGAGTAATCGATCTTGGACAGCTTAGGAAGAACTCTTGTTGTGTGGTTACCGGTGAAAAGAAGTTGTACTTTTCCAAGTAGTAATTTACATGTAAATAGCAATCACCAAATTGCAACATGAGCATAACAATAATCTTGCAGCTGCTTGCATATCGTTTGCTTCTTACGGACCCCCAAGGAGTAATGTAAATGAACACCGTGGACAAATCAATCTATTTTCTTTTCCACAGTAATATGTGTTTCTAACTTAACCTGTTTGCAGCTGAGAATAGAGCAATACTTTGTTTATGCTACTGGATAGTTCTAACCAAGCCAAACAGCAGTTTAGAATAAACTCTTTAGAGAGTGTTCTTGTGCTTCTTGTTTTTCACAAGAGATCCTTCTGTGGGCATAGATGTTACCTGGTGAGTGAAATCCAGAGACGATCTAGAAACAATTTTTTTTTGAACCAGTCTTTTCAAAGGTAGACTAAAAGCTCATGCTTTGGTATGGTTAACGTAGAAAATGTCCACGGTTTATGAAATAGAAATTGAAATTGCTAGCCAAAGGTTTTCAACTTTATTCTGGGTAAACAATGTAAATTGAAATACAAATAGCATATGTGAATAATGCTTTTTAGTTACTAAAAGCTATTTCCGTGTTCATTCCACAATTTTAAAATAGAAGTTCTTAACAATTATACAGAAGAAACATTTAAAGACCAGATAGATACTCTTGAAAAGACTACCCATTCTGCCTATTAAAGTGGCTTATTGTATTCCAAAGCCTTTGATTATGGTCAATTCTGTCAACCTCTGTATGGTTAGGTAATTTTGCAAACCATAAAATATGCCACTAAAATGAAATCAGTTTCCAAATGAAAAAGATGTATTAGTTAAAATTCAAAGCAATTACAGATCCTCATTAACTCAGCACAGCTGAAGACAATAGATAAGTCGAAAATGCTGCCTGGTTTCAAACCAACTGCCTGTTACTGAATAGTTTGTACCCAGCAATTTATTATTGATTCAAAGCATCATTTGCATTTTATATCAATGACATTCCCTTTTGTCTATCACCAAATAATAGCAGACAGGCATGGCTTAAAAAAAAAGACTAAAGTCTAGTAAGCAGTACTGCCTTTACACTAGCTTTTACGGTCCTTCCCGTCTTTGTTCTATGTTGAACACAAGAAATTCAGAATCAGAGTGGAGGTCAGCAGCTTTCATTCCACTAGTCTAATGGTAGTGAGGGGGTGTCCCGTAATCACCCTGGAGCCTACATTCAGGAATAATATTACACAGGTGAATCTGAAGTCGTTATTTTGAAAGGCACATAATATCCTCAAAAGTAATACAAAATTAAAGGTAGCTACCATATTATTTCATGTCATAGCTTTGACATGTTAGATATTATCTTCAGTCTTAACAAACCTCTGTAAATGAGGTATTCTTATGCCCATTACGTGGATGAGGGGAGAAAACTCTGAGGTTCAATAAGGCAGATACATTTTCTCAGTTCATACTGAATCTACAATAAGATTCTGTTACACAGCCCAAATCAATATCACAGAGTTGGGTTCTTGTATGTAGGCTAATGAAACACAGCCTGAGATACATTATCTATTAATGCTTGAGTGGAGAGACACTCTATTCAAGTGACTCATTCATCCACTTGTCCAAGCGAGCAATATTCACTTATTGAAAAACTAATAGATGTTGTGTTAAGTATAAATGCAACATAACACTTAGTATGTTGAAATAGAATGCCATTCTTTAAAAAAAAAAAGTCCTGCAGAAGTTAGTGAACTGAGTTTTCAATAATAATTTTAGACTCTGATACTCTTCAATTCTGTTATCTCAACCCTAGTAATCACAGTGGCCGCTGTCAGACCCAGCACAGAGATTTCCAGATGGTAGAGGAGATTTTACTAGAGTGAGATACTGGAAGTGACCCTGGGGCGAAGGGATTGATGTTTGCTAACACATGCTAGGGGCTAGACAGTTTAGACCTACTATCTCATGTTATCCTCTCAGGAACACTGCTTTATAACAGATAGTATCAGGTGTGCTGGCACTTCTCTTCTCACAGCAGAATTCGATGACATAAATAAAAGGGTAGAATCATAACACGTGGCCACTGGAAAGAGCATTCTTTATCTCCTTCATTCTGCAGGACAAGTAGTGGAGTTTCGTGGAATTGACTTTCTCAAGGTCACAAAGCAAATCGGGCCCAGGCTGCATCGAGAGAACCCAGGTCCTGGAAGCGCACCCCAAAATGCTTCAGGCATTGGTGTGTAGTGAGTCTAACAGACACACGACGTTCTTGCCTAAAATCTCTTCAGGAGAAAAAAGACAGCAGTTCCTCTGCCAGGAGGAAACATGCATGTGCTGATCTCAGAATCCTCCCATATCTTTTTTTTTATTGCTGAATACAAGCCCCGCCAAACAAGTAGTGCTGACCGTGTGCCTTTGATGAACACATTTACTGGCTGGAAAAAATTGAGGAAGCTGAGAATTTCCTCACCTGCCACCTGTGATGTGCTTTCAAGGCAGCCAATTCAATTTGCTTTATTATCCCAAAAGAGCTTCTTGAAGGCTGTTATCCAGTATTTCATTCGCTTTGCTCTATGCCAAATCTTTCTCTTTAAAGTTCCTTTAAATCTTACATTTTACTTTCTATCAGCCATTCAAACTCGCCAGAAGAAATATGCAAAATCCACATATAAAATGATAAAGGACTTGTCTTCCAAACCTGATATTCATCAAGAATAATAGAATAAGAATAATAAAAATATAGATATCATTTCACTATTATGCAGAGAAATGTAAGTTTGTAATAGGCAATTATACTTTCTGCTTGGCTCTCAGAAGCTGTTTCTGTTCATTCCCATGTGGGGGTGGTGGGGAGGGGAAATGGATTTAGTCTCTTCTTTCTCAGGTAACCACGTTCATAACAAATTTTTTTTTAATTCACTATAGTATTCAAGCTAGTAGCCACTTATATCTGAATATATTATGTAAATCCAATTTATAACAACTAAACTTATTTTTTATTTGGCAGGGAATTTCTCAGGCTTCACAGGATGTTTTCCAAGTTAGGAATCAAAAATACAGGAGTGACTCCTTTTCGTTTAAATGGTTCGCTAATAACTTCAGTTTCTCTCCCAGCAAGGTAAAACGTAGAATGTGCTTTCTCTTTTTCATAAAACTGCGGTCGGTTGAGTGAATTATAGATGACTTCTGCTGACCCAGCAGTCGGGGGACTGACGCGCTCACAGTTTCCTCGGCTCGCTGGGACTGACGGATCCCATGCGTGAGCTTCTGATGGGAGAACCAACCATGCCTGGAGTCAGGCGTGGGCGAGATGCCAGGAGGGCTGAGGGACTGTCTTGGGCACTAGAAGAGTGGACAGTAAGCAGAGGTGGTTCTTTTTCAAAAGTGTTAATGGCTTCAGACAGATATCCCACGCATTCTTCCCATTTCTCTTGCGGCCGTTGGCCTGAATTTTTCATATGGATGGCTTGAGGTAAAATGTGAATGGGGGATCAGAGTTTTCTCCATCCAAACCTCACAGACTGACGTATGAGTAGATGTTTTGGCCTCTGAGTTTCGAAAACAAAGGTTGTGTATGATGTTATCTTAAAAGTGTCTGGTTTTTCACTTAAATAACAGTTTTAACTTATGTATAAAGAAAGAGAACAATCTCTCAAGTTCTATTACAATTATATGATTTAAAAATCATATTATAATTTAAAAATATTGATATTTTACAAAAACAGTAATGGTTATAATGGTGACTTTTTACAGTTTCTTGGCATTTTGGAGGTAAAAAAAAACCCAAAGTATCCTATTTCTGCAGTCCCCATCCTCCTGTTACATTTATATCTGCTGGACATCACTATTTGTTAGGTCTGCCACATCAGTCCAGAAATAATGTCTCAAAACATACTTCTCAATTTCTCCTCTCACAACAGTGCTCTTTGAAGACTTCTGATTTTTTGTTACTCAATCAAGTTACGTATGTGTATATACATGTAATTGCTGGTGCTCTTATACACATAGTAGTCACTCAATAAATGCTTTCTGCCACTTATTATGATGCGAGCAGAATACGAATAATATCTTACTTGTTAATTAGCTCTAACATTTGATCGGAATGAAAAGGCAAGACAGCGTGTAGTTACTGCACAGGAAAAGATGGCAGTCAGCAAAGCCATTTTGCTAATGAGCTGACCTCAACTTCAACTGGGATTTTCAGGATGAAAACAGACCGTGCCCCACTGAGCACAACTGCCTTTCTTACTCCAAGTCTATTTCAGTCTCTGGGATTCACTTGGTTCCGCTCTGCGATTTGACCACAGGTGGCCAGGGAGTCCCAGAGGAACCACTGGTCGTGGAGGCTGATGACGTACGCGCTGTCCAGTGATGGAGACGCAGCATCCACGGAGCGTCCCCAACCAGTCAGTCTGGTGGGGGGAGTGGGTGGGGGCCTGGGAACGTGGGACAGAGGGCGGGGAGTCCTCACCTGCCTTCGTTTGTGACATCACAATAACATTAGCATTTACTTCACAGAGCGGTTGTGGGGATTCAGGGAATTGATTTATAAGGCACTGGGCACAGTGCCTGGCACAGGGCAGGTATTTATTACCTGTTTGTTGAATGAATGACTGAGATGACTTATGAACTTAGTCTTGAAAGATGAGAGGAAATTTGCCATTGGGGGAAAGAGGCATAGTCCTCTGATTAGTTGGAGCAGAAAAATTGTCGAGAACTGACAAGTCAATTCTGGGCAGAAGGAAGGAACTGCTGTAAGAGGCAGTTGACAAGGTTGGTCCCAGGTCTGAAGAACTTCCCACACATTACATTAAGAGGTTTAAAAACAGTGAGCAGCAAGGGAGCCACTGACAGTTTCTAGTTAATGTGAGAACCTATCAAATCAAAATTCTGTAGAAAGGAGATGAAATAAACATTTAACGTATGATAGGATTTTTAAAACACCAAGTTATTTAAGATGAAGATTAAGGAAAATATGTAAAAGCTCTCCCTGTCACAAAGTATTTTGACTAACTAAGGAAGCTGACACTTTGGAATATGATCCAAATACAAATAAAGAAAATTGAACCAGTGTCAGCAAATGTGTGTCAGTGCCAGATCAATTACAGCTTGCAGGTCTTGAATTAATGATTCTGAATTGCCAGCATCTTTCCTTGTGTATACCCACAACAATGATCTTAATCAAGAAGAAAGGTTTGATATGAATTCTATGTTTTCAATCAAATTTTGGTGTTGTCTCCCAAATATAACAGTGTCTATTTTTGTTCTGATATCATGGACCATGAACGAGCAATTTGCTTTAAATTGATGAAATATAAACCCTTAGATGTACAGCCAAAGATCACTCTTACTTCTCCTCTAACCTTTTATTGGAAGAATAGGGTAGACAATTACATGGCGGCAGTTCTAAACGAAGAATATATAGATCCAAGATTGACTGCAGGGCAGGTGGGTAGTTACCGTGCCTCAGTTGGTTCTGCTTGCAAATTTGAGAGTGACAGCAATGGTAAGTTTCAGAAATCTATGTGATGTTCATTTGGTGATGACACAGGGCTGTACATATGCTAAAAATGAAAAACCTTAAATCTCCCAAATTTCACATAAATGGAGACCTTTGAACTTGCATAGAAGCAAAACCTGGGGAATGGATACAATTTTTATTTGAAGTAAAAGTAATTTGAGTCATTTATAGTGACGTTAGATTTGCAAAAAACTGTAGGAATTTTTTGTCTGAAAAGAACAGGGTCTATTCGGATTAGACAGGAGTGGGAAAAAATTATGTTTACAGATTAAATTCTGAACCCAAAACAATTTCAGAAGGCAAAAGAGATTTAGTATTGTTGTTTGTGATATAACAATTTTCCATGGCAAAATTTCCTTTCACTGAGCCACCTCATCGCCTTTAGTAACCTTTATGGAAGCGCTGAGGCTGTGCATGTTAAGAGTCTGGTGTTGGTCCCTTCCAAAATTTATTTGTGACCTTGAAGACTCAATCCTAGTCTCAGGTTATATTTGTAACCTGAGGTACAGGCTGCACTGTTTGATATGGTAGCCAACAGCTACATAGGCTATTTAAATTTAACAAAATATAAATTTAACTATTCAGCCATAAAAAACAACAATGTAAACCCATTTGCAGCAACATGGATGTCCCTGGAGAATATCATTCTAAGTGAAGTAAGCCAGAAAGAGAAAGAAAAATGCCATATGAAATCACTCATATGTGGAATCTAAAAAAAAAAAAAACAACAACAAAACATAAATACAAAACAGAAATGGACTCATAGACATAGAATACAAACTTGTGGTTGCCAAGGGGGAAGGGGGGTGGGAAGGGACAGACTGGGAGTTTGAAATTTGTAGATACTGACAGGCATATGTAGAATAGATAAACAAGATTATACTGTATAGCACAGGGAAATATACACAAGATCTTGTGGTAGCTCACAGCGAAAAAAAATGTGACAATGAATACATGTATGTTCATCTATGACTGAAAAACTGTGCTCTACACTGGAATTTGACACAACACTGTAAACTGACTATAACTCAATTAAAAAATTTAAATTTAACTTAAATATAAATAAAACTGAACAGTCAGTTCCTCAGTGGCACTCAGCCACATTCCAAGTGCTCTGTACTGAGCAGCACACACACACAGCCTCCGCTCTGAACACAGAACGATTTATTGGATAGCACTGGAGAGAGGATGAGATTTGACTTTAATAATAAATGATTCAAATCAGGTTAAATAGAGAATATGTTTTTTTTTTTTCATGACTAACATGGCGGTAATCAAAAAGTTGTGTTACACTGCTGTTTCGGTTTTGCTGTCCTTCTGAGATATATGTATCACAAGCACGGTGCTACTCTTAATTTCTCAGTCAGAGAATCGTTAAGGGAAGGTGTTAGTGAGTTTCCTGTGTCATAAAGGAACTCCTTTCTCCCTTCATTATGTTATTTTGCATTCAGCTTAAAATTATGCCATAACGATACACTGGAAACTTTTACTTGTTCTTTCTTTTTAGACTTAATGGTGTAGTTTGATCAATCTTGAAGTGAGTCGAATGGTTTCATATAAAGAAAGATGTGTTCCACCTGTTTTCAGTCCTCTCATGTTTTTATTGCCCTAGCTATGAGGAATGAAAATATGATTGCCAAAGTTCCACAATGCCATACAAAGGAGTCAACTGTAACCAATATTCTAACATATCTCTAAGCACATATCAAAGATGTTCAGTTCTAATTTAGAAGGAACTAAGACAGTGCAGGGATGCTTGTATTTGTGATGTCTGGAAATAGAGACCATCAATTCATATTTTAAAATAGAATTTCTTTGCTTTTCATTACATCAGTGTGTTTATCATCAATGATGCACACCAGGTTGCAGTAACAAACTCTAAATCTCAGTATCTAAGAAGCACTCAAGGCCTTTCCCCCATCACTCCTGAACATGTCCATCGAAGGTCATCTGGGGGCTCTGTTCTTCTTTGTCTCCAACCTCATGATCTTGGGTGTTGGAGCAGCTCCTGTCTGTTTTGGTAGCAGAGGGAATGAGAACCAGGCAAAACAGTCTCTGGCTATTAAAGCTCCTTTCCAGAGATGACATAGCACCTTCCACCCACATTTCATTGGCCAAAGCAAGTCACAGGGCCATACCTAATTTCAAGTCAGCAGGGAGGTGCAGTCCCATCGTGTGCTGAGGGCAGGCAGAATATTTATGAACACCCAGCACGACTACCTCAGGGGGAGGTGCAGTATTTTAGGTGATATTTTTCTGTACCACTTTGGACGAGAAATTGAAAGAAAGAGATAAGGTAAGAAACGACTTAGTTCAGAAATAAAGGACAATGCAAGAAAGAAAAAGATAATAAAATAACATTGCCGGAGGTAAACAGAAATATTATTGTTTTAGGGAGATACTGACTAATAGAAGGAGGTTAGGGACGGTAAACTCTCTCCGACTAGGAATGCATCTTTCATTCTGAAGGCTGTTTTAGGGACAAGCATCGCTCTCTGCCATGCCTCTGGGTCACAGGATAACTCGGGTGGCTGATACATGCCTTCATCCTTTCTGTCCCGTCTTTTTGAAATGTTGCCTCATTCGTCTGTTTCATTTGGTCTCTGTGTCCTTGCAATTTTATCACTTTCTAAAGTGAACTGCTAGCTGAATAATTTAACTGAAACTAAAGATGGTACTAGATTTTAAAAGAGTATCTAAATGATCTGACAGAAGTCATTTAAGTGGAGAAAGATTTAACCTTCCCCCCCCCCCCCAAATGACCGTGGGCGTCCTTCATAACCAGTCTTGCTATTGACAGGTCTCACATTTGAATCTAACATACTTCTCTCTCTCTCCCTTGGTACATCTATACAGCTGTGCTCTGTTGCAGAGAAATTTAGGGTTACTTTGGCTTTTCATTTTTCATGCTGACACTTTGGGAAGAGCCATATTCTAGTGAAAGATATAGCCTGAAACCCTCTCTTTAATCCAATACTCAGTGGGCTGCGACACTTTCAGGAGCATCTGCACAAATGCTGAACGATAATAAAATGGCATCGCTGATGCTACCAGAGACTGAGCTTTTTCAAATAAAACACCCCAGACTGAAGCGACATCAGTCCCACATTTCACTATCACTGTGGTGAATGGATCCCCTGACCCTATGCCATCTATCCATCTCTGATGCCAATCAGATTTATCGCTGGACATTTAACTAAATACAGAGCCCTGCAAGGTACTATTTATAAACTAATATAAGTCATTTGTCTCCTGCTTTAGAAAATTACAATCTCTGGTATGGATTGCAAATTAGATTAAGACTATTTTGTTGTACATTTTATGGTTTATAAATAGATTGTTCTGTGTTTTTTCTTTCTCTAATGCCTTTTTATAATACCTAGTGGGAAAACTCATACCTAAGCTCACATTCTTATTATGAACTGGAATACATTTTGTGTTTTAAACATTCAGAAAACAGTTTAAGCATGTACCAGGAAAAAGAGTGATCCTGTATTATTGAAAAATCTCAATCTGGGTAGAATTCCTTATAATTGCACTTAAAATGCCGCATTTATTTTCAGGGTTGTTTTTGTTCAGGTAATGATCCTGTGTAAACTGATCATCTTCACAGAATCTACTTAAATGCTGAAATCTCAGCGTTCTTTCTTAGATGTCTGGAGTAACAGAGAAAAATCTGTTCTGCTTACGTTCTGTCTTCGTGAATAGACAGCTAGAATATGGAAATGAATGAGCCGACTGCAAAGCTGAAGCCAAACGTAAGATGAATTCCTTAGATCCCACCATAAAGATAAATAAAGCAGATCTTTATCATATTTTTTCGTACACCCTGCATCGGTAAATTGTGCTCTTGGTGTTTTTTGCCTTTCATTCTGAATGCTCATTTAAGCAGTAAAAGCTACCTGAAATAGAAGTTGAAAAACAGACCGTTTTTTTTCTCTTTCATATTTACAAAGAATTACTGAGGTAAAGTTAGTTAGTAATTTTTATTTTGTTATCAGAAAGAAAAAAAAAATGGTGGGTGAGAAAATGGCCAGGAATATGGCTCTATGACATAATTGGAATTAGTAGCTTCTTGGGTGGGCCTCAGAAGTGCCTGCCTCAGGCACAGCCCCGCTACCATCCTCTAGTCATCTGTTGTCTTCTTTGGGGACCTTTAAAAGGCAAGTAACACTAATATTTTGTGTGATTTAATTGTAGAGGCTTTTCTTTAGTAACGAGAGAAGACCTTAGTGGCATGAAAATGCTGGGTGCTGGGGATGAGAACTCAGACCTGGGAGTTGGAATAGCATTACAAAAGGCGAAGAAGTCTTTCCCACAATGATTTTGCCTTTATTTTTTATTTTTTCTAGAGCCAGTTCTGCTTATGATAAATTTGTTCAAGAAACACAGAGCTGATCTGCTGCCAAATGACTCTGATCCTCCAAATTGCAACAGACCACCAGTTAAAAATGACTGAACTTTAATGTGGTGCATACAACAGTGGGAATATATATGCTGTCTACACACTTACGGAGTTCATAGACTAGTTGTGAAGTTAACCACTTCTCATCCAGCGAAACATAAAACATAATCAAAATGGCCATACATGCTACAAAAGAGAAATACCAGGTTTTATGGGAATATGTAACAGAGGAGTCGAGGAGAACACATATGAGACCATACAATAGGGACTCAGGAGAAACTGTCTCAAAGTTTAACTTTTGTACCAGGCTGCTTGTTTTTTTTGGTTTTTTGTTTGTTTGTTTGTTTTTGTTTTTTCTTACAGGATCTTGATATAACTAAGAGAAACACTGAACATATAAAAAGTTGAAAAAAATACATAGATTTACTTTCATTGGAACTTTGTGAGAAATATACAAGTCTCTCCCATTTGACCTTGTCTTTCCATTCTTCCTGCCAACTACCTTGCCCCCACCACCTGATTAGTGCATCAGCTTTCTTCCTCCAATCTCTCTCCACTTCTGTCTACCCCACACATGGCTACTTGGTGATGTCCTCCTAAAACCAGCTGTCTAGTGTATTTCATGTATTCTTTTGCTATACAACACTCGTCCCTTTGACTTATATTCAAGCTCAGTAATATGTTAGACATTGCTGGAAATAGCTCCGTATTCTCTGTAAGATGAAATGCAGTTCTCAGTCTGGCCCACAGGGTTCCCCCTAGTGTGACCTCAATCTTTTTTTCCTAATCTTTTCACTCCTTTATGTCTACACAAATCTTCTACAATAGTCAAGCCAATATGCTCAGAATGCCCTTTACTAACTTTACTTAGGCCTTTTCTTAACAAGTAAGGGTCTCCCCATTGTTCTCTGTTTAGGTAAATCCTGCTCAGCATTCCAGGTTCCACGCAAAACAAACTCTGCTTCTATAAACTATGTAATATTACCTTTTTGGAATAATTTGATATTAAAAGCATATACACAAATATATGATACATATGTACTTATGCTTATATGTTAATATATATGTAGATAGATAGGTAATTAGGTCTTCAGGAATGAAGACTTTAATTTTATAAACTATAGTTTTATACAAAAGTTTTTCATAAGAATTTAATTGATAAATATGTGGTAATGGGAAAAGAAGTACAATTATCAACTATCTGATGATAGTGTCACATTTCAACCCATCTGTATAATAAAGTGATTTTCTTGTTTGTTTGCTTTAGTTAGCCTGGAATTCAGTTCTCAGAATTGGTTGTCAATATGGTTCTCAAACATTTAATTTTATTGTAATTTGGCCTGATTTTAGGAACTACCAAAATGTTTAAGTAAAAAAGGATAAAACTATAGTTACAGCATCTGGAAACAAGCCTTTTATTCTATAATCCAGGGCACTCGGGTTTGCTGGAATTGTCATAATTAGTACATTTTAATATTGTTTATAGCATGAAATTTTTTCATTAAGATATTGACCTCATGCTAAGAAAGAAATTATTTTTAATAAATAAGGATTTATCTACTCTCTGTGAGAAACTCTTGTATCTTACACCAGGGGCCTTTATTTTCCTTAAAAGCTGCAGGATACCTGGCATGAAGGAAATAAAACCCTAATTTACTGACAAGTGTGTAAGCACAGCAGGAGTGAGAGAAAAGTGGTCTTGGGGATACTTTTATTAGTCTAAGTTTATTATTAGTCTACTTTATTAATGTCTAAGCTATGTTCAGAAAATGCTAAATCCAAATCCACTAAAGCCACTTTCCAAATCTACTAAATCTAGGTGAATTTATTTATTTTTTTGAACTCTTAGACTTAGGCATAAATAGGTATGATGGAGTTAGTATGTCCTTCAACTGCCAAAATATTAGATTGCTTTCAGAGTTGCTTGACCTCCAGCAGTGCTCAGAGAACTCCCTTGAAAGTAAGATGTGAAGCAGAGTTTCTCAGATGCCTCTGACTGCAGTCAGCTATTTTGATTTCATGTTGTTCGGGTGAGGGCACCGTTTTACATAAATACCACATCACCTTATGGTCTTCTCTCTTAGAGAGACGGAGGCCATTATTATTTCCTCCTCTTGTCCCAAGAAACTGTCTTGTCCCGAGACAATTTAAGGTGATTTCTTAGGCAAACAGACAAATATCTATTGTCAATTCTACATAGTTGTATCGTCATCCAAACAAATACATTTTATTCTTACATTCTCAAGGCAATAATGGACTCCCTTTACTATGTTGTATGATGGTTTTGCCGAAACAATGTACAATTTAAACTGCAGATTTAATGTATGAAGGGATTCTAGTGTATGTGCCATTGAATTTCAATACTGATGAGCTTTCTTCATCTCTTTCTTCCCCTCTTCTCCCTATTCCCCTCCCTTCTGCCCTTATAAAATATCCCAAACCTGAGGAAAGAGAGTCTTGGTAAGGCTTTTGAAAGAGACAAAATTGTGTATTGCACAGTCTAGCTATCTCTTTAATGAAGCCTCTCCCCTTTTTTCCCTGGATACCCAGTTAGATGACGTTCTGACCAATAATATGTTTTATACAACGTGGAGCCACTTGGTGGCGCTTATCCTCTGATTTCCTGGCAGGTAGGTGTGGCCAGAGGCCTGTGAGATGTGACAGCTGCATTCCAGGTGTGGTTTATTCAAACATCCCATGCCATCTTCTTTCTTATGGCTTGATGTAAGGATGGCAGTGGCACAATTTGCAAGAGGTCTGAGTCCCTGAATCACCATTTGCAGAAGAGCTGCCTTCTGATCAGTAACACTGGTGTGAACTTTATATAAGCTGCTGCTATGTTCATTTCGGCAAGTCTTGTGACTTGAGGGCTAACCTCTGATGTAGCTACTGTTGCATTAAATAATACGCTTTGTTAGCCGACTTGAACATTAAAATTCTCGAAAAAGAGGGCAATGTTGTGAGAAAAAGCATTGTTTAGACATAGAGATGTTTCCTTTGGAAGAATTTGCATGTCTTAAAGATTTGCCTTTAAGCATAAGGACCTGCTGTTGTATGGATCCTTGGGCATTGTCTGGAAACAAAGACCTGGCTATGGGGATTTCTGTCTTGAATTGGAACCAGCTGAGGGGCTGAGAGGTCTGAAAGGATGGGACCTGGTGGAAGAGTACAGTGGAAAGGAGGAAGAAAGAGGAAATCTCCAAAAGCAAAGGCAACAAAGCAAAATTAAACAAGTGGGACTACATGAAACTAAAGAGCTTGCACAGTTAAGGAGCTCACGAACAAAATGAAAAGACAACCTACTGAAAGGGAGAAAATATTTGTAAATCATGTATCTGATAAGGGATTAATTTTAAAAATCATACAGCTCTTAGTAAAAACCCAAACAATCCAATAAAAAAATAGGCAAAGGACAGAAAAGACATTTTTTTCCAAAGAAGATATACAGATGGCCTACGATACATGAAAAGATGCTCAGCATCACTAATCACCAGGGAAATGCTTATCAAAACCACAGTGAGCTATCACCCCACACCTGTTATACTGACTGTTATCAAAAAGACGAAAAACAGCAAGTATTGGTGAGAATGTGGGGAAAAAAGGGGGCCCTGGGAATGTAAATTCATGCAGCTGCCTGTGGCATATGCAGCGCCTGTGGAAAACAGTGTGGAGCTTTCCCCCAAAATTAAAAGCAGAACTACTATGTGATCCAGCAACTCCACTTCTGAGTATTAATCTGAAGAAAATGAAAACACTAATTCAAAAAGATAAATGCACTCCCATGTTCACTGCAACATCATTTATAATAGCCAAGATATGGAAACAACTTGTTTCCATCAGTGGATGAATGGATAAAGATGTAGTGTGTGTGTGTGCATACACACACACACACACACACACACACACTACATATATAATATCTATACATATACATGTATAGATATATATAAATACATATATGTATTTTTATATATAAAAAATATATATATATATAATATATATATAAAATAAGTAATCCATGAGGTGGAATGTACAGCATGGTGACTATAGTTAATAATATTGTAGTAAATATTTGAAAGTTGATAAGGGAGGAGATCTTAAAAGGCCTCATCATAAGAAAAAAATTGCCACTCTGTATGGTGATCGATGTTAACTAGATTTATTGCGGTGGTCATTTTGCAATGTACACACATATGGAGTTATTATGTTGTGCACCTTTAATATAATGTACATCAATTTAAAAAAAAGAAAACATTAAAAAAATTAGGGAAAAGAAGGAAGAAGAAGGAAGGAGGCCAGGTGGAGGATGAGGTGGACGCTCATGACAGGCAGACTCAACAAGAGGTGATTCAGCAGGTAAAGGGTCTTGTTTGTGGCTGTTTTATATTACGATTCTTTGCTTTCTGGGAAAGGTTTGTACCCCTAAACTCTTCTGATTTTGTGGGCATACTTGAAGAGATGCATATAACGAGATGACTCTTTGAGCTCTGTTGCTATGTGGTATACAAGGTGTTCCAGAAGACAGGCATCTGAAGGATTCTTTGATTTGCTGTAAATCTCAGCAAGGTCAGCATTTGCCTCTTGCTTACAAATGAAGCACTGTGTCTCTGTCCGTACAGAGGCAACATGTCCTCTGCTTACGGACTCAGCTCATGCACGTCTTCTAGAACCACTGCTAAAAGCTACGTATTCTGCTGCCTGGACTTCCTCATGATAGGGATGTGATAAAGGCAGCCGGACGCTGAAGTCCAATACTTCCTGAGTTCCAGTCCTGTCTCCCCCTTTAGCAGCAGAGTAACCCTGGGAAAGCTTATGAAACCCTTTTGCCTTAAGTAACCCCTTTGGATAAACTAACCTTTGAGTGTTAATCTCCTTTACTGCAAAATAGATATTATAAAACCTGTCTTTCCAGTTGTTGTGAGAATGGTATCTGCCTAAATTCGTGCAGGATACAAAGACCAGGTTACATCCAGGCTAACTCTTCACAGCCCTGCTTTTATTACTGGGGGACAGCAGCGTGCATCCTCTCTGCTCCTTACTGGCTGTGTCAGTAGCACATCTGCTTCTAGTTTATATTAAATATATCACAAAGATTCTAGGATGCAAGTATAGTGAAGAAGATATGCTGTAAGACAGAAAGGCTAGAGGAACATACGGCACGTTTGTAGAAGGATACCATAGATCTCTTAATTAGAAAAAAAAAAAAAAAGTAATGCTATCTGCCTACCTACCTATCTACCTACCATCTAACGTGTCTATCTAAAGTCAACTGTATCTTCACCTAGAAATCACTCCCCTAAATATGTTGCTATTGTTCATATGCATCTGAAATGATATATATAGCTTTTAATTCTGCTTCTCTCATATAAACTTACATTACAAAGAAATTCCTATGAGGCCAGGTGAATCGGGAAAAAAGGTGAAACTATCAGATCTAATTGTGTTTGAGACAACCGGGAGTCGAAAAGTTTTTGGTGAACTGGGAGCTCATGAGCTATTGAAAGAAAAAAGCCACTACTCAGATCTGCCAACTGTGGCCATGCTGGATCTTGTAACCGTTCAAACAAAACAAAACAAAAGCAAAAAAACCCCTGGAAATCTTAAATTTTATGCAGAAATGTTCTGATTTTTAAATGTTGTTTATTTAATTTTTTCCTAAAAACAATATGAGTTTAATGGCTGAATAATCACCTAACTTTAATCATCTCCCTATTCTTGATATCAGGTTGCTCCATTTTTTCCTATAATAAATAATAGTTCAGTAAACATTATTGAAATACATCCTGATTTGTGCTCTCACGAATAAAGTCCTAGAAGTAAAATTATTGAGACACACATAGACACATATTGCCAATTCGAGCAGTGTTTTAACTATGTAATTTCCCACTAACAAGATGAACGGGCCTATCTCAATGCCATTCTCACCAGCAACTAAGCATTAAGATTTACAAATTTTTTGCTAATTTGATAAATGTAAACTGGTATCTATTTTTTTCCTGAACAGTAATGAGGAAGTGACTTGTTTTTAGGTGCATTCATAATTTTTAAATTTCTTTTCTTTTGAATTCCAAAAGCATTCGTGCTTTTCTTTTTCAGTTTGTGTAAACTTCCTATATATTTAGGGTAGATATTTTCCAGGTTTTACCTTAGCCATGAAAAGAAAGACCAAACTCTTTAGCATAATATCTGAGTGTAACTGAGCAGGACCCTGTGGGGCTTTCCCAGGACAGACCCCTCCCCATATCCTCTGCTGCAGCTCCTCTCTGAAGTACCCACATAATAGTGTATCATGTATAGTTCCTGAGTTTTTCAGATGCCACCAAAGGGAAGAAATTAACTACTTGAGATGGAGAGCACATGGCTCCCAGAACTCCTGGCCCCTAGGGATTGATGGGGTTGACCGCCCTGTTACCTCCACATCAACCAATCAGAGAATTGTGCATGAGCTGATCATGTACCCTGCGACCCCCCTCCCTCACCTGGCCTTTAAATATGCTCCACTGAAACCCTCGGGTAGTTCTGAGTTTTCTTGGGCATGAGCCACCCTGTCCTCCTTGCTTGGCCCTGTGATAAACTTTTCTCTGCTCTAAACTCTGACATTTCAGTTTGGCGTCATGGTGTGTCGGACACACGAACTTGCCTTTGGTAACGTAAGTACACTCAAATCAGGTTCCTGTCCATCTCTCAACCCTCAGATCTCCTCACCCCAAATTTTCCGCATCATACCCTGCCCTGCAGCCTCCATCAATCTTCTGCACCTTTGCAACTTACGTTCTGGTTTTTGACTGACATGCATCCTCTCCTTTGTCAGTCTGGTGAATTCCTACTCAGACAAAGCTACCGGATGTTCTCTAAAGTGTGCAGGCTTTTCAGGCAACCTAGCATGGAATTTGAGTTTTGCCAAAAACTAGTCTTTTTATTTAGTTTCAAGTTTGCAACTTCATCTCCATATCCATGTCTAAAATTTGATGGAACCATTCCCAACTTTCCTCCTTGAGGTCAGGATTAAATGAGATGATATACGGAAAGTATTTGGTCCAATACTTGGTTTCTAGCAAGAACTCAACGAAAGCTGTTATATGTGACTCTTCGTTCTGGAACTTCTTGCTCCTCTATCTGACTGGACTATAATGTTTGAAAACTATTCTTTTTAAACATGACATTTTCTACCTTGTATCTGAGAGTTTTGTTTCCTTTGTTTCAAAGTTATGTGTGAGAAGCAGATTATTTGATGATTTCCAATTCTGTTTGACAAAATAGAATAAAATAGAAAACCAATTCTGGGACTTCTAAAAGAGTTTCCTTTACTTCTACTTACTTCCTGATTTCAATCTTTATATTCATCTGCTATCAGTCAAAGATCTCTGTAACCTTTTGTGGGTATATTGGAAAAAACTCATCATTAGCCTATAGAAGTTGCTAAGTGTGATTCAAGGTCTCCACGTGGCACAGACACCTTTTTAGTTTTTAGAAGAAATTTCCCTCAAACTTAAGAGAGTGATATAACCATTGCTTCCAGGTCCTTTATAGCACCTGCAAGCAAGGCTAGGTAGAGTGTAATAATTAAAACAGACTCTACTTTCCAACCTCTCACTGACTGGAGCAAAACAGGATTTTTATAGGATTATGGCTACTGCTTCCAAAGGTGAGTGAGTTCACAGATGAAACATGCAGTGCCCAGTGTGGAACAGTGTTATTAAAAATGAGATTTCAAAGCAACAGGAAATAGCTACATCAAACTTCATCTCAGTGAGGCAAGGGTAGAGAGCTGTAAACACTTGCAAGATTTTTTTCCCTAGTTTAACAAGAAAAATGTAATAAGTGTTCACATTCCCATTACAAGGTTGTCAGAGCAAAATTAGTACATGATGCACTTCAAGACACGGATTGTTCAGAATTTACCGATGCGTGAAATCAAAATTAGGCAAAATGCTAGAATCAGGAGAAAAACTGGCAAAGACTCATCTGGAGCTGCTGAAGTGTCAATACAAGTATTAATACCTTTCAACAGAACTTTCTCTTAAGTTTAAGTAAAATCTAAAGGGCAATAAGAAGATACCCATGCTAATTACTCTTTACTTACTGATTTTAAGTATTTATTAACATTTAAAAAATATTTCACTTTAAAAGTAAGATGTGGATTAGAATTTATACAGCATATATGCTGAATTTGAGTTGAAGGCACCTGACTTACTGACTTTATCTTCTAGTTCACTTAATCAGAAGTAACTGGAAGTCTGAGTGCATTATTTTAGAGACAAGGGGGCGGGCATCTAGAAAGGTGAAACTAACTAACCGTCAAGGATATTGTAGGGAAACTCTTATACTGGATGAGAATAAAATGACCTTTAAAGATCTGATTGCTCTACGTTTTGTCCAACGTCACACAGCTAGTTAGAGATAGAATCCATGTCTCCTAGTTAATTGCATCTGGTGTTAATGTTGAGCTTGCTGGTAACACAGAAGGGAGGAAAATCATAGTGTATGACCAAAGATCACTACCACCAGTTAAAAATTTCTCCTTTTCTGAGTACATATTTTTTATCACCTCAGATGAATAAAATACATGATAAAACATGCATTTTAGGGGGAGGGTAGAGAGCATGTGTAACATGCACAGGGACCTGGGTTCAATCCCCAGTACCTCCTCTAAAAAACAAACAAACAAAAAAACCTAATTACCTCCCCCTAAAAAAAAAAAAAAAAAAAAACTAAAAAAAAAAACAAACCATACATTTTAGTAATATTTTTTCCAAAAACCGTTCTTTTAACTATTTCCTATCAGTGATCAGATGCTTGATGAATCCTAAATTAATCTTCTCTTCAGGCATTGACCTCTTTCCTACAGTTGACACTGTTTTACCTCTCTTCTTGAAATTCTTTTACTTTGACTTCTGCAAACTACCTTTTCAGGACTTTTCCCCCACCTCTCTTTTCCCACAGCCTCTGTTTCTTCATTTTTCATCCTTTCCAAAAAATGTAAGCATTTCTCCAAGTTCTGCTTTGTAGTCTATGTGCATCTCCGTGTATCTGGGTCAACTGTGTTCAAGTCTCTCAGCCTCTAACTGGAGATTCTGTTTGGAATCCTTCAAGATGGATTTCTTGCTCCCACCTGTCTCCAGCAGATCACAAATGAGTCATCACACCACCAATTGAAACAGCAGCCTCTCCCAGTCGTGTTGCCTCTGTGAAGAGTGGGATTCATGCACTTAACTCACTTTCTTTTTCATCATCACCATTTTATTTAGGTACGTATATATGTATGTATTTGTGTATTTATTTGCAGGCAGGAGGTGAATAGCAGTCATTATATTTGGTTCTAGTTATTAAAAAAAAATGAATGAGATACAGTGATGGTCCTTTTAGCAGCTTGGAGAAGGCCAGGAGAATGGATCATGAAGGTTAAGTAGGAATTTCTCAGAAAAAGCAAGGAAGGATCAAACAGAGGGACCCACATGAGCAAAGGCAATGTAATCCAAAGGGATGCAATAAATTCGGCAAGCATGAGAAATTCTGATCATTGAAACATAAAAGTGATGTGGGTCAGTGGTGAGAGACGAGGCTAGAAAAGTGGACTGATTGTTCCTTCCTTCAGAAATATAAATTCACGTTTGTTGCATCCTTCTTGAGCGTATGACTTCCCCTCTATTCTCACTGCTGGAATACTATGTTTGTTTAACCCAGGGTATTTTTCTGTCACTGATGTTTTCCACTAATCTTTCACAAATGTTACTTTGCATGCACCTCTTCTACCCATATGTCAAGTGTACATATCCCATCTTACTTTAATCATCAGGGCTATTCAAACCTATGTGTTACTATTCTATATTCTATTCATGTGCAATTCTATCCATTTTCACTATTACAGAAACACCATGTGTTGTTTCCATTTCATGCATTTAGATTATTTTATTTCCTCTATCTGAAATGTCTTCTCCTTTTCTTCTGCCAAACCAAGTCCTACCTTTCATTCCAGGACTGGCTGAAGTCCCACAACTGCCAAGACATCTGTTTGATGACTTGAAGATGTCTTATTAGTGTTGATGCGAGCAAGGTGAGGAATCCATCCTACTCTTAATTTAGACTCATCTCCTCTAGGAAGATATCAAAATTGAAGTTGCAAATTGAAGTGAAGCAAATTAGAGATTAACAAGCTGGATTTCTCCTCTTCTCACCTGCCAGGTTCTAAGGAAGACACAGCCTGTTCTGAGTATGAAAAAGCTATTACACAAGTAACACAAGCCAAGAGAGAGTCTGAATTATTCTTTTTCTTTGTATACTATCTTCCTGTGAAACTGTATTTTTGGCTTGACTCATTAATTTGATTAATTAATTCACGAAGTAAATAAAGTTTGGTTGGGCATCTACCATGAGCCACCTACAAATGCTAGCCTCAAAGACCTTACAGAATGCTGGAGAAGAAGATAAATAATTAAGCATTTGATGATAATATAAAAATATGGACGTGTGTCGAGCACCAACTGACAAGGATGGGCTTGGCCAGGGGAAGCCTCCCAGAGGGAAGAGCCCTAACTCTTCTTAGTCCTATTGAGTGCTCAGTATTTTTCTGAACATTGTGGGGACATTAAGCCAGAAAAGGTATTACAAAGTGCAAACACAAAACCACAGGACCTTAAGCAGAAGCACTTCAGATCTCAATGCAGAATTTATATTTTAATGGGTTAGAAACGATATTATTGGAACTAGTTCCCCAGCTTTGGAAACTGCAGCCAATTAAAAATCAGCAAATTGGAAGGGGGAGCTGGGTTGTGTGGGGCAGAATTTACATTGAGATAAAAGATAAAAATGTATAAAATACATATTGGAGCAAAAAAAAAAAAAAGCAAAAACAATTGAGGACTTTTTAGTGACAGAAGAGAAAATCCTCACGTTGCATTAAGCCCCAAGAAAACAGTTGGTTCATTTATTTCTTCAACAAAAACAACAAGAAACGGAATTACTGAGTGACTCCTGGATGTGGAGGGCTATTTTACATAAAGGAGCTAAAAGGCGAAAAACCCAATAAAGTGAGATAATCACATAACTTGGTAGAAACAGTGTGATAAGTGCTGTGAACAAAATATGGGCCAAGCATCCTGGGAGCACAGATGAGGCAGTGATTAATTCTTCAGGTAGGGGGAGACATCACAGAGAAGATCAGTGGGAACTGTAAACTGAATGATTTTAGCAGAGAGAGAAAAAAAGCGAAGGCCATTCTAGGAAGAGAGAGAGAGTATAAACACAAACCAAAAAGAATAAACATTCAGAAAATGAAAGGACATGGAATATTTGTAGAAAGACAGTGCCAGCTTGTGTAGTTATCACCTGGTGATACACCGCTTTGTAAGATGGCTTAAACACTTTTGCAACAAGGCAGGTATACCAGTGAACCAACTCGTCAAACATGAGCACGTATGGGAGTGGAGGATGCAGGAAGTAGGACAGGCTGCTCTTGTGCTAGGAACCTAGGTCACTTACACCCAGTGGCTATGTGACCACAAGGCCTATTTTAGTGTGCTGAAAAAACCCTGGAGTAGGAGTCAGAAAATGCTAGTCTTTGTCTAGGGTGTCCAGTCATCCCCATTTGTCTGGGATGTGGGGTTTTCAGTTCTATACCTGGCATAGTTCTGGGCAAACTAGGATGGTTAGTCACCTTAACTCTGCCATCAACTTGTCACAGTCACTTGACCTTGGGAAGAACTCACTGGTTTCTTGCTTGTTTTGTTTTAGCTCTAATCAAATGAATTAAAATACATTTTCTTCTAGGTGTGTGATACATTGTTTACAAAACTGGCTGCAAATATTCCCCTCTCTCTAGCCATTCCCTTTTGCGATGAGACTCTGTAGTCCCTCCCACCATCTACTCACCGCTCTGTATCTGGACTGGTTCTATGACTTGCTTCGAACAACAGGATGCTGAATCTGTTCGGAGGCTTTAACAAACCCTGCATGATTTCCATTCATTCTCTTGGAACTCTGCCCACCATTGGGCAAACAAGCCTAGACAATCTGCTAGAAAACAGCAGGGTATGTGGGCCAGTTAAGTCAGTCTAGTTGTGCCAGACAGATGTGACAGATGTGACAGATGTGATGAGAAATGTGTAAGAAACCAGCCAAGTTCGGCAACACTTCTGACCCACGTGCAGCTAAGTACAGACAAATGAGAGAGCTCAGCAAAATAACCAGTCGACTTGACCCCCCCAAAAACTGCTGAGGAATAATAAACGGTTATCATTTGAGCCCGTTGTGTTTTGGTGCAGTTTGTTGCACAGCAACAGACAGGTCAAAAAGAGGACTTCCAAATTCAAGCTAAAGGAGGTGCCAAGGTAAACTAACCTTATTTGAAATGGGTTATATTCCAGCACAGGGAATTGTAAGGACCAGGGTTGGGACTAATGTTTCTTAATTAATAGAGTAACTCGAAAACACAAAGAAACAGACCAACCCAACCCAACCCACCCCAACCCAACTCAACTCAACAAGCTGTTGGCAATACAGGAATCCTAGTCAGAGGAGGATTCCCTTATCTGAAAAGATCACATCCTTGGGATCCAAATACTATCCACATTTTGTAAGTATAGCAAGAGTCAGGGGCAGTGACATGTATTTGTAACCACACAATACAAGCCATCACTACTCTGGATGCCATCTTCGAATATAATAAAGGATGAATACTCTCACAGTCACTTCATAGTCTGATGACACATAATCTCTTATAACAGCTGTAATTCATGCTGAGATGTCCCTGGGTAATTGGGCTCAAGCTTTAAATGCTGCAATAGTCTCTCCACACTTAAATAAACACTAATGCAAATGGGCCAGAAAGAGCACATGAAGTCCATGCATAGAAGACGACTTTAAGCCCAAAGAGCTAACTAACCTATGCACTAGCTCATCTGATAGAATGTTGGTAATTCTGACAATGCGTCAAATGGAAGATTTTTTTTTAAATGCTCCCCCAGGTAAATTTCTTTTATAGTGTTCAACTCTGCCCTTAGGCATTCACTCACAATTTCAATTGACCTGCTATTGAAGAAAAATACATGGAAATAACTGGGCATAATTTGCCTCCAATATAGAATGTATATTCTGTCTCATTACATGAAAAATGAATAGGTGTTTTTAATATCATCTTGTGACAATGCATAAATCTCTCAGTTCCTAAAAATTTGAGTAACGCCACATTTATTATTTCTACAGAACTTTTCATCTCAGGGTTTCTAAATGATTTCCAAATGGATGTAAATCTAGACATCTTTCATTCCCTACACTTTCCTCCTCCTTTTGATCTCAATAACACCAAAATTGTATTTATCTCATCACACTATTCATCTGCCTGTCGTTCAAGCTTTTTATGATTTCTTCTCCTTTCAGTCAATTGCTGGGAATAACTTTTTTTATTCTGTGTGGTTCCTTTTTTTCATTTTCACAAACACTCCTCCACACAGGCACAAAGACCCTCTGCAGCCAAAGAAAAAACCCCTCTTCTTTTTAACACTAACCTCCTTCATTCTCATGGAAAATAAACCTGATTCTCATCTATACAAGGGCAGTAGGGCATTTTGGGAAGGATATTTGGCTGAAATTTAGGAAAGGCAGGTTCATGAATTTGGGCAAATTATCTTCACTTTTATGATCTGTAAACTGAGGAAGTTGGATTGGATGATATCTAAGATTCCTTCTGTCTTGAAGAACACCTGCTCCCATACACTAGGGAAGGCACTGAGGTTACTAGAGTTACACAGGCGTTTTCTGCCACAGACTGGCTTAGGGATAAGTGCATTTCTGTAGTATCTCAATGGTGAAGGAAAAATAATCTACCGTGCTTTTTTTTTTTCAGCTAAAATTTGTTGACTCCTATTTCCTTAAAGAATGCAGCCTGGTGTTGAAAGTCAAATTAGGTGAAGAGCAGAGGCTTGAGGAAAGCTGGGTTTTTGTGCCGGGGAAACAGCACCCTGGACGCTCTGCTCTTTTCCTGGCTGCCGTTTACTTCAGCAGCTGGAAGACACCTTCCCCATCAACTGCGCAGTTTTTCACTTTGCTTTCAAATAAGCATGGAACTTATATTTACAGCCTGCCTTCTCTCTCCATGTAGTTGCATGACAAGAAAGAGGCACATGGAAAGAGGAAATTTTTGCTTTGGGAGGCTGGTAAAAGTTTTAGAGCAGACGAATATACTGATAGAAAATGACTTTCTAGGCAGATTAATTTTCATGGTAGGATATGTAGCCTGCATTTTAGTGTAGATGAAACCGGATTTACGTCAGTAGGCTGAGATCATCCAACAGAGATACGGTAGTTGGGACTTGTAGGTTTTGGGTGATTAATAAGGCTTAGGGGAACAATCAGTCAGAGGACTATTATTTCAAGCCTGTAGATGGTAGAAGAATGGTAGGAATTCTGACGAGCTCCAGGTAGGAGGGAGGCCAGCTTCCAAGGGATGGTACATGGGAGATGTCTACACATGAGACAATGTCAAGGGCTCCAGGAGAAAGGACCACTCCAGAGTGGAGGTGTACACCAGTCAGCCTGTGAGCGATCAGTACTGAATGTGAGTCACGTGCTATAGTAAACATACTGAGAGCATCATATCCTTTAATTCTTGCAAAAACGGTAGAATAGGTATAATTAGCCTCTCCTCCTTATAAACGCAGAAAATGAGGCTTACGAAGATTAAACAACTTGCTTGGGACCATGCAGCAAGTAAATAGTCTAGTGACTGGACGAGCCACCCAGTGCAAAATAAAAACATGAGGCCCATTGTTCAAAAAATTACTAAGAATTTTGATTTGGTGATAGCAAAACACTAAACTAAGCATGGAACCCTTCTAAGTATGGTGCCCGGTGAAGCCGCACAGCGGAATGCCCGTGAAGCCAGCCCTGTCTGCCAATAATTAATCCCATGATCTCTGCCTCACATCCTGGTTCCCGCTGAATGCGGAGCATTCTGACGGGAGTTTAAAACAGTTCTTATGACCGGACACAAAAACACTGACAACAGCTCTTCGCTAAAAATTTGTTGAGACGTATCATCTGATGAAATGCTTAAATATATCATCAAAGGTACGCATGGGGACAAAAACCAATGGAAGCATTTTCTGTGATTCTTTTCTCTCATGGGCTTGAGAAGCCATCAGAAATACAGGCTGGTAGGTTCAAACAACAAATGCTTACATGTAAACCTGCTCTGAGCCTAAACCTGAGACTAAATTTATTGATTGGGGAGAATGCGTGCTGAAAAATATCACATTCGTCAGACTATTTCAAATATCATCTTATTCTGTAAAGATTAAATAAAGCCTCTTAAGATGAGTTTTTAAAAAAGAGCAACAAATTTGAAATTACCTCTAGAGAATGAATCCATGCACATTGCAGATATATTTGCGTGTCTAATGTGATTTGCATATCAACTGTGATGTGTGTGATGTTGTCTTTAGTCATGCACTTCTAGACACCAAGAAACTAAATAGGGGTGTGCACTAGATGGTCCAAAACACATTACAAATACTTAATAAATAAAAATTGTAGTGAGATTTCTATGGGCTTCTATCCCAAAACACATTCTGGGTTTTTGTTGGAAATTCCATGTAAATTAGTAATTTCAGAAAGAAACCTTTGATAGTATATATCCCTTCTCTATGTTGGAATCCTGCTTTTTACGTCATATCCTCTGAGCTTATTGGTTCTTTATGGAACATCCTTATCTAATAAGCAATGTGGAAAAATCATGCTACAATATGGATGCTTTGCTAAAACACTCAGATCACTGAAATGAAAGTTGTTTTGTATTTGTTTAGCTTGATGACTTATTTTTAAATATAGTTGCCAAAAGGAGTTTAAACAAAAGTGGTTTCTAAATATAAGTGTTAACATACACGAGTGTTTCTATTTATGCAAGGTGAGCAAAAAATATGTTGTCAAACAAATATGAAACCAAATGATAAACAGTTTTTCCTTGTCCCTCTCCCTCCATCTCTCTCTCTCTTTCTATCTCTCTTTGGTGTGAACCATGGGAGTTTGGGATTAGTAGATACAAACTACTACACATAGAACAGATAAATAGGTGAGGGACATCACTCAGCAGAGAGGTGCATCAGAACCTGGAACTCCATATCTCCTCTCCTTCCACCCAACACTTTATGAGTCTTTACTCCAGTGATTAGGAGAATAGCTACAATTTAAACATTTCATAAAACTAAATTTAAATTTTAAAGGGCTTAAAAATAGATTGATTCCTTACAAATCAAGGATAATGAGAAAGCTAAGAGATATTTTAAAATACCACTTTCAGTTAAATGATTATTTATACTACAGATACGAGAGGGGCAGATAGGTCGGATAAACGTCATGTTCTCAGTTCGACTCAGAGTAAAATGTGAGTAGTGATCCAATCGGGGTCAGGAGAAGAAGCAAGAAGACACACAATGAGATGCAGAAGTGGAAAAAAGAGAAAGGTTCCAGTCAACATAGGAGCCAATTAAAAAATGGCACAAGATCTAAATAGACATTTCTCCAGTAAAGACATGCAGATAGCCAATAGGCACATGAAAAGATGCTCAGTATCACTAATTATCAGAGAAATGCAAATCAGAACTACAATGAAGTGTCACCTCACACCAGTCAGAATAGCCATCATATGAAAGTCCACAAACAATAAATTCTAGAGAGGGTGCGGAGAAAAGGAAACCTGTTTGTAGGAATGTAATTTGGTGCAACCACTATGGAAAACAGTATGGCAATTCCTTAAAAAACTAAAAATAGACTCTCCATATGATCTAGCAATCCCACTCCTGGTCATATATCTGGAGAAAACTAATTCAAAAAGATATATGCACCCCAATGTTCATAGCAGCACTATTTGCAATAGCCAAGACATGGAAACAACCTTAGTGTCCACTGACAGATGACTGGATAAAGAAGGTGTGGTATACATGCAGTGGAATACTACTCAGCCATAAAAAAGAATGAAATAATGCACTCTGCAGGAATGTGGATGGACCCAGAGATCATCATACTAAGTGAAGTAAGTCAGACAGAGAAAGAAAAATAACACATGATATCACTTACATGTGGAATCTAAAAACAGGACACCAAAGAACTTATTCACAAAACAGAAACAGACTCACAGACATAGAAAACAAACTTATGGTTACCAGAGGGAAAGGGGATGAGGAGGGATAAATTAGGAGCTTTGGATTTGCAGATACAAACTATTATATACAGAATATATGAACAAGGTCCTACTGTATAGCACAAGGAACTATATTCAATAATTTGCAATAACTCATAATGAAAAAGAATATGAAAAAGAGTATATGTGTATGTGTGTATATAAACACACACACACACACACACATATATATATATATATACACATCACTGAATTGCTATGCTGTACACCAGAAACTAACACAACATTGTAAATCAACTATACTCCAATTTAAAAAAAAAATGGGAGCACACTAGAGTTAGGACCATGGACCATAGCTGATGACATTTCCGGTCTGCTTTATCCAGGACACCTGTTCAGTTTAGTCTCTTGAAGACCTGCCTTCCCTACCTGTTTTTTTTTTTTTTTTCCTTTTCACTTGAGATATTACTACCTCTCTCTCATAGCTAGATGTAACCATACAATTAGTATTCATTATTTGAGAAAACCTAAGTATGTTTGATTTCATGTAAACAAAAGGACCAGAGACAAGTTACGACCAAATTGCATAAGTGGAGCTAACTGATACAGACCAGGAGAGAAAAACTCTGTCCGGCTCAACTGTTCACGGGGAGATGCTCACCCCGAACAGCTGTGTTTTGCAAACCTGTCTGCTCGTGAAAATCGCTTGTGTCCTAATAAAATCTCTAGCTCGTGGAGACTCATCTCACCCCAGTTCTGCTGCATCAGAATTTCCAGGGGAAATGGTCTATTCATCTGTGTTCCTTCTAAGGTTCATGTATGATTTCTATGACTGAACCACTTTGGGAAAAAATTGTTGAGCAATGATCATGAGATCATAACTGTGCCCCCAAACTCAAGTGATGGTTGTCCAGATGGTAGAGAGAATTAGAAAACCCAGGCTTAGTTTTATTATCTCTACTTTCAGAAAAGGCGTATTTTAAAGAGAGATGTGTGCTTAAAAACCTGCAGCTTACAGAAATGATCAACAAACCCAAGCTCTAGTCCAAAAACCTGAGGGGACATGGGACATCCAGCAGCTAGGACGGTCATTCCTGGGCAAGGAGAGAGTCATTCCTGTCTTCCTACAAATCATCTTGGGCTTTGGGTAAACCCTCTGGTGCCCCAAAACATGTGGGACTCAACTCAAAGACGGCCACTGGGTGAGAGGAGGCACGTACTGCATATCCCAGCTGAAGGGGCTCACGTGCACGTAAATGACCCATAAAATGAGACAGGAGGATGGACCTGAGCTTCTTCCTTCGAGCACACCTGGGTCCCCCAAGAACTCTGCTTGATGGAAGAAGCCAGCATGAGTGGGGGTCACAATGCCACTGACAGCCTGTACCTTAAGGAACACATCTTGTTTTTGTTTTATTTTAAACATCAGGGCCCTTAACCAACTTCAAGAGAAAGAGAGTCGGAAATCCCTGCATTAAAATCCGATGCACAGGTGCATGCCTGCATACTGGCCCCCTGTCCCCTCCTCCCAGCACACACACACCCACACACACAGACGACGATGACATAAAATTTTAAGCGTTGATCTCAGCATGGGGGGAAAAAACACAGTCCTATTCCACACACATGATTTATATAGATATAACAGCTCTAATGTGGTATGCCACCTTCTAAATTTTTAAAACAATTTTATAATAGTGTTTAAAACCAGATAGGGACAGTTTGGAGAGCAAAGCTGTATCACAGGGTTTAGTTAAAATGATTTACTTGCGGGTTTTAAACAGCCTTAAGTGGTTTGTGAAAAGTGTTCTGATTTGTGCTTAATATGGATGGTGCTCAAAAGTCTGGGCACCAGAAAGGTACACCCCTGGGGACACATTCACCAGGAAAATGTAGGCCTTAAATACAGCTGGGTGTTTGCTTTCGAAACTGCTTTTCTGAATATTAGCATTTAAACCACCCACAGAGGCTTTGCAGATGCTTCACTGGGTAAATGAGGTAGAGACGAGAAAGCTCACGCCTCACGGCTGCTGCTTCTAATTCAGAGACAGTCCGGAAAACTGGGTTGACCACAGTCAACCACTTCTTAAACTAGCGTGAAAGAAGCTATCTTGGAAATCCAACTCCATTCAGTTAATTTTCTTCAATTAAAGTAAACAAAGGGAACTGACCTTTCTTACAATTTTCTAATTTAATTCCACACTATTTTCATTTTACCGTGTAAGAGAGAAGCCTCAGATCTTTACGCGAGTAAAGCGAGAGTAGTCATAATACAACCACTTCCTTTATCAGAACATCTTTCATCCAAGACATTCAGAGTTGTCTGTGACGCTGTCTCCTCGAACCCCTGTAATATCCTTCGTAATTTAGCTTGAACGATTACCATCTTCACTCACATCTGGGAGGCTGAGTCACGAAGACATAAAAGGTGAGATCTGCAGAGGATTTGGGCACATGTGCTGTTCCCACAGATTTATTTTAAAGTATTTATTAGCTTCCACAGTGTGCAGAGCACTATTCTAGACTCCGGGGTTATGAAAGAAAAGACAAACAGCCTTTGCCTCCCAGAGATTCTATTCTAGGGAGGGAGGCAGATAGCAACTGAGTAAATAAAAAATACACAAGAAGAACATTTCAGAGTGTGGTAAGTGATTTAAAGAACACAAGGTGAGGTAACGGGGGAGGGAAAATGAGATGGAGGTTCTCTTATAGACAGACGGTGAAGAATGCCCCCCAGAAGGTAACCTTCAACCCAAGAGCTAGATAACCAAGAGGAGAGACAGCACTACACTCTGGGGCAACAGTGTTTCAAACTGAGAAAACAGGAGGTGCCTTGCCCTGAGGCAGGAACGAGTCTTGGACGTGCACAGACCAGAAAGAAGGACCGTGGGGCTGGACCTTTTTGAGCAAGAGGAAGGGAAGTGATGAGATGAGGAGAAAGGAAGCAGCAGTCAGTTCATATGGGGTCTCACGTGACATGGTATGAAGTTTTCATTTTATTCCACATAGAGGAAGGAAACACTGGAAAGTTTCAAAAAGTAAACGGACATGATAGAAGTTACGTTTTAAAAGAAAACTCTGGTTGCTGGATGGAGAATGCTCTTATGGGGACAAAGGTAGGTAAAGAGAGGCCAGGTCAGAAGCTACTGAGAGTACAGGCTAGATCAAGTAGGGTGGATTATGTGGGTAGCTGGTGAGTTAAAACCACCTCGAGCAGTTCAAAAGATTTTATTTCTGTGGTATGAAAGGATTGACTGTCTGAGCACAGAGTGTAAATAAATGATAGGTGATAAATTAAGAACAAAATAAATGAATCCATTGTCAATTCTCTTTTTAAAGATAGGATTCTATGATCCAGCAATCCCACTCCTGGGCATTAAAAAAAAAAAAAGATGAGATTCAAAGATAAGATGTGAGGATTCCCTCCCTCTGTTTTTAAAATTTTACTTTAAAATTTTATTTCTATGTGTCAAAATCCTACTTAAGGACTATTTCAAACAGCAGTTCATCCCAGAATTTTTCCCTTCTCTTCCATCCATATTATATTTACTCCTCTTTTTAGCTCTCAAAAGTTTTTTATACGATGGAATAAACCGAGAATTGGTTTGAATCCAAGGAGGATTGTACTCTATTTCTGACTATAACTTGCTTTGTCTGTGGCCTTAGGCAATCTCTCTGTGACTCAGTCACCTTATTTAAAATGATGATGATTATATCTTCCTTATAGTATTATCTTATTTCGAGGATTGAAATAAAGTAATGCATATATAAAAGAGCCAGTTCTCAACAAAAGGTAGTTATTTTTATTTCTATCTTAATTATCCTGTTAATAATACCTAAATAATATCTATTAAAATTCTTGTGTTGATAATCCTAGGCTATTATTACCTTAAGTATTTTGAGTTATAGTTATCTATATATTAATTTTATTGCCCATTAAACAGGTGCCACTTTGAGGCTGGGATTCTCTCTTGTTATTGTATGAACCTGCATAGTGTCTCACGTTCAATATATGTTGAACATAGCTTACTTTTCACTAAAACAAACTGAATTAAATAGAACAGGGTCTAGGTGATATGGCATTAGGGAAAAGAAGAAGTGGAGGTACAACTGAAAATAGAGAAAAACAAAAATAAATTGGTAGCCTGAAACCTCTAAAAATAATTAAGAAGATAGTGATCATCTTACACTTTTTTTTCTCTCTCTCTCTCTCATAAATAACTCTGTTATTTCAGCAAATATAAGTAAACATGCTCATGATAACATGAGCTTCTGTTTCTTTTATGGAAATAATCTGCAGGTTGCTTTTCCTTGTTGTCAAGGTTATTGTGTCTATGGCCTAATTTGTAACCAGCCCACTAATTCCCATTACAAATCAACCATAGTTAAATCAGATCATGATTTATGCAAAAACTGAAAAGAAGTGACTATTAACTCTCAGAGGAAGCTAAAAATGCCCATCATCAAATACTTTTTTTTTTTCTAAACAGCCTGAGAATCTTCTCTCCTCACTTTTACATTCACTGAAGAGTCACTAGGGGAGGTGGCAGGATGTCAGCAGCATGTACTTAGATGCCTGAGTCCCCAAGCACTTTGGATGTTGTTTGTATTAAGGACAAATTAAGCTGAAAGTTGTAGTCTGGGGGGCTTTTGGAAAAGAAAAGCCTTTAAGCAATTAATGATTTGTTCAAGTTGTGCCTGTGTAGAGAGTATAACCAGGCAACTTGTGCAACAATTTATAGTAACTGGGGTAAATGAACCATAGTTAGAAGTAGAATTTATCAACTACTTGCTAAACCGGTAATTAGCTAGAGACATAAAGCCTCAAACTAGAGGTGTTCATAGCACAACAGAGCCAGAATTATTTTGTTGTCATTTACAGCTTAGATTAACTGACTCCCTCAGTCCTCCCCTTGGGAACTGAGGCATGTTTTTTTTTAAAAATATTTAACAATCAAAAAAGAGTGGAAATGAGACAAACTAAATCAGGAGGTGAGATCAGGAAAAAAAGTTTGAGACCTTTGAGGAGAAACCTTTAGAGTTTCTGTGGCCTTAAATTTGGGAGTTATTAGGAACAAATAATTTGAGGCTTTTTTTACATGCGTGTCTTCTGTGTTTAAATGGATGCCATTAATTTGAAGATCTGTGACCATTGTTATACTATCTAAACATACTGTTGAAAATGGAATCATTTGAAAATGTGAGAAATCTGTTGTTTTTCCATTCCCATTCAACTGTTTGTCACCATGTGAGCACACTGTTTACTCAAAAAATTTGAACTATTTGGGGTTACTCACTGTCGGAGGAAGACCAAGTTCAGAAGCACTGGGTATCCCTCAGCACAGAGGAAATCTAAAAATGGGAAAAATATCAAAGCACAGCCCAGAAGCATCATGATAATGGTACCTTTAGAGTTATTTTATCTATAACATTTGATAAATTGATCAGTGTGTCACTGAAAACAAAAAGCAAAAAATATTTCTTATAGTTGGACTGTCAATCGCTTCCTATGTGGTCTAGCTTACCATGAAGTAAGGCAGAGAAAGAGAGAGAGGAAGGCAAGATGAAATACTGACCACCGTGTCTCTTAATCTTCAGTCTGGCTCCATGACTTTTATTTGAAGGAAAGCTAGATTTAAATTTAGTTTTTTATTGGGACGATTTTCTGAATATTTGTGACAGAGTGTGTGTGTGTGTGTGTGACAGTGTGTGTCTGTGTGTGTGGAAACTGTCTATGACGTTGGTCGTGCAGTTTTGAGTACAGACAGGGAAGCTGAATCTTTATCAGAAACACCATGGACGCTGAGAAGGAATTCCATCACTATTCTCCACGTAGACTGGCATGCAACATCACCATTAGACAACCTAATTGCTAAGATTATCGTAGAACCATTGACTAGCACCAGACTTAGTTTTAAAGCTCAGCTTTGTGATGGATGGCCGTGAACACGTCAGTTAATCCCTCTGAGTTTACATTTCAAATCTTGTGTATCAGAGACAACAATATCTAAATCAGAGGGTTGTGAACTGGCACATAGGGAGAAACGGAACAAATTTTAGTGTATAATTCAAATTTCCTTACTAGTATATAAATTAGAAACAAAGTATATAATAATTATACACTATTGGCAAAATACAGGAAAGCATAAAATTAAATTTATCCATAATCCAACTCTTAGAAATAATTTGTGAACAATTTGGAAGCCTCACTATATATATATGTATAGATAGACAGATAGATGAATACATAGATAGATACACAGGTAAATATAGGTATAAAATTGTTTGTACTTATCTTGTATCTATTCTTGTCAGCTATGCTTTTTACATTTGTTTGTTTTGACATCTGGTTCCCATATCTAGGACTATTATTTAGCCTTTACGCTTTATAGACCTCTGTGCTTTACACGCTTTTGCGCTCCTGTGTTCACAGGCCTGGTTTTGTCAGTAATGTTCTTAGTTTCCCTTGGCTCCCTTCACAGCTTCTATCAGTGCCCGAGTCCCTTCCTCAAACATTAATCTTGCCACCAGTCAGCTGCCCAAGATCAAGTCAAATGTCTAGGGCACACACCAGGGCTCTAAGGCAGCTCAACCAGACGGAGGCAAGGTGTTTGCTGATTCTCATCCGGATGAGTTTCCAGTTTCCAGGTAAACTGACTGCTGGAAAATTTATTTCAAATTTTTAATTTGAATTTTTCAATTTATTGGTCTGTATTCCTTCTAATTTTAAGAATTCATGGGTTTCACTATTTTCCTCCGTATCACTGTTTACTGAAATTGTTTATGTATGAATCACTTCCAACCCTCAGATTTATGTCTCTTCCCATCCCACTGCTGGGTTCATGTTTCCCCAAATTATTCTGGACTGGAGTCGTTGGGGTGGAGTCGGGAGAGTGACATCTTGCCACCCTACAGGGTGGCTTCCGTGCAGGACGGGGGGTCCAGCCAAACACCGTAGTGAGGTTCAATTTCTGAATTTAATATGTTGTGGGCATAAAGTAGAGGCTAGGGGAGGATTCCCCGCTGGCTTCCTATCTCGATCTAGTTGTAGTTTCAGGGGTCCTGGCTTGAGCAGTCGTTGATCATTTCTTACCTGAGCCAATGTTTACTTGAAGGCCTGATTCCTCCTAGAGGCCTCAAATTTGTTCACCTAATGTTTGCTAATTTCCAAAGCTCCTACGGCTTTGCCTTTTTTTTTTTTTTCTTCCTCTTTAGTGTTTTGCTAATATTTTAAAGAGAAGGCTAATCAGGCAGAGCCTTGGGCAACTAAGTTAGCTTTTGAAACCAAGAAGTCAGCGTCCTAACCCCACCACAATGTATGTAAGGCTGTTTCCGCCTCCTCCCCCTAGGCTTGGTGGCCCTACAGAACAGCAAGTTACCATCCCTGAGTGACAACACAGTGCACACTGTGAGCGATTCACAAGTATTAAATCTTATGGAGTCAGCTATCAGCCTTCTCTTCCCTTAGATAAACAATATTATTTTGATTATTTTATTTCCTTGGAAAGAATAGGTTTTAATTTACAAAGGAAGCCAACTGATCTATTCTTGATATATGAACGCTCATTTTCCCTCATTCTGCAATTTCTTAGACCCTGAAAAAAACAAGATACCTAGGGTCTCTGTTGTTTTATGTTCTTAATATGTAAAAGACATTGTCACAGAGGAAACGACAAGACAGCTTGTTCATTAGCAGACACAGCATGTAGATGGAAACAATGGGACAGAAACAAGGCCCTAATTATACCCATGAATTCCTCTTCTTCCTTAGAAAGAGTAAGAAGACCCCGTTTTCCCCTCAGTAACCATGTCCTTCAGGGCCTGCACTAAGAACATATTTTTCCATGTGTCTGTGAGTCAGTATGTGAGCCTGATCACTGTTGCCCAATAAACACAACATGAATTCCCACTAGAAGTCAACTAATGGGCACTTCAAGTGCAATTTTCTGTGCGTGCTAAACGAGTAAGTTGGAAACTTCGCTGTTCTGAAGCTCCTTTGGTGAGCAGAGGATTATTACAGAGGATTTTGGACAAGTCTTTGCTTAGATTATAGTCCCATAAAAGAAAAATGATGCTATAATACTGCCCCTCCATAGGATTCTTTTTATATTTTGGGATGCAGGATTTCTTTGGCATCCATGTGAATTATAGTTCATTATCTCTGTAACTGGTACCCCCACCCCGGTCTAGAAATGAAACTTGGTACTTATTTCAATAATTGTGCAAATTTTTAAAAACATATATGGCATATTGTATGCATTTTCATAGCAGTTTATACAACAATGCAGATGGAAAGGAAACAAATAAACTGTGCCTTTATCAAAAACTATGTATCCTTCATTTCAACCAAGACTGTCTTTGTCCACAAAAAGTACAGGAAATGAATATGGAATAATGAAGACTTAATATTTGTGCACTGCTGGAGTGCCTCTGGGTGATTATATTTTTAACAGAAGTTAATGGCCAAGTAATAGAAATAATGAGCTGAAGTGAAAATCTAATATAAGTTTGATGAGCAGAACATTCTGAATGAAAGTATAAATACGAGAGGAGAAAATCCCCTTGGACTGTTTCATGTGTTAGTACTCCTGGAGCATATTCGTTTTAGTATGAAATTGGGCATGATTGATAAAGTAAGTTAAGTGGATATATGCTGGTGATCTTTAAAAGCACTGGGGTAAAACCTGGAAAATCCTTAAAAGAAAAATAAAAAATAAATATAGTTTAAACATCTTGAAAAGTCTTCTTCTCTATTTCCATTCCCATGCTCCTGGATTGGAAGAATCAATATTGTTACAACGGTCACACTGCCCAAGGCAATCTACAGATTTAATGCAATCCCTATCAAATTACCCAGCACATATTTCACAGAACTAGAACAAATCATAAAATTTATATGGAACCATCAAAGACCTAGAATTGCCACAGCATTACTGAAAAAAAGGAAACAGGCTGGAGGAATAACTCTCCCAGACGTCAGACAATACTATAGAGCTACAGTCGTCAAGACAGCATGGTATTGGTACAAAAACAGACATACGGACAAATGGAACAGAATAGAAAGCCCAGAAATGAACCTACAAACTTTTGGTCAACTAATCTTCGACAAAGGAGGCAAGAATATACAATGGAATAAAGACAGTCTCTTCAGCAAATGGTGTTGGGAAAACTGGACAGCAGCATGTAACTCCCTGTGTATATCACCTCTGCGTATATTCACACGGCCTGTATTACTGATCATGGAACAACCAGCCATTCAGCCTGCTAGTACAGAAACTATCCCAGCAATACTGAACGAGGAGTGGGTTAGTTTGGTGAGAGTGGCCACACTAAGAACAGATGCCAAGAAGTGGAGGTTTGGGGTCTGATGGACTGAGAATGTCAATTTCAGGACACAGATAAACAAATGTATCACATGGAAGGCCTAGAAGACTCCTTTAATCCCAGACAATAACTTAATTCAGGTACCTTTCCGTTAATTACTGGAGAAAGAATAAGGCAGTGTTAAAGTTTCTGGAACTACTGATAACAAAAACTGATGCCAGTGTTCAAAGATTCCGAGGTTCAAATGATACCATCATCATGGCCACCACCACGACCATCGACAGCAGGAGCACAGCCTCGTCAGCACGGTAACACTCACTGGTCACTTACTAAATACCATCCACCAGCCAATGTACTTTACACACAAACTTTCATTTATTTCTCACAACCCAACGAGGTTATTCTTTTAGATGCCCATTTTATAAGTAAGGAAATTAAGTAACGTGTTGAAACCTCAGAGCCTTCCTGTTTTACACACTGGATTCTATCGTTACTCACAATGTTATAGTGCTCTGTAAAGGATAAGTGCTACAGACTTAGAAGCAGCCATCATCGTTATCAGTAATAATATGATTTACTCTTTAAGCAGCCATGCATATCGATCATTTTCTGATATAAACAACTCATTCTGTAATATAAGCAACAGATGACTACAAACAATTCACAAACGCTAATATAATCCATTTTCTTATATACTTTACATGTATCATTTAGGGTCAAATGAATGAAATACTTTGTAATATACGAGCGGCAACTTATCTGTTAATCGTATTTCTTCTGGAAGTCATATTATGTTCTAGTTATTCTTTACTGAGTTTTAAACTTTAGGATAATGATTTATGTATTTCTTTAGCAAAACAGGTAAGTATAAAAAAGCTGTGTTTTGAAGAATTCCTCCCCCCACCTCAAAAAAATGAAATTGAATTTTGGAGGATTCCACCAAAGTCTGGCAGAAAAGGGTAAATTAATGAATTGTTTGGCACTCTAGTGATAAAACAAATGATTGAATCTTAACCTCTGGTTGTTACTGCATTCACAGTTTAGAGTTAAATTGCAGTTAGGACTACATTCCAATTTACCTTTTTGAGTTTCTGACATATTTTCACATGATTAGGTGACATTTTTTCCCCTGCAATTAAAATCTTTTATTACATTTTTATGCTAATGCTCTGGACACAATTTTATGCTTTGAAACTGGTTATGTTTTCACATTTAAATGTTTCCTTATAGAACATTATTACTTTAACATCTTTTCCCCAATGTAATACTAGTCTTTACTTGCCCACATAGGAAACTGTCATTTGCAGTTTCAGTCTTTAATTTGGAGGGTACCCCAAATGACTGTGAAAATCTTGAATGAAGGATAAGACTAATTCATTTAAAATTATTTCCAGTTTTAGGTTGGATGAGTGGGGAACATATTTGATGCAGATCACATGACTGGTGAATATGCTTATACTACAAAAAAATAAACCATGATTAGATACTGTAGCCCCAATGTGAAATATACTTGACCCAAATTTCCAAAGCCTTAACAGTTTTTTTAACACCTCTCTTTCCACTTAAATTTGTATTTACAGCTCTTACAAATGGTTGAGGTGCTTTGTAACAGAGACAAGTGATCTAAAATATGCGTAAGAAAATAAGCTGTCATATATAACTGAAATACTATTTTAAAGAATATGTAATATATACATTGGAAATGTTAAGTTCCAAGTTTCCACTCATATTTTTTAAATGTACAGTTTTCCAAATATCTATGTGTCTTATACTACTTGGTAGAATTCTTTCTATTGTTATTTTAAATACTAGCCTCTATTTTAAGATTTAAATATTTATATTTTTATCTCCAACTAGATTGTATTCTTCATGAAATATAGGGCTGTCCAATATAGTAATAAATCGTATATCACTAAAAATAATATTTTGCAAGAGTGCCTGTCAATTATTAAGAGTAAAAATGCACTATATTTTGAGTCCTCATTATTAAATTAAATCACTTTAGAGACCTAAACATATATAGTTCAGGGTAACAAAATGCTAGGTAACTGTGTCCAAGTCTTGCTTTTACTTAATAAATAAAACACCTTTTGGCCTTCTTCCTAAATAGCACTTTGACCAGAAGCATTGACATCTTGAAAAATTGAGTGATTTGGGTTTGAAGCCATTGTATTTGTCTCACTAACCCAAGGGGTTAGCAGTGAAGAGAAAGGGGAACAAGAAAAATGGAAAATTCACAAATTATACTTTTCAACTTCTAGAAAAGAAAAAAGTTTATTATGCTTACATTAGTTGTAACAGAAAACTCATCATCCTGTTCCTCAATCAATACTTCTTTTGCCACACTTTTTAAACTCAATGGGATGTCTATGAATAGTTGATGAGAAACAATCTATGATGAAATGAAATAAATAAGAAAGAGCACACATGCCATCCGCAGGCACAAAACCAAGTAATGCCTTTCACAGGGAATGGCCTGCACTAGTATGGCATGTGTACTTTGATGAAATGAAAATTTTAATACATTTGGAAAAAATGATAACCAAACAGTGTAAATTAAATATTGTTAACTAGTATACAACAAATTAATTTTCTTCTGCTTTAATTAAAGTTTTGTGTCAGGTTTTTTTTTTTATATTTGTGATAAACAATCCAAAAAAATTCAGTTGAACCATACGCAATTCAACCACATGCAATACTGATCTCACAGTGTGTGATCTGCTCCCTAACCCTACCCTCCCTAAGGAAGAGAAATTTTTATCAAAATAAGATTCTATTATGACCCATGTCAATCCTAGGTGACCACTTTTTCCAGGCAGCATAGATCCTCTGGCCTGAATGGAATCCAATTATTTCATAAATTATTTTATGAGAGGTAGGCAAATGAAATCAGTAGTTCTCAGACTTGAATGAGAAAAAACATATATACCTATATTCTATAGAAATTTTTTAAATATTTCAAAATGTTCCAAAATTACTTAAAGAATTATTCAAATAAACTCCTAATGTTGATTTAATTTATTTTAGTTATGTGATTACTGAGATCTGAACAAACATAAAAAAGTATAAACCCCTCATCTTTATAGACCAAATGAAAAACAAAACTCTAGAACATCTGCAGTATTATTTGAACATAATGGAGGATAATATTTTTTCAAAGTTAAATCACCATTTGCAGCACCATATGGTAATGAAAGGTAAAGTATGGGACTTCCAAATTTGGCAGATACAGACTGTCATGCAATTATTTGATTATCTCATCATTTTCTGCCATTTATGCTCTGTGATATCCTTTGGCTTTACATACCAAAGACAAATCTTTACATGTTGAATAGTCCTCTGCACACTTGCCTGGGGCAGTTTAAATAATTCTGTAATATTTTGCATCAGTATGACTGAAAACAGAAAAGGCGAACTTGGGCACAAATTTCCCTTGTGTATTCTGTCATAAAGTGATTATCCAGAAGACCCAGAATATGTTTATATTATTTTTAATATTAACATTGAAATGAGAACCCAACCTCTAAAAATTATCGTAGGTAACCTGTGGATCCTCAAAATCTGCAGACCCAAAATGAAAACCCAAAATAACTAACTTAATAAAAGTGTTTGTTTTCTTCATAACCTGGTGAAATTCCCAATTGGTGCTGAAATACCACAGAAGCAAAGAAGTCTGGCTATATTAGACACAACTTTTTTTTCCTCTTTTAGTCACTTGATCCTTTTTTAAATCACTATGTAGAGAAAACCGTAGTTTAATCAGTTCATGAAATATGTCTCACAATTACGGCAAGACCCTTTCTTGTATACTTTGTGTGTTTCACCTGCAACTTCAAAACAGTCTGATGTTAAGAGTTTGAACTATGAAACAGACTTCTAACCTTTTATTCTCTCTGACGGTTTTGTCCCCCTTCTTCCAAGAGACGGTTGGTTTTGGAGAGCCCTGGGGTTTGCACTCTATGATGACTTCTTGGCCTTTGGTAACAATTATTGTTCTCTTCAGTTGATTCAGTGCAAAAGTGGGAGCTGAAGCTACGAGAAAGAAAATGTTAGCTCTACCAGAAGCAATGACAATAATCTCTAACGGATGATTCATCAAGATTTTGCAACTTTATCTTTTGGACACATTTCTAACAAAATCACAGGATAATCTGCATATATAAATGGCACTAACTTACAATTTATTAATTCATAGATATCTTTGGCTGTTCTTTCTCTTAGCAGGTGATGGTTCCATACAATTGTGGGGCCCACAGACAAAGGTTATTTCAAAGAATGACACGCTTTCATTATGATTATTAACTTTAATTATGAAAGATTAATGAGCTCCTTGGGCAAAAGGTGAAGGGGTTGAACACAGAAGTCTATTTTGAGCTTCCTTTGGAAAAACAGAGGTTACCTGTGGAGAAGTCAATCCTGTGTCATCCATTTTCTAACTAATGCATATTTTATTTTAACATTATACAAAATTAAATGTAGTTTTCAAAGAAAAAGACATTTTTAAGAAACTGAATTATTTAAATTTCAATTAAAATTTTATTTCATTGTTCACAGTTATTCACTAGGCCTGATCATTCATTAACGTTAATATTGTTTTTACTAGATTTTTATTAAGACACTTAATTAAAACTTCCAGGGTAATTCCAGTGGGTGGCTGTAATTGAGAATGCTGGGCCTTTAAGCACATGACTCAGAGACCAAAACAAATAAAAAAAAAAAGATACTTTTGACTCTAAAACAGAACCTAGAAGATATGTACACAGTGTACTGTACCTGAGACATTTACTTACACCAATTCAACAATTTCATGAATATTTCATAGTGTTTTATGTCCATCATATAGCAGTGTAATGCATGGCACAACATTACACGGTATATGTGCAACATAAAACAGTATGTATGCTACTGAGTGGGTTAAAAAATTGAAAGAAAAGTGAAGGAATTTACAGGAAGACTGCAGGGAACGTTTTTGGTTGCCTCGTAAAAGGTAATTTTGGAAATATGTTTAGTGAATGAGAAAAAGACACATTTGAGAGTGTTTCTGGGTAAACCATTAACTAGGTGAAGGCTGAATCAGCTTTTAAAATCAGAAATGTTGGAGTGTGAGCTGAGAATAAAGTACATTAATATTTGATCAGTTAGGATGTGAGAGATTGAAACATGGACTCCTGTATCTATTTTGGATGGATTTGTTGCAATGTGAAGAAATTTCAAATGCAAACATTCATAATTCAACAAGTTGATTTATGGTGTATGATATATAGCTGATATGTGAATGGTGAATCTCCAGATTCCTAAAATCTTGGGTGCCTCTGTTAGTATTATCCTTTGGGTAAGTGGAAAGTACAAAGCACACTTAGGCTCCTGCCTACTTTTCAGAGCTGGTGTGTTAAGATCTTTTAAGTCTTTCTTGTATTATAATCACCCCAGAGCCAACGGTTAGAAAATCCTCAGAGTGGAAAAAAGTAAAATCCATTCCAGTGACCTAAATATGCGCAATCTGGGTAGCCTATTGCCTGTATTGAACTTTTCTGTAGTAAATAGTGAAGTGGTGCTGGAGTCTGGCACGTTTTCTCACCAGGGTTGTAACCCTAGAAGGCTGCTGGGCCTGGCCTCAGGAGGGCTTTTATCAACCTGTAAGGATAACAGTTGATGCCCCTTTATGAGAGGGTGCTTTCCTTGGAAGTCTTGCCTTGCAGGAGCCACGCACCAATGGCAGGTAGGAGGGGCTTGGGAAAATGTTAAGCATTGCTATGAGAGCAGGAAGAAACCTACATTCTGATCACTCACCCCTAAAGGCATTCTTCCTTGAAAACTAACATACATTTCTTATATTCTTTTTAATGCCATAGAAAAGACATACTGTGTAAACCTGTTAATATTAAAACTAAAGTTAAAGAAAATTTCATAAAAAAGTTATGGGACAATGTACAGAATGTAAACTTTTCTCTTAAACCTTAGAAAATACATATCAGCAAGACGTAATATTTCCTTTCAAGCTAAAAAATTGGTTTTTACAATCACATCATAAACCTTCCGTATAGTAAGAATTAGAGCATGAAAAGAAGCAACACTTTTTTCCTATTTATTTGCTTAAAAATTGCATACCTAGAATCTTCAGCTCAGCGCTGGCGTAAATGGCTCCATATTTATTTTCAGCCAAACACTGATACATTCCAGCATCTGACTGATTCACATTATGGATCATCAATACTCCATTGACCATCTCCACCCTACTCTGTAATGGAATAAAAAATACAGATATAGAAAATGAACAAATCATACAGATTTTGCAGTTACTCTCTCCTAGACTCAGACAAAAAAAAAAAGGCCTTCAATTAATGCAGTTGAATATGATTTGACAACTTAGCAACACAAATTTTCTGTTGATTATCCATGTCTCATGAAAATATGACTATTTCTTGGTCATAAAAGGAATTACAACTGTATTTTTCCTGTAGTTATTCTTATGAGTTTTACTTTTGGTTATGTTTGTAAATTGAGCTGCTTCTGTTGGGTTGACTAGTTAAGCGTTTGAACTACAATCAGTACATTTGAATGTTTTTATTTGAATTAGTAAAGGAGAAGCAAGAGTTCAAATGGTAGGAAAGGACGGAGACTGTAGACAAATGAGATCAAGGTTATAACAAGAATCCTCTTACTATATTGATCTGGTCAGAAGTTTGCCTTTTCCAAGTTCCCAACACAGTAACAGAAATAAAGAACTGGCCAGCAACTGAAGTCTGTATAAAATTATTGGTCAGAAAATATAAACTTCATTGTCAGGTGAAATAATACAGAAGGCAGAATACTGAGAGTACATAAATGAGGTAAACTGAGGCCTAGAGCACATTTTAAAAACAAATATTCAGTTTAAAATATTGTTAAACAACCAGGTATCTTATCTACTTAATGACAAGCAAATCATTCTTTTAATTTTAGTGAGCAGTGCTTGGATCTATCAACAGAGATGCCAAGTAACTTGACATCATTTTTAAAGTAAACCCACTCACTTAGCAGACTATTCTCTGCCAGTAGAATTCACTTTCCTTGGATGGTGGGAGTAGAACACATAACCAGCCCAGTCCCTTCTCAAGGTTTACCTGGGAGCCTAGGAGAAGTAAGAGAAGGAGGCAACGAACCAATGTCTCAGGATTCCCACTCTCTCCCTCTCAATTTTCGTTAACAGCTCTATTCTTCTTTTTATCTGTGTCTGTCTTTTTGTGCAGTTGTGTTTTGTTTTGGCCTGACTGGTTTTAGAATGAGGGAATGTTGATGCTGTGGGGCTGATCTGATCCAATCTCTTCATTTTACAAAAGAGCAAACCAAGGCCCAAAGAGAAAAATGAGGGACAAGAGGTCTTTGATAATGGTGGGACCTGGGCAGAAACTGTGTTTGGAATTTCAACTTTATACACTTTCCCTCCATTTTGTCCAAGAATAGTGAACTATTCCCTCTCTGCCGTCCTTCCTGGAAAGGTCACAACAAGGGAAAGAGCTGAAATTATAACAACTATTCTGTTAGTCATCGGTAATTGATTTATTTTCAAGTCCAGTAAACATTAAGTTGTTTTAAAAATATGCGATAGATTTACTAAAAAGGAATTTAAGTCTATGTGTAGCAGGATGTCATGGAAGGAACCTGCCCGGGACATGGTAGCCTACGATTCTCTTCCAGTTTCATCTTTTACTAGATATGTGATCTTAGGAAAATCACTTTACTTCTTGGAGATAATTTCATCATCTGCAAAGGGACAGCAGTAAGCTATGGGACACCTAAAAGTCTGCTAGAAATGGCAATGAGTCTGTGATAATCAGTGACATTTTCCTATGAACTTATAGGATCGAATAAAATTTAAAGAAACAATGTATTACTCAAAAAAGTAATGAGATAATTAAAATAAAAGGAAAATTCTGCTTATATATCTGTTACTTTTCTCATTTCAAATATATTACAAGGGATAAGGAAGAAATGGCCTTCAATAAGACCAAAGGAAGACAGCTTGTCCTGTGTGAAGTCCTGCTGAAATTACACCAGAACAGGTTAACGGTTACCAACAGCACCTGGAGCAAGAAGGGTACTCCGTTCTTCAGCCAGCGGTAGGTGGGTCTGGGTTTTCCAGTAGCCTTACATTCCCATCGGAGAGGGCTCCCGCTGTCTAACTGAGTATCGTTCAGTTTTTCTACCCAGTGTGGGTATGCTGTAAGAGTTTAAGCATTAAAGAAGGGGGATTTCATTTCTCAAACACTTCACCAACTTCAAACTTCATACGGAATATTCACAAATTCATATGCATTAAATTTTTTAATCTATTCATGTAACTATAGGTATTTGGAAGAAACAGCATTGCACTACGCACATAACTCTATTTCCTGTGTAAAAATATATATAACGATGACATTTTGACAATTTAAAACACTTTCTAGTGAAGTTATATCTTGTTGATTTACCCACTGTATAGTTAGTGGCTAGATTTCCTCATGGAGAGACGAGAACTTGTTTAGTGAGAAGGTTTAGATGCACTGCTTCTTCTAAGCATTGAGACAGCATTAGCACAGGCTGAAGTCATACAGCATGTCTGTCCGTTACTGAAAAACTGCTCTACTTTTTCTTTCTTAATAGAGCCTGAATAGCTTTGGAAACATAAATTGTAAATTCAAATTTCATTTGAGGTAAAATTGTTTTAAACTTAGTAGCATTCTAGTATATATGTGTGTGTGTGTGTGTATATATATATGTATATAAAAGCTTTCAAAATTACAACATAGAAAAATTTCTTTATCACAAAAGAGATAATATAATTGTATAAAATCTAGAAGATACAGTTAAAGTGTCTTTTCTCCATTGGCAGATTTTAAAGTTTTTACCTCTTAATCACCCTCACCTATTTCTTTCATCTTTCCATCCCTCTCTTCTGGCAATCACCTGTTTGTTCTCCATACCTGAGGTTCTGTTTCTGGTTTGTTATGTGTGTTCATTTCTTTTTTTTTTAATTCCACATATAAGTGAAATCATATCATACTTGTTTTTCTCTGACTTATTTCTCTTAGCATAATACTCTCTAGGTCCACCCATGTTGTCATAGATGGAAAGATTTCACTTTTTTTTGAAGCTGAGTACTATTCCTGTCTGTCTGTCTGTCTGTCTATCTATCTATCTACCACATCTTTATCCATTAATCTATAGATGGGCACTTAGGTTGCTTCCATATCTTGGCTATTGTAAATAATCCTGCGATAAACATAGGAGTATATATTTCATTTCAAATTACTGTTTTCATTTCTTTACATAAATACCCAGGAGTGGAATTGTTGAATCATATGGTAGTTCTATTTTTAATTTTCTGAGGAACCTCCGTACTATTTTCCATAGTGGCTGCACCAATTTATATTCCCAACAACAGTTCACGAGGGTCCCTTCCCATCTTCACCAATAATTATTTGTTGTTTGATAATAGCCATTCTAACAGATCTGAGGGGATGTCTCACTGTGGTTTTGATTTGCATTTCCCTGATGACTAGAGATGTTGAACATCTTTTTACAGACCTGTTGGCCGTATGCCTGTCTTCTTTGGCAAAACATATATTCAGGTCTTCTGACCATTTTTTAACTGTTTGTTTTGTTTTGTTTTGTTTTGTTTATGTTGAGCTGTATGAGTTCTTTGTATATTTTGGATTTTAACTCCTTACAGATTTATCATTTGCAAATATCTTCTATTCAGTAGGCAACCTTTTTGTTTTGTTGATAGTCCCCTTTGCTGGGCAAAGCCTTTTTAGTTTGACTTAGTCCCATTTTCTAATTTTCGCTTTTGTTTTGCTCGCCTGAGGAGACATATCCAAAAGAAATTGCTAAGCCTGATATCAAAGAGCACACTGCCTAAGCTTTCTTCTAGGCATCTTATGGTTTCAGGTCTTACATTTAGGTCTTTAATTCATTTTGAGATTATTTTTGTATATGGCATGAGAATGTAGTCCAGTTGGATTCTTTTGCATGTAGCTATCCAGTTTTCCCAATACCTTTTATTGAAAAGGCCATCTTTTCCTCATTGTATATTCTTGCCTCCTTTGTCACAGATTAATTGAACATATACACGTGGGGTTCACTTCTGGGGTGATTCCACTGATAGAGGTCTCTGTTTCTGTGCCAGTACCACACTGTTCTGATTACTGTAGCTTTGTAATACAGTTTGAAATCAAGGATCATGATACTGTCAGCTTGGTTCTTCTTTCTCAAGACTCTTTTGCTATTTGGCGTCTTCTGTATTTCCATACAAACTTAAGAATTATTTTTTTTAGTTCTGTGAAAAATGCCTTTGGTATTTTAATAGGGATTACATTAAATCCGTAGGTTGTCTTGGGAAGTAAGCGCATTTTAACATTATTAATTCTTTCAATCTATGAGCATGGTATATCTTTCCAACTGTTTTTGTTGTGTTCAATTTCTTTCATCAGTGTCATATTATTCAAAGTATGGGTCTTTTGCCTCCTTAGTTAGATTTATTCCTAAGTATTTTATTCTTTTTGATGCAGTTGTAAATGGGACTGTTTTCTTAATTTTTCTGTCTGATAGTTTGCTGTTAGTGTATAGAAATGCAAAGATTTCTGTATATTAATTTTGTGTCTTGAAACTACTGAATTCATTGATGAGTTTGAATAGTTTTGCAGTGGTGTCTTTAGAATTTTCTCTAAAATATATCCTATCATTTGCAAAGAGTTTTACTTCTTCTTTTCCAATCTGAATTCCTTTAATTCCTTTTTCTTGTCTGAGTAATGTGGCTAGGACTTCCAATACTATGTTGGATAAAAATGGCACGAGTGGGCATCCTTGTCCTGCTTCTGATCTTAGAGGAGATTCTTTTGGCTTTTCCCATTAAGTATGATGATAGCTGTGAGGTTGTCATATACGGCCTTTATCATGTTGAGGTATGTTCTTTGTTGAGTTTCCATCATAAATCGATCTTGAATTTTGTTTAAAGCTGTTTCTGCATCTATTGAAATTATCATATGATTCTTACTCTTCAGTGTTTAAGGTGGTATATCACATTGATCGATTTGTGAATGTTGAACTATCCTCACATTTCTGGGATAAGTCCCACCTGATCATGGTGTATGGTCCTTTTAATGTACTGTTGATATCAATTTGCCCATATTTTGTTGAGGATTTATGTTTCTATGTTTATCAGTGATGTTGGCCTGTAATCTCTGTGTGTGTGTGTGTGTGTGTGTGTGTGTGTGTGTGTGTGTGTGTGTGTGAGATATCTTTGGTTTTGGTCTCAGGGTGATGCTGACCTTGTAGAAGGCGTTTAGAAGTATTCTTTCCTCTGAAAATTTCTGAATCATTTGAAAATGACAGATGTTAACTTTCTTTAAATTTTTGGTAGATTTCACCTGTGAGGCCATCTGGTACTGGATTTTTTTTTTTGCTGGGAGATTCTTTTTTTTCCCAATTACTGATTCAATTTCATTACTGGTAATTGGTCTGTTCATATTTTCTGTTTCTTCCTGATTCATTCTTGGGAGATTGTACAGTTCCAGAAATTTATCCATTTCTTCTACATTGTCCATTTTATTGACATATAATTGTTGATAGTAATCTTCTATAATCTCTTGAATTTCTGTGGAGTTGGCTATAACTTCCCCTCTTTCTTTTCTGATTTTATTTATATGGACCCTCTCTCTCTTTTTCTTTATGAGTTGTCTAAATGTTGATCAATTTTGCTTGTCTTTGCAAAGTACTAGCTTAGTTTCATTGATCTTTTGTATATTTTTAGTCTCTATTTCATTTATTTCTGGCTTGTTTGCTGCCAGGCCGTGTGTCATAACAGTGGCTGCTGGCCTGCTTGTCATAACAGTGGCTGGCTGCATGGCTTGGTGGCCCAGGGCTGGCACTGACCCTTTGGTTGGTGGGGCTATGTACTGGGGTAGCTGGTTGTGTGGCCCTGGAGGTCCTGGGACTGGTGCCAGTCTGCTGATGGCAGGGGATAGGTCTGAGTCAGCTAACTGCCAGAGCGCTGGTAGGTGGGATAGCCTTTAAGGTACAAATTCTCTGGAATGCTTTCTTTGAATCATCCCAGTAGAATGCAGTAGAATCTGCTCCCATAAACTTTGCATATGCTTTTATCACAGTAGATAGCATGCTCTGTCCTACGTGGGGTTTATTTTTCATCTAATCTAGTGGACCAAGAGCTCCTTCAAATCTCTATTGCCACCATGTAGTGCAGTAATAGGCACTTAATAAACATTAGTTGAGTCAATGAGTGAATAAACAAAATGTGCATGGCATAGTCAATTTGGCTGGCATGCTGAATTCCTAAAGGAGTTGTTACAAGTAAGAAAAGAAAAACAGTTTGAATTAAGATATTAATATTTCAGAATACTCTTTAGAGTCCCTGTGAAGGACACTGACTTCTTCAGGAGAACTGATATTGAAACACAGTTACAGTTGCTGGTGGATTCAATCTGTTTAATTTCATATTGGAAGCATCTGTATTTGCTTGTATCAGTGCTCTGGGTTATCATTTTCCTCTGCTTTTTAGTGTCCTCATCTGGGAAATAAGAATACTATAACTTATCCTTTATAATGTACATTATAAAAGCAAATATGAAAAGTAGTAAATATGAAAAGTCCAATTTGTGATTCATAGAGGTAAAAATGAGATTATAGATTTTTGAAATAGATTTTCCCAATTCTTACACAAAACTTGGTTGTCTCTTTGGAATTTCTGGACACTATAAACATAGGCTGCAAAGGTCATTTATCATACAGATGCATTAATTTAGATTAGGGCAATAAAGTTTTTCTGTAAAGAATGAGATAGCAAATATTGAGGCTTTGCAAGTCAGCTGATCTCTTTCTCAACTACTTAATTCTCTTTTAACACTGCAAAGCTGACAGAGGCAATATGTATACAAAGGAATGTGGCTGTGTGTTCAAATACATTTCTATCTACAAAAAAGAAAAAAAAGGCAACTGGGTAGGATTTGGTTCAAGGGCAATAAATTGTGACTCCTGATTTAGGCCAAGAGCAAGAATAAGTTAATAAAGGTTACAAGATTTCTAAGTTATCAGACGATGGCTTTGGTGCTGGGAAAATACCTCATTTTTAAGGTTATTAATTCTCTGTGCTATACAAAGAACCTGATAATTCCCCATTCATTTTTAATTTGAATAATTTCTGTGTGTAGTGTAATTTTGCCTGATGCTTTACTATGCAAAAGAATCATGATTATAAATTATTACTTTTTTTTTTTGCACCTAACAAATAACAGTTAGTTCAAGTTAATTTGCAGTTTCAGTTTGATGCTTGGGACTAGAGCATCAAGCTTGGCTGAGAACACTTACTGTATACTTGTAATTGTCCACGAAAGGAATTTTTTCCACGTGTGTTTTCAGCTTTGCACTCATATATGCCTGCATCATCCAGCTGCACGTTGGGTATTTCCAGTACTGCCTGAGATTTACGCAGACGTGCCTTACCAGGAATATAACCATTAACCTTCATCCACGTGATTGTTGGAACTGGGCTACAACAAGGAGCAAAGATACCATTAATACACTTCCCACTATTAGGAACATAGATTCTGTTATCTGGTAATTTAAGCACTTAATAGGCTGAGTGCAATAAAGTGTAATCATAATTAAGGACCATGTGCTGGTTGATATACTTCTCTTTCCATGTGGATTGTCTGGCAAGCAGTTAGATTACAAGGAAGATAGTTTCCTTTTCTTTCATATTTCAGGAAAGCAATTCAGAGACTAAACTTATACATACATATGTTACATGGTTTTTTTTAACTTTGTAAAATTGTTTAAATGGCAAAAGTAATATATGCTTATTGTAAGGAATTGAACAAAAGAGTCATAAAATAAATGAATTAAGAACTCTTTTTGGCTCCACCCCTTCAAATATCTTCTTTCTGCCAAAAGCAATATAGTTTGCAAGTAATTTCCCACCCTGTCTCTATGATGCATTTATAAACACATATAATTAGTTATTTTATTAATAAAAGATCAGATCCAAGATCATCTCCTGACTTATTCTGGTCAATAGCTGCATGTTGTTCCATTGTATAGATATATCAGAATTTAATCAACCATCCCTATGGTTAGACATTCAGTGTAATCCCAGTTTATTTTCCTCCTTTTTTTTTTTTTTTTTTGCCACTAAGGAACAATATTGCTCTAAACAACTTTGTACATATATCATATCCTATTGCTTTTATTTCCACAGCCGGCATTCACAAAGTAGAATTGATAGATCAAAGGGCACACACATTTTTCATTTTAATAAGTATTGCCAGATTGTTTTTCAATAATACAGTAGCAGTTTCAACTCTGATCAGTAATACATGAGACTGTTTTCCCATATCCTGGCCCACCATGCTATGTGATCAATCTGTTTAATTTCTGTCAGTATTGAAAGGTAAAAAATGGCATATCATTAATATTTCTCTGAACTGTAAGAAAGTTGAACATCTTTTCATAATTACATTGGCAATTTGCATCTGCTTTTCTGTGAATTATTTGCTTGTGTTCTTTTTCAAGTTTTTCTTTCATTTTTCTATTTGCCTGCTGGCATTGTTTAATTTCTTACAGTTCTTTGTGTATGAAAGCCATTATGACTTTTACAGCAAAATTCTTCTTCAGTGTATTGCTAGTTTATGATGGCAACTGTGATTCAATTTTATAAACATTTTTGGGAGAAAAAAATCTGTAGTTTCTGAATTTTTGTTTGTAAAATTCTTTTGTAAATCGAAGTTATGTCCATATTTCCTTCACTGCTTCTGATAGCACTGGTTTTTAAAATAAGCATTTTGAATTTTTAACTATTTCTGTGTTTTAATTTATGAATTTGTTTTTTTATTTACTTATTCTTCTTTCTCGATTACTATATTTATAATTGTACTCAAACCTGTTTAGCTGGATGAGCAATACAATTATTGTTTATGGTTAATAATAAAAGTATAAGATCTTTTCCTCTGCTATAAGAGGTACCTACATGCCATATATTTTCATATGCAGAAATAGTGAATTATACAGTTTCTGCTTTTTGGAACTTATTAAATCAACCTTTTAGCTAAATATAGAATGAATTATTGTTAGTTTTATGTCCATTGGGAAAAAAGGTCTATTTTATTTTTGATAAAAGTTTTAAAGTTAGCTTTTAGATAGCTTTTGTTAATTGTGCAATTCAAATTTTATTTTAGTGTTTTTCAAAATCTTAAAGCAATTTAATTTTTGCTGAATCAAATCTGTGGATCATCTGTAACTAAAAAAGATAAAAAAACCCAGATAATGGAAAACTACCAAAAGCAAAGCTAGTCTACTTGAAGTAGGAATGAAAGGTTCTAGAATTTACCTGCTTATGCCTCCAAGCCACAATACATAGTAGAAAACTACTGTTCCATACCCTTTTCATTTTTGTCCTAATTGATCTGTCACACTGAAAGAGGTGTGTTAAATTTCCTATTACCGTCACTGCTAGTATCTTCTCATATTTAAAAAAAATATATATATTATATTTTGATTACATTTTCTCTGCAAATACATGTTCATGAAAATAATACAATTTTAGAGTTTTAATTATATTTATCAGACTAAAATGTTCCAGTTGTTAATTTAGTGGTAATTTTACTTTAAATAATCTTTTATCCTATTTTTGCTTATTTCTTTCTTTTTCTTGTATGAGTGCATGGTGTGTCACTTTGTTTTGATCTGATTTCTCTTAAACAGTTAGATTTCATTTTTGACTTGTCTTTCAATAACAGAAGTTGACTTTGGAATTTGTGGTTCCAATTGATAATAATTGTTCTTATTCAGCCACCTTTTTTAGTAAAAAAAATGCAAAATATACTTATTTAATATATTCATCACAAGGGCTTAACCACTTAATCTAAAAAGCAGAAATAAAACAAAAATGCGATGAGGCAACATACAGAGTCCTACACAGAAATCAAGGAAAGGACAGACCATCTAAGGAAAAAAATAAGATGACACAAGGAAAGATCTGGACAGCCCGGGTCAGGGCTCTTGTGGGGAGACCTGCTTTGAGCAGCTTTCTTGCAGGCGCTTCTTAAAGGCCATGTGGTTTTTCCAGAGCTCTGCCACATGTGTGTGGCTGTCGACGCTGGGTTCTCCAAGCAGGCTCTGGATGGAGAGCAGCGATTTTATGTTCATTTTCTCTACCAAATTGTTTGGGCTAGTCTGTGTTCTTTGAATTTTAATGTAAGTTTTAAAAGCAGCTTGCTAATTTAGGTTTCCGTGGATTTTGACTGGATTATGTTGAATTAATATTTGTACTGGGGGAGAACTGGCATCGGAATACTACTGAGTCTTGTACTCCATAAACATGGTATACCTCCTCAGTGATTCAGATAGTCTTTCATTTCTCTCTCTGCTATTTCTCTACCTTTTCTGCTCACTGAGATTGTTGTGATCTTCCTGAACTCCTACTCCCTAAGTCAGTTTGTGGTACATGCTTCCAGGCAGAAGGCAGGAATGAGGCACATTAGTTTTCTATTTATCAAAAAAAGTAAATAAACTACAACTAGCCTCAACAAAGGCTGAGGGAACAAAAGTTAGTCACAAAGGGCTATGTATGTTCTAATATGAATTTAGCTATACTTTTTTGTGTATATATATTTTATTGAAGTATATTCACCATAAGTTACTGCAGGATATTGAATATAGTTCCCTGTGCTATATAGTATAATCTTGTTGTTTATCTATTATATATATTAGTTAGGTTCTGCAAATCTTGAACTCCCAATTTATCCCTTCCCACCCCTTCCCCTTTGGTTACCATAAGTTTGTTTTCTATGTCTGTGAATCTGTTTCTGTTTTGTAAATAAGTTCGTTTTTTTTTAGATCCCACGTATAAGTAATATTATACGGTGTTTTTTTTTTTTTTTCTCTTCTGGCTTACTTCACTTAGAATGACAATCTCCAGGTCCATTCATGTTGCTGCAAATGGCATTAATTTATTATTTTTTATGGCCGAGTAGTATTCCATTACATAAATATACCACAGCTTCTTTATCCAGTCATCTGTCAATGGACATTTAGGTTGTTTCCATGTCTTGGCTATTGTAAATAGTGCTGCTATGAACATTGGGGTGCATGTATCTTTTTGAATGCAGGTTCCCTCTGGATATATGCCCAGCAGTGGGATTGCTGGATCATATGGTAAGTTCATTTTTAGTCTTTTGAGGAATCTCCATACTGTTTTCAATAACACCAAATTTAGTAATACTTTAAAATCAAGAAAAAATAAAGAACAATTTTTTAGACATATCCATGTGTCATAAGATAGTTTTGTTAGAGGAAATCACAAGGATGAAAAACAAATACTTCAGGTTGTTGGTTCTTCATGAGGAAAGGCAGGTGAGATTGGTGAAGACCACACAATGACTGCAAGGTTACTGATACTCTTGGCACTATTTTGGTCCTTAAGTTTGTTGCTCAGTTCTCAAGACTTCTTTTGTATTAATTATATATTAAAATGTATAGGCCAAAAGTGTTTGATGTTTTTATTTCTCACTCATGTATTTTCAGACATAATTGTCATCTTTTTCCAAATGTAAATTTTGATGGATAAATAAACCTTAAACACCCAATTTTCTTTTTATATTCATTTTATCATCATCAGGTTCTATAATCACTATTTGCTTATGTGATGGCATTTCTAGTACAGGTCTGTTTTAAAATAATAAATGTATATCTAAAATAATATATGTAGTCATTCATATTTTTCCCACTAACATATAGTAATATTGGTTTTCAATTCATTCTTGGAGGACAATTGATTTCTGACACTTTACATTAAGTTTCTTCATCCTTACATTTACTACTAACTAATTAATCTACACATAACGAGTCTAATAAAGTGGAGAAGTACCATTGAAAGAAAGCTTAGTTATTTTGGATAAGAATAATCCCTTCTTGATATTATTTTCTTACATCTAGATTTCTATATTTTCCCCCAATAATATACAAAATTACTCAACTGAACACTTATTTTGCATAACATCTTTTCCTTCTGTCTCTAACCTTTACATCATCTCTACCTTAGCTTGTGTTTTGGGAATCACTAAATGGAATTATAATTGACCCTGAATTATTTAACTAAAAACACACTACCTCAAACAGTAATGACCACAGTTAAAATTGTCATTCTCCACTTTCCTAAATTTTTAAGGTCTTAATTTTAAATGGCCTATCCATTGACTTTCTGACTCCTGTTTGAATCATGTTCGCTACTTTATTTATTTACCTGTAACAAGGTCTTAATTTCTATGCATCACTTCATTCCGTCTCCCAGGGACAGGAACCCAGCATAAACAGAAAAAAAAAACCGTGAGATGGAAGGCAAGACTGTGGGACAGGGGTGAGCAGACTCAGGACACGAGGTCGCAGGGGTCATGAGAAGTCACTTCCGGTAGCAGAGAGACAAGGTTGCACTTTGATGGCATAAGAAGTAAGAAGAACTAACAAGGAAAAAACAGAGAACTTAAGAGTGATTACGGTCAAGAGGCAGGGTGAGCAGTTTCAAGATTTCAATTATGTTCATTAACTCCTTCAATATTTTTCTGAGTCCTCACTATATGCCAGATCTATATTAGAAAGGAAGATCAATACAATAAATGATAAAATGTATTATGGAATTTATGACTTAATTAGAAAGACCAAAACAATGAACTAAATGATTCAAATACAAAAGGAGATGGTGCAAAGAGAAACAGTCAAGAAGACCGTTTATGTTAGACTGGGAGGTGAGGGAATGCAGCCCAGAAGAGATGAAATTGAGATGAGCCCTGAAGCTTAGGGAAATTCACCCAGGCAGCAAAAATATGTTGTTGGCAGTGGAATCTACGGGCATAAACACAGAGAAGCAGGAGATAGCATATCAGATTGATGGAACATCATATGTTACATTGCAGGAAGTGTGCAGGAAGGCACTGGCAAATTTGTGAAATGTGCATATTTTCCCTTCAAAAACAAAGATATATTCAAATTTTGAAAGTTTTAATGCTGTTTACTTCCATTTTTTTCTCTTGTGTTTTCAAGATTAGCATTCTAAAAATTTTGCCTCTAAGTTGTTAGAAGCTTTGGAATATAAAAATTCTGAAAAGCATGGATGGAATGGCTGAAGACTTATTTGAAAAGATCTCTGTATGCAATGATTTCTGTGTGGAAAGATTCTGTATGCTGTACACACAAACTATTACTAAACGAAGTAGTGGTCCTGAGCCTACCACAGTGCTAACTTTTTACAGGCATTTTGGACAGCCCATATTCACTTATATTGTCCATGACACCTTAGGGGAAATCAGATAATTTTGGCTGTTTTCAAATGACTTATTTATAATCCAGGAGGATTCATCCATTTTTTTTTTTGTAGGGACATGGAATTAAAAAAAAATATCTGGGACAATGGTAAAATTCAAATCTACTTAATATTATGATATTATTCAAAAATTATTTTCAATAATAACCTGAAATGGGGTTGTTGCTTAAAAAGAGGACCGGTTTTAGTTGCACTAAAAGGATGATTAGAAATATCAGCTTTGAAGGTATGGCAGAGATGGTTGTATTTCCCCCTATTTCAGACTGTTGAAATTATATCTGTTTAGCTATACATTTGATTTTCATGTAGAATAAGCAATGCAACTTAAAGAAGATAAAGGAGCTTTTTCTTGCTCATGTTGTACTGACGAAACACTATCCATTTGGCTCAAAAATATCTCTGCTAACAACAGTAAAAGACTATGAAGCCACATTGAAATTCTGACAGAAGCTTTTTGTTACGCGCTGTCAAAGTGACAGGAAAAAAGTGCTTCCAAACGTAGTTCTAGAAAGTAAGGAAAGTGTTGGATGAACTTTCGCCGTTGTTGAAGTCATTAAGGTATTTTTTAAAGATCTTTTTCATACATACGATAAGGTAATGTGTAGAATCTGTCAAGGTACGAGGAGTACTTAGCTGTAAAGATTTAATGATTTCAAAGGAAAGTACTCCCCAGCTGCAAATCACTGTTCATGGACAAATTGTAGGTCTGTCTAATGGAGCTTCCTATTTTCTTTGCATAAGTCACAAGTGACATATGAATTTTACATCTGATGTGAAAATATACACAGTTATGGCTCCTTTGTGATGTGCACAAAAAAGAAGGAAACACTGTATATCTTTGACAGAAACGGAAAGAAGTTTTATAACTTTTCTCTAAGAAAGCATATAAAAAGCCACCATAAAAAAAGCTATTGAACCAAAGGTATTTTTTTCTTTTATGATCTTGTATCTCAAAAAAAAAAAAAAAGGATAAAACTCAGCTGCTAATGTAGGTGATCACTACTAGCTATATAATACGCAAAATTTTTGAAGGCAGAAGTTTTCCTTGTAAAAGTTTGGAAACTTTCAGGGATCCTAAGCATCATGCCTAGATCTTTGAGAGAGTTTCACCTTTGAGGCAAAAAAAACACTGTCACAGCCACCACCAATTGGACTAACTAGCATTTAGGGAGAAGAAATGAATTGCCTCTAATTTAAGTATAAGCTGTAGATCTGTCTGCTTTCTGATTCTTGACTAATGTCTGACTCATAGCTTTCCCATGATACTGATATTTCTGCTTAGGAACTAAGAGTCACAGTTTGGAATATGCCCAATCACTTTTAATTATCTTAGGCAAATAATCAAGTTTGGGTAAAAAAAAATTGAGATTACAACCTGGCATGACCTGGATGTTTTTATCATTGTTTTATAAAGCATATTAATTTTTCTTTCCATTTAGAGAAAGTAATATAACAGTGAAAGCAGTCAGTTCTGAGGTCAGCCCATGTCTCAAATATTGGCAATTGGTTGCCTTCCTTTTCCAAATGTTCTTCCTGGGTGCTTCTTATCCTCCAAATCAGAGGAGACTCTTGAATCCAGTCAAACAAGGTGAACTCAGAAGAATCACATGTCAAATCGTTTTTGCCAAGGAACAACAGCACTAGGTTTGAAGATAGCTGAAGGAACTTTCTGGAATAATGCTATGTTCATTCATTTGCTAAAAATTACGTATGGTGCATCTACTATGTAATATTTGGTAATGGATTTTATAATAGATACGGGGGTTATAATGATAAACATGGTGGACATGGAACTTTCATACAATTAGTGAGGTAATGACTTTAAGGAATAATAGGCATGATTTTGAGGAAGTACAGAGATAGGAGTACCCAATGGAGTATGAGGGGCAGTGGAGAATGTTTTCTTAAGCAAGAAATATTAAGTTCCGACTTGAAGAACAGGTAGCAGTTATCTAGGCAGAGACAAAGATCTTCAGGAAGAGTTAACAGCATGGGTTGCCTCATAAGAGAAGGGTTGGTGCTTGGCTGTCAATGGCTAGAGACAAGGCTGGAGAGGTGGGCAGAGTGAGTATGAAATACCTTAAAAACAACTTCCAAAAGCCTGGACTTTTCCTAATAGTTACTGAAAATCTTTGAAATACTTTAAGCAGAAGTGTGATGCTCATATTTGAGTTTAGGACAAGGCTCTGCAAACATTTTTTTAAAGTGAGAGACAGTAAACATTTTAAGCTTGCAAACCAGATGGTCTCTGTTGTAAATACTCAACCTTGCCATTGTAGTGAGAAAAGAGACACAGAAATGAACATAAATGAATGGGTATGGCTGTGCTCCAATAAAACTTTATGAAGAAAGGTGATCAGTCATGATCCACAGTTTGCCAACCCTTGGTTTAGGATGCAGCAAGTAGAATGCTTTGAAAATAAGTAAAATTAGAGATCAGGAGAAAAATTAAGGGGCCGATGAAAAATCTATATGATAGATGACTCTGGTCTAGACAAAGGTAATGGAGTAGAAATAAGAAATGGGTATTTAAGATGTTTAAGAGGTAGAAACAGCAGGACTTGACATTAGGTGCAGTCTGAATGAGAAAAAAGGAGGTTGCAATATTAGTGGGTTTGTGGCTTATATAACTGGATAACAAGAGAATATTAATTGGGCTATTAATATGAGCCATTGTTCTAAGCACTTTGTATTTATCAACTCATTGAATTCCTTCCTTCCTTTCCTCATACTGTGGTAAGAACACTTAACATGAGACCTAGTCTCAAATTTTTCAGTGTTCAATACGTTACATTAAACTATCAGCACAACATTGTACAGAAGATCTAGAACTTAATAAATCCTGTATAAATGAGACTTTATCATATTGAATAACAACTCCCTATTTTTCTCTCCCCACAGCCCCTGGTGACCATCATCCTACTCTCTGCTTCTATGTGTTTGACTATTTTATATCTCATGTAAGTGGTATCATGCAGCATTTGTCATTTTCTGACTGGCTTTTTTACTTAGTGTAATGTTCTCAAAATTCATCCATATGACAGGATTTCCTTATTTTTTTAAGGCTGAATAATATTCCATTATATATATGTAACATTTTCTTCATGCATTCATCTATCAATGCACATTAGATAATTTGCAAATCTTGGTTTCTATAAATAATGCAGCAATGAATATGGAAGTGCAAAAATCTCTTCAAGATCCTAATTTCATTTCTTCTGGATAAATACTGAAAAGTAGGACAACTGGATTATATGGTAGTTATATTTTCAATTTTCTGAGGAAACTCCATAATATTTGTAATAGTGGTGGTACCATTTTATATTCCCACCATCAAGGTATAAGAGTTTTTCCACATTCTTACCAACACTTGTCATCTTTTGATTTTTTTTTGATAATAGCCACCCTAACAAGTATAAGGTGATATCTAATGGTATTTTTCATTCATATTTCCCTGCTGATTAGTGATACTGAACATCTTTGCCACTATGAAGACATAACCAGGCTAATAGCAACATCAAGAGCCAAAGTAAGGTTAGGGACAATCCCATTAGAATAGGACCATTTTAGAGAATTCTCTGCTTTCTTCAGTAGTGCTAGGCAGCTTGAGAAGAGGCACACAGACCTTGGAGGATTAGATACGGTGAGGAACTGAAGAGTTGGTATAATGAAAGAACATGTGGCAAGGAACTTGATATGAGACAGAGTGACCAAAGCAGTGGACCATATGCTCTAGTTCATAAAAGGAAAGAGATGAAGACAGAGGTCCTGATAAAAAAGAAGACATTAGACACCATGGATAAGGTAATTTTGATGTGGTTCAAGACTGAATGGGGTTGCAAATAATGTAGTAACATATCTGTAAAGATGGGAAGTCATAGTCAGAAAGTGTTATAATTAATTTTACTATTTCAGATGCAGCATATTTGCACAAATGGATTTATACATGAACAATAAACATTCTGTCTTATTTTACACTCTCTACCTTGCTCTCACCTTCTACTGTAATTTTCTAGTTTCGGCCAGAAAAGCTGAATTGTTTCCTAGTATCCCTCCCAAATTTGATGCTTATAGTTTAGAACATTGCAAAGTCTGCTTGTCTGGATTTATATTATAATGCATTGCCTTAAAAACTCTGTATATGCGTTGTAGAAAGTGGATATGTTGGATCAAAATTTACATGGGAAAAGGGTCTGCTGTACAGAAGGACCACAAAGTTTGTGATCATCTGCTCTGCATGTTAATTCCTATTTAATGTTCATCCTGTTTTCATCTGCACTGAGTTCTATTAAAGTATATAGCTTTTTAAAAAGATTGCACAGCAACAGACATTTTATTAAAACAAAAGTTTAGATGAAATTTTAAGAACTGCATTCTGCTATCAAAATAATGAAATTGAAGCTGAAAGCCGACCAAAAATATTCAGCCATTAAAAATTCATGCTTGTAGATTAAAGTGAGAAAGAAATGTCATTCTTTTATATTGATTTTACCTATTCTTATACTCAAGGACTATCTATGTAGGGATCATATAAAAACACATTTCTCCTTTAGTAAAGATGCTTGTAAACTTCTTCCCCATATACGTGGGCAGGAATAACAGACTCAAGTATTTAAAAACAACATTCAGAAACAAATTAATGTCATCATAAGTTTTCATGACAAATTTATGCAGGAATTCTATTTCAGTGCAAGAGTACTGGCATAACAAACTGGCAGACAGTCCTTTCTTAATATTCTTTAAACTTTCATTTTTGATAAATAAATAATCATGAGAGACCCACAGTATTAGAGTTATCCTTGTGTAAGATTCCCAGAGTAATGGGTATTCCAAGTAGTACACTGCTTACTAAGAGGAAACCTGAAGCTACTCAATATATTTCCTTGGCTAATTAAATGTATACCATTATAAGAAACTATACCTTTTCTTTCTGGAACATTTCAAGTTATGTTTATTTATAACCCTACCATTTTGTGTCACCTCCTGTTTTGACTAGCATTAAAGGATAAAACTTAAGTTGATGATGATACTGAAAATAGTCCATAGTAAATTAAAATATAATTCCTTAATATAATAAAACGAAATCCACAGTAATACAACTAAATATCATAGCAGAAAAAAAATAGCATTTAGAACATTCAAATAGATAATCTGATTTGCTGTATCTGATATTACCATAGTGACATTTTCAGAATGCCCTCTCAGAATCTTCATGGGGCAAACATATCAAAATAAAGGTTTATCTCTCATCACTCCCTCCATCCCCCAGGTTTCTAAAACATTGTTTCTAGTTGAACTGAGTATATGGTTAGGTGCATCCGAACTTCTATGACATTGAAGTGCACAGTTCACATGTTCATGTTTGACTGTAGAATTCTGCCAGTAAAGGAGGAGGAATGTAAAACTTTCTCTCTTCTCCTGCGTATCTTTTCATCAATAGGTTAGAGACACTTTAAAGTTGCTGCTAGAAGCCACCAGAGTTTTATGTAAAGCTAGGTCTGTACACTATTCAGTGGGAAGCACAGCTGGTAAATGGTACTGAGACGAGGATTCTCGACCCAGCTCTGATTTCATGGGAGACTCTTGCAGTTATTAAGGTCTGTCTAAGCCTTCACTTGTGAAAAGACTGCATTTGGGAAGTGTGGCTTTCCTGACTCTTGACTCATCTATGATTCCCAGACTATAACACCATCTAGCTATTATTAATCGAGCTTTTACTTTGTTGTCAGAGTTTTATTTGGTACATAGATTAAAAGTATCTAAGAAGTTTAAGAAGTATGCTTTATTTTCTCTGTTTCACAGGTAAGTAAACTGACAAAGATATTAAATAATCCTCCAGCTAGAAAAAAAAAAAAGATAGCTCTGGAGCCATTATTCTTATACACGTTCAATATAACATATTCATGGACATGACTCCTTGGGCTCTTTAGGGTATCCAGTAAGAAGAGATGGAGAGAAATGGACAGGCTATGTGGCATCTTTGTAGCATCTGTACACAGCAGATTACATACATCTATGGCACAGCCTAATCTCTCAGGTGGTTAAGATGCCATGCTAGTGAGGTACCACACTAATGAAAAGGCTACAGCTTTCATCTAATTTTAAGATAGTAAATTCTGTTCTTTATCTACTACAGTCACATTTTTTTTACCATTAGATGGTTAGTGCAAAAGTACACCAAACGTAACAATTTGATTGTACTGGTAAAAATTAATTCTATTTCTTCCTATCCTTATCTACACCTTGAGAGCAAAGCATAGCACACTATAGTTCCAACTACAGCCTAGAAGTTTGTGAGTTTAACATATACTCAGTTTCTGGAGCACAACATTCTGAATGAGTTTCCATTCAAGTAAAGTACAGAACAAGCCTTAAGATTCTAGAGGACATTAGCACATACTGAACAATTTATTAACAGACAGTATTATTTTGTAAAGATAGAATAAAAAGGCTGTGAAGATTTATTCCCAAGTCTTACATGCTTAAAATTTACATTATTTATTAAAGACATTTTCTAAACTAAAAATAGCCCAAAAAGTCAAAGGACACAAATAGCCTATTAATCACATCACATAAGGAGGTTACACCATAGTCTCTCTCAGCTAGAGAGGAACAGAGCTTCAAATGTGCCTTTCAGTGTCATTTTCCTTGAGTTGCATTTTTATCTGCATTGCACTTGCATTTTTTATAATTGTATTATCTACAGACTTTAAAGTCACCGAGGACCTTTTTAAGCAGAGGAGATTCTAGCCCATATTGCAATTAAAACCAAACATGACTCCAGCTATTTTGCTTCATCATTTTTTTCTACATCCAGATCATATTTTACAGCAGATTTAATAGCAATCGTTATTAAACCGTTAAAACTAATAGTGGAGCAGTATTTATCAAATATGTATGTAGTTTTTACTGGACTCTTGATATTTACGTTTTGCAACTTTTGTGGCCTCTTTGCATCCTCTAAGATCAGTATGTCAAATTCGATGCTAAAATAATCATATAAAATATTTTAAATATTAACAGCAGTTAGAGTAAAATGTCACTTAGCATGTAAAATCAGCTCTAAAAAAATAGTCTTTAAGCTCATGGGGAAAAAAGAAGGGTTTTGACCCGGAAGAATGTTTGGGAAAGATAAAACTCACAAAAAACTTTCCAATATTTCTTATCTATAGAAATGCTTTATAGGTTCAGAGATTTTTTAGATTACTATGACACATGTCAATGTATATTTTAAGTAGAAAGCCAGAAAGTGGATTTTCTATGATCTATTTTCATTTGAAACCATGAAAAGCTGAATGGGACCAGAGAGTGAGAGGTTTACAGAATGTTAGCATTCCTAGTTTAGGAAACGCTTGAGCAATGGGCTGTGTCTTACAGGGTATTTCAGAAAGAAGCAGAACATCAGAGCATTAAGCAAACGTTTCACAAGATAAACGATGTTCCACAAATATTCCGGAGAACTAGGGCGAAAGAGGGAATTAATGTGTAATTCACAGGCCTTTATTCTTGAATCTCTCAGTGAAATTCTAAAATTTTGTGAAATACGTATTGTTATTCCTACTGTACAGATTTTGAATATGAGATTGGATCTAGAAGGTAACTTATCTCATGTCATCTAGCTGGTAAATGATAGCTGACATTTGAAATTTTGTATCTCAAGCTACCAAGCTTTTGTTCTTGTCTTGTTACTTGTCACTAAAAATATACTTTATTAAAATTTAAAAACGTTATAGGTTTCTGTGAATTTAATCCGGCAGATTTCTTTTTGACTATTACAGGACTAAATCAGGAAATTACCTTTGCTTTTGGCTTCTCCTATTTCAAACTCTTTCTGAGGAAAGACCAGGTCAAAGAACCATCTTATTGTCTTTCTATTGCCAGAATTTATGCAATATTTTTTTCTAATAAAGGCAGGTAAATTATACTATATCCCACATGGGGACTGCTTTATTTATGCCTTCTTGGTTAGATAAAGATGGTTAGGGTATCTTTACTTTTGACCTTTCATTTACTTCTTACCTAATAACTAAAAATTAAGGTGGAGAAAACAGCTGAAAATTAGACAAAATAGATCTCAAAATTTTGGACATCAGGCTGTGAAGGACTATGATCCCTGAAATAAGTTAAATAAGCATGTTGAGCCATACAGCTGCCTCTGCCTGCTCCCTGGACAAAGTTCCCGAGGTAGGAGAGACCCAGGCAAAGCTCAGCTGCCTTCCTGAGTGCAGGAGCCAGATGTGAGAGTTGGGGAAAGTTAAGGGAGCTGGAGTTCACAGTACTCAATAAAGGAAAGGTGCCTAGAATGTTACAAATCTACAGAAGATTCCCTTCGAGTATTCTGTGCAGTATGAACCAGCATATGCATTTGAGAAGAATACTTAAAGATGGGAAAGGACATTCTGAATGGATTAGAAGAAAAGTGGAGAATCTTAAAAATCAGGAGTCTGACTAGAGTACTAAGAAAAGTATTACCTTAGTGGTGGGGAAAAATTAACCCTCAACTAAATGGTGCTCAGGTCTTATCTAAAAAAGCAAAAAAGTAAGATCTGAAAGGATCAAATTGTTTCCAAGTAACTTAACCACATCTCTGAATACAGGTCAAGAATACAAAAATACCTAACATCCAACAATGTAAAACTCAAATATCTGACATCAAATGAAAAATTGACAGGTGTGCAAAGGACCAGGAAAACATAACTCATGAGGAGGAAAAATCAATCAACTGAAACTGAAACACAAAAGACATATATGATGGAATTAGTGGACAAGAACATTAAAACAGTCACTGTTAACTGTGTTACATATGCTCAAAAGCCCAGATGAAATCCTTAACATGTAATTTAGGGAAAAAATAAAGGCTTAGGTGCACATAAAGACTTGTAAACAAATGTTCAGAGAAGTTTTATTGGGAATAGCTGAAACCTAGAAGCAACCCAAATGTTCACCAACAAGTGAACACATTGTGATACAGCCCTTACGTGGAATATTGCTTAGTAATATGAAGAAAGGAATTATTGATACACCCAAGTATTTATATGAATCTCAAGATAATTACAGCCATACCTCAGAGATATTATGAGTTTAATTCCAGATTATCACAATAAAGCAAGTTATACAAAATTTTTGGTTCCCCAGTGCACATAATGTATACATTATACTTTAGTTTATTAAGTGTGCAGCAGCATTATTCCTAAAAAAAAAGTACAAACTTTAATTTAACAATACTTTATTGCTAAAAAAGCTACCATCTGAGCCTTCAGTGAGTTTTAAACTTTTTGCAATACTATCACCAAAGATCACTGATCACAGAAGAAATTTGGGGTTTTTTTTTGACACACTGTAACTGACTATACTCAAAAAAAAAAATCACTGATCACAGACCACTATAACAAACACAATAATATCTACAATAATAATAAAAGTTTTAAATATTATAATGATAACCAAAATGACACAGAAACATGGAGTGAGCAAATGTTGGGAAAATGGCGCTAATAGACTTGTTCAATGCAGGGCTGCCCACAAACCTTCAATCTCTAAAAACCACAGTATCTCTGGAATGTAATACAATAAAATGAGGTATGTTTGTGTTCTGAGTGATAAAAGTCAAGCAATAAAAAATTGCATATTGCATAATGTTGGTTATATAGGACTCTAGAAAAATGCAAACTAATCTAAGGTGACTAACAGAGATCAGATCAGTAGCTGTATGAGGTTGGGAATGCATGGATGGAAAGCAGGGAAAGATTACACTTTTACATGCAGAAATGTTTATGGGTTCTAGATATGTTCATTACATGGCTATGTGATAGTTTCATGAATGTACACATAGGTTAAAATGTATCACACTGCATACTTTAAACATTTTCTTGCATGCCAGTGATCCTTCAATAAAGCTTTTAAGAAGCTACCTGAAGAAATGCTTCAGCAGTACAGCTAGTTTACCTAATTGGAAGTCGGACTTAACAGATTTTTTTCCTACACATTTAAGTCACTGAAAATGTATTAGAATATTAATTCTTCCCATTATACTCCTTTAATCCCAAAATGAAAATAACACAAGAACCTAATGGGGTTCACCATCTTATGTATCATCTCTTTAGGTATCACTCTTTATGATTCTTCTATTTTCCGTTACTTGCGACATAGAGTCGATAAAAATCAGAGACTCAAGAAATGATGAAGCAATGGGAGGAGAGAGTCTCCTAGACTAGCTTCCTTTATGTTCAGTCTCCTCTTTTTTAAAAGGTGTTTGTGTGTGGAATCCAGCAGATGACACGATTGGAAGTAACTGAGACTGCTGATGCTAAAGTAACTGCTGTTGACTTAGTAAAGATAAAAATATGCAGTTAACAACCACTTTCCTAATAGCTTTCCGATGCTACAGGGGAGATATTTTGTAAATTAACTCAGGCTTTTAAAATTAAACTGCGTATACATAGAGGAAGAATATGCCATCACTCAGGTTCCAGCTGACTTGATCACTAAGCTCAGATTTAACAGGTGCCACTGTTGCCTTAATTACTCCAACTCATCACATCCAAGACTCCTCTGAATGTAAGACACACCATTATTTTAAGAATGACTCAGGAAGAAAACATTGCCAATTAAACTATGACACATCATCTATTGTAATATATATCAGGATTTTAAAGATGTAATTTAAAAAAAAATGTGTGCTTTGGAGGATATTATATCCATGCTTTCTCTCAGTGGAATGTGGCTACATGCAATGCGATTACATGAAGGTGGAGACAGGAAGATGTTCTTCGCCTGTATTTCTGTGTAGGAAGCCCTGAGGTGTACTCTTCTTTCAGAAATGTTGAGAGGGCTACATTCCTCTGTAGGGATGTATAAAACAAGTGACCTGATTTCATAATGTACCCTCCTTTGAGAAAAATGGCCATAAATAAGACATTCTAAAAGTTCTAACCAGATTGATTCGATCCCCAAAAGAAAAGTAGGAGATAGAAGGGACCAAAAGTACTTATCATTTGCTTTTCTATGATGAAACAGCAGCTGACACATGTCCCCACTGAGTATCATTTTTGTATCCATTGGCTATCAGCTAAAATTATTCTTCAGACTAAAAAATATTGTTATAGAGATCTGACATGAAAACTATTCTGCACCATACAGCTACCAACAGAAAAAGTTACAAGAACAGAAGGTAGGGGCTGTTACATTGCAAATAAAAAAGAATAAAGATCTGATGGCAGATGCTTAGTTTTCTTAACATTTTTTTTCTTGAGATGTTCTTTCTGTGGATTTAACCATTTATTCTCATACACATCCATATATACACACACTTACATGCTTCACTGGTATAGGCAATACAAATTGCTTAACTGTAGCAAATGCTACCATGTACATGTGACTCTACCATCTAGGACCAAGCACACAGCCAGGGACAATGAGTGAAAAAGTATCAAACCAAAAAAGAACAAAATCCTCTACGCCACTGCCATATGAAACAGAAAATGCTTAGATAATGGAGAATCAAAAATTATCTAAGGCAATAATGCATGAGCTGGAAGACAATTCAGAACCTCTTTGATTATACATTGTGCAAGCAGATACATTTTATTTAATTGCATATTTTAAAAGCACTATTATATGTGCAACATAAAAGTGAAGAATATGAAGTTGTGATGTTTCAACTTCACAGTAAATTTTTTATAATAAATATGATTGCAAGGATGAATAAAAGCTTAGGTAATGCTGCCTGTATGATAAAGACACAGGACATGGTTTTGAAAAATACAATTCAACTGACAGCGTTTTCCCTGTGATTCACCCTTCCCACCTCATCCCAATGGCACCTGTTTCCAAGTCTTACGATGCCCTGAAAGAGATATTCCAAAGACAAAGATGGAATTACGTCTCTGGTTACTCATTTGGTAAGAACGTGAGTGTGAGTAAATAAACTTTGTATGTGGTCTTCAGTGTCCTGGGTGTCACTGGCATCGGAGATATAAGGGAAACGTTTTTTTCTCTATCAAATAACTGACAAAAACTACAGACATAGAGATATGAGGCATCCTCTGAATCTGAGGTTAAATCCTGAACTGCGAAAAATAAGACACATACTAGAACTGATGCGCTAGGTATTCATCAAAATATTTTTGAAACAAGACCCTGGAATATTATTTCTTAATATATGACTGTTAAGCCTAAAGCACCACCTTAAAACCTAAAGCAAACCGCCAACTTAAATATGTAATGTATAAAATGGAAACTGTGTTTGGGAAATTGTCATACATAGTCAGCAGGTTAATACTAAAAGCTTTTGTATTGTAAAACCTTTGCATTATTTTTGTAAGTGAGAAATCATACTGGAAAAGTAGAAATGAACAACAATAATGATAATGATGATGATAATAATAAATAAATAAAGTTATTTTTCTGTAACACTACCCAAAGAAGAGATGTTTTTAATCTTAGGGCAATCCATCAGCTTGCAATGACCTTGGTGGTTACAGCGCATAGGGAAGTCCATTCTCTTTGTTCTAACCCTGTGCTTAGAGGCCACCACCTTAATAATTATTCCTATCTCTACTAAGGGCATTATTTGTTCCTATATACAGCCAGTCCTGGTTAGTAGCAAATGATCATAGACTTTTCTGATTTATCAGGGTGACTTTGGTAGGGCAACTCAATCATGCTAGAACCCATGTATTTTCTGACACTTGTACAGACAGGGATGGATACTACTGCGTGAGACTCCACCCAGGCAAAGCCATCCTATGAGGTGAAGCCTAACAGAACCGCTCTGCTTCTCATTTTACAATCTGAATACCTATGCATATACGCTCTCAGGCTGAGAGTACTTTGATATATTAGTTTATTCTTGATTCCCTTTGAGCATATATAAATAACAGTTGTATTAATAAATGATTTAATTCAATCAGTGAATGCTCACTTTGCACCAACTAAGTGGGAATGAATTTAAGAGACATTTATGTCGATTAAACAGATAAAGATAAAAAGGAAGGAAGAGTGAAAGATGTGAGTTTATACTTTGAATGACAGTTGTGGTGGTCACCTCCAGTGACAGTAAAAACTCCTTCTGTAGGTAGATGAAGGGTGGGATGGGAGCTTTATTTGAGTGGAAGTTCTAAGAATCCAGCCTGGACCCCTGGAATGGGGAGTTATGAAAGCCAGGAGTAAAGCTCTAGGAACTGTAGGAAACAGAACGGATAAAGTGTATGCAGCGGAACTGACGGACAGCAACAGTTGGAGAAATTCCCAAAGCTGGTGGAACTTCAGTGTGGTGATTTCTTTTTATAGGATAGTTATAGGTTTATTTGCAGCAGACATAAAAGAACCAAACTGGTTCAACAGAAATAGCCTTTAACCATGGTTGTGACAGAGAGAACAGAAAAGAATTGGACTTGAGGGAGTTTTAAATGGCTGACAGATTGGAGAAGGTTCAAGGGTGGTCAATGATGACGCCCGGGGTTTGAGAAAGGCTACCTGGCAATTAGAGTTAGGGAGAAAGAGGGGTCAGGGGAGGCACTGTATTAGTGAGTCATATTGATCATAACGTATCCAAATTTTCAGAGCTACTGAAACAAAAAATGCTACATTTTTAAATGCATGAAATACTAATACCTGTATTTTACCAGTGCTTGGTATCTAAATTACCAATTCAGAATCAAATCATCTTAAAAACTGTATATGAAAACATCTTCACATTCTAAGTTCCTTTATCTAGCTCAAACAGTCTGATATGACAAGAATAAACATATTTCAAGTAGGCTTTATTCATAGTACAATGAGTCAGTAAGAAGCATGCCACTTTTAAGAGTTTGTGTAATGTGACAGCTTTAAAAATTAAACGCTACCATCAAACATAGCCAGAAGGAGACCTCAAATAAAGAGAGTCCAGCACCTTGGATGTTAAATAAACATTAAAGTAGTAATATGCATATTAAATCACCATTAAGGAAAGATAACCACTGGGGATAAAATTTAAATTTCTAGTAGAATACTTTTTGGGAACTTGTGGATGATTGATTACACAAAATTTGAAGAAATCCAAGACTGGAAGAGGTCAAAGTAAGGAAACTGAGGTTAGATAAAGAATTTGCCAAAATTCATTCCTGTTTTTAGTACATGGAGAACACATGTCAGAGAAGTGGTTAGAATTTAAGTAAGAGATGGTAACCATCCAGGACTAAGTAGAAGCTTAGTTTCAAGTACACTGAAATTTTAGACAATTTTTGGTTAAAATTTCTTCTATTTTTGCTCTACCAGAGGCTCACTCAGGTATTAAGATTATGTACCCAGTGAATTTTTTGGGGCGGGGAGGGTGTGGGAAACAATTTTAAAACTCCTGAGAGTTATACTAATTCCTTCTATCTTCTCTATGAATGTTAACAGCCAGTCTGCTCCCTCCACCAACATCAGTGGAAGAGTGATCTATGAAACTTCAGGGAGATTCACCCAAAATAAAGCTATGGGATGAGTCTAAATTAATCTGAGTAAAAAGCTCAGTCATTTTGGGATTATCTGTTGCTTTATGCCTTTGGTGACTTGTCCTCTGTACTAATATTCCTAATCACTGAGACGCTAAAATGCATCCAGAAAAATATCTGCCATGATAAAAAATGGGAAGTCCTCTTAGCAACTGAAAAGTGGTACGGTAAGTTAAGAAGATCGTTAGTTTTAGAATCAGAAGACCTGGTTCAGCCTCTCTAGCGCGCTAGCTTTAAGGCCTCATGCAGGTATGCAGTTTCTCTGGTGAGGCAGATTAAGTGGTCCTAAGGCAGCTCTGGAAAAGTTAGAAATATGATGCCAGTTAACTGTGACTCCAAATGTGCATAATATATTGGTCCTGTGTCCCTAGAAATAGATAACACCTTTGAGTGTAAAAGTAAATAAGTAAATAAAACATTGCCTTCCATCGTTGGCACTACAGAGAATGCCGAAAATATACAGAGCATTAGATGAAGAAGCATCAGACCACCAGCCTGGCCAGCATGCCCACATGGCTTGGTCTAACCCTTGGTGCAGAGTTTCAGTTTCCCATCTACAAACTGATAACAGGATCTTTAAGGTTCTTTCAGCACCCACCTCTTGAATGAAATGAGGATGCATCCTTGGTTTCAACAATACTGAAGCCACTCATAGCTCACAAAGGTGATTTCCCTGACTCCGTAATGTACTTTTCCTGTGACACCTAACATTCATTGATTCCTAGAGTCAGTGACTAACTCCTATCTGCAGATCTTCTGTCAATCTAACTATAAAGTGATTTTATTTTGGTTTGATAGACCAACACCACACGACGCCAATTTATTTTTAATTCCTTCAGCCCTCAGTGACTGGTGGTTCCAAATAAACAGTATTAATAAATTATCAATCTGTAACTAAAGAGCAGGTTCTTTGAGGGACGTTTGTCAGCTGCAGACTGTGGGAAGTCCCAAAGGAATATTTGTCATTCTCACAGTTATAATGGGCCACAAGAGTGGCCATTTGAGACAGTTTGGCTAAGGACCGAGGAAAAGGAAATACAAATTACAGCAAAAATGACTTTATGAATTGATAATTGGTGCTTTCTTATTTGCAATAAACATATAAAAAGAGGAAAAAAGTAATTTAATGTCCTAGTTCTCAAGTCGGCATTTGACGGAGTGTAACCAAAGGTGATTTGTAAATGCTATCTAAAAGAGTGATAAGCAGGAACTAAAAAGGGCAGGAAATTGAATGTGCTCTTCCCTCCCACCTCACCACCAGGTTTCAGATGAGTCTGGAAAGGTCATTCACATAATTATTACAGTAACTGGTTCAAGGCCTTTTGAGCCCAGCTGATGTGATTGTGTGTTAATGGCTGCAAAAGCAAGATAAGGAACATGCAAAGTAAAGGAAAAAAATCTGCCTGTAACACTATTAGCTTGCAGGATTGTCATAGTAGATAAACCGATGTTGCTTGATAGCATATGGCTTTTTTATTACAGAATAACCCCAAGTTTGCCCTTGCGTCAAGGGTCATTTAAGCATCAGTGACCAAATTTTACTTCTTTGTTGTTGGTGGCTGTGACATATCTAGTGATCTTTCTGGGGTCGACAAAAGGTCTTATGGCGAAATGAAACCTGCCAGAAAACTGTAGCTAATGCAATGTAGTCTGAATTTTCAGGGCCAAGACATGTGAAAGGCATCCGGAGACTTCCGTCTGACCAAACCAAGGCAATAATGTACCTCCTGTTACAAATGACTGACCACAGTTCTCATACCTGAATTCAATTCAGTAAACATATTCAACGCTTGCTGCATAAAAGAATCCACAAATCTAGCACAGTAGACAGATACCTCAGCTGGCCCAGGGGGCAGGCTAATGTGAAATGTGGATGCTCATATGGTTCAAAAAAAAAGACACTGGATCTCAAGTAAAGCAGGCTGGATTTAACAGAGCAGTGACATTTGACCTAAACCTTGAAGACTGAACAGGATTGTGAGGGCAAGATATTTTAGACTGAACTGCAGGACCACGGAAACAGGAAATTGAATGGGGATAAGGTACAGGAAGGAATATACATGGCTGATTAAAAGATGATTTTGAATACAACCAATTTCTACTGTAAGCACAGGGAACTATATTCAATATCTTGCAGTAACCTATAATGAAAAAGAATATGAAAAGGAATATATGTCTGTATATGTATGACTGAAGCATTATGCTGTACACCAGAAACTGACACATTGTAAACTGATTATGCTTCAATTAAACAACAAAATTAAAAAAAAAGATGAGTCTGAAAATGTAAAGCGGCACTTGTACTAGTTATTAAATGATCCTCTCCTAGCTTCACCCTTCTTCCTCTGCTTTGTGATGGAAGGGCTGGGACCCTGAAAACCGGGTTTCTACACTGCGGAGAGTGGGTGCTGGAAGGAGGCTGCAAGGCTGGAGGAGGGAGAGGGGACACGGGCTTTGCCTTGCCGCTGTCCGTCTGCTTGAGATCCCTGTGAATGCATCTCAGCATTCTTCCCAAAGCAGCAAAGGATTGTAGTTTGAGTTTTTCCAATACTTGTAGCTCAAGCTGCATCACATCTCACCTCAGAAAACCCCACCAGCCAGTCAGTGCATGCTTCTTGGAGGTATGGGTTGCAGAGGGGTACCTACGAATTTCTAATTTTTAATTATTCCAACTCCTCCTTTTTTTTTCCCCTCAGCCCTAGTGATGGTAGCTACTTCCTGCAGTTACTGACTCTCCAAACTTGAAAGTTCTGATTTTATTCTGTGTGATCTTATTTACAATGCATGTAGACTAGACTGAAACACTGAGCACGACCAGTTGAAAATATCACCAGCTGTCAATTATGTGCCACATTTAGAGAGAATCATTCAACTGAAATATTATTAGGGTCTTAAGAAAGTCCTTGCCTGCACTGTCCTTTGACCTCTGATCTCTCATTTCCCTTCCAGAGTACTGTGCCCAGTGTTTAAAAGCCGACCTGGGAAATATCCAAGACACCTCTTCTCCCCAACTAAAGTCACTGGGCTGAATGCTGAGCGAGAAAAGGCAACACTCTTCATTTCTATTTCCTGCATATGCCACCAACCAAGCATGTTAGAATGTTATGTAATAATGTAGTTGCCAAAAGGCAGCTAATTAAGTCTGCTTGACTCTAGCCTTTGACACCTAATATCCAGCCCCAGTGGGTGGATGAACGGTCAGCAAAAGAGAATGTTTAACACACTCATCTTCAACCCTGACCCAGACCATTTCTCTCCTTTCAGGAAACATTACATCTAAATTATCAGAAGACAAACAGATATTATTATGTCCTTACAGCTGTGTGGGGAAAGAGCTTCTTCTGCCTCAGCTGATAACCCATTTTCCCTCTAGCAACTTTTTTTTGTTAAGAACTTCTACACTATACCCAATCTAATTCCACCAGTTTAATCTCCACTGGTGGAATTCCAGCCCCTTCCCCTACTTGGTTGAAAATGGAGAACAGCTTGTGAGCGATCTCTTGATAATAACCTTCCATATGTCTAAAACAGCTTTTTCTTTCCAAAGTAATTAATCCACCTCCCTTTTTTTACACTTTGCTGTATTTCCCAAGCTTTTACACACCGTTGTTTCCCTATGGTGCCTCTTTAAGCAGTTCCCATTTTTCTGGGGAAACAGTAGCTTTGCGGAATTGACCGACACGAAGCATAGCGTGTCCCAGTCACCCCGTGCATTCTCTCTGTACTCGGTGTTGTGTAATTCCATTTGCAGAGAAATTTCTAGGAGTGTAACCAGCACACTCCTGCTGCCTTCTGCTGCTGCGGCCTATAGAGAAACCATTTGATTTTTTTCTAAATTCAGATTTAAGTAGAATTTCTTTGGGAGAAAATGTGCAGTTTATAGCTTTCCTGTTGACTTTTTACTTAACTTCAAATTAGGCAGGTTGGTGAACTTGTGTGATATTAAGAGATAGTAAAATTCAGAAACCTCAAATCATTTGCCTTCTGCTATTTTCCTTTAAGAATATAGAAAAAGTATCTATGTGTGTGTGTGTGTGTGTGTGTGTGTGTGTGTGTGTGTGTCTTTCTATGTGGGTGTTTATCTGTGAAACTTGGGCTGCGTTAATTTACATCCTCTAAGTTACAAGAACTGAAAATTCTTAGGGACAAGTTATATGGAGGTAAATGTACTTTTCAAGAGGAGTAAAAATAAAGTTGTGATCAGTGGAACAGCATTCTGACATGCTTTGAAAGAAGAAGTCTTCAACAGTCAAATACGTTTCCCACTTTGGCCTATCGAAGTTTCATGAGATCATGTCACAGAAAATCCAGGAGGAAGAGACTCTGCTCTTACTGTTGTTTCCTCTCAGTAATCTCTCCAGAGCTACAGACTGACCGTGGGAGGGCACCTGGGTCAGGGCATGTGCTGCTGGATCCAGTTAAGTTCATGGAGGTGGAATGGCATCTCTATGAGAACAGGGACTCTGAAAATTCCTAGAAGCTAGGTCCCTTCCTGACACATGTTTGATTCTCGAAATCTCAAGACTTGTATTCAGTTCTAGGTTCTTTCAAGATACTTTAGCCAATTTTCATTTTCGAGACGAGCTACTCAAAGTCCGCCTCTTGTTTAATGGCTCCTTGGCATTAATGAATAAATCATTTTCCTTGAGAGAAGAAGTGCATTTAGAAAGGCATTTGATTCAGTGAATAAAATGATAAAACATGGTGATTTCTAGTTGGAAATCTGAACTGCCCCAGTGAGACTGGGAGGAGGCAAAGGTGGAAACAGCAAAATTTTGTGCTTATGGTCTTGATTTTCCTTCAACCTATTATTGCATTAAGTATCTTTCTCTGTGATGTGTATTTCTCACTCTGTCCTTTGCCTCAGTATTTAAATATATTAAATCTCTCCTATTGACCTCACTTAACCTCTCAAAAGAAACAAACAGACAGTCAAACACTAAGAGTCAGTGGACAAAGAGACCTTTTGAGGATTGTTTTCAATAAATAGTAAATATGACTTGGACATAATAATCAGCTTTGAGAGTAAAACCAAAGAGAAGGAGAAATTGTAGATCTAAGAGAGAGAGAAAGAGAGACAGAGGTTGATGGAGTGAGACAGAATAGACAGGGAAAGGTGAGGACAAGAATACAGAGTGAATTTGGACTAAATAGGTAAAGATGGGAGGACAAGAGATAGGGGTGTGGAGTGGATGTAGGTGGATTTGTTTAGGAAACAAGTTAGCCAAAAGCCTTTAAACATAAAAAAGTTAGTAATAAAGAGTTGATTGGATTAAGCGGACAGTATTTTCTGAGTTAATTCATTCCTTAGTGCTGTTTATGCTCCTGGCACTGTGGGAGGCACTAGGAATATACAAATGAAGAGTGAAGACTGCAGTCATGACTCCTGACCTCATGGGGCTTAAAACCTAATGATGGTGACGTGATGGTTATCCTGTCATCCTCCTCTTCCCCCAGACTCTCTGCCTTGCTTTCTGTACTGCCAACTGCTCTGGGCGAGCAAACCGGCTTCTCGTGGCCTTCAACCATAAGAATCACCAGAGTAGGTCAGAGGGCATAAGGTTAAAGGGGTCAGAATATGAACTGCCTGTCCCTTTCTTCAGCTGTGTTCTTTTAATGTGTCTCTTCAAGGCTGCGGTTCCTGTTGAGTGGCCCCCTGGCCAATTACCGTATCTCCAGCTCCCCATGGTTCTGGGGACACTATCTTCTCCCCCTTATTCATTTCAGCTGAAGGGTGAGCATGACTTTCTGCTGTCACTAGTCTACAACACCTCAGTTTCTTTTCTTGGTTTTCTTAACTCTGCTCAGAGATCTTCAGCTTGTGCCTTTACTAAACTCTTCTGAGCCATGAGGGTTGGGTCCTCTTTCTGGCTGGATTCCTGACTGATAGAAATATTTTTTTTTTAAGCAGAGAAACACTCATGTAAGTAATTTAAAATGTATTAAGGGTTATGAAGAAAAAAAGAAAACACAAGTATTTAGATAGAGAGTAATGGGTGTGACAAAGTTAGACAAAGTATGACAGATGACCTCTTCAGCAGGTGATATTTAAGTGGAGACCAGAGGATAAGTGGGAGCCAGTATGGGAAGAGCAGGAAGGGTGGTCCCGATGGAGGTCCAGGTGCAAAGGCCATAAGACAGAAAAGAGCTTGATATGCTCTGTGTCAGAATCTGGTTATAATATTCTACAAGGACCACGTGGTTAACACACTCTCTGTGGACAGACAGACAGAACAAATCAGCTTGAGTGGCAAGGTCCTGATTGATACAGATACTGAAGTTCTTGGACAAACAAAGGTCGACCAGAGAATCGTGTACTTGTTAAAGTGGGAAGCAGCTCAGGTGAGCTGTGGGATCGAAGCAGATGATCAGGTATTAATGTGAAGCTGCTGTGATCATGTTGGGATGCAGTGATGATCTATTGTACATGATAATGTGCTGTAAAGGAATTGACACGTGTAAGGATGTTATTTCTTTGATCTTTACTTTCATCAGATGGAAGGTTACTCTTCAGGTAGAGATACATATTTTCATATCATGTTTTTTTTTGCCCCCATAATGTGACACTTCACATAAAAAAGTATTAAATGGGCAACATAGACCTTCTTGACAGCTTTGTGCCTTATTTTATTTATTTATTTATTTACTTATTTATTTATTTACTTACTTACTTACTTACTTATTTACTTATTTACTTTATTTACTTATTCATTCATTCATTCATTCATTCACTTATTGGGGGGCAGAGAGGGAGTAGCAAAGAAGGAGTGAAGAAATTGAAGAAAATAAAGTATTAAAATAACTTAATTTGGCAGTTAGGTCTTACCTAAAATGAAAGAGACTTTAGGGATCAATTTACTAAGCATATTACAAGACTTCCAAAAGCAAACACATCAAACTTATTAAATAAGCCTGCCTGGGGAAATATCCTGTATTGTTTTTTTCTCCATAAATCTAGTTCTCTAATTTGTTTTATAAGATGACCTCCTTCTGTTTGTGGCTTTAGTGCAAATTCTGACATTTAAGAATTATTTAACTATAGGATATACTAAAACCTTTGACATCAAGGCAAAATAATTATTTTTGTATTTATCAGAATTGAGCTGTTTACCTGGGACCTTTTCAGGCATATGTGACACCACAACATGAGTAAATGGTGAAAACCATGACTTTTAAGATATTACTTAATCTTGAGCACTTAGCTAATATGTTTGGGTTTAGAAATCTTCCTTAGACATCTGCCAAATGACTCCTGGATGAATTTTAAGTTCCTGAAATATATTTCTACTTATAGGCACCTTTTGCTGGACCACCCAACACTTCTGATGGACCACACAGCTGTTTATTTTGTTTTCAGTCTATTATGATCCTGCTCCTACTTAGATTTAAATAGAATTGCAATATGTTATTTCAAGCAATCTTAATATCAGTAGAAAGCATGGTGTTTACCATTGTTGTGCCCTAAACCCCTCCTTACTAGCTGAATTTTTTTTATACTTACTAATATTTTTTGACCCATAAGCTAAACCTACTTTAAACACCTTTATAGAACATGTTTTATCTCCAAGTACTTTATAGTTATGCTGGGGGATGAGCTCACGACTGAAGTTGAATGATTAGTAACTGTGTTAGAGATGCATTTATGCAAATTATAATTATAGAGTCTAGAAAGGATTCTGAGGTCTTATCACCCTAAAAAAAGAAAACAACACTCTGTTGAAAATAAATCATAATACTCTAATCAAATATAATCAAAATCTCACTCTTGTTTCTATGCCGAATACTCATATTGTAAACATAATTGACAAGTGATTATATATCGTGAGATTTAAACCTTCAGAAATAGAATCATTAAGCATAGTAGGCACTCACGTGTGAACTAAATCATCTTTCTGATTTGGGGAACGATTACGTGTTGTATATATTGACAGCTGGTGTTACCATGTTATCATTATCATCAGAGATACTGAAGTTATCAATTGGCTCACTATAACTATTATCTTTATGATTTTTATACTCTCATATCTTATCAGAATTTAGGAGAGAATAGCACCTTTTTCTCTTTTTATTTACATCATTGCTGAATAAAATTTTTAAGTGATATTGAAATTTTAAGACAAGTAAGCTAAGAGATGTAAAGCTGTTTTTTATTTAAGGAATTGTTCCTTTATGTCAAAATAGCAAACCTACATACATTATTGTTCATAGACGTGACTAGAAAGATAGTTATAACTGATTACTCTGTCAATTCCCATTTGCCCTTCTTTTAAAAAATGAATAGCCACCAAGAAGCCTCAAGGTTTCATTCAAGGAAAATAAATCCTAGTAAAATAAGTGATCCAAAAATAAAACACCACATCTTCATAAACAATTGTGTCTAATTATAGAAGAATATGTACTTACTTGCCAAGTGCAAAGCACTCCATCTTAACAGTTGCTCCCTTAGCAGCTGTAACCGTGAGAGGAAAATGGACCTCAATTTTCGGCTCATATTCTCCCATCACACCTGGGAAATAGAAAATAGTCTTTAAACATAAAATGACCGTCACTATTTCTTTCCATCCTGGAGTTGTTACATTGAAAAGCACTGTGTTATTAATGTTTATTTGATGACTGCTAAATTTCTGATGCATTGAAGTAAGACATACACTTGGACTCAATCATTAGGATGAAATCCTGATCTTCCCTTAAGGATTGGATTGCATGGATGTTCAATACCACTGAAAATAATAATTACTGAAAGTTAATCAACACTGGTAGTTTAGCTACCGATTACATTCCAGAGGAGAGAAATAACTATGAACCTGTCTGTCCCATGGTAAATAATTGCGTTGATTTTTTTAAATAGCTAGAGGTCTTAGAACTTTCTTTGTCATTGTCAGATAAACGAATACTTATTTATTAAGTCAACATATATGTATTGAATATCTATAATATGCAAGCATTTTGCCAGGCATTGTGGGAGTGACAAAGATATACCAGCCATGGACAGTTCTCTCAAGCACTCAACAAACATATTCTTCAAAAAAGAAACATTTACTCAAGGATGGGAGAAGAGCTTCCAATTATATGAAAATAATTGTAATCTAAAATAGGAGGCGATGATGCCCTGAATGAGGTATATCAAACGTACTGTGTGCATTTGAGGGGATTGTGAGAATAGTAATTTATTTATCTATTCCTTCCTTCATTTATTTTTTTGAAGTCTAGTCAGTTTACAATGTTGTGTCAATTTCTGGTGTACGGCACAATGCTTCAGTCATACATATATATACATAATTTCATACTCATATTCTTTTCTATTATAGGTTACTGTAAGATATTGAATATAGTTCCCTGTGCTATACAGTATAAACTTGTTGTTTATCTATTTTATGTATATTAGTTAGTATCTGCAAATCTCTAACTCCCAATTTATCCCTTCCCCCCCTTCCCCCACTGGTAACCATAAGTTTGTTTTCTATGTCTTTGAGTCTGTTTCTCTTTTGTAAGTATGTTCATTTGTCTTTTTTTTTTTTTTAAGATTCTACATATAAGTGATATCATACAGTATTTTTTTCTCTTTCTGGCTTACTTTACTTACAATGGCAATCTCCAGGTCAATCCATGTTGCTGCAAATGGCATTATTTTATTATTTTTTATGGCCGAGTAGTATTCAGTTGTATAAATATACCACAGCTTCTTTATCCAGTCATCTGTCAATGGGCATTTGGTTATTTCCCTGTCTTGGCTATTGTAAATACTATTGCTATGAACATTGGGGTGAATGTATTTTTTTTGACTTAAATTTCCCTCTGGATATATGCCCAGGAGTGGGATTGCTGGATCATATGATAAGTCTTTGGAGGCATCTCCATACTGTTTTCCATAATGGTTGAACCAAACTGCATTCCTATCATCAGCGTAGGAGGGTTCTCTTTTTTTCACAGCCTCTCCAGCATTTACCATTTGTGGACTTTTGAATGATGGCCATTCTTTTACTGATGTGAGGTTATACCTCACTGTAGTTTTGATTTGCATTTCTCTGATAATTAGCAATTCCTTGACATCACTCTTTTGAGGAACTTCAATCACAGAGTATTAGAGTCCAGGCATATCACATGTAGTACATCAATCATTAATGGTTTGCCATGGAAATCTGGTTTATTTCATTTGTAATTTTTAACATCTCAAGTCACATGCAGTTATGCTTATAATTTCTTTTGTAAAGTAGAGTTTGATGATGAAAGGAAAGGGAAACAGTCCTGTAAGACACATAGTTAGAGATCAAAATAGGCTTATCTCTTCAGTCAAGGCAGCTCCTTTATTTTTTGATAGCTCCTGATATTAAGCTAAGTATGTTCAAGAGACACTGCATTGTGTCTTCATCTCCTTCCGCACACCTGAACCTTCTGGCTTAGTTGACTGCCCTACTTTGGGATTACATGCCAGTAGAAGATGACCTCAAATTACTCTAAATCCTAATAAACAGAAGTCTTGCAGCTGAGAGCACGTTACTCTCCTCTCCTAAGTGTTCATGGCTGTTGATTTTCTTATTTATTTCAATTACTTACAAAGAGCTAGGGTGCTTTTCCCTAAGTGGAATGCGACTTAGAGCAGTGTTTCTCCCAGTGCATTGCAGAACACAGAGCCAATGATCTCCGCATTATCTGGATAACTTACTAAACTTTCAGGGTACAGGGTTCAACTCCAAGACCGGTGATATGTAATCTTTGAAAATGGGGCTACACACTGTATATTTGAATTGTTTCTTTAGGTGACTTTACGTACATTAAAGATATTCAAAGCAGGACATACCCTGGTCTGACATTTATCATGTTACTTCTCACTGATGATTGTTAGGATGGCTTGCCTTAACAGTAAAGCAAATTATATTTAACTTTTATGTACTGGTACACACATCAAAACTGGGTTTTATTCTGACTGTCTAGAGATCAATTCTGATTAGTCAGCATCTAAGTGATAGCAGTTGTTAAATACTTCAAATGACATTTCCATCTGACACTCATAGTAATACTCACATCTAGGGTCAAGAATTCATGTCCAATAAACCTTAAAAACTTGGTTTAGCTAATGAGTTAAAAACGTTTGGCTGGTCATTTTCTTATGTTCATATAAGAACATTTACATTTTTGTCTTCAGTATCTGCCAGTTTTACTCAAAAACTGTTTCTTGTCTTCTAACAATAGCAGCTATCTTCCCAGTGCTTTTAAAATTTTTTTTTTCATTGACATATAGTCAGTTTACAATGTTGTGTCAATTTCTGGTGTCCAGCATAATAGTTTAGTCATACATATGCATACATAAATTTGTTTTCATATTCTTTTTCATTATAGGTTGCTACAAGATATTGACTATAGTTTCCTGTGTTATACAGTATAAACTTTTGTTTATCTATTTTATATATAGTAGTTAGTATCTGCAAATCGGTGCTTTTGGGGGGAAAAACTTCTTCCATCTTCTTAACCATGAGAGTTGAATGGTACCCACTATCTTCCTATAGGTTCTGCTGTGGTTATTAACTTGTTATGGGCATCTGATCCCAACTTGGCTAATTAGATTACCTCATTGCCGTAGACACGTTGTATGATTCATGGATGGGCAGCTGAGGTTGGCACTTTTGAACTAGGTACCAGGAGTCTAAGTCTCAGTTCCTCCCTTGTGGCAAAAAAAGAAAAAAAAAAAAAGAGCCTGCAAATCTGAGAGCCACTGGTGCTTCCACTAGTGGAAGGAGATAATCTGCCATTGAAAAGAGTTAAGCCAATTTAGATAGAATTAAGCCAATGCAGATAAAGATGAAAAAAGTATAGGCAGAATGTTGGTTCCACGTGGGATTTAGTTTCTTGAACTTCTCTCAGTTAAATGAAATGAATTTCCTATTTGTTTGTTATTTCAAGTTTGGTTTCTCAGTTGCAGCCAGAGACAGTTCTGAGTGATACCTCGCCGGGCTCAGCGTAACCAGCGGTGACCCTATGTCAGGTTCTACTCCATAGCTCTTCTGGATTCTGGGTCTAGCACTCTCCAGATTAGGCAAAGGACAAGAAGGAGTGGTGGTGGGGTAGGGCCAAGACAAATCAATATATGACATTTGTTCTATTTTAAACCATTGAACCTTTTAGTAGAAAATATTAATTCTAATATCTGTATCTATCCAAGTAAAAGAGGATAAATGAAATTAGAAAAGCACAGATAAAGTACTATGGAAGCTGAGAGAAAGGAGAGGTTATTGACTAGGAAAACTGAGAAGAAATGAGGGAACTGCCTTAAGTGGATTGTGACAGTGGGACTGGATTTGAAGATGTGCTGGTGGAGGTTTAGTGACTCATATGGAAGAGACAGTTAGCAAACACAGGGGCTTGAGATTCTGTCTGGAATCTTAGCAGAAGATTCAATTTTGCTGCATTGAGTATGAAGAAGCAGTCAAAGAGAAATTTCAAATATAAATAGGAGCTAGATGATAAATAATATCTACAAATGTTATATTTTATTATTCATCTATTAAGACGCTTCATCAGTGGGTTTATAAATTTACTTGCACATGCTGCTGGAAAAATAGCTTCAACAATCAATAGGCACCTGATTTTATTTAGATATAGCACGTGGAGTTAACATTATACATACTCATTATAATCAGTTATTACTTATTGGTAAATTGAATACGGCAAGCATAATGAAGATTCACGTAGGATATGCATCAAAATGAAGGCCCTATGAACTAAACTGTAGTTTTCACATTATATGGTTTGTAAATTTAAATGTGTTGAAATTACTCAGTAAAATGTCTTGGGGATTTTCTTTTATCTCACCGGAAATATTTGTGATATTAGAGTTCCTTACATTATTTTGCTTGATAGTACTTGAATTTCAATTGTTGTTTCACTTGTAATTTTTTTTTTACTGTCTTTAGGAATCTGAATATAAATATATAGTTATTGTGCTACGTAAGTCTCCTGATAAAGAAATGAAAGCCCAAATAAGTAGTAACGAGAAATAATAATGATGATGGTGATGATGACGATGATAAGAATGATGATAAAAATGAGTGAGGAGAGGAAGGAAATGACTAAATAGTTCCCATTATGCCTACCAGATACTGTGCTATGTCACAAAACTATACTCATGCCTTCAGGACATATCAAATATCAACCTGTGATTCGTAGATAAATGATGCAAATCCCAACTCCATCTCTGGCTCTGCTGAAACATTGAGGCAATGACAGAACCTCTGTGGATCTGTTTTCTCAGGTATAATGAGAATTCTATCTGTTATTGTGGGTTTAGAAGTCTACCACTGGTGTGTTAGGGAATAAATGTTGCACATAAACAGATCGTTTTTACTTACTGTATTCAAATAAGTTAAAAGTTATAACCTGTGAAAATTTTAATCACTTAAGAAAGTGTCCAGATGGCTTCTTTTCAATTCCCTGATGAGCCCCTCAGTAACAATTTCACAAGCCTAGATAGATAGATAACATATTGTTTTCTCACCTCAAAAAGTGTGTATCACCCTGAATCATAGTTTCTGGAGGTGACTCATTGTTATATAAACAAAAGGATTGAAGGATCTTTTGACAAAAGGAAATAAATGACTTGTGCTATCTTCAAATACATGCCCCAGTACAAGCACTATTTATCTAAGGAGACTGAGAAGAACCAGAGAGGTTATTATTGGGAGAATATGTCTTTCTTCACTATTATATATGTTCTGAAAATCAGAGAAATAGAATCAGAGAAAAAAATCAGGCATAGATTTTTTTCCCTTCCCAACCACCAAGAATAAATCGATTAAAAGGTTCCCTCACACTGTAACTAATTTCCTCTGATTACTACATTTTACGACATTTTGCTCTGCTGTCTGTGCCACAGTGATTTAGGGAAGTCTGTCCATCTCTCCCACCACCATCTGAGAGCTCATTCTCTGTGCATCAGTAACTTGGAAAAGAACTTATAAAAGTAAAGTCTAAAGAAATCAACTATATACATATTTTTCTGAAAAAACATGTAAGCTCCCTAGCATTAAAATAATAGACTAGAAAGAGAAAACTTGAAAAATTTGGTTACTTTGAACAAGAAGTATGTTGAAAAGGTTTTCCTTTTTCAAAAAAGTATTTTTCTTATTTTTATGAATTTCTACTCACAAATAAAGCTACAAAAACTTCTCTGTAAATATACCTACATGCCAAATACATACATACATATATATATATATATATGGCTTTATGATAAATCCATTATAAAAACTTATGGTTAATTTTTTTTTGCTCAAGTTTTCTATGACTTTGTGAAGTGCGTCTGTGTGTCTGTGTGTCTATGTGTTTGTCTTTTGAACACTAAAAAAGAGAGTGAAAAATTTGATACCTGCTAATTTTCAGTGCTTTGATTTTTATGAGATATTACCAAGACCTTTGTAAGTGAAATAACAAATCAGCTATTGAATAAACTAGGGTCCTCATTTCTACAGCCAAGGACCCTTCTTTGAAAGTCAACCTTCCTTTAACTAGACCCAGTAATAATGGGTAAAGAACTACACTGACTCAAAAGAAAATTAAAAATAAAAATACAATGGTTCCAAATGGCAGATTAATGCTCAATCCAATAATTAAATGCTTTGAAGATCTCTAAACAATTCTGTGGAAATCTTCTATCTTAATTAGAGTTGGTTTTTTTCAATTGTGATTTAATTAAAAACTGTATTTCTATACAATTCATTTGAATATTTCTACCAGAATCTACCATTTAAAAAAGAAAGTAAAATGCCTCAGACGTATGATGGCTTTTCCTCACTGCATTAAACACATTAATCCTAAATTGTTGTAGCTCCAGTCCTTTCTACAAGAAACTAAAAGTGTGCAGTGAGATAAAAATAAGACAAAGGGGAGACAAGGCAAACTTCAGTTAGGAGGAAGCAGTTTCTACACACACACCATCTAGAAGGCAGGGGGGACACACTCAAACTGGAGGGTAAAACTAGGCCAATGGAGAGTAGAAACACTGAGTCTAACAGCTGCATCACTTCCAGGGGGAAGAGAGAAAGGAGACTGTCATACACTCCTCTTGCTAAGATTCCTAAAATTATCTGGATTCAGCTCCTTTCCAGTCACATTCCCGAGTCAAGCCATATTACAGACCCAGACCTTGGGTCTCTACTATCTCCTTTCTCTTATCATTGAATGTTTCCTGAAAATCAAAGTCTCCCATTTAAGTTCACTTGAGTGTACTTCTCTTCCTTGCAACTTCCTAGAACGCTCACCCACGCTGCCTTTTATATCTAAATTTTTAATACTCTTTAGAAAGCTTGTCCCTTCCAGAAAGTTTCCTACCCATAGCTGTCTACCTACTCATACAGTAATCACCAAGAAGCCGAGGGACTTAAAATACCCTGGGGGGGATTAGTTCTGCCGGCTCAGCTGATCAGCTGCATGACTCTGGGAGAAAGATGTGACAAAAGGGTTGTTTTAAACTATTGTTAAAAGTTTATTTTTAAGCTTTCATCTGCACAGATTGTTTTCTCACTTCAGTCGTGTTGCTGAGAGCGCCAGCGCTCCCTCTGTCAGCACTCACGTTGGAGATGCTAAACATACCAGGCTCTGATTTGCTCTGTAAACAATTCACCACATATTTTATTTCATAAACGCTTACTGATTTCAAAGACTCTATGGATGATATGGTTCAAAAGATACATATTTCCAGAAGGAGGAATGTCCATCATCACAGCCTCATCACAGGGCTTTATGTGCGTTAAAGACTCTAGATAGAGAGAGAGAGAATAAACATTGGCGGAACGCCTGCTATAAGCCGGATGCTGTGTTAAGTGCATGCAACTAAATTGCATTTAAATCTTTCAAGCACAACAAGGTAGATACGATTATCTCATTTTAAATCAGAAAAAACTGAGTATTGAATACATTAAAGTAACTTGCTCAATATCTCGGAGCTATTAAATGTCAGGTAAAGGGTTCAAATTTAGTACTATATTCATTCTGAAGCCAACTTAACCTCATTATTCTATGTTGCTCCCCAGGAAGAGTTTCTGCTGTTTGCAAAGCAGAATTCATTTAGTCACTTCCAATTTTGCAGACAACTAAGTTTACTTAAATATTACTTTCTCAGTAAAGTCCTTCCTTACTCTCTACCCCTTGGCCCTCCCCACCCAACTCAGGGCTGGGACTACACTGTTTTGTTCCTTTTGTATCTTCAAACCCTGCCTGATACAAAGTCAGGGCTAAAACAAATCTGATAACTGAACTAATTAATCTACTTGTCGTCAACTATGTGGAAGATGTGTGACTGATGACATCAAAGCTGAGAATATTTTATTTTTAAGTATTTCAATGCTTCCATTTTTTCTTGATTTTGAGGAAACTTGAATGTAATGTTCAAATCTTGAATTACAAAATCTATATTTAGTTTCAAATTATTGCAATATGATATTAGATCAAAAAATATTTTGTGAGCCAATAAAACATCTCAACTTCTCCATAATCAATCAATTGCCACGTTCTGTTAATTGGGTTTTATGACTTCTTTCCCATCCATCCCTTTCTGTCCATTCTGATTGTCACTGCTTTAATTTGGATTCCCTTTCATTCAGCTCATTGGCTTTGGCAATCGTGAAAATCCTTGGTGAAATGAGTGGCGGTCATTAAAGCCTCATAGGACTAGATACAAGGGAAAATAGAAGAGATATTTGAGATAGAGTTTGTACAGATCTTGGAAGAAGTCTTGCTATAAAGTTGAGCAAAGAAAACCGGACGGGGTGTTGAATCAAGAAAGCGTTGCTTTTAAGACAGTAAATACTCCAATATGTTTACTGCTGAGAATGATTCAGTATGGACGACACAAGTGATGCTTATGAGAGAGAGGGGATAACTGAAGAAGGGATCTCCTTGCATTAGGTTAAGAGGGCATGGGATCCAGGGCACAGAACTGCCAGGAACAGTTCATCAATCATAAGAAGAGGTAAGGTAGCCTAAATGGATACAGACACAGGTAATACATGTTATATTTACTACTGGAAAAATGCATAACATCATAAATTTAAAGCAAAACCTGTGCTCAAAGTTATCTCTGTATTTTTATACCCACAATCTGCTGCATAGATAGAACCACAAAGTCAATGGAACAAAATGTGAGTTTGGGATTAGACATCGGCCAAGTGAGTAGAATATGATAGATCAGGGGAGATACAGAGTTAGGAGTTTACAGAGAAGAATGTTTATAATAGGTGACTGTAATCTGAACTAGAGAGGGAAGGCACTGGAGGCCATGAGGACGTGATGACAGTGAGACAGTGGATTAATCAAAGGACTGGAAAGCCTGAGGGGTTGAAGAAGTGCTTGAGTAGAAAGTGCGAAACAGAATCATTTGGACAGAAAGGAGGTTGTGGGCAGAGAGCTGTTTACTTCATAATGAGATTTTGATGAAGGCAGAATGATTGGTGATGGCAAAATTCAGGCTATTTACCTTTGTACTGAGAGGCTAAGATGGGATGGAGTACAAGTTCATGGGAAGCAAGCAGGTCAAGACACCAAGGGGTCAGGACACCGAAAAGGACGCTGATGTAAATACAGATGTCACCAAGACAGAATATAACACCTTCTGTAGATGAGGAAGACTGAGCTAGGAGGAGGAGAGATTACTGCAACAGAGTTGACTGCAGCTGCTGAAAAGCATGTCGTGAATCCTTTCTCTTTATTTATGTCTACGTTTCGTAGTTTTCCACTCACAGACTACCCTGATGCTCATGATGTTCTAGTCCTAAATTATCTTTACAACTTTACTCTCACTCTTTTCCCCATGCATCCAATATTTTATGTAACAGAAATGCTTGCTGTTTTCAAAGTATAATTCATCCCTAACTGATGTTAAGCCTTCACACTGTTGGTCCTTATCTAAAATGCTGTTGATCCTTATCTAAAAATACATTCATATCATCCCAGGCACACTAAAACTGAGTTTATCAATAAGCTTCATTTCAAATTGTATCTCATCAATAGAAGAAGAAGAGAATGAGGAAGAGGAGGGGAAAACAGCCCCCTTTTCGGTCATTGACCAAACCCAGAAAATTTCTGTGATTCCTTCAGCAAGAAATCTTGTCCGCTACTTCTGGATTCCTGTGGCATTTTATTTCTTATGAGACTCATTATGTTCTGTCTTACATTACAGTTATTTGTGTACAGCTATTCCAATTATCTTACTGGTCAAAACCATCATCATTAAATCTGAACTCTCTTATGTAGCCCAATCCTACTCCTAATTCTCTTTTAGTCTATCTTTCTTTCTGAGGTCTTTGTAACTGGTTCTTTGAACTCTCAGGTAATTATAAGCAAACTCATCTTTTGATATAGCTGTTTTGAGTCCTCACTCTTTCTGTTTGTGGAAAAGAAATCTGGGTTCTCCTCTGTCATAGTCATTTGACTTTCATCAGTCAATAGAAGAGTAGAGCTGTGGCACTGTCGATCCATTCTTTTCTCTAAAAAAGCCATTCAAGACCGCACATCAACATTTGAATCTGTTAGTCTGTCTTTCCTACTACTAGAGTTATTGTCCTAAAAGCAAGCAAGCAACTAAATCACAAAAGAACAACAAACAACAAAAATAACAACAAAAACTTTTTATGCCAATTCTCTGTTGAAAAGACTCTGTTTACCCAATAATGCTTTAAAAATAAAGTCGGAACCTCATAGCACCACATTCAAAGCCTTTCATAATCTAGACCTTATCTCTCTGATAGTCTTATATTTAGTGTCTCCTTCCCTCACAAATCTCACACTGCAGCCAAACAGTGCCTTTCTCCACTTCCCAAACTAACCATGCTACTTTATGACCACATGATTTTGACCCTCTCTATAATTCTTTTAACCTTTCCCTCTATTAATAAACTACCATTCAGCTTTCAAAATCACACTCAAATTTAAACTCCCCATCTTTAGAAGAATTAATTTCACTCTATTCTTTGTTTTCACAGTACACAATGTAAGCCATTATTTTCATGCATACCTTGTCTACTTCTCTATATCCTCACTGCATTGTGGTTTCTAGCAATGACGAAACAGTGTTACCTGCAGTGTTTGGACATAAATTGATTAATTTCTATCTGGTTACATGTCACTCTTTAGGTCAGCATGGATTCCATGGTCCTTAAGTTTCTCTTATTAAATATTTGATTTCATTTTCCTATTAAAGTTCTGAGCTACTATCTTGGATTGTTTCTGATAAACATTTTATTTACTTTTCACTTGAAGTTTGAGTGTTTCAGAGCAATCCAAGGAGTTTCATAACATTCTTTCTAGTATTTCTTGTACACATCTCTTTCTGCTTCTTCCCACAGACATAATTTTATTCAAACCTTCACTACCTTGACCTTGATCACTATCATTCTTGGCCCTGGACTGTGCAGTCTTCTCCATCCAATCTATTCTGTATAACTGAAGTGGGAGGAAAGGGGACAGGGCACAATCAGTGAAGGAATAACACAGCAATTGAGGACAGGACAAACTGGTTAGAACCAAGATGGTGGAAGACTAGACTTCCAGTAGACCTTGAACCTCAGGCACACCTGCAGGCTGCCATGACAGTTCCTAGGCTGACCATAAAAGGTCAAAAAGTAGGTGGTGGTGGTGGGGTGTTTCCTGGAAATCCTTGCCCCTTTCCCAAAGTAGTTAGAATAATCCTCCTACTCATTAGCATATGGAATTACCAAACCCACAAGACCTAAGAGCTCCGCACCTCGTGGTCACTCTCTCAGTTGCCTTCTGAGATGGCCTGCACTGTCTATGGAGCGTGTATCTCCTTTCACTTTAAACTAAACACCCTACAGCTCTCGGCTTCTCTCCCTCTCACCTTTCCGAGATGGCCCACATTCTGCCTGTGGAGTGTGTATCTCATAAGCCTTTTTCCATTTTCCCTTTGAGTGAGACAGACCCCACTCTTGTGAAGTATGTATCTCTCTACATAAACTTGCTTTCTATTTACTATGCCTTGCTCTTGAATTCTTTCCTGCACAAGGCAAGAACCCATCCTCCCACAACACAATGACCACAGTTTTATCTTTGTAAAATAGCATTATCATCATTTATTTTCCTTTCTTAAAAAAATCAGTAATTTCCCACTGCTTTATTGGTAAAACTCAAAGTCCTTATTTTGGCATGTGAAGCCCTAGAAATCTGGGCCAAAGCTAAATGTTCAATCTTAGTTACCATGTGACCATTAAGTCCACTGTTCTGGTTAGAGTGCCTCAGAAACAACACATTAATCCATTTGCTACACTAGGATATTAACCCATATAAACATGCAAATATTCTGCATTAACAAGACTGGATTAAATTTCTTTTCCTCAAGAATACCTTCTATTACCACAGTAAACCAGAATGATGGATCCAACCTAAAAATTCTTAAAGCATTCAAGATTATATAAAGATACTTAAAATAAATAAACTATTTGCACTTCCAACTTTACTTAGTCATAGTTCATTTAATATTTCGTGTTTGCAGGTCTTATTTCTCTGGAATGAGACAGATAATTTGTTGGTGGCTACAGCTGTGTCTTACGCTTAGTTTGGGGTCATACAAGAGGTTTGGACCATGGTCCATGTACATGGATAGTCCTTGTCTCCTACAAGCCTGAGTGATCTGGGTTGGTTTTTGAGCACCAACTATCCATACAGGCATAGAATGACAACTAATCTTCAAATTCTTTCCAGAATTTGTCATTTATCAGGACTGGAAAAATATCATAGAGCTTCCAGAATTTCCCCCAAATCCTCACAGGTAATTTCAGATTTCAGTATCATTTAGGAAGAAAAATTGAGTTTACTTGTTTTTGATTCTATATCAATGTATATATGTGTATATGACAAAAAAGATAATATTTAAAAATGGATTAAAGCATTACTATGTTGTAGTTCTGTTTATTCTTTGTTTGCTAAAGACATTTATCTTAGGTCTTTAGCATTGATGAAAGGAGATTCTATCTTAAGCCTGTTAATGATGATGAAAAAAATCACAATTTTTTGAGTTTTCACACCTTTCTTATCACAAAATAATCTACTTGACTCGAATAACACACAACAGTCAAACAACATTAACATTGTTATCCTTTTGTGTTAAACATGTTATCCAGTATTAAGCCAAGATAGAGGACCAAAATAATGTGACCACCAATAAGCATAATTATTGACTATAACTATTTACATTAAAAAGTAACAGCAACTAGAAACTGGTATTCAATAGGCTGTAAAAGATACACCTTTTCTACCTTTGGAAAAGAAGGGAGTGAGTCAGAGGAGGAGTCTCAGGGGAAATGGGGACTCCTTTGCAAACTGTTCTAGTTCTGTTTGGGCAGGAAGAAGTGCTTTCAGAAGAGAACCACTTCTTTGGTCAGATTTATTCCTAAATATTTTATTTTTTTCGATGCAATTTTAAAACAGATTGTTTCTTTGCTTTCCTTTTCTGATATTTCATTGAAACTGTACAGAAATGCCACTGATTTCTGTATATTAATCTTGTATACTCTTACCTTGCTGAATTCTTTTATCAATGAACTTATTTACAAAACAGAAACAGACTTACAGACATAGAAAACAAACTTATGGTTACAAGGAGAGGGGGTAGGGGCTGGGAAGGGAAAAATTGAGAGTTCAAGATTTACAGGTACTAATATATATAAAATAGAGAAGCAAGTTCATACTGCACAGCACAAGGAACTATATTCAATGTCTTATAGTAACTTATGGTGAAAAAGAATATGAAAACGAATATATGTATGTTCATGTATGACTGAAGCATTATGCTGTGCACCAGAAACTGACACAACATTGTAAACTGACTACATTTCAATTAAAGAAGAAAATACATATATATACAAAAAAATATATATATATATATATACAAAAAAAAAAAAAAAAAAAGAAAGGAAAAGAACCAGAAGCAGGACTGTACCTATAGCTAAGTGTTCACTACAAACACACTAGCTACACAAATTTTGACTTTCTAATGATTAAAGTGTTTGGAAATCGCTTTAAAAAAAATAAATAAAGTTACAAATCACTTTATCCTAGCTTGATATATCTGCTTGTTCCACAGGCTTTAGTAGATTTAGTAAAATCAAGGTTTGGAGAAGTAAGCAATTTAATGACAGATGCAATTCTGATCCGTAAGGGCTTGATTTTTACTGCTAACTGTATTTTTTTATATTGCTGGTAATTGGATTTGTGAAAGAATTTTGTTGCCTTTTCATAAGATTTCTAAATTTGTAGAGATAAATTAAAACTAAAAATTACAATTAGAGGCCCAGTAAGACATTTCAGATCATGCACTAATTACTGTTCAAAAGTATGATAATATAGTAACGAAAATACTATCCAGTCCTCACATGGCTTTGCTGTATACCCAGCACTTCTGTAAGTCCTTTAGGAGTATCAGCTCTTCCAGCCCTTTGAATTGATCTAATAATTACACTCTTTTTACCTCTGAGGAAGCTGCATTAGAAAGGTTGAAAAATTGTCCAAAGTCACAGCTATTAAATGCTACAGTCAGGTTTTGAATTCAGGAAGTCTAGCTCCAGAGTCTACGCTCTTTTCCATAATGCTCAGTAACGAACAAATTATATTCCATGTGTTCTGCCACAAATCAGCGCTTCAGAGACAAAGATATTTTTCCAGAGAAATTTGTAATGGTTTGGTTGCTATTTAACTCACAAAATACTACCTAGTTCATTACACGTCATCTAAATAAATTTAGATCACGATCTCCATGACCTGAGAAAATAAATTCTCATTCCTCCCTACTCATGCTTCCTCGTACAGGCAGAGCCAGCCTCAGACAAGAAATTGAAAAATACATTGTTTTCATATTCCAGTTCCTTTTATTTACCTTTCTTCCCTAGTTTCTTTGGGTATGTTTTCCCCTCTATAATGCCAGGGCAGAATTGGGGCAATTGACAAACTCCTTTTCTTTGTCAACACTGCACTCAAATGTCAACTCCACTCTGCAAATGCTCTGGATAGCCCCGAGGAATCGGTGCCCGTCCTCTTTGTGCCTCTCACCTGTCATGCCTCTTTATTTTTCTGTTTCGCACATTGTAATATGATCTCTTTTAACAGAACCGTCACCTTGTCTATCTTTCCTATTAGACCAGGAGTTCTTTGAAGTTCAGAGGGTGTGTTGTTCTTCTTGAATCCTTAGCACCAAGAAACCTGTGAACTGTGCGAGGTTCTCTACATAAATGATTATTCTAATCTTTACAACAGTCTCAAGGCTATTGTATGAATCAAGAAACGAAGGTTTAAAAAGGGAAGGTCACGTAGTTAAAATAAGGCAGAACTGGGATTACAACTTAATTAAGTCTGCTTCAACAGCTCTTTGTCTGACCTCATTTTTTAAATGATGCCCCAAATCCCTCCTATTAACCTTCACATCCTATCCAGCTCTCTTCCCATAGAACCCATACTCCTTTCTTTTTGAGGGGTTATCTCAGGAGGATGTTAAAGGCAAAATGGTATGATTTAACCAACAAATACTCAAGTAAAAAGCCCTGATCTCTGATTCTGTCTGTGGCATCACATATTTTAAAGCATAACGTGTATTCACTTCAATGACTGTTTAATTAGTGGAATCAGCTTAAGGGGTGTAAGTATATGCCACAGGGTAGAAAGACGATGTAGACACCAGGTCTGCTGCATTTGGCCAGATCTGTCTGAGAATCCATTTCTGAAGTTAGAGCCTCTAAATTGTTTCTACTGGTTTTTTTTTTTTTTTTAATTTGTTTTCTGCTTTCACTCACTTTTGAATTTCAGATTTTCTCCAAGCTTCTTGATGAGATGTCTCTTGTTTAAACAAAACTAAAATCAGAAGGGCCTGTGGCAGTGACCAACTTGTGGTAAGGCAGCTATTTGTGCATATGAATCATTCTCAAGTTGATGATCTGTAAGATTTATATTACAAGTACTTGATCACCACGATGTCGGGATGACAGCAAACTCTTTCTGTTATTTTGGATTTAATTTATTTATTAAACCGGTGAGTGATACAAATATTCTTTAGGCTCCTAGATTTGGTACATTCTTTCTTTTCTTTCTTTTTACAGGTATATTTTTTAAACACTCTGACATTGTAAAAGAAAGCCTACCTTTAAAGAAAAAAGTGTGCTATAATATTAAGTAGACCCCACTAATTATTAAGCAAATTAGGCTATGTATTCTCTTGACAGTCTGACAGATAATTAACACACAATATAGCAGGCAACCTTACATTCTCCATAGATGAGTCCTGTCATTCCCAAAGATGAGCATAACCCCAATTTTACTTAAATGGGTCACTCCTTACATTCTATCTAATTTTATAAAGTTGATGAATTCTCTCTTTCTTGATGAACTGAGAAAAAACTGCTCATAACATCTATAGGGATGAAACTGGAAAGAAGCAAATATTACTTCTATGATAGGTGAGCTGAGAATCACCTCTAATCATACAAACCTTTTAAATTTGATTTTAGGTAAGATTTATAAATTAATCCAAGACCCCACTTTGGCACTGATATCATAAGAGAGGCATTTTGATACAATGGGAAAAAAAACAAAAACAAAAACTCTATGACCTTGGGTGAGTCCCTTAACCAGCTGGTAATAAAGTATAACATTTAGCAGTATGCTCTTTAGAATCATGCAAACATAGGTTAAGAGTATCTGTTACCCATGTGTTAGATTCTTTAACTGTCAAAGAAAGATAAACTCAAAGGCTGTTTGGTTGTAAAGACTAAATGAGAACATATGTGGAACACCTTCAGCACAGTGTCTGTTGCACAGAAGGAACATTAATCATTTTCAAGCCTTCCACGTATGCAACTGCTATCTCCCCTCCACAGCACTGAAAGACAAGGGTTATAAAGTAGCGAGATGAATCATTCAGTTTTAAAACACTCTGAATAATGGCAAGATTATACTGGCATAAGTAGATTGGTTCCCATATGTCTACTTTGAAGAACATAACACCTATTTGAATATATGAGTTTCAGTACATTTGTTTAAAAAATCATTCTTGTTATTTTATGGTAAATTTTCAAAATATCTCATTGGGGTGAACTGTGGCAGGAACACTTCTAAATATTACAAATGAGTTTCCAGAAGAAGTAGTTTTAGAACACTCAGTATCCTAGATGTGATTTTTAGCACTGGATAATAAAAGTGATCACAAAATAAGAATATAATTCAATAAAGAAAGATATAAATAAGGCTATAAATTCAATAACCTTCAAGGATAAGGGAAACCTTAAAATAGCTACCAAAGAATTACTCAATTTTAGACAAATTAACTGAGATAAAATGTGAGAATCAGTTCAGGAGACAAAAAAAAAAAAAAAAAGGAAGGAAATCATTTTAAATGATTCATAGGGAGACTTAAGGTTATTTTTAAATACCTTATTTGATGCTCAGAGAAAAATTAGATAGATAATATTAAGATGAGCAGTGCAAGACTAGGAAAGGAGAACTGGCAACCAAAGGAAAGTGGGCATCTTATTAATAATAGAAATAAAGTGAAAAGACCTACGACAGCTCAATTATGAGGACACTTCCCCCAAACAGCATATTAATCTAAATTTCACTAATTACCTTAAAGGTGATCTAAAACTATTGTGATAGGAAAGAACAAATCTGACTCCGTATTAAATCTGCTCCTCTGGAGTTAACTGTCTGTTCCCTGGGCTGGTTCTGCACCTTTTGTGAAAGAATGCTGCCTAGAGCCTGAAATAGACAGGAGAGCCTGTTCTCAAGGCTCTGACCTTTAAAAAGGTATTAACACTTTTGCATTCACATAAAGATAAAAAGTTTCACAAGAAACAATAGCATTTGTTTTGCTGGAGGTTTACAGGGACACCATGACCTGACCCACTTGGACAGCTGCAAGAACGAAGGATTCCAACACCAAGAAGTTTGCAACAAACACACCTCTTCCCCTTTTTAGTATAAAAGGAGCCTAAATTCTGACTTGGGGAAGATGGTTCTCCAGGACATTAGTCTGCCATCTTCTTGGTCTGGCGGCTGTCTGAATAAAGTCGTTATTCCTTGCCCCAAGACCTCGGGGCAGAACGAGTTTGGACATAGCAACACTGAATTAAATACATTTTACATTATTGCAGGTGCAATCAACCAACTGCAAAACTACCATGACTGACAATCACTATAAAGTCACAGTTGCTTATTGAAATAAAATAAAATGTCAGACATTCCCTTATCTGACTGACCACAAAAATTTCTAGTGACACAGTCAAAAACAAATATCTCCAATCTCCACTTCAGGCCTACTGAATCAGAGTGTCTAAGGGAAAGGCCCAGGAACCCGAATTTTTACCAAGATTCTCCCCAGTACGATTTTGTATCGTTTTTCATCCACTTTTTGTTTGGAAATCTTGTCTGGTATAAAGAAGAACTTAAGAAATATGAAGAGGTCTGTAACATTAAAAAAATGCATATACTAAGCAAGTAAGTAATGTTTAGTGCAGTGGTTTTCAACTGTAATTAATATATGAAATATCTGGAAAGTGATATGGAAAATGCAGGTTCCTAAGGTTTATAAGATGAGGACACTTTGCAGGCAGATCTTAAATGACTTCTTTTTTCCAATTCTCTCTCTGAAGGAACAGCAGGAATAGAATGACCCAGCTAACGGAGTCCAGGCAGTGCGTCTGAAGACACAGGTTCTCCTGAGACCTCCCAGGGAAAGAACAGGTCTAGAACTTAATTCTTCTTTAGAAATTTCCTGAAGGATGCAGCCTTCATTCTTAAAGACACTGCACAGCCTGCAAGCTGAGTGTGGTTCTGGGACAGCCTGATGACTCACTGGACCTGGGAGAAGAAGTACTCTTGTGCCTTAGATGAGAGATAATTTGGGTTTAATTATTCCCTGTAGTTTCAGTTGGGAGAGGGCTACTGGGATCCTTCGGGGAGGGATGGGAGCAGAGACAATCCCTGTGCCTCCACAAAGAAGTGGGTACTGATCATTTGTTCACCTTACAACATTCCTGACCACTCTAGAAATTTTTATTGGGTAAATCTTGAGTATGGCCCAATATTTCCTTTTTTACAAGCACCCTAGTTTATTCTCACGCACGTGTGTAAAGATCACACTACTAAATGCTTGCTTATTAGATGTAATTTTATAGATTTCCAAGAGCTTTTTGATGATTTTATCATTAATATTATTTTAAATCAAACAAACAAACAAACAGCAAATAGAAATAATGTGACGGAATAATGCTTTCTCTGCCTAGTGAAACACCTTAGGTGTGGGAAGCAGCATGTTGGCAAAATAGAACAGTCTTCTTGGGTGGGGTTGGGGCTGGGGTTTGCTGATTGTTTTGTAAATTATTTTAATATGGGAAATACCTTAATATGAGAACAATAAAATCCAAATTTCATATGACACTGTGATCACCTGAGTAGTGAAATGTCAAACTGGCAAATATAATTTGCATGACCATATTATAAGGTTGTGGGTGGGCATCAGGAAAGTGGCAGATGGATTTCAATATGGGCAAACATAAGGAAATGCTTTTAGAATAAAATCCAGACTATACTTATTATATGGTAGATTTTTATTGCTGTTTATAGTAACCAACCGTGTGATTTGGGGCAAGTCATTCAAACACTTGCAGACAGAGCGAGGAATTAAGAGGGCATCTCAAAAGAGAGAACAGGAAGAAAAGGAATTGAGTCAGAAGATTCAAGAGCTGATTTTGACAGGAGAATGACCGAAGACAAGTGATGGAATAAACCTTCGTCCAATGCTATTCACCTCATCCTGTGTTAAAACTGCAATTTTAGACAGAGGAGTTTGAATTTACACAAGAAACAGCAGCAGCAAAGTCAAGCACTGCAGTGATAGAACAGTCCAGAAAAGTAGTTCCTAAGTGCAACCACCCACACACTTGTGAAATGCAGTGGCAACTGTGCCGTAAATGCTCTGCGGATAGCTAAATTTTACTAGAACCTGCTATGTAACAGGCTTTGTTCTAATTGTTTTGCATTTATTTATTCATGTATTTAATCCTGATAATAACCCTGGGACAAGTACCCATGCTGTTCCCTTGTTCAGATGAATAAATTGAAGCACAGACAGGTTGTCTTTTGTCCAAAGATAAAGTAGGTGGTAAATGAAACCCAACTTTGTGACCAACTTACTTTAAACAAGATTAATCAAAATGGATTCTAGTTTAAATCTCTGTGATGATGTTACTTGCATGAGCTTGCTTTCTGTTAGCTTCCTTGACTGTTGGTAAAGGAGATGGTGCTATAGTTCCCTGGCTTTGTACCTACAGCTCTCTTGTCTTCTACAAGCCAGAATGTAGCAATGATCTTGAAAGTGAATTTTGGGTAGGAATACACCGTATGTCAATTGTAGACAAAGACAGTTAAAAACCACATATCTGGGCAAGAGGCAAAGAGCGTTTTAATTAGAAGTGAAAAAAAAAGGACGGATGAGAATGAAAATGCAGATGTAGAATTCACAGGAATGGCAAACCTATGGAATATGTATGTGATCATGAGATTAGAAAGATTCTAGTTGATCTAGAAATATCTGTATTAAATGTTTAGGAGAAAGCTGACCTCACTAACAACAGGTATCAGCAGGAGAAGTTAGTTTGTGGAAGATTCAAAATTGAAAACAGAAATAGAAGAGACACTAAAGACAAATTTTGAGAAATACAGATGGGGCCCAGAATCCTGGAGGAACACCTACATTTAGAACACTAAGCCTCCTTAAATCCTTTCAGGAAAACTGCCAAGACAAACAGGCGAATGCACACATACAGAGGGATAAGTAAATGGAGTGACTGATTTAGGGGGTAGATTGAGGAGTGACGGTGAAAGGTACAGATAAACCTGTTTGGGAGAGTTGATAGACAGGTAAATAAAAAAAAAGAAGATATTTTCAGGTTTAAACAGAGATGGCTAAGAGGTCAAGAATGATGCAGGCTGAGAAAAAGCTGATGTATTTGATGAACAGATACTTGACTGATTTTTAGACCTCCCTGTGAGTGAGGTGGTAAGGCTCACTGCCAGACTGCAGATCATTAAATGCAGAGAGGAATTACAGCCATGGAGACAGTGAGTGTAAACTAATCTGATAATAGAAAAGGAAGTCAGACCAAAATGACTGAATATACAGTTTCCACTCTTTAAAAAAAAATTCAAATTTCACACTGTTTTCTTATATTAAGAATGATACATTCATCATTACAATGCCAGTTATCAAAAGTGTACATCCCTTTGGGATTCTACTTCCTGAATTACAATAACAAGTTTTCATGGAGGAAACCAGAAAAAAAACCTAAGTTAGATACATATTTAGCAAAATTATCTCACTGTTTGTAAGCACTTATTAAATAAGTCTTCAAAGTTCCTAAGACATATTAAGGGAGTTAATAAAGTGATGTATGTTTTTCTTGACAAAAATTCTTATTTCCATAGATAGAAGTTCAAATTGTTTTTTATAAGTCTGCTGAAGAAAAATTAAATTGTATGGGATGACTGATTGTCAAGGACATATGAGCAAAGTATTCATTTTCTTCAGAAATCATCCAATGATTTCTTCATGTTTTTACTTAACACATATCGTACCAAGATGATAAGCTTTCCAGAGAGGCACAGAGCAAAATAAATAAAAGATCAATAAAAGCCAAGTAAGTTTCTATATTCCTGCAGAATTTGACATAAAGCCTTAACTTCAGCTTCCTTCACTTAGACAAATGTACTCCAGTAGGAGTGTTCTTGCCACAAGCTTTCCAAGTTCCCTTGGAACTATCCATACATTGAAAATTCTAAACAAAGATTAGAAGAAGAAAAAATATGGTTTTAGGGTAAGATATTCGATACCTAATACAGAATTTAGAGGATAAAAGGGCAAAGACAAGAATACCGAAGGCCATTCCAGTTGCCATATTTCTTTGTGATAAACAGACTGGTCAGGAAATAAGAGTGGCTTTGCTGGGTCTCACTGTTTGAGTGCCAAAATCAATTCGGGCTTCCAAAAGCAAGGATGACAAAGGATCCATTCTGTCTGAACAGAGAGGACTGGGGTGGAACAGGGATACATTTGAACTGATATTTGTTCCATCAAAGGTTGTTAGTTCTGATTCAATGATTGTGATCTTCGGTGCTGAACGACCAGCAGGATGCTGTTAACAGCCTGTTTTCTGGGGCTGGAGAGGGGTAAGAACTTTGATGTGTACCTTAGCTGCTTTTCATGTAGTACATAGTCCCATCATGGCTAATTTCAAGCTACCAAGAAGTGAAGAGAGGCACACAATCAACTCATGCAAGCAGGAACAAGCCAGCTCCAACACACTGCTAGAATATCTTCGAATATTCCACGGGATAAATAAGAAAAAAAAAAATTGCTTCAGATTTCTGTTTGGTCGTTGTAATAGTTTTCTGTGTTTGCTGTAACAAAATATTACAAATCCCGTAGTTTAAGATGATACAGTTTTCTTCTCTTACAACCCTGGAGGTCGAAAGTTCAAAATCCGTTTCATTTGGCCTAAGTCAAGGTGTCCTCCCTGGAGGGCAGGGCCACCCTCCCCCTGGAGACTTTTGAGGAAATCCCTTCTATGCCATTTCCAGCTTCTGGAGCCGCATTCCTTGCTCTCCTTAGCTCATGGCCCCCTCCTCCATCTCCAAAATGCATACAAAGGTCTACCTCCATAGAGATTAGTAGTCAAATATCCCCTGCCTCCTTCTTCTCAGGACATTTGCAACTACATTTAGGTCTGACCCCTATCAGCCAGAGTAATCCAGGCTAACCCAGTGTAATGTCCCCAATACCAAGATCCTTAATCACATCTGCAAAAGCCCTTTACCATATAAGGTAATATTCAAAGTTTCCAGGAACTAGGATGTGAACATCTTGGGGACCATTATTCTGGGTCTCACAGATCTCAAGGGTAAGACATTTAAAAACATTTTCCATTGCTTTTAGGACCTGCCCTATTCAGTAGTGAATTAATGGGTCGATTCATAAATTATGTAAGTAGATGCAAAATTTCCTTGTTGACACAATTCTTGCTTTAAAAATAAACCTGTTGTGTGCACATACATTCTTAGCTCATGACTTTGCCTGCAGTTCATTTAAAAAAAAATGCCATCAGACTTCCTACCAGCATATAGTAGATTACCTGCATCTACAGTCTTTTTACTCTTCTCCCCAGTGTGACAACTGATGAATTCTCTAACAAAGGCCCGTCATCCGCATGCGTTGTGAATTTACTCCCACTCACTTTCTCAAGCTACTTCCTCAATTCTTTTTCTATCTCCTGCACTAGCCAACTCCAGGGATGGCAAAAGGACCCAGAGACTGTTCCTTCTTTTCTTTTCTTTTCCTTTCCTTTCCTTGTCTTTTCTTGATTATCCTCGCTGTATCGCTTTGGAACCACTGGAGACCTAGGGGAGGGTTTGAGAGAGTGGGAGGTCTTGTAAAGAGAATCTGGCAGTGAGGAGTCTGGTGCTGTATGTAAATGGCGGGGACTGTGGGAAGATGCTTCGCTCTATCTTCCTGAACGTGATCATCCTTTCTATCCCTAGAAATGCATGAAGTATCTTGTCCAATATTAATAGCATAATTTAAACTTCTCTTCTGTTTTTAGTTAATGTCTGCTTGTATATATTTTCCACCCTCTCACTTTCGTACTTGCAAAGTTTTTAGAACAATGCTTCACAACGGATGAGTTGTGTATTGAGTAAATCAAAATAAAATAAGCTAAAAAAATCTTCAGACTTCGACTGAGAACGCAAACAAGAGGAGGAATTAAAGTATGAATTTGCCATACCTAAGACAGAGACGGTGAGACCCTGAAGGAAGAGGAGAGATAAGTGTTGTGGGGCGGGGGCGGGGGGGGGTGGAGTCTGAAGTGTGTCGCGGGAGGGATTTGGCAGGTGTAGGGACAAACGCTTGGCAAAAGGGAGACGTGGTTAAAGGTTGGGGTTTAGTCAATTTTTCTGGCATGCAGACTGCCAGCTCCTCGTTCACCATCTTCCAAACCATTAGTAGAAATCTGTGTTACTTATAAAGGCTTTCAGAGCTAGATTTGTTTGTTTTGTTTTTAACGCAATGCTATGTGAAATCGGCTCCATGGGACACTGAATGAGGACAGGCAGGTCCTAAGATGTACGGTTACTTTCAGTATTTAGGCTAATATCTTCCCTTGTATTATACTGTGAATTACATAGGGACAATTATTGGATTTGTTTTGCCCTCCATCATATCCCCACCACCAAGCAAACTACCTGACACACAGTAGGTATGCAATAAACATTGTAAATGTGTGAGGATAATTTTCCATAGAGCCAGCAGAGGAAAATCTGATCATGTCACTCATGTACTTTCCATCTTCTAAAGCTCCCCCATCTACGTTTTGGACACCTCTTGTGTGCTCCAATGATCTTGGCCAGAATTTTTACTCCCACAACAGCTACTGCAACCAGGTCTGTGGAGGTGCAACCAATTTCACACAGCTGCAACTTGAAGGCATCCTGCAAATGTACAGAGTTAACTGCCTGTGGAGTCACCCTCAGGGAATGAGAGATGGAAGCCCATTGATAGGTCAGCCAAGAAGATTATTCTGAGTGCACTTCATAAGGCTCTGGTCCTGTGGGGTCAAGCTCCAGCTGCCTATACAAGTGGTCGTTTCCATAATGTAACCGCCCTTTCCACTACTTCATTCCTCAACCCCACCCCATCCCACCATCCCGCTCTCTGGCATACATTTCAAATAAACCACCTTCAAGCAAATTTTGTTTCAAGATTTGCTTTAGGACAACCCAAGTAAGACAATTCATCCTACAATAGCTTATAAAGTGAAATTGTATTTGTACTTACAGGGAAATCATTTGCTTATGTACATAGCATCTATTATTTTTAGAAAGGTCTACTTTTTTTTTTCAGAGAAGTACAGAAACACAATGTTCTGAAATGATTTTTATAGCTAACTCTATGGTCACAGCAGAATAAACGTAATTTTTATATTCAAACCCCTGCAGAGGTGTTTGCCACGTCTGCAGAAATATCCATTATAATGCGTGTCTCTGCACTGAGAGGTCTGTAAAACCCAGCAGGAATCGCAGCTGACTGTGTTGCAAAAAATGGATTCATCCACAATCATAGTCTATTTTTGTTTTCAGACTAAGTGTTTCATATATGCCACCTACTTGGGAAAACATTCAAGAATACGTCCTTCTTCTGAACATACTTTCCAATTATTTGTTTGAAGAGAGATCAGACAGTAATATAAATATGTTTTGAATTAAAAGCAATTCTAGTCTAATCTATGCCTTTTTGAAATGATATTAAAATTTTCCAGTTTTTTACATATCATCCTTTTACGAATTCTGTAACCATTCAGTAACCTAGTTAATTTTTAATAGAAACTGTGAATTTAGCATTGCATATAAATGTTAAGTGTGGGAAGATTGAATGTTGAGTGTTTCCCTGTCTGTGGAGTTAGTTCCCTTCTGAGGTGGGGGTGGGGGTGGCTGGGAGAGGTGGGTTCACAGTCAGCTCGGCTTTGAGGTGAGGGTAAGGAACTGGCTGTCAAGCTGTAGACAGCCCCGTGCTAGAATGAGACGATTTTGCATTGGGTGGCAATACTCACATTAAGAACGTTAGCTTCCCCTGGAAAGTTCACTCACGTTAAGAGGCGAGCCCTCTGGTCTTTCTGTGTGTAGGGACAGAGAAGAGAATGGATTCTATTATGTCACTGACGCCTCCGTTCAACACACGCACACCTTCAGTCCCCTTTGTGTGGCCCCATTTGGCAGGCCCATCCTTAGCTAACTTCGATTTGAGAGCTTTTTCAGAGTTCCATTCTGCACACGGTTTTTAGCCCCTTCTTTATAGCCCTGAAACTTTATTCTAGGTTTTAGTTGCTCCACCTGTTTAATTCTTAAACTCACATCCTTCCTTCTTCTTGCAGAAATATATCAAAAGATCTCATTTGTTAGTGACATGCTTCCGCTCCTTCCCATTGATGATACGCATTTCTTCTTCCAGGGTCTGGGAAGGGAGACAGGCGACTAATATGGGCACCCAGTCCACCATCTTGAGCTGCGTGCCCACTTCTCCTTGCTGAAATACTCATTTCTCTTGGCTTCCTTGACAGGACACTATTGTTTTTCCTATTGTCTTCTCCTTCTCATTATGTTTTTTTTTTTTTTTCCTTTTTAAAAAAACTGAAGTATAGTTATCTTTTGTAGGGTTTTCATTCTTTATCTTTCCAATGCAACTTGGATGACTCAAGGCTTGGTTCTGAGCTCGCTTCTCTTTTTTTCATACTCATTTCATGGGCTTTCTTAACCACGCTGTGGTTTCATTTATCATTCGCATTGTGACGACTCGTGTTCATATTTCAACCCTATTGTTGAAAGTATGAATTGCATTTGTAGAGCAAAATTTTAAGTGAAATTACATCGAAAGTGTATCACAATATTATTTTCCTTGTTATAATCAATTTAAAGTTTCACCCATGAAGAACACATCTAGTACAGCATACAGAACTACAAATAGATTAAAGATCTGAAACAGTATGATACTGAATAGTAATTACATAGTAATAATTTGTAAACACCTGTTGATTTTCAGCTTTTACAGTTAGTCTATGGGAAATTTTAGAACACTTGGTTGCATTTGCAGGAGAGAATGTCAGAGTAAAGGTGGCAGATGAAAGAAGGACATTAAAGTAGTGCAGGAAATGTAAAGGAAAACGTAGGAATAAAAATATCTTCATTTTATATCATAGGAAGTCAACGACTATTTTTAACAGTCAAGAGAGCAGTAAAGATTTAAGTGCGCCATCAAGGTTAAAAAGTAAAAAAACAGGAAACTATTATATAAATATAAAATAGGGGAAGAGAGAAGAAACATAGGTATACCATAGGAGGGACTCAACAGGTATATTCTGAACATGATTAAACAAGGAGCCTAGATAATTCCTAGCATTAAAAGAGAACCTCATAAGAAAAAATAGGAAAAGTTAAAAAGTTGGCTTTAGGGAGTGGAATTGGATGATAGGGAGGTAAGTGAGTTTTTTTTTCCCCTCTTATCAGTACTTATGAGAGTCCTTTGATAAGTGACCATTACTATGAAAAAAAGGAGATATTAATAGACAAACAATCACCAAGAAAACAACCACCTTAGATATATACAGAAAGAAGAAATGTGAATTTTTAAACTTCTCTCACAAATCTTTTTTTTTCAGTTGAAGTACAGTTGGTTATAATGTGTCAATTTCTTGTGACAGCACAATGTCCCAGTCATGCATATACATACATATATCATTTTCATATTCTTTTTCATAAAGGTTATTACAAGATATTGAACATAGTTCCCTGTGCTATAAAGAAGAAATTTGTTTTTTTTAAATCTATTTTTATACACAATAGCTAACATTTGCAAATCTCAAACTCCCAAATTTATCCCTTCCCACCCCTTTTCCCTAGTAACCATAATTGTTTACTATGTCTGTGAATCTATTTGTTTCATAGATGAGGTCATAGTGTCCTTTTTTCTTTTTCTTTTTTTTTTTAGATTCCACATATGAGTGATATATGGTATTTTTCTTTCTCTTTCTGGCTTACTACACTTAGAATGACGATCTCTAGGTCTATCCATGTTACTGCAAATGGCATTATTTTATTTTTTTTAATGGCTGAGTAGTATTACATTGTATAAATATACCACAGTGTCTTTATTCAGTCATCTGTCAATGGACATTTAGGCTGCTTCCATGTCTTGGCTATTGTATATAGTGCTGCTATGAACATTGGGGTGCATGTATCTTTTTGAATTAGGGTTCCCTCTGGATATATGTCCAGAAGTGGAATTGCTGGATCATATGGTAAGTCTATTTTTAATTTTTTGAGGAGCCTCCATTCTGTTTTTCATAATGGCTGCACCAAACTACATTCCCACCAGCAGTGTAGGAGGGTTCCCTTTTCTCCACACCCTCTCCAGCATCTATTGTCTGTGGACTTCTAAACGATGGTCACTCTGACTGGTATGAGGTGATACCTCATTGTAGTTTTGACTTGCATTTCTCTGATAATTAGTGATATTGAGCATTTTTTCATGTGCCTATTGGCCATTTGTATGTCTTCATTGGAGAATTGCTTTTTTAGGTCTTCTGCCCATTTTTGGATTGGATTGTTTGTGTTTTTTATGTTATTAAGTTGTAGGAGCTGTTTATATATTTTGGAAATTAAGCCTTTGTCAGTCGTATCATTTGCAAATATTTTCTCTCATTCTGTAGGTTGTCATTTTGTTTTGCTTATGATTTCCTTTGCTGTGCAAAAGCTTATAAGTTTAATTAGGTCCCATTTGTTAACTTTTGCTCTTATTTCTATTGCCTGGGTAGACTGCCCTGGAGGACATTGCTGAGATTTATTTATGTCAGCGAGTGTTTTGCCAATGTTTTCTTCTGGGAGATTTATTGTGTCTTGTCTTATATTTAAGTCTTAAAGCCATTTTAAGTTTATTTTTGTGTATAGTGTGAGGGAGTGTTCTAACTTCATTGATTCACATACTGATGTCCATTTTTCCCCACACCACTTGCTGAAGAGAATGTCTTTTCTCCATTGTATATTCTTGCGTCCTTTGTCAAAGATTAACAGACCATAAGTGTGTGGGTTTATTTCTGGGCTCTCTGTTCTGTTCCATTGATCCATATGTCTGTTTTTATGCCAAAACCACATTGTTTTGGCTACTGTAGCTCTGTAGTATTGTCTGAAGTCTGGGAAGGTTATTCCTCCAGCTTTGTTCTTTTTCTTCAATATTGCTTTGGCAATTCTGGGTCTTTTGTGATTCCATATAATTTTTAATATGATTTGTTCTAGTTCTGTGAAATATGTCCTGGACAATTTGAAAGGGATCACATTAAATCTGTAGATTGCCTTGGACACTACAGCCATTTTAACAATATTGATTCTTCCAGTCCAAGAGCATGGGATATCTTTCCATTTCTTTAAGTCATCTTCAATTTCCTTATTGAATGTCTTGTAGTTATCCATGTATAAGTCTTTCACCTCCTTGGTTGGATTTATTCCTAAGTATTTTATAGTTTTGGATGCAATTTTAAAAGGGATTGTTTCTTTACTTTCTTTTCCTGCCAATTTATTGTTAGTGTAAAGAAATGCAACTGATTTTTTTTTTTTTTTGTTAATCTTGTATCCTGCTACCTTTCTGAATTCTTTTATCAGCTCTAGTAGTTTTTGCGTGGAGCTTCTAGGGTTTTCTATATGTAGTATGTCATCTGCATATAGTGACAATTTTACCTCTTCTCTCCCTATTTGGATCCCTTTTATTTCGTTCTCTTGCCTGACTGCTGTGGCCAGGACTTCCAAGACTATGTAGAATAGAAGTGGTGAGAGTGGGCAGCCCTGTCTTGTCTCAGATTTTAGTGGGAAGGTTTTCAGTTTTTCACCACTGAGTACGATGCTGGCTGTGGATTTATCATAAATAGCTTTTATTATGTTGGGCTATGTTCCCGCTATACCCACTTTGGTAAGAGTTTTTATCATAAATGGGTGCTGAATTTCATCAAATACTTTTCCTGCATCTGTTGAGATGATCATGTGATTTTTGTCCTTTCTTTTGTTGATGTGGTGTATCACATTGATTGGTTTGTATATGTTGAACCATCCTTGTGTCCCTGGGATGAATCCAACTCGATCATGGTGTACGATCTTTTTTATGTGCTGTTGGATTCTGTTTGTTAATATTTTGTTGAGGATTTTTGCATTTATGTTTGTCAATGATACTGGCCTGTAATTTTCTTTTTCGGTAGTGTCTTTGTCTGGTTGTGGTATCAAGGTGATATTTATGAAGCCACCATCACCTTGATATCAAAGCTTTTAAATCACTAGTGAAGGTGGTATCAATTTTTGGATTCTGTTTTTTTACATGTGCTACTCTCCCTTGTGATGGTCAATGTAATGTTTGGGTCTTTTGTATGTAAAGAAGGCAGAAGAACCTCCTCAACCTCAGGCAGTATCCAAATGTACAGCATTATTACATAAATGGATAGTATAAATGGAACTAGTTACTGGTTAGTCAGCAAAATGTTACAATTTTAAAACAAAGATGCTTCACATTCTAAACAAATTAATGGAAAAAATACTCAGGAACTTTATGGAGATGGCTTACAGAGAATCATCTCAATTCTAAGCTATTAACTAGGTAAGTTTTAAAAATGCATATCGATTTTCCTTTTTTCTTTTCACCCTAGAGGCATTCTTATATAATCTGAAGTTGGCATAATATATACACAATCATAGCTTTAACTACAGTGATAGAATAAACGATGATGACTCTTAAATCTCTTTCTCTAACCCAGCCCCGTCTTGTGCATATTAGGAATATATACCAGTATACCTACTGTGTATTTCCACATAGATTTCCTATGGACATCTTATCTCATCATATCCAAAACTGAATGTCTCACATTCACCAGCTCCTCAGTCTATTACCTCATCTGCCCTCTTTTCATAAAAAGAATCGTCACCCACTCGACAAACAATGTGAAAGCTTCCTCCTACTCCAGAGTCCCATGTGTAATTAATGATCACATGCTGATAACTCTACCTTCTCAATATCCCAGGCATGTTTTTACTCTCCAATGCTATTACCACTGCTTTTATTCTGTACTTTCTCATCTCTTAGCTGGGTAGTTTCAATAGCCTCTAAATTGGTGTCCCAATTTCCATTCTTATTTCCCATCTGGTCCTCCATGCCATTGCCCAGCTGTGTGACCTTTGGCAGGTCCCTTCATCTCCTTAACATTGGCTTCCTCATCTCTAAAATAGGCATTTCATTTACACTCTCTACTTGATGGGATTATTTTATATATATATAATACATATATAATATATAATATATATTATATATATAAAATATATAATATATATATATAAACTCTGGGCTTACATTACTGCAGCATATATTCTAAAACTAAGCATATAAAAGAGTAGTGTTGAAACAGATTATTCTTTAAGCTTCACAATCCATCAGGATTCTCCAGCTCACTTCTCAATAATACCTTCACAGATCTTTTTATTGCATGACGGAGCAAGCCACATATCATATATCAACTGTAATATAGCACTTGACTTCTTGAATGCAATGCTAAACTGTAGATGTCTATAACTACAAATAAGGTGTTTAAATTTGAAGATACTTTGGATAGAAGGCAATACCTATAATTATAGAATCATCATTTCTGCCTGAATTGCACTTAAAAGTTAAAGTTCCAACAGCTCCTCTTATTGGAAAAGTAACAATAACAATTGTAACTATACCATGAAGTATTACAAGCTGAACATTCAATTTGAAGGTGGCTAAAATAAAAACGTGATCAAAAGTGAACGTGTAAAATGCTTGCAATTCATACACATATGCTATATGGAGGCATTAAAGGGCAAAGAAAAGAACGTGGCGGCTTTATTACAGTTCATCTTTTCAGAATCCCTCACTGTTTTTGGCATTAGGATAGTGTTATGATTAATATTTCTCATCCATAGATCATCATTTTCCTGTCAAAATTTTATTCTAAGGTACGCATAATCTTAGACTAAAAGTGTAGCTTCTAAATACGGTGAGTGCCTTTTTATTTTATCTGTGCTAGGTTTAAGTGTTTGGAAAACACTAATACATACTTTTTTTTTAGTGGAGTTACTGGAGATTGAACCCAGGACCCTCTGCATGCTAAACATGCACTCTACCACGGAGCTATACCCTCTCCCCATATACATCTGTTTTAAAGTCTCTTTTTACTGAAGTATACTTGATTTATAATATTGTGTTAGTTTCAGGCCCATAGCATAGTGACTCAGTATTTTTGCAGATTATACTCACTAATACCTCTTAATTTTTCACATTTCAGGTGGCTGACCATTTTAATCAGGCCATGCAACTTACCATCGTTACGCAGAGTGAGTGGTGTTGGAGGACTAAGTACTCGAGCATTCGTCACTGTGTTTTTCACCAGACAAATATAGCTGCCAACATCTGATGTTTGGACTTTAGAAATATAAAGGTTGCCTGTCTCCTGGGAAATGAACCGCCGGCTGTCTTCCACCACAAAGGAAGGGAACTCATTAAATACCCAGCTATAGACGATCTCTGAAAATACACAAAATTCAATTGTTGAAAGACATAGATTATTTTACTAACAGTTAAGCTCAAACAACAAAGCCTTTACTAAGTGTTAGAAATATTGCAAGATCATACATATTTGATCCAGATATCTATATAATTTTGTATTTTCTGTTTAAGTACTGTTGCTCTTAATGATTACAGGAAGATCTGAAATATTACTTAAGGAAACTTAGCTTTTATTCATTCATCCATCCATTTGTTCATTCATTCAATTCCAATGTGTGTTGAATGTGTATTAGATGATTGGCACCATGATAGCAATGAAATTAAAAAGACAAGAGAGACAGTTCCCCATTCTCAAAGATCAGTCTAATGGGAGAGATTTACCCAAACCTATGAAACCATGTTGAATAAGGAAATGGAGATGTATACCCTGTTGTGAAGAAGACAGAGGGGAAGGGTTCTTAAGCAATCATGTCGATCAGCAAAAACTTCTTTGGCTTAGAGACACCTGAGCTACATTCATTTACTCATTTGTTCAACAAATATTAGTTGAGGGTCATGATAGGCCAGAAATGGCCTAAGTGAAAAAAAAAAAAGTCAGTGTTCTCATGGAACTGTCATTACAGTGGAAAGAACAAGAATGCACAAACAGGTAAGTGTTTGTCCGGAGGTAGTAAGTACTGTGAAGAACCAAAGCATGTAAAGAATGCGAGAGCCCAGCAGGGGTGAGAAGGACGTGTGAATCTGTACTTTAAAACTCTCTCTAACTGCTGGGGAGGGACAAGACAGTCTGAGGACAAAGCAGGGACCAGGGGAAGGGGAAGCAGGAGGAATGATGTCTACTAGCCTAAGAGACTATTTTCAAAATCGCCATGAAATATAAATGATTTGCACTAGAACAGTAGTTAGTGGTGAAGTGGTGAGAAGTGACTGGCTTAGTGCAAACGTGATAGTAGAGTTGACCGGAATTGCTGAGGGGTTGGTTATGAAATGCAAGAAGGGAACAATGAAGAATAAAGGAGTCAGGTTTTGGGCCTGAGTAACTGAGCAACTAGAAGAATATATTTGCCTTTACTGGGATGGGAAGACTAGAGAAAGGCCAGTTCATTGGAGATACAGGTGGAGTAAAACCAGGAGCTTAATTCATACAGAATAAATTGGACATGCTATCTGGTAATCAATTAGGGAAATTGAGAAGGTAGTCGTACATTCAAATATGGAGACCAAGGGAGACATCTGTGTTGGTGTTAGAAATTTAGGAGCCTTAAAAGATCAGTTGGGGCTAGTCATCTGAATAATATAAAGGGTGCTGAAGTGGTTCCAGTCAGAGGAGACAAATGAGGAATGCTATGCAGAAGGAACTGGATGATATGAATAGGTCACCAGGCTTTTGTGTTACTGGAGTAAAAATTGCAAGAAAGGGAGTAGGAAGAGAAGAGTTTGGAGAGACTGGTGATAAACCCAAGTTGCTACCCACAGGTTAACATGGTGTGTGTGTTGTGTTAAGGAGCCTGTGCTCCATCCTGGGTGTTTTCCAGCAGAGGGCTGACATAAGTATGTACGTTAGTAGATTATTCTGGTGATTCTGCAAAGGTCAGATTTAAGTAAGCACAAGATTTCAGGAGGGAACAATAGGACAATATTGCACAATGCAAAAAGAGCTGAAGAAATCCAAATCAGAGCCATAATCATAACAACGAGAACAAGGATATTGGTCAAAGAAATATATAGGAAGTAAGACAATGAAGGAACCAACAGTCCAGGAACATTTTCCTATCTCCCTTGAATGATGGGGAAGAGGATGGCACCTGAAATTCAGGATGAAAATAAATTGAGTTCAAACTGGTTTAAGGAGCATGATCACTGGTTCACTTTCAGGACATTTTGAGTTTGAGGCAAATCCAGGTAAATAGTTCCAGCAGTTGGTAAATATGTGTTTGAGGTCCATGAAAGGAAATCTGTGGTGAAAGTTAAATTTGGTAGTTATCAGTATATTGGAGTAACTGAATCACGTACATAAATGAAAATACACATGGTGAGAAGACAGGTCTCTGGAAAGCATAAGCATCTAAATAAAAGGTAAGAAAATGTTCGAAAGGTGAGAGAGAAAACTGTTGGAAAGATTCAAGGGGAATAAATGAAATGCAGCGTCACAGATACCGTAACAATTTCAAGAAGGTTACATAATGCCAAATAAGGCAAAAGGCCTTACTGGGAATATTTATAAATGTAATAAAAGGAAATGTTACTTAAGATTGACCTTTGGGATATCACTGAATGGCAACTTCAATAGATGAGTGAAAATCAAAACCGATTGCAACTGAGTTAATTGTTAAAATCTCAATAGGCATTAGGGTTACCATGCTGTGGTTGAAACAGCAGATTCCAAGGTCCCCTTTCCTCAGAGTTATTTGTTTAGGAACACAAGTTGCTTGAATTTTTAAAAAGCTCAAACGTGATTCTAACCTACAGTGAGGCTTGGAAGCCCTGTTCTATGCCTTTCTTCTCTTTTTCTCTTTCTTCCTTCCTCCCTCCCTCCATTCATCCCCTCCCCCCTTCTCTCTTTCTCTCTCTTTCTTTTTTTCCATCTACCTATCTACCTGCCTACCTATCACGGTAGTTAAAAGTATATTTATCACCCTGGCCCTGCACTGTTTCCAATGGGGAACCTGGTGTTCAGTCAGCTTTTTTGGATACTTAAGCAGGGATGAAAGATTATTCATCTATACTGAAAGTCAATGTAACTAATTTAAAACCTTTATATATGGATCAATTAACTTGAAACAGAACCCTCCTCCATCTACTACTATGACTATTTAATTTTTTTATCTTAACTGAATTCACATCCAACATATTGTGTCCAGTAAAAGTAAATTGATAGTATTAGTTAATTGGATTTTCATGAATATATGTTTCAGAAAGATGGTGCCATAGGCTGTCTAGTGAGAAGGATCAGAAACACTTTCACAGAGATTATCTTAGGCAGGGGTATCCTACATAATCAATTGATGAACATTAAAAATGGCATTTCTTCTATCCAGAAATCCCCCTTCCCCACCACATTTTCTTCATTTAATTCAGTTCGCTGGGACTTCCAGAGTCTGCGTAGCTTCCTGACGTGGCTGCTCATGATGGTTTAAGTTGAACAAGTATTTAACTATTTGCGGTTCAGTTTTCTCATTCAAAAACGGAAACAGAATTATATTACTTCGTAAGTTTTCAAATAAGACAATATAACCAAGAATTTAATTCAAAATGAATATTTATAACATATGAAAATAAATATTATAATACATATAAATAAAAGATAAAGATAAAAATATAAAAATAAAAATAACATTTCTGTTATCCCCAGCCCCCCAAAATTATTAGGTGAGGAGCTCCTTCTACATGTTCCATTTAAATATAAGAAAAACAATAAAGAGTAGAGATCTAAAAGAATTATGAGTGCTTAAATACTATTTGATCTGTTTTCCATAGAAAACTTCAATGATGAGTTGAGTGTTGATTCTAAGCAAGACTTAGCCGATATTTACTACTTCTGAGGCATATGTTTGAGTTCTAGTAGCTGCCTGAGAATTTTGAAATGTTATATTACACTGGCTTATAATTACAGCACACATAAACAATGTCAAAAACTTACAACTCTTTTAACAAAAGGTTTTCCAGAGGGAACTTTCTTATAGCTACAGTTACTCTCTTGGTAGTCCTTAGTCCACTTGATATTTCCTTAAGAAGTTATTAATAATATCCATGCAGCTTTACTCAAAGAAGACCCACAGAGCACAGTTGAAATACTTCTTCATTCTCCTCCCACACTGCTCTACTAGACACTAAATTCAAGGACTTCCCAAATTAAAAATATGAGTTCTTCTAATTATTATATTGAGAGTTTCATTTGTTGCTCACGCATCACTCACAGACATTGTGATATTTTTGCAGTTTACTTTAGTTTGCTGAGGTTATCTCAATTTTTGATTTGTAGTACTAGAAATTTTGGGGAAAAGAACACAGTGAACAATTAAATGAAGACTATCATTAATTGAAATATTATTTTTGTTGTCTGGATAGTATTTGTTGAATCAATGTTTCATAAAACATTTCTAGAATAGGAAAATAAGATTTACACAAAAATGGCATTTTCTCAAATTTTACAGGTAAATGTGTATTTGGGGTTCAAGAATGCTTAGTTTTTAGAATAAGTTTTCAGTTTTACACAGCAAAGCATTTCATTATACTAAGAAAGCTAAAAAGTAGAAATGGCAAACAATAGAAAAGCTGACACTGTGAGTCTGGATTGGATTTTCTGCCTCTGCCAAAAAATGAATATACTGAACTGGGCTAAATCTCTTTTAAAAATCACTGCTTACTTTCTCCTATATGTTTTTTTCATTCTCTAAGAGTGATTATTTAAAATTCTTTTCAAACTTTACTATCACAAAAAACAAGCATTAACTAGATTTTCAGTATGTCAGATTCTGAAGATTATAAAATGATTCAGGAAGGTAGCAAACCACGGTTGGCTTTGGGGTCATAGTCTTTAGTCTCATATACCACTTTGCTTCATATCAATTTTGCTTGGCCCTTAAAATATTTTAATATAAACTGATATATTAAGCATTAAGTTTTTAATGGTATTATTCATTTCAGAAGCATATTGAGACTAGCTGGTCAGGTGTGATTTTCCCACTCTCCTAAGTTTCTTTTTTAACGGTATGTTTAGCCAAGACAATTAAAAATGTTTTAGAAGTTCCTGATAAAATTCTTCAGTGAGTACTTGTTATTTTAGCAGACCATGGTGACTTTTTGAGATATCCTGTGCATCCCAGGTTGTGAGAGTCTTTCTCAAAAACACTTTTGTGTTAGTTTTTATCAAAAGCCCCACTTGGGACATATCTGCTTAGGATCCATTTTTGTGTTAAATTTCTCTAGTACATTTTTTATACTACGTGGTAATATACATTTGGCCTACAAACCCATGTACAGGGTGGGCTTGAAGTTTTGGTTTCTTATCAGAGATTTTTTATCTTTCTCCCTGGGTCAGTGATTGCTGCTCACTAAGGGCATAGCCCATGAAGGGCCTGGATTGGTGCCCTCTTCCCAAGACTCAAAGACTTGTCCTTTATACCAGCGTGAATGTTCATCTTCAAGTCCCTAGACGTTAGGGTCTGTTTACATGACATACAAGCAATCTACCTTTCTGCCAAGATTTCCTCAGGACTAACACTGTTCCTAGACTTCAGTTAGGATTTCAGTCCTGGACTTTAGTTCTTGTTTGTTTCTGATACCTGAGATATTTTTTTCTTTCCTGTGAGCTTATTGTATACTGAGCTTTATTTTACTTATCATTCCTAAATTTGGGGGAAGTTTCTAGGTTGTTTCTGTCTGTCTGTTGTCTTCTGTAAATGTCTGGGTTTTGTGGCTTTATGCACTGCAGATTTGCTGTAATTAATTGATTCAGTGTCACAAAACAGACTATCTTCCCTTTGCTACCCTGACAAATAAGATGATTACTTAAATGATATATTTCCACATCTACAGGGTATAAAAACAGAGGTACTCATATGGCCAATGATGTTCACTTCTCAAAACTGCAGTGCCACTGATTTTTTTAAAAAGTGTGAGAAAAGGGAAGGACACTACATACTGAACTCTCTGAAGTCCTTGAAAACGATTTCAATGTGTAATATGCAATTAATTTCAACAGTCTTTAATATAACTACAAATAAGAAAATAACAAAATAACCATTCTCCTTGCTAATAATGTGTGTACACATCAGAAGCTTTGGGTCAAAAGATCTGGAGAGAACACAACAGATACAGCAATCGATTTGTTCACTTCCCAATTAATAATGTAACTCTCCTAGGGAGCTTAGTTTCTTTATCTCTGTCAGCTATAAAAAGAAAGACCTAAAACTCAGAAGGGCCTCTATTTTTATTATATGCTCAATTATGGTTTATAGTAAAATTCTCAGTTGATGGACTGTATTTATTAAAATCCCTGGTCTTATCTTTTTCTGGTTATTCTTGTAATATGAGATTTAATATTGTATCTGTCAAATAACTATAATTATAATTTGCTCTTTATTGTACAAGCATAACTTTTTATTTTGTTTAATAGTTTGTTTTGTACTCATAGTTTGATATATTTTTGCACTGGTTTTTACTGGGTGCTGTTTAGTAGAGTGTATGTCATAAGCATTTTAATGTTTACTAATTTACTTGTAATAGTTTTTGTTTCTACAATTGCATTATCTGTTATGACTCCTTTACCTCCTGTTTTGATGAATTAATTGATATGAAGATACTTGAAGAGTAGAAATTAGTAAGTTACTGGCCGAAACAGTACAGCTTTAAAAATGGGCACTGTAGACAACTTTGTTTATAGAAAGTTTTTAGGTGATGCTAGTTACCATTTTGAGTTTTGGAATTAATGACATTATGGAGGAAATTATAGAGAATTGTCCCATAAATAGCCATTACTACTGAGTATAAGGGAATACAACCTGAAATTAGAAGGCAGGATTTTTTTTTTTACATTGTTGATTTATACCTTCATTGTGATAGAAAGCAGCCAAATCAAGTACTTGTGGCAGGGTAGAGAGATAAATCTACTTTCTTCACCACTATACCTTTAGGATGTCTGGTATGTAGTTGCTCAATAAATGTTTGATGAATAAATGAATAGTTAAAATTTAAAAATCTATATATGTATTTTTATAAATCATTCTAAATGTTAAGAATAAGAGCAGATTTCTTTTTTACATTTTTAAACTTCTCATTGCAAATTTTCTAAGATCTGTGCAGATTTATTTTGGCTCTGAGAATATGAATCAAAGCTTATGTTTGCAGTTGAACTAAAAACAGACACTGAAAAATAATGTAGGTAGTTTGAAGAGTCTGGAACGTACTGTCAATGACTAAAAGAGAAAGGGTCATGTGTACAAATTTACTATGAAGTATTCTCATGATTTAGTCTACTATATAAATAAGACAGAGGTTGAAGGGGCATTAAATTTTAAGGTGGTCCAACCTCCCTCTCTGGTTAACAGCCTCCATGGGTGGTCCGTCGTTTCGCTTCTGCTTGAACATGTCACTGACCCTGTTGAGGTAGCTGACTTGGCAGATCAAGTTATTAAGTGGATCATATATAAATATTATTTCGGCTGCTAGTTTTAGGATGGAGACTGAGATCAAAACCACTGGCAGTATCAACAAGTAAGTAGTGATATCTATTTATATGCAAAGCAGTGTTTAAGGTATTAACTTGAAGTCACACACTTCACACATTTCCCCGCTTAGTTCTCCCAGGCACATACATACACAGAGGTTAGAAGGTAATATTTTGAGTGAATAAGTCCATGGACTTTGGAATCACAAAGACCAGAGTTCCAGAGACGGCTGCGTGATCTACCAACTATGTACCTTGGGGCAGACTATTTAACTTAGTCTTCTCATCCATAAAATGCAGTAAAGAGAGGAAATTGTAGGTTAAACATATAAGGTTAGTACTACAGAACCAGACGTAGTTACCATCGTCATAGTCGTCTTCAGCATCACACATCTGAGGCTCAAACGGGTGAAACATGGAAAATGACAACTCATAAGTGTCAGGGGAAAAATTCCAATTTGTCTGACTCACTCTAAGCTGTATTTTTTAAGTATATTATACTTTTTAAATTATTATATTCTAATCTTGCTGAACCTCAATTTCAATAGCCATAAAATGGGACAGTCATATCTATGATATGATTGTATTGAAGATTACATAAGCCACTTAGATGAGACTGTTCAAAATGCAGAAACTGCTCAGTAAGGGTAGCGATTGGCTCAGGACAACGACCTAGTATAATGTATTAATTTTTGGTGCAATGCAGATTCAACTTCAACCTTATACAATTTCTAAAAGTGTCAAAAATTTCACCTATAAAACAGACAGAGGCAAGGATTCTGAGAGTAACAACAGAATAAAACTGTCTAACTGACACTTGCTTAGCTCAGAGAGAGCAAAGATATTTTTAATGATGTCGTGAAGAATGCAAGAGAGAACATTTGTCCTATGTTTTAAAAATTGAATTACCTTAATACAAAGGCAAGCTGTATTATTACATTAAATTTCAGTTATCTTGGTTTTACAAAACAAAGTACTAATTCTTCTTTTTATAAGTTTTTGAGACATGTATTTTCATTCTGTTTGTTACCTAGAGTCAGAAACAAGAGCTCTGCTTAAAAATTATAATATGTCACCAAGACAAAATAAAATTTTATGTGCATATAATTCAAAACACCTTTAGCAAAATATAAGATAAAGAAAAGAATATTTATAATAGAAAGAGTAGTAAACTGGCATTCTCTCATGATCCACAACTCAAACGACTTTGGGTGAGTGAATTCCAAGTTCCAGAGTTCAGGTGATTATACCAACTGGATGACAGTAGGTTTTTTTGTTTTCTCTGTGGAATACTTTGCACTATAGAGGTCTTTTTTTTTCTTTTTTTTTTTTTCAATCCCAGCAGCCCTTGTGTCTAGATATAAAGGTCATTGCTAACTCTTTTCAAAATGCGACCTAAAATTCTTGCTTCACTAAAGGGTTTTAAAATTATTTTTATTGAACTGCAAACTCCATCAGGTCAGAGACCAGCATTTACTCAACAGGGTGTGATAATTTGTAGCACAAGTTCAACTGAGGCTTTGAACTTGGCCTTAAAAAGCATTCACTCTACGCTTCCAACAGTTCATTGTTACAGCCCAGAGATTGCAGCCCTTGATTACAAACAGAATATATGTGTCCTAGGACCTTGCCAAGAAATATGACCTTGCTGTGCTTATCAAAATTATGAAGAGCTTAGCTGAAAGAAAAGATGCCTGGAGAATAACCGGAAGACTGTCTAGTTCATCCATTAGATATGCCCGAGGTAATCTAAAAGTTCATCCTCATCAAATCAGGACATCAGACAGTTTCACGATAACAACAGTATCAGTGAACATTTATGGTCTCAGATCAGTTTCCTAGAAATGAAGTCTGAGTAGGGGATTCCTTCGAATGTGATTTATTGATAGACTGTTCCCAGGAGAAGGAATTAAGAGAAGCAGGATTGAGTAAGGGTGAAAAAAAGCTAAGCAAAGACATGGTCCCTGCCAGAGATTAGTTTTAAGATTAATCCCACTTAGGGTTGTGGAATACAAATTTCACTGTAGACTTGGTGAGTGAGTCAACAGAAGGTAAAGAGAATCAGTCTTTTAAACTCTCCTCCCCAGCATCAGTAGGTTATTGGCTGCCAGCTGGGGAAGTGAGGTGCAATGAGGGCAGGGACCACAATTTCCTAGGTAAGGGCAATTCTTGGGAAAAGGCACAGCTGCCAGATGGATGCCTTAACTAGATAAGAGAGATCTGGACGTGGCACCAGTACAGTAGGATCTAGTAAACCTCCATAGCACTTAGTGTGTTCCAGACAGTGCGTTCTAGGTATATCAATTTATTAAATCCTCACAGGGATAAGTAACCCCACTTTATGAATAAGGGAACTAAGATACAACGATCAAAAACTTGACCAAGAAATCTTACTGAGCACAGATCTTCATATGAAAAAAGAAAAACATTAATAGTTGTTTCAAGTATTTATTCGAAAGTTATGTATGTTGTGGGGTCTAATTTTGTCAAGTTAAAACTTTGACGCTTCAAATAGCAAGTAATCAGAGCAGTGTCTAAGCCCCACTCACTGGACAATAGCAGTTTGCCAGATATTCCTATTAACCACTGAGTCATGATCTAATTAAACTGTGGTCACAGAGCCTTAGCTGTAAAGTGTTAAGGATGTGTCCTGCTAGCATAGAAACCTACCATAAAATGCAGGTGTTCATAGGGATAAAAGCAGTATGACTGCACGGTTGCCAACATGGATACTTATTCCTGCCCTCCTCTTACATTAGGACTTAGAGTTTTCCAAATATTTAACAACAACAACCAAAAATCCATACATGAATAATCCAATATTCCCTGGAACCAACAGGAGTCCACAAGATGGCAGTGCCTGATGAGTAGAAAGCATTATTTTTGGGCAATATTCCAAAGGGAAGAAAATGGAAATCTTGGATAGTATAATACAGTTTACTAATTTTTCCATGTTTTATTTGTAAGATGTCTTTTATCCAAAATGTATTTGTCATTTGTATATAAATAAAATAAATAAAATTTAATTTAACTCTATGCATTGAAAACAAAAGAAAACTCATATGGTTCAAAACACTCAACATTTTTCAAAAAACTCAAAACATTCAAAATATTCAAAACACTCAACATTTTTTACTGACAGTGAATTTTTAAGAGATATTTTTACTTCTTTTAATTTCATGCTATGCAAATTTTATGTTGTAAATTTGAAGATTTATAGTAGGATAAACATCAGCAGAAACAAATATGAGTTTAATAAATTATTCCTCAAAATCCTTTAGAGTTGTGACTTGCCTAAGTTTTGCATGTTAAGTGTGGAACTTTGGTGTCTTTGGGTTACATTTATCATATAGGTGCAGTAGAGAATCTTTAGATACGATTAATTATTATAACGAGATTCTCTGCTGCTCAACTTCTTCCACTCAATATAATTTTTCATAAACGTTCTTTGTGCTTTTACGGCTTAACTAATGTTCATTAATCCTTCATGCAAATCTTTAATGAAGGTAATTTATTTGTCACATTGCCATGCATCGTATAGAAATAGTCGATATTGTCTATTTATCAAGAGGCTCTGAAATGTTTTATTTTCTGCTCCAAGGATTTGTCCCTATGGTTCACCTGCTTCAGAAAGAAACTCCTAGTCATAAAATACATATTTATATCTGTTGGTACATAATTACTGTAATAAATCTTCAAATTCCTATTCATATAAATTCACATAGCATAAAACTTTGGCTGGAACTTTTTTTAGTTGATTTCTTTGAAAAAATAGAAAAGTTGGTATGAGTTATACTAATAATATAAATGGTATAAGAACTATTTAGAATTTGCTTTTTTCCTAATTCCATAAGGGATTTTTCTACAAAAATCAGATGGGTTTTGATTTTTTATAATTGTGTTTGTATGTTTCCTTCAAATTTTAATCTCCTCAAATTGTTATCAAAATATATTTGTGAACTGGACATTATGGTAAAGTCCAGTAATTATTAATAATGATTTTTTAGCAATTAAAGTACATATTAAGAAATAAGAAATACGCCTTTAAAATGGATATATTTACAGTAATTAAGAGTGGCCATTATTTTGAGCCTAAGATTCATGTGAAATATGAGCTTCAGATATTCAGAGATATGTGGCATGTATATACTATGAAAACAGAAGGTTTGAATGGAAAAAACATTTTTATTCTCCCCGAGTCAATTTTTGAAAACTATTTCCCATTGTTCATTTTTGTATTTGCCCGTAAGTTTTCCATACTTCAGCTTTTTAAGCTGGCTATTCTTTGGTCAGTTCCTGTAACTCTTTAATTTGTAACACTTTTTATAATTTCTGGATAAAGAATGAATTTGCTTCTCAAAAACTAAACTTACTCAGACTTCTCTGGTGAGTATCAATTACTTAGATGTGTTCTGAGTAGTCACTACAAGTGTGAGCTCTGTGTACTTTTCCTCATGAGTCTCTGTTCCTAGTTTGCTGGTTAATGAATGTTTCTGGTGATTGTCTCACGCTTTTTCTAAAACCACAAAACTACTAGGAACTACAGTATCTAAAATAAAAACACTATAATTTTCTTGGAAGCCAGGAGGGTTAAACAGTATAGTTTTAGAAACAGGAAAACTGTATGTCTGTAACGGATTACTGCAAATTTCAAACAAACCAGTTGTTAGATGGATAAATTTACTCAGAAACCACTGATTCAGGAGCTGAACACTAAAGGTGAGAGCCGAGGGAGTCTGACACAGGGATCACCTAACGAAAACAACTGCACAGAAACTGCTTAAATGAAAATCAGGAAATATAAGGATACATCATATCAGAGAATAAGCAGGAAGATTTATTTATATATATATTAATAAATGTTAGTACTTATCTCTTATTCTAGGTGGAAGAAAATGCTTAAAACACCAGTGATACTAGCATGAATCCTATCACAGTAGAGTGAATGAGATGCGTACTAAGTACCCAGCTTCCTATTTCAGTCGGGAACTTTGTGCCAAGAACTGAGCCACGTGGAACTCAACTTGGTGAGCACGTGTATAGGTGTAAGGAAACGTGGCATCATGGACAAAATTATGGACTTTATACCAATGCAAAGAATGTGTTTGAATCTTTGCACCTAGCAGCTATGCAGTCCTCAGTGAATTACCTGACTTCTTTGGCTCTGTTTGTTCATCTGTAAAATAATCAAAGCAACACCTTGCTCTTAGGATTTGGGGGAAAAGTTTTAAAATAAGCATAATTTTAAGACTATATTAAGTGTTCATAAGTTATCGTTATTATCTAAAACGCTAACACACACAGACACACACACACACATATATATGCATGTATATATTTATTGCTATATTTACCATCTTGGCCAAATCAATCTAGCAGTCACTGAAAACCTCATAAAACATTGTCGCTTACTTAAAAATGCATGTATGCATAAAAGAGGGGTTTGACTTTGCATGTCACTAACATACCCATACACTCTTCTTATTCCAATTTGTCATGCAATGACATAGAGATTACGCAGAATTAAAATATCTGTACATTTTATGCTATATGTTGCTCCATAATATTCCCATCTAATATCAAGTTGGAACTTAGGAGTACTTTATTCATGTCACATGCCTACCAGTAGACCTTAAGTAAGTCTCTTGCGTGAGATTTTTTTTCATGGATTATAAATCTACTATAGTCTGGTCCGCTTTAAACCTCAACACATCTCTTTCTTAAACCATCCAATATTATCTTCCACTCTTCACAATCATCAGTGCTTCATCTTAGATAGAGTGCTTCTCAAATCAATATGTGTCTTATAACTTACTTCCCTGGAGTAGAATGCATTCTTTCTTTCCTTCTGCCCAGACACATGCCTAGACTCAAGCCAAGTGCAGGAGCTATTTTATGGAAGGAGGCATCAGGAGTTCTTTGAACTCTTCCTTCCTGAAATACCATGGCTATATCATTCACTTGTGCCCTGATCTGCTTGGAATAGTGACAATTTACACCATTTTCCTCAGCAAGATTATTAGTAGTCTCCCCTTTCACCCTCAAAAATGTTCTAATTTGGATTATTAAATAAATGATGTGGCCTCCCAACTCCCTGCTCATCATCCACACAACAAACTCCTCTTGGACTGGTACTGACTGTGCTTTCTTATTGTTCTCTGTTCTATGTGTATATATCATCTTCCCTATCGGATTATATACTCATCATAGAGCAGGAGCTGGGTCATGTGCTTATTGAACAAATGTAGAGTCAGATTTTAAAAATACAATTATATAAATTAATTTACATTTAGATACTTGAAAAAGAATGTCATATTGCCACTAAATACAGCTGGGATATCCTGAGTTGCACCTAAGTATTCTTGCATATCATTGCTCCAATTGTCTAAAATAGTGTCCAACACACTTTAGGGTCTAGGGAGCTGTTTATGAATCCCTTTCTGATGACAAATGCAGTATTTTGTTGTTTCATCATTAGCAAAATAAGGAGTTTTCTTAGTTTTACAAATCCTATAAGGCCCTACGTGATTTTACATCTGGATATCTCTTTAACTGTAACACTGTCTTTTCTTTCTTCAATTCACTCGAGCCACACTGGCTTTCTTGCTGTTAATTTTCAATGAAGATATGCACTTTAATTTTTACCTTAGCTTGAAACATTCTTTCTCCAGATACTTGTGTGGGTCACTACTTAACTTCTTTCAGGTCTCTGTTCAAATGGCTCCCTCTGGGAGGTCCCCCATGACCAACTCCCTTAAACCAGCCCTGTCAATACTCACTCTCTCTCTCCCTCTCCTTCATATGTATGCTTCTAACTGATTGTCTTCTGCACCACAATGTGAGTTTTCTTAGGGAGCGAACCTTACCTAGTTTGTTCATCATCAGACCCCTCAGTATTGTGAAAAGTGGCAGGAACACATTAAGTAGTTATCGAATGAATAGAGAATGAACACAATAGTGAAAATGTTTCCTACTAGTATCATAACATAAATATCTTGGAAACTAAGTTATTGAGTAGAGTTTTCCCCTTTATAAAATAATAAATAAAATATTAAAATGATTTATGAGGAAATTTTCCAGAACCCCTGGGAACGTAGGTATTTTATTAGATACGTAGCCATGTTGTTAATAAGGACATGAGACTTGAATAAATGCCAATATTCCAACCATTTGGCTGGATTTTATAGGGCCAGTTAGGTTGGTATAAACTAAATAAAATGTATAGAAGTAACAATGTGATTGTTAATTGTTTTCACAAGTGTTGGAAGTGGAATAGAAAATAAATGAAACAAATTTTTTTTAAAATGATGACTTAGGAGAACCTGTAAGCACAGTTCTGTTGTATTTCTTTTATCTTGTTTATTTAATTTGAGACTACTGATTCCAAGTTTGTGGTGAAGACTTGTTAATAAAAACCATGTCATCCTTGTTTTTTCTTTTTTTTTTTTTTTTCATCAGTTCTTTTGCTACCAGACCAACATTTTGGGATTTTAACCTCTTTGTACAGTTTTTGCATTATTACTTTTAACTCAGCCTGAGCTTTTACTTTAACTACAAAGAAGTGCCATCAAAATGAATGTTTTAATCTATCTGGGGAAAAAGCACATACTTTCCAGTGGTGGATCTTTGCTGTAGAATGACAACAACACTGCATTGATTTTATTAACTCTCTAATGAAGTCCTCAGATACAACTGTTACAATTTTAAAGCACAGCATGATAGCTATGCTTTATAAGTGGACAAACACTGTCTTACATCACTATTTCCATCCATGATTGCATCAGGGGGGAAATTAAAATGCATATATGGAAGGTGACCAAGGAGATCCTAATAATGATGACACTGTTGTAATACCATGCCTAAATGAATATTTATGATTGGACAGTGTCATAGTATCTCTATGAAGACACTAGGGTGCTGGCCTCTATGGCGCCATTCCCTCTTTAATAACTTTGAAATACCACACGCATCTTTGCCCATCTCCTTTGGCTTTCTTTTCCAATTTTGCTTTTGTCAAATAGTAGTTTATTAGTTTATTCAGTATCTTTGTTTCCAAGAGCGAGGACTCTCCAGTAATACTAATATTTTGAGGATCTAAAAACTAAAGAGTGCAAGTTGTATAAACTTACCACGGACATAAAATACCATCTTAATGCAGTAAGCTTTCTGTTATCTAGATTAAGGTTTCTGAATCTCGGCACTGCTGACATTTGAGGCCAGATAACTGCTGTAAGAGATGACTCACGCTTCACATGATGTTTATTAGCGTCTCTGGCCTCTGCCCTCTACCCACTAGATGCCAAGAGCATCTGGTCCCTCCCCTCACCCACCTCCACTCCAGTAATGACACTCAAAAATGCCCCCAGACACTGCCAAATGTCCTTTGTGAGGGAGGTCACCCCTGTCTGAAAACCTCTTATCAGGATTAATCTAGACGTGATGCATTCTGGTTAACCAACCAACCGTTTGAGCTATTTGGCAATTTTTATATTTCTTTCTACTTCATTTGATAAATAGATAGATAAATAAAAGCTAGCTTTCATTCATCTCATGAAACTGCTTTAATTTCAGTTTTCATTTTACTTTTAAGGGCAGAGTACTGTAGTTCCTTCATAATTTTAGTTCTACAACATGCATCTACAGAATAGGTAATCAATACAGTTTCCTGAACTGAATTAGAAGTAGGAACCAATCATATTCATAGCACAGAACTATAAGTAACATTGCTTACTTTTGATTGAATGAATCAAAATGCATCTTAATATTTTTATAATCATCTAGGCTACTTTTCCCTATGAATTGTCCAAATAATTGAAAAAAGATGTCAAAGACAGGGTTGACTATATACTGACACAATGACACAATATGGACACTATCAGATTGTCATTTTTCTCTTCCTTATGTAAAATGTGTAAGGATGTAAAAGAAGGCTTTCTAGTTATTTGATTCTGCATAGTAATTTACCTTGCAAACATACAGACCTGTAAATTGTGTGTGAAACCTGAAACAATGCATTTAATTTACTTCTTTTTACTCAGTCGTTTGAGGTTACTTTCTCCCCACATCTAAAAAATGATGAAATATGTATTTCTAGAACTTAGTTGGTTGTATTAAAAATGAAGCCCATATAATGAATGCAAGATCATGGAAATAAAATGCAAATTTATAGTAGACAATACAAAAGGAGGAAACAATCTGCATGAGTAGTTAAGGTACTTGAGGTCTGAGCTAAATAGAGAAGAAAGGAATTGGTTTCTTATATGGTTACAGAAAATTTCAGATTATTAAATCACTGTTTTAAGGCATTTTATTGGCATGACTTATAAGAGTCCACATTTTTTACATTTTTTAGAATCTAGTAATTACTGTAGAAATTCTGAATGGTTGGTAAATCAGTTCAACTGAAAGTGGTCTACTCAAGGCAAAGCCACACAAAAGTCAGTGTTTACCAAGGATAACAAATCCTAAGAACTCACAGTCTCCAGTGAGTCAGATCCCATACACACTAACTCAGATACAAGACAAATCATTTCTTTCAGCTGGATTTCTACCGTTTAATCATTTAAGCCTTGCCTTCACCACTTTCTCTATGCAACCTTGGGCAAGTCACTGAATCCTCAGTGACCGAGTTCCTCAGTCTTTGTTGTTTTGTTTTGAAAATGGAGGTTTGAATTCCTTCATATTATTTTTTAAAGATTAAACAGAAGTAACTTAAGCCAAGGACATAGCTTCATGGCTGGTGCCTGGAAAACATTTACTAAATGAAATTATGCTATTAATTCAGAATACCTTTTAGCTAAAGATTTCTGAGACAGGACAAATCTATAATATGAAGACAAAAATTCCAAGATTATCCTAACTCTTTGAGTTAATAACTTATTTTTTTCCCATCTGGCTTGGCTTAAAATAACTCAGGGCTATGATTAGCTTCTTTCACTTCCAATCATATGCCTTGATTCCCCATGGAGATACCTGATCTGACTGCTCCAAAGAATGAATTTTTTTCCTTATATGTCACATAGGAAGTGTTTTAGTACCTGTAAATATATTAAGCACTTACTATGAGCCAGATATTTTGCTAGGCATTCTCTGTTATTTGTAATAATGTGATTGGTTATCTCAGTTTTATAGAATTGAAACTGAGGATCAATTAAGTTAAGTGTTTTTTTTTTGGGGGGGGGGGGTTCTGTGCAAAACAGAGAAAGAGGTGTAGTTGCAGAGACAATCTTAGGAAGTGACTGAAACTGTGATGTCTTCCTTAACCCAGGGTGTCCCTTGGCCTATGTTACAGCAGTTTTGGAAGCTCCAGCTATTAGCACAGAAACTATATTAGCACAATCACACTCCCTGCATCACAAAATCATTCAAGATCTGAGTTCTTTGCTGATTTCTTTTGAATACATTCTTAGAAAAGAGACAACAATTATTTTAAAAGCTTTAGAGCCCAACTGCATGATACTAGCATTACCCAAAAAAACAGAAAACAAAATTCTGTATCTTTAACAATAGGTTTTTGGAAATTTTCATTTTCTTTTCTTAACACAAGGAAAGATATAAAATGAAGGGTGTATATTTTCAGGGCAGGCTGAACCTCTACCATTTACTGCTGCCTGGTTCAGTTTGTAGATTAAAGATGTTCTATTAGTTAAACGTCAGACTGAAGCACTGTAGCATTGAGGAGCATCAGTTTCCACTGGAAAAGCAGTGCTGCTATTACAGTGTTTTCCCATCTTCCTGACCTGTTTGTCAAGCTTTAGGCTGTAGCTGCACACAAGCTCAGAAGAGCTCATTTCCTAAGGGAAAGGCAAAGTTCTCAAGTGCATTAAAAAAAAAAAATGCCCGTAGTTTTTCTTTATCTTTTCCCTTTCTGTCTTTCTCTTGTGTCCAATAGTGAGCCATTGAAATGGCACCCAGAATGATCCTTGTTGACATAACCTGGACCACAGCCCGGGAACACGCGTCCCTGAAGCACAGCCCTGTCACTGCTGGCCATTCTGCCTGCATCTGTACTGTGTTAATTGGACGAGGTCAGCCAGTCCTCTCTCTCTAGACTTTTCATTCTCCCCAAGGGGAAGAATGGTTCCAATGAATGATCCGCCATGTCTAACGGCACTCGTTTCCAAGGCTTGTTAGCTTAGTACCTCTTTGCAATACGTAAGAGCAGCATCTAAGAGAAAGCACTTATATTGCTAGCCTCCAGACTGGCTTTGCAAAGCAATCTTGGGACTGCAGCTCTTAGCAGCTGACTTGTCTTCTCCCCGTCACATATGGGCATGTTCTAATTAGAGTCATATTGCTTATTATATTTTTATGGGTCTAAGGGAATTCTTAACAAGATGCTAAAATTTGTTTTGAAAAGTCTATCTTAAATACACAAATACATTTAGAAAAAATCACTGTACTGGCTAAATAATTCTCTGCTTTTCCTTTTCTCGTTGGTGTATTCATTTACAAAATAAAATAATAATAAAAAGACGTATTTTTATACATATTGTATTAATTTGACTAATCCATGCATGAGCTTAGCCCTGTGCCTCTTATGTTGTAAGAATCCTATAAATATTGTTTCGTTTGTTTTTGATGAAGGAATAGGGGTCTACAACACTTCCCTGCCTAACACGTGCTTAGTGCTTAAGGAGAACCCCACACTTAAGACAACGGACTTCCATTCCAGCCAAGGCTGTTCTGGTTATTTACACGGTGAGAGAGTGAAAGTGTGCTTGAAATGTCTCTTTCCTCATTTCCTTAGTCACATCTGGCTGCCTGATCTGCAAAAGCTGTTTCCTCCGTACGCCCTGACCCGCGCTAGGGACGCCAACAGTCCAGCGGGCTGGAGAGACATAAGGCTATGAGATTTGATATTGTTCGGACTTTTAAATAAGGTTCACACATGACCCTTTCACTCTGTCTTGGGAGAGTCTGGATTTCTTCTCATCCAGTCCAAAAATGCTACTTGCAGCTAAGCACTTAACAGCAGGCAGTGTCCTTCTGAAGAAAGGAAAAGAAAAAGGTGAAGCCATTCAAAGGATTAATTAGATAATGCTTGCCTAGGTCCTATTACTCTCTGAAGGGAAGGGAAAAAAATAAAAGAAAACTACATATGGTCTTAGAACTTTACCAAACTGAAATGAACTAGGTGTTTGCTTAGGCAACATGCTAATTGTATTTTAAGTGAATCAGCCAATGGGCAGGAGGATGTTTATTTCTGCACCTCCTGCTACTTCTCATTCTTGGTAAAGGGATTTTTTTTTTTTTAACCTCTGCAAATGCCTTCAGCAGGAGGTAAAAATAATGACTATGCCATCTGAACACTGAAGAGAGACTGGAGCTGTGAAGTTGGACCTCTTTCTACTCTGTTAAGTATCTTTCTTGAAATGGGTTTGATGGAGGAATAAAAATCTTTATTCCTGATACAAGGACAAAATGAAACTAGAGAAAGGCAGTCAGAACACATGTGAGGGAAAGGCAATGAATGCCTTTACAAAAGTAGGAGAGAACTGGTTCCAGCCGGGCAGGAATGAAAGAGGGGCCAGGGAACATAGCTGTTCTCTGTGCTCCACACACAACCTCCTCTACAGAAGTCTAACCAAGTCCAACAATTTGAAGTTCAGGGGTTTGGCAAAGGGTAATACTAAATAGAGCTCAAGTGGACTACGAAGAGAGCTTTACAGCTAGCGCACAGATGACCAGATGAAGCCAATTTACATCGCTGCACTATTTTTGGAGGACATTTGCTAATACTTATCAACAACCTTACAGCTGGTTCTTTCAGAAGGAAATTCCATCTCTAGGAATTTAGTATAAAGAAGTAATTTAGAACATACACAGATATCTATAAAAGTTCATGGCAATGCTACTTCCAATACGCATAAATAATAAGCTGAAATACTGAACATCAGGGTGGAGGTTAAGTAAATCACATTATTTTTCTAGAATACTGTGCAGCCATTGAAATAAAATTGGAGAGTAAATAATTTTGACAAACAATGATATTTCCAGTATATTGCTTATTAAAAACAATCTAATCTCTAATGCCCTAGGGCATGGATTGGATATACTGAAATAACTTCTTTCCTATTCACTTAGAATAATAACACTAGCTATGAACCATCTTTGGAAGAATTGAGAATACAATCATTCAAATCATCTTCTGTCGGGTTTAATTCCCTTGTGGAATCCCGGTTGTAAAGGCTAGTTTCAGTACAGTACTTCTAAGACATATTTTTATAAAATCTGAAGACTATCAGGATGTTATTGATTTATTAATCTCCTTATATCTCATAAATATAAAGTTACTGATATAGATGTAAATATACACATATGTGAAGATAAGTATGGATTAGAGATACCATTTCTCCTTTCTTGTTATCGTCACTTTTGCAACATTTGTACTTTTTAAGGATTAATAACCTTTATAGTGTACAGCCCTAGTTTATTTTTCAATTTCATCATAGATTATTGTCAGTTTTGTCTGAACCATTATTTCTTCTACTTCTTTGAAAGGAATGGAGGTGGATAGAAAAGTGGACATGATAATTTGGACAGTGTTTTTATGGGAAACATATAACAACTATATTCTGAGGGCTTATATCATGTGTGCATGGTCCTCTAATATACATTGGGATTTTTACCAATTGTCAGTTGGTATTTAAACTGCCAGTAAATATGTGCAGCTGGTTAAAATTTCAAATGATTCTGTCTGTAGACTGCAGATGCAGGTACAGCTAAACTCTGTGGGTTACAAAAAAGATCCTTCAAAAAAAAAATAAAGAAAAAGAAAAGAAATATAACCACTGTTATTTATATAATCACTTCAAGGGCATCAGCATTAGTTCTCTGTTTGTTTTTGTTTGTTTAAACAGAAATTGAAAGGAATCTTAACTCTAAAAGAAAGTATGTGTGTTATAAAGACTCCATATTTACAGAATAGGAAAATGTATGTCATTCCAAAAGGAAGCAAATTTTCAAACAGAATGATAGCAACATAACAATAGTAGGGACAGGATTTTCCTATAGCTGCACGGATGCTAAAAGCAACTTACATTCATGGAGAAAATGAAGACTATGTGTGTACCTATAATATAAAAATGCTTTAACTATCATACAAGATCATATATTCACTCAGAGATCTATACCCAGTGCTCATAGCAGATTTCTTCATAATAGGCTAAATTTGACAAGAGTCATCATCATTAGCTGGTGAATGGATAAACAAACTATGGTCCATCAGACAAAAGGATACTGTTTAGCAATTAAAGATACTAGCTACTAACTCAGTAACATGTGTAGATCTCAAAAACATGTTAAGTGAAAGAAGTCCTTACAAACATTTGAAGGTTAAAAATAAAAAAGTGAACTGTAGATATTTTTTATTTCAGTGTAATTTTGATCTGTTTAAACTGTGCCACATAAATGTGCAAATTCCTCTCAGTATTTGGCAGCTATTTAAACTGGTTGGTATCATAGAAACAGAAAAACTGTTTTTTGTTTGTTTGCTTGTTTTATTGTTTTTTCCCCCACAGCGTTTACTGCAGAAAGAGAAATTGTGATGTTCACACTGTAAACACTCTCCCTGAGAGATCCCGATCAATCTCATAATCAATCCTGAGATAACTACGCTGATTATGCCTAAAATTACAGTCTTCCGCCCAGATTCTTTTCCTAGACTTCAGACATATACATGAAGTTTTCTGTCATATCTCTAGGTACCTAAACACTTGATATATTCACAACTCAACTACTCTTAATTCTGTCCTAAACCAATTTTATTTCTCAGCCATGAACTTGAGTTCCTTTTCTTGCTCAAAATCTCTTTGACTAATGAATGAACAAATGGATCAATTAATCACCAAAGCAACCATATTCAAAGTGATCAGAGTGATTTTAAGTAGGCATACTAAGATTTCACATACAATTTCTAAAAATAACAGAAATGAAAAATATAACTTTGAAATGAGTAGAAGGAAAAATGCATTTAAAGAGTTACCAAAGCTGGTGGTTGAGAGTGCCTTCCAGACCTTTGACAACCTACATCTTATATGAGAATTTAAGGACTGAATGAGTTGAAAATATTAAACTCAAGGGGTTTACAACTGTGACCTAAAACAGGTTTACTGGTTATGTAAGGATCCAGTCAAATAAAGCACTGAAGGTGGATGGGAAACAAGAGTTTCCAGCTGGAAAGTGGATGGAGAATAATATTCTGATATAGGTCTAGGGTAGAGGAATTAGAGTCCCAGATAACTTCTTGATGGGGACAGTGGCTGCCTCAGATCTACCACATCTTATGGAAGAGCTACTGTGTTCTGTCTGTTTACACTATTTGAACCAACTGCCTTGCAGCTAAATGTGGACACAAGTCTTGCTACAATTGCCTCTCAAGACATTGGGTGGGAAGCCCTGGTTACAGAACCTGCCTTAGGGTAAAGAAATTTACAAGAATGAGGTCCAAGAAATCCTAGATTGTCTATGCAAGGCATTAGAGTCTCACAAGAGAATATCTTCCTTGGAAGAGAAAAGTGAACAGCAAGTTAAAGTTTTGCTCCAAGTCAGAACAGGTAAAGATGAAGGACACCAGTATCACCAAATGCAGCAAGCCATCGATGCAGTGACCTCTCCACTACCATGATGACCACTCACCCTATAGTCTTCTTGGCTCACTTTAACCAGATCCAGTCTCAGAGATGTGTATTTTTGTTATTCCTCTATGCATTATGCCTTTGACATCCTAACTCCAACCCTCAACACTTTCTTAAAACAGTCCCTCTACCAAATAACTTTCATTCTTTAAAAATGTTGGTTCAACAAGAAGAAGAAAAATGCATTTAAAAATCCTCCATTAATGAAAAACAAAAGACAGCAAAAACAAAATGAGGGCAAATTAATCATAGAAAAAGCAAAGTAACTAGTACAAAATAAGATGATAGAAATAAATATAAACAGACTAAAGTCACTAGATAAAAGATAACAGGCACTCAATAAACATTTGTTGAATGAAAGGTAAGTATAATATTTGATACTGAAAAATTAGCATTATTCTTGAGAGGCTGATAATTTCATTGTTAAAAAAGGGATTGTTTGTATTGTGAATGAAAAATACTGCAAACCACATCAGTAAACAAAGAACACTGAAACCATCAAGTCATCAGCGGCTGCCGCCACCCGCAGTGAAGACAAGCCTGCAGCCCGGCCTCTGCAGCCACTCACAGTGGTGCCCTCTGAGCGGGCTCAGAATAAGAAAAGACAGAATAAGAAAAGCCTAGGTAGCTAGGTGCTTGTCAAAGGAATGAATTCAGTGAGCCCGAATGTTTGCTTCCTCTCATACAAAGAAAAGCACTAAATTCTTTAACTTGAGATGTCTGGTTTTCTTTAGTTAACAAGTAATCTTTTAATGTTCCAACTACCTGGTCTTTGTTGAAAACTCCTGTATATCCTGGCTCCTCCCCTATCTCTTCGGAGCAGTCCCTCAGAGCCATCTGAGAGGCTGTCATTCCGGGCTCGAAGGGGTTCGAGTCCTCAGCACTGTCCGCCAAATAAAACATAACTCTCAACTTTTGGCTGTGCATTTATTTCAGTTGACAGTATTCATGGTACAAAGGTTTTAGTATAGCTTTATCCAAAATGCACATTATATGGCATAAATTATATCAAAGATCAAAACCCTGGTTCCATCATTTACCAAGGAAGAGATCTCTGGTGTTTCACTTAATCTTTCTGAAGTTTAGATTCCTCATCAATGCAACAGGGATGACAAATAATCTCTAGTTCTCATATTTTGCAAAGATTACAGGGAATAGTAATTGTGAAAATATTATTGTTATAATGTAAAGTGTTATATTTGTATTTTTTTTAACTACAGCTTAATATTTTGTATAAGAAGCTTTAAGTTGCACTTTGATGTAAGTTTCTGAGATAATGCTTCTGCACATAATAGGACCAAAACACATTTAAGGTAAAATAGTAGTTACTGATGTTTTTATTTAAAAGTATCGATGGTGGATAACTTCTAAACCATAAAGTAATTCTGTATTTGGTTACAGGTTTTATGAGGCTTATTTCTACATTTTCACAGAGCTTTTCCTTACAGTATAGCCCTGAATTTCAAACTTACTAAACTGACAGACATGTATTTTGGCAACCAAAATCATTTTGAGCAGATGTGTTTAAGTCTAGAAAGATACATCTCTTTCCTCGTAGATGAGTAACTATTTCACCATCCAATCAAGATGTTTTTATTCACAGACTTTACTGACAGGAATTCATATTGGTCTCTTGGGAAGTAAACAGGGAAATTTAGCAAATAAGTCAATTCTAGCTTCAGCGTTTATTCACAGGGAAAAAAAATGCATCGTACATCCGTTTGAGGTAATGAGAAAATGGATCTTTGGGCTATTTCTGAATATTATTTAATCTTCTCTGATGTATAAACTATTTATAATTTCACATGGTTACCACTGAATCATGGCAGCTGCTATACTCTGAAATAATAATATTTGAATGTGATATTAGGTGACCCAAATATCTGTCATAAAGATCAGCTGGTTATGATAAACTAATAGCAGGAGGTGACGGCGACTGTCTAAAGCCCTGCAAAACTCCTATTAGAAACAGCACAATTTTTCAGCTATGTAACATGTCTGTAATGAATGCCTACTAAGTGTCAGACACTGTGCTAAGTTTTGCAGATATAAAAGGATGTAGCAAGTTTAGCACTCTTAAGGAACATGCAATCTACTAGGGGAGATAAAAATAATGGTAAACTTTTACTTCCAACACTTTACTTCACATAGCAAAATTCTGACTAAACAAAATAATAAACTAATTATAATTTGAAAGAGAGAATTAAAATAAGAGTGGGAAACAAAAAACAATCAAGCATCAGTTAGCCAGGTATGTTGTGATGATCTACATGTGACAGAATTGTGGGTCTGAGATTTCTGGTTTGCATCAGGTTATTTACTCACTTCAGGTGCACACGCTAATCCCCCCTAAATGAAGGCAATGGCTGAGGACGTAGCTCATGTGCCAGAGCAGGAACTCAAACCCAAGACCTCTCTCCCCAAGTAGCCCTGGCTTATTCTTGCTACACTTACCCAGCCTCATCAGCAAGAATTTGTGACTTGACTTCCCCAAGACATTTTCAAAGTTCTCCTTTGAATTGATCAAGCAAGGCACTATAACTCACTATTTCTCATTATGACTGTGATCCCAACAAATTAATCCACTCATTCAGATTTCAGTTGGTTGTTTTTACAAAAGTATAAAATGTTATATTTTATTCTTCCATATTGATGATGTGACTCATATTTCATTTGTCTATTCTATAATTCATAACATCATTATTAGAAAAAGGTAAATGGTAAGAAAAGTTTTCTTACAACATAGCTGATCTATTTTTCCTTGTTCTTGTTTATGATTAGTTTTTCAAAGTTTCTGACACTTATATATGGGCTAAAAACCTTGGCTAACTTTGTTTATTTATGAGTATTATGCATGTATTCATTCAGTAGATATTTTTGGAGCTCTTCCCCTGTGCCAGGCACTGTTCTAGGCATGGAGCTCAACACTGAACCAAAGCTATGAAAATTTTGTTCTCATGGAATTTACCTTCTAATTCAAGGAGATAAACAGTGAATAAACAAGTAAATAAATTTGTACAGTCCATGGAAAGCGATGAATATTATAGAGGAAAAGAAAGCAGAGGAAGAGGAAAGGAATTGTGAGGGTGCATATCAAAAGAAGAAAATCAGGAAAGGTTTCACTATGAATGGGAGATTTGAAGGAAGACATGAATGTGATGGGCACGCCACTCACACACCCAGCAGTAAGAGGGATGGGGCACAGGGAAGAGCAGCTGCAAAGACTCGAGGCAAGACCATGACTAGTGACGTGTGGAACATCAGGGAGACCAATGAGGCTACACAGAAGAAAGCAGGAGGGAGAGGAGCAGATGAGGTCGGAGAGGTTATGTGGAGCCCAACGGTGGGGACTCTCCAAGCCACTGAAAGGACTTGGGCTTTGACTCCAAATGAAACGGTGTGTTCGTCTGCCTGGGGGGCTTACACACAAAAATTCACTTCTCACAACACTGGGGGATGGAAGTCTTAGATCAGGGTGCCAGCTCAGTCTGCTTCTGGTGAGAACGTCTTCCTGACTGTCAGATGGCCACCTTCTCACTATATTCTCACACTGGGGAGAGAGAGCTCTCTGGTGTCTCTTCCCATAAGGGCACTAATCCTATTATGAGAGCCCTACTGTCGGGGCCTTCTATACACCTAGTTACTTCCCAAAGGACCCATCTCCATATACCAACACACTGGGAATTGGGGCTTCATATGAATTTTGGGGTAACTCAATTCAGTCTTTGGCAGATGGGGAGTTTTTAGAAAGTTCTGGGCAGAAGGTTGACATGACACATTAGTTTTAGAGAATCACTCTGGCTACTATGTTGAGAACAGATTGAAAAAAGGTAAAGGCAAAAAATAAGCAAGATTAGTTAAGAGGCTACTGTAATAACCCAGGTAAAATAGGATGGTAGTTTCTACTAGAGAACTAGCAGTGGAGGGTGTGAGTAATGGTCAGTTTTTGGATAAAATTTCAAGTAAAGCCAATAAAATTGCTGATGGTTTCTATGTGGGGCAGTGAGAAAAAGTGAGAGGTTAAGAATGACTCTAAGGCTGATGAATTGTAAGGAACAGAGTTGCCATTAATTGAGGTGGAAAAGACAGCAGATTTGGGGAAGATATAACCAGGACTTCGGCTTTAGTCATGGTCAAGCTTGAGGTGCCAATTAGTCACCCAAGTGGAAACGTCAAATTGGTTGTCAGATATACAGGCCAGATTCTTGGTTGGAGAAATCTATGTAGGAGATGTCAGGATTTAAAATTTATTTTGAGGTGAAATCTAAGGGAATGAGGGCATATTAAGGAAAGAAGTTGAAAGACTGACACTTACATGGGGGACTGCAATATTAAAGAACTTGAGGAGATGGGCAAAATCAGCAGGGGGATTAGGGAAGTAAGGTTAGAGGAAAACAAGTGTGTGCAATCCTGCAAGGAAGTATTTTATAAAGGAAGGAGCTACCAACTTGAGGACTGAAAATAATCCAATTATCCATCAACTGAGGAATGGGTAAACAGAAGCGGGTGTGTCCATAAAATGAGATACTCTTCAGTGAAATAAGGTAACTAACTACTGACAAATGCTACAAAATGGATGAGCCTTAGACATATTAAGCTAAATACAAGAAGTTAAATGCACACAGGCACACACCCACATATACACACATAGACGGCATATTGTATGATTCCACTAAAATAAAATTTTCAGAAAAAGCAGAAATGTAGAGATAGAAAGTAGATCAGTGATTGCATGGGGACATGGGTGGAAGCGTCTTTGTGAAATAATGGAAGTGGCCAAAACTGGATTTTGGTTATAGTAGCACAACTATATATATAAAACTCATAGAATTGTACACTTAAAATAGGTGAATTTTCTGGGATAAAAGTTGGATCTCAGTAAATCAGTTAACAAGAGGAAGAGACAGAAAGGAGGCAGAGAGACAGAAAGAGACAGACAGGACACCATTGGGGGAGTTGAATTGGATGGCGTATGTACAGACCAAGCTTTTGATGCGTCTTGCTGTGGAGAAGAGCAGAAAAATGAGGTAGCAGCTGGAAAAGGACGTAAGTCAAGAGAGGATTCCTTTGCTTTGTTTTGTTTTTAGGTGGAGAAGGGGACACTACTGGTTGCAAGCTGTTGGGAATAATCCACAAGAGAATAAACAACCTCTGGTAAAGATGTAGAAGAGAGAAAAGAGAATTACTAAAGCAATTTCTTTAAATAGATAAAGAAGGATGAATTACAGTGCACATGGTGAGGGATTGGCCTTAGAAGCACAGCCGTGCATCTATACTACAAAAGAGAAGTTGGAGAGTGACAATGGAGGTTAACAAGTCTGTGACTTGGTGATGAAGGCCTGTGGAAGGATTCTTCTAATTGCCTTCCTTTTCACAATGAAAATGGTTATTAGCTGAGAGTGAGAAGGGGAGAAAAATTGAAGGCCTGACAAAAATCACAATAATAGGACTCAATTTTGTTTTTTGCCTTAATTTCCGGTCAGCATAAAAATGCACTTGAAATTCATAGTTTTGATTTTAAATTTATATTAGTCTGCATGACTCTCTTTCTCTCTCTTTTTTTACAGTCATATTAAGCTGAGTAGTTTCAGGTGAGCAGTAGGCTGAAAAATGAATTTACATCAAGATTAGAGTTTTGCCAACTGTCAAGTCATTGTGAGGAAGCCAAAAAAGGATGAAGAACGTAAGACTATATGGAAGAAAATGATAATGAATGAAGGAGAGAAGTGAGAATCAAAGGAGGGGAAGAGTGGGGAAAAGGAGCTAGGATCAGTGGCTTGTAGAGTTCAATTAGGTTAAAGGATTCCTCGAATCATTTAGCATTAACGCTAGAATAGAACCTCTCCTACAATTTTAAACGATATAATCAGTTTAATATTCCTTATGACATATATACAATAGCAGTCATCTAACTTTATTCTTGTTGACCTCAGAGATCAAATTTTTATTTATGTAATCAATTATTAATACATAGTCATATCTTATGTTTATCATGTATGCAACTCATTATACTATTTTTTCTCATTAGAAACATTTTGTATATAGTTTTTTTTTTCCTGCCAATTGGCTAATTTGTCTCTGAGTAATCTTACAGTTCTGCTTCTTATACCAACCTCTCCTATTTCATTTTTTTAACCAATATTTCAACAACCTTGAATTACAGATTGTATTTGAGGAAAATCTTGCTTTTTTCCCAGAGGCCACTGCTTATTGTTAACCCCTGTGAATCTGGTGATGGACACTTTCATCCTCTCTAGAGCCTGTTCCTTTCTCATCCTCTTTCTCCTCCTCCTCCTCCTCCCCTCTCCCACCTCCCTCCCCCTTCCCCTCCCCTCCCTCCCTCCCCACTTCCCTCCTATCTCTCCTCCTCCCCTTCCTCTGTCTCCCCTTTGCGTTTTGTCTCTAACACTTATTTATCTAATACTTCTCTTCAAACTATATCTGACTAATTACCCGATATTGGATATAACATGTGTTAAATCCATAAGATTCTCCTAAACCTACTAAAATTCATTCTAAAAAAAGGTAAAACATAGTCAGGTAAGACTAGATATGTTTACTGCAAAGTTCACCAACTGCTCACGATAGGTCTGGAGTGACTGTATTGACATCAGAATTAGATTGCTGCAACACAAATTATTCCTCATAGTGATTATTATCTGGGTTTCCAAACAAAATGTTTTCAAAAATATTTTCCTGTGGAAACATAATTTACTTTTTTTCAATTGAAAAAAAAAAAGTTAGGAGGGTCAGATAAATATGAGAAGCTTTAAAAAAATTGATTGAGGTCTTACTGTAATTTATGATGAGAACTATCAATGGTAGAACAGAATTGGGCCCCAAAACTACACTAATAATACAACCTAGAAATGAGTATAGCTTTTACACTAAACAAAGAGGAAAAACTGATTGAGGTACAAGGGTCCTGGATTCTGTTTCAGTTTAACTTTAAGGTCCTCATTGCTTCTCAGACAGAAATGGACATTTGATTCTCTCTCTCTCTAATTGATGCTGGCCTTTCTTAAACTGTATTATAGGAAAACAATGCTGAGGTACAAAGAGTTACTCATCTCACACTCTAGGACTTAACAAAATGGGTCTAACTAGCTGTGCGTTGGCAAAAGGGAATATAATTAATCTGAGCACAGTTTATGATTCTGTTCCTCCAAACCCCATGAAGTACTTATCCATTACCATGACTTTTACAAACAAGAGCTCAAGTAGCCAGAAAATAACAAATAAATTACGGTTTTATTTAAAATTCAAAAAAAATATTTCTTAGCTGTTTCTGTTCCAGTGTGACAAACACCACCATAAACAACCCAGTTTCCAGCTTATCTTCTGAAACAAGATGCACATTGGAATTCAGTTAACTCAACTCTGACAGTCCAAATAATTTTGAAAAGTTTTCTGCTCTCTTAGATTATCACTATCCTTGTGCTCTGGGCAATATATTCCTCACTGGTGGCAGGCAGCGACAACCAGAGAGCCAACGGTAAGAAAGGCAATAAAGCAATCTTATCAGAGAAGCTCAGTCTCCTGTCTGATGACATTTAGAGTATATGATCTTTAATTACTCATGTGGTACTCTGGTACACTTCCAGAAAACTGTGCACATTTCACCTGAATGCTCCCCAGTCAATACCCAGTCTAAAAGAATGAGCATATAAAATATCATATAATATCACTCATATGTGGACTCCAAATTAAAAAAGAAAAGAAAAAAAGAGGACACTAATGAACTCATCTATAAAATAGAAACAGACTCGCAGACATAGTAGACAATGTTACGGTTACTAGGGGAAAGAGGGTGGGAAGGGATAAATTTGGGACTTTGAGATTTGCAAATGTTAGCCACTACATATAAAAATAGATTAAAAAAACAAATTTCGTCTGTTTAGCACAGGGAACTATATTCAATATCTTATAATAAACTTTAATGAAAAACAATATGAAAACAAATATATGTATACCTATGCATGACTGGGACATTGTGCTGTATACCAGAAACTGACAAATTGTAACTGACTATACTTCAATTTAAAAAAAAGAATGAGCACATAGTAAAAGAGAGCAGAAGCAATATAGAATGGGATCCGACTGTACCTGGTGAATGAGGCGGAGGAGAGCACATCAGAACAACACCCTGGCCTTCCCTCACAGAGACTGCACTTCTGGTCCGGCCACTGAAATTTCCCAGATCTGTCAACACAACACAGAATTTAGATGCAAGTCAAAAAGGAGCTTAAAGAATTACAACTTTTGTAACTCATACTTACTTTTCTACCATTATCCAGACACGGTTTCTTTTTGTTTGTTAAGTAGTGACAGGAGGGCCTTAATAATAAATCCATAACATCCAATTTTAAATACCATGATTTTCAGATTATATGCACCTTCCAAATTTTTATGTAATAGTGCATACAACTTGCCAGTGGAGGAAGAAATCAAATAATACATTTATAACACACTAAATAGTTTCTTATTTTTTATAATAGTTCCTACATATTAATTTTTCTACTACCAACCAAACCCATTCATACATAACAAGAAGAGAAACAGAAGTGGTTAGGGGTGCCTGGTGTCCACCTGCTGCCTCATTAGGTCTCATGCTAAGAATGGTGTGTAAAACCAAGCATGAATTTGCCAAATTAGAGAGACCTGTGGTAGTCTAACAAAATATGATGAAGATATAAGGGGTTCTTTTATATAATGTTTATGAGTGAAAAAGTCATGTTCCTTTCATTTATAGAAACCTGAAATGGTATGTACAAATTAATTACACTCATCCATTTTGATTACCCGAGAAGCATTATAGCTGTCAAACATGCACTTATACGTATGTAGGACTGTTGCATTGATTGGGATTCGACTGCCTTCCCTTAAACTATACTGCATTTGCACAATTTGAAAATACTCCTAAAAATAAAGTGGCCTAAGAATGATGTGTACTATTTGTATTTCTGTTACTATTTTTTATCTACTCACACCTTTGTGTATATGAACTTTGCCTTTTTCTTGGACTAGGTTGACTAAAGACATAATTTTTAGAATAGTTTCTTGGAAATAGAAGTTCAATATTTTTATAAATAAACATTGTTCCAGAAGTTTCAGTTTGTGAAATCATGTCCCTATGGTGAGAAATGATTCTTGAAAATGTTCTGCATTTCCTTTCACTATTTACCAATCATAGGAGAGGATTTTTTTTTAACTTCATTATTTCATGCTAAAATAGTATGCTTCATAGTAATACAGTGTAGACACTCAAATTTAATGTTTATTAATCAGGCAAATGATGAAAGTAAGCAGTTAAGAAAATATACTGAATGGTTGGAAGGAGATAACTCATTAACTTTAATATTCTAAGAGGGGCCCTATTGCTTACTTTTTGTGAGATGGGTTACAGTTTACTTATTTGCTGAATTTCCAATCAAACCTTTTAGAATACATTCAAAATCATGAAGGACTAATAAACGGTAAAGGCATAATGCCAAATAAATAAATAGTCAGAGAGGTATTCATTATTGAAGAAAGTGTTTAGGATTTTCCAAATAATTCTGTTTCACTGTAAATAGTTAAGTACTTCACCAAGTGGGAAGAAGAAAGAATTATTTTAGTTTTACTGTTTTTCTGGTGATTTGAAAACATACACACTAACTTCTAATTTTATTAAATCAAGTTCATTCAATTTCAAATGTGTACAACTCATGGCTTTAATTCATATGCATTGACCCTTAGGGATAGAAACTGCCCTTTTTCCAACATATAATCTCAATATGGAAAACAAAGCATGGTGATATTTCTCATTTGACTTCCTTTGACTCCTAAAAACAGCACAGGAAACACACAGTGAGGCAGTAGTTGCACTGGGGCTGTAGTATCTCTTCAGAGATTATATGGTTTTGCTTTCCTCTTTTCATCCTCATTGAATTTATAAATCTGGAAGGCTATTTGGGTATCAATTTATTTTCACTGAATTTCTTAAACGTTTCTGAAAAGCATATATATAGCTTCCAATACATTTAATACAAATTTATATTGTGCTTATTATGACATTTCAAATCAACCTACTACTGTATTTAGAAGAAAATTTTAATAGAAAACAGTCCTAAATTAATGCCTATTTCTGATAAATTGAAGTATGGGCATGGCCTAGAAATTAGACACAAAAAACAAAAGAATATTATATAATAATTATGACCTGAATTGTGTTTTGAGATCACAATGACCCAAAAGATAACACTCAGCTATAATTGCTTTATTTCGTATAATCCGTTAATACAGATCCAAGTCAACATTCCCTCATGGAATTGTTTCTGTGTCATTATTTCCTAGAAGCTATGGCATCACCAGTGCAAAGATAAATGGATTTTTTTCAACTGTGAATAGATCCTTTTGTTTCATAATGACATACTGAGAAACACTAAAGAGAAGCCTAAACTTTCACAGAGAGTGTACTTTACTTGTTTAAATTCTTCCTCCTAGGAAAAAAACATAAAACCACAAAGGATTTTAATGTAAAAGTAGTCCTTGTGTCAGACAAGGTTCTGCTTTATCTGAGGCCAAATTGATGTGAAAAAATTCTTGGTTGGAGTGGGGATGGCAACTATAGAGAACAGTATGAATAAAAATACAGCTGGCTGTTTTGATCTCATTGTGAACAGAAAGCAGTTTGTAGCCACTCATCAGAGAACTTAGTGTGAGTGTTTATCACATTATTTTCATAGATTAAACATTGCATATATCAAGGAGAGACATTAAAAAAAAAGAACTTTCATGAATGAGGTTTTGATTATTTTATTGTCACTTACAGAAGGTAAAAAATCTGTTCCTATGTTCTATTTTTGATCTTTAAGGGGAAAACATGAATAAAAATAAAAATTTTAATATGACTCTAAAATTCAGGACTTTTATTAATGTTTGGATCTGAGATTCATATGGAAGACTGTAAGACTGAGGAACTAAGATGACTGTTCTTTCTGAAGGACCTCATGGCTTTAATGTCCATGATTTCTATAAAAATAACTGACAAGTTTTCTAATATTCCCTCAGTATTTGCTGCCTCATCTGTAAAGGGTTTAAGTATTGAAGTCTTTTATCAAGTTAATTTGTTTTTCCTGCTGTTCATGTTATTATCATCAATATCATTCAGGTTATTGTCCTATTTTGTGTGTGTGTCCTATGTAAATACCCTGTAATAAAAATTGGTCAGACTGCATTCAGAAACTATCTTTGACATTGTAAAATGTTTTAAAAAAAAGGGAAATAAAGATTGAATGAATAATAATTACACTAGCTACTAGCATACCTACTCTATGCCAAGTTTCCTGAAGTTTAAATATTAATTTCTCTGTTTTAAAGATTACTAAATGTATATGAAAAGCAAATAAAAACCTGACTATGGTATACAGTTAATAAGTAGTGAGTTGGCAAATCAAACTCAATGTGGTTGTTTTTGTATCTTTTCCTAATACATTAAAAAAGTGTATTAGGAAAAAAGCAATTCAGCATTTGGAAGTTAGACCAAGTTGGTTTTAGAAATTTAGAAATAATCTTCATAAGCAAGTCATATTAAAATCACCTTCTGACAGATGAAAGACATAGAAATGAGAAAAGTAGTGAAGAATGAAGAAATAATTCATACATACAGAGAAAATTAAATGAGCATTTTTCAATACATAGCCATTTGTTTGCATGTAAAGGCTTCCATAAAATATTCTACAACAAGCACGATTCTAAATAGTCTTTTAAATAAATATGTGATTGTTGAATGGTACCTTGACTGAAAACCACAGAAACAACTTGTCCCAACTGTTGGGAGTTCTAGTGACAGACAGTTTTCAGCTGTTAGCCCCTTCAGGAACTGACTTCACCACAGAGAATCAGCTCATCCCAGGTTACAGCCCTACCTCAGGTGGCACCGAGCCAACAGTTGTTTAATGAGAGGGTATAATGACCTGACCACCTTGGCCCAACTCCTGACAACCTTGACAAGCCATTGTAGCTTTCAACACCCTCCATGGTGTCAGCTGGGGCTGTTGTTGGGCCTGTATCACAGCTCAAATTATTCTCCTCCCACATCTGCTCCTTCCCCCTCCCTTCCAGTGGGTGATTCCAAGGGCACTTCTTAAAACTATCATCTGCACTAAACTCCATCTCATCAAGTGTGAGTCCCAGGGAAGCCCCACTATCACAATGGCTAGCTGTGTATGTGTACCTACATTGTCTCCCATCTTCTTACAATAAGTATATTATCTGTGATCCAACTGAAGACCCATTTCTCCTTCCTGTATCATCAGTAGCATTCAAAAATGCTGGTATTTCTCCAAAGTTTAAAAAAAAAGGAGGGAGGAAAAAAATGTACCTCTCTGACCCCGTTTTCCCCTCTAGGTACCAATACATTTTGTTCCTCTCCTCTACAAAAAACTCTCATTCTCCTTTAAGCTTCTCAGATCAGGCTGTTTCTCTACCATTGTCCAAAATATTACTGTAAAAGTAACCAATGACCTCCACATCATTCAATTTATTGATCAATTGTTCAGTTCTCATCTACCTGACCTATAATCAGTATTGATAGAGTTGCTCACACTCTTTTTGTATGAAAACAATTTCTTCACTTGAATTTCTCCTCCTTCACTGCACCCTCTCTTTCCTTTCATTAGCTTATTCCTCCTCATCTTTCCGATATCCAAACATTTCATGGCCCCTCCTTGGGCCTTTTATTTTTCTCACTCCACACTGAGATTCCCAAGGTTATCTTATCTAGTCCTTGTATTTAAAAATCATGTGCATACATCTGAAACTAACCTTGTAAATCAACTACACTTCAATAAAACATTTTTAAAGTAAGCAAAAATAAAAAATCATGTATAAACCAAAGAATTACCAAATTTATTCCTGCCTGGACACTTCCCTTGAATAGCAACACACACACACACACACACACACACACACACACACACACACACACACGGACAGAGTTTATTTGACATTTCCATTCAAATGTTTAATAGGAACTGCAAACATAACATATCCTATTGGGACTTCCATTTTCACCTGCCAACCTATCATTGCCATAATATTTCCCAACAGAGTAAATAATCATTCCATTCTTCCAGTTATTAAGATACAATACAAAAATAACTTGTAATTCTAATATGTTTCTCACACCCCACATAAAATTCATGAGCAAGTCCTACTGATAGGATTTCAAAATATATCCAGAATCTAACAACATCTAACTTCCTCTACAGCTTCCATCCAGGCATCTCTCATCTCAGTTGTTGTGATAACACCCTACTGGTCTCTCTGCTTCTGCCTCTGCTCTCTTTCAATTTATTCTTAGCATAGTAGCTGGAGTTGGTTCTTTAAAAATAAATCTAGATCAAATGTCCTAAATGGCTTTCTATCTACTCAGAGGAAAAGTCAAACTACTTACAATGGCCTATAGACCCTACTTTGTTCCCTCTTTAATGTCATCTCTTACTACTACATACATCCTCCCTCCCTCCATTCTAGCACACTAGCTTCCTTGCTTTTATCAAATATACCAAGTGTTATTCTGCCTCAGGGCTTTTGTACTTGTTGCTTCCTTCAACTAGAACACTTTTGCCCCAGATATAATAATGACTGCCATCTTTCCCTCCTTAGGTCTTTATTTCAATGTGACCTGCTGGAGAGATCTTTCCAGGCTATCTCCTCCAAAAGTGTGACCCCATCACCCTCTACAAATCCCTTACTCCCTTTCCCTAATTAACCTTTTAAATTTATCACTTATCTGCCAACAAACTATTTATTTGTTTTGTCTATTGTATCCCTGACAGATAGGATGTAAAGTCTATGAGAGTAGGGGTTTTTGTTGGCTATGTTCACTGCAATATTCCTAGGCCCTTGCCCTGGCTGGTCTCTCTGCCTGGAATACTCTCCCTCTAGGGTAGAATCTTAAAAGATTGCTATAAAAATAAGGGTTTTGAAGGTAAAACCTTCAATACTTGGTTCAGATTCTACTATTACTGTTTATTAATAACCATCTTGGGCAAATTATTTTACTTCACTATGCTTTACATCCCAGGCAAGATGGGATAATTAATTATTTATATGTTATAAGATTACTGTGAAAAATTCCTGAGATATAAAAATATCTTACTCATACAACTGGCCAGTAATGAGCCCTTGATCAAGATATACCCCTCTAGTAACTTCAGAGATGTATCTCATCCACTTCTAATTATAAACCTAAATATGCTTTTATTTTTCCTAAATACTTGGAGCTATAGAATAAAATATTCTCAAATTCTAGTATTTGGGGACAATCTACAAAGTTATACAAATTAAAAGAAGAGATAACACTTATTAAGTAAAAGAGGCAGCTGAGTGGAGCCTAATTCGGAAAGGCTATTTCACTGCTCACAGCTCAGCTTCCTTACTTGCGAAACGAAGATTAAAAAACCTACCTCATAAAATTTCTGTAAGACTTAAATATAACAGTGTATATACAGAAATTAGTACAACACATGGCCCAACACAACAAATGAAAGCAATTATAACTTACTATTATTCAGGTTATAAAAACACTGTGGTGAGACTCGTGAGACATTAATTCTAAACCTAGCTCTTCTACTATGTAACTATGCAATTAGCAGCAACAGTTTAACTTCCCTGTGTTTGCTTCTTCATCTATAAATCAGGGATTTTGGTCACTTAAAGGAAATAAACATGAATGCCCCTGCAGTTGAAAGTATAAGATGACAATCATGGAGGGGGAGTGGCCAAGATGGCAGAGTACGAAGACCCTGAACTCACTTCTAACCACAGACATACCAAAATTACAACTATTACAGAGCAACCATTGATGAGAAAGACCAGAAGAATTGCAGAAAAGATCTTTTACAAATAAAGATTTAGAGAAGAAAACAACAAGACAGGTAAGAGGTCAGAGACATGGTATAGCTAAGACTTACACCGCGATTACCTCAGCCCTGCACACCAGCGACTGGCAGCCTCCACAGCCAAGGCCTGGCAACCAACTAGACCACCGGCCAGCCGGGCCCACCAGACCGCTTACATTGTCAGACCATCGCAACAGAAGGACCCAGACAGCCTACATTAGAGGCACCCCCAGAGCTCTGGTGACCAGAATGGAATGAGCTGCCGGGAAGCACCGATGTCTCCTGCAAAAGGCTACTTTTTCAAGGTCAGGTAATATAAACAACCTCCCAAATACAAAGAAATAGAAACGGCAGATTAGGCAAAATGAGGTGACAGAAGAGCATGTTCAAAATTTGGAAGAGGACAAGCCCCAGAAAAAGAATTACATGAAGTAGAGAAAAGCAATCTGCCTGATAAGAGTTCAAGGTAACGATCATAAAGGTGTTCAGAGGACTCAGAGGATTTGCTGAACAGAGTGAGAAGTTAGAAATTCTTAACAAAGAGTCAGAAAACATAAAGATAGACCAGAGATTTAAAAGTATAGTAAATTAAAGTAAAAAGTATGCTAGAAGGAATCAACAGTAAATCAGATGATACAGATAAACAGATCAGTGGGCTGGAAGACAGAGTAGTACAAGTCACTGAGCTGGACAGAGGGGGAAAAAAAGAATAAAAAGAAATGCGGACAGTTTAAGAGACACTGGGGCAACACCAAGCCTATCAACATCCACATTACAGGGGTCCCGGAAGGAGAAGAGAGAAATGGGCAGAGAAGACATTTGAAGACATAATAGCTGAAAACTTCTCTAACATGGGAAAGGGCACAGATACCCGGATCCGGGAAGTACAGAGAGTCCCAAACTGGATCCAACTGAAAAGGAATAAACCAAGACACACTATAATTTAAATGGCAAAAATTAAAGAGAAAGAGAAACTATTTTTAAAAGCAAGAGAAAAGCAACAAATTATGAACAAGCAGTCTCCCGTAAAGCTGTCAGCTGACTTTTCGGCAGAAATCCTGCAGGCCAGAAGGGAGTTGCACAATATATTTGAAATGATAAAAGATAACCTATAACCAAGAAAGCTCTACCTGGCAAATGCTTTCATTCAGATTTGGTAAAGAAATCAGAAGCTTTACAGACAAGCAAAGGCTCAAAGAGTTCACCACCACCACACCAGCTTTAAAGAAGGGTTAAAGACGCTTCCCTAAGTGAAAAAAGGCCACAAGGAGAAACACAAAAATTACAACAGGAAAAATCTTCCTGGTAAAGGTAGTAAATCAACCAAGTATAAAGCTAGTTTGAGGTTAAAGGAGAAAAGACTAAGATAATCTTTATCTACAGTAAGCAGTTAAGGGATACAAAAAACAAAAAAGATGTCAAATATGTCAAAACCAGCAGAGTGGGTAGAGAACTAAAAAAGCAAGGTTTTAAAAAAATTTGTTTGAACTTAAGAGCATCTTAAAATAATCATAAACGCATATACATCATGATCAAGTGGGTTTTATCCCAGGAATGCAAGGATCTTTCAATATCCTCAAATCAGTCAATGTTATACACTACGGCAACAAATTGGAGAATAAAAATCACATGATCATTTCAACAGACGCAGAAAAACTTTGGCAACAGATGGCGAAATAGCACATTAAAAGATGTTCTACATCACTAATCATCAGGGAAATACAAACCAAAACGATAATGAGATATTACCTTACATCTGTCTGAATGTCTATTGTCAAAAATATATCAAATAAGCAGTGTTGGATAATGCACTATTGGTGGGAATTTGAATTGGTGCAGCCACTATGGAAAACAGTATGGAGACTCTTGAAAAAAATTTAAAAATGTAAGTACGATATTATCCAGCAAATCCACTCCTAGGCATTTAACCAAAGAAAACATGTCCAAAGAAAACCCCTAGTTCATTGCAGTATTATTTACAACAGTCAAGATACGGAAGGAAGCAACCTAAGTGCCCATCAGTAAATGAATGGATAAGGAAGACGTCACACACACACACACACACACACACACACACACACACACACACACACACACACACACAGGAATAATTCTCATCCATAAAGCAAGAATGGAATTTGTGAAACATGAATGGGCCTAGAGGGTATTATGCTAAGTAAATTAACTCAGAGAGAACAAATACTGTATGATTTCACTTACATGTGGACTCTAAAAGCAAAACAGAAAAACAAGGCTAACTAAACAGAAGAGTCTAGAAGCAGAGAACAAACAGGTGGTTGCCAGTGGTGAAGGGGTCAGGGAGGAGGGAAGGAATAAATGACATTTATTTAAAGGTACAAATTTTCAGTTACAAAATAAATGCATCACAGGTATGAAGTGTACAGTGTGGTGAAAAGCCAAAAACCATGCAATTTCTTTTAATATCTTTGGTGACATATCACAAGTGGACTAATCATTGTGATCATTTTTAAAAATATAGAAATATCAATAACTATGCTGTGTACCAAGAACTAACATAATGCTGCACATAAATTATACTTCAAAAACAAATAAACTCATAAATAGAAGATCAGGTTTGTGGTTACTAGAGGCTGGGGTAAGGGGAGGGGGAATAGGATGAAGGCAGTCAAAAGGTACAAACTCCCACTTTTAAGCTAAATAACTACTAGGGATGTAATGTATAGCATGGTAAATTTAATTAACACTGCTCTCTACATGTTATATACGAAAAGTTGTTGAGAATAAATCCTAAGAGTTCTCATTCTGAGGAAAATCCTTTTTTATTTCTTTAATTTTATATCTATATGAGCTGACGATTGTTCATCAAACTTGTGATAATCATTTCATGATGTAAGTCAAAGCACAAAGCATTATGCTGTACACCTTGAACTTAAACGTGCCATATGTCAATTATATGTCAATAAAATAAAAAATAAATATATGTATCAATAAAATCAAATAAATTATAAATCAAGAAAACATGCCATATGTCAATTATAATAAAACTGGAAGGAAAAAGATAACAATCATGGTCGGAACTAGATAAAATGGAGAGAGTATGTCTCACATGAAGGCATTTGTATCCGTTTTAATAAACACTGTGCAGACTAATGGAAACACTTGTGTAGTAAGGTTCATCCTGAAGGGGAACAGCTTACCTCTGTGATGCTAAACACTCCATGAGTTAATTACTGACTATGAGTCTAACTTGAAGCTATCACCCAGAACCCATTTTTCATATGTAAGTAATTATATATTACCTATTATTCGGAACTTATTTCAATATGTAAACATATTTATGAAATGAATATAGATAGTAAAAAACAAAGATGAAAACATATGCCTAACAAGTACCCATCATCACACTGAATAGCAAATGAAATGCTTTTTGTATTCTGTATTTATATTTTGATAATTGATTTTAACTGGCTTAATAAAACATTGTTATCAACACAAAAATGTACACCATTTATTTACAAGGCTGCATTTTTCTTTAATTTTATGACAATTGATTTAAGAAAAATAAACATAGAAAAAAGTTGCTGAAAGGAACACTCTCCTATTAAAACTGATAAAATGTGCTATACTTATCTTCCAAATCATACATTAGGAGACTTTATATTCAAGTCACAATGAGTTATATGTGAAAGCTTTTTATATAGTGTTCTGACATGTAACAGACTACATGTGTTTTAGAATAAAGTAAATGCACGTTTAATGTATACATATGCAGCTCCAGTCTTTGTTATATAGGAGATACTAATAATAAGAGTTCTTCTAAAGTTTTTGGTAGATGATAGTCCCTAGACATCATGATTTCCTCCCTCATTTGTATAATGTGGAGAAGACTAGACTGTTAACATCTCCAAACCACAAAATGGTTCTATGTAGTTTGAAGAACTGTAGCAGAAGTTAAGTTTTACAGAAATGTCTGTTCTTCTACTTTGTGTGAACTCAGGGTGACTTTGATTTTAAACATCTAAGTTATTTCTATTAATATCAGGACTTTCTGGCACCTTACCATGTTTTTATAGAAAAACTGCCTTCTGTTGTATATCTCTCCACTCCACCAAGGCAATTTTTAGCTCCGAAAGCTCCCACTTAGAATGTCCTCAGGACAACACAATTATTTCTTTTTCATATATCTACTGAAAAAAATATAATTAACTGAGTAGAGTAGATTTTTTAAACCATTTTTGACTCTAAGTATAAAATGATACTTAAAAATCTGAGAAGTCATCATTTTAGCCAAGCAATAGGTTTTCCCTTCCCAAATCCAACCCAGTCCTAAGTTTCAAGAGAACATCTGTATTGGCGTCTTTAGAATTTTGCTTTGGTTATACCAGTGCTTTCCATAATTAACTAATGTGTGTGTTGTAGTGTTTTGCTCTGTCAAATTTGTTTTCAACTGCTGTTCCTATTTGCAGAGCACTTAGAACAGTCCAGGTCCCCAGAGCAAATGCTTTAGGATGTAAATTGCTTGCTTTCTTGATTCCCTTAGCTCATTTGCTGTTGTAGAGTTAAATCAAGTACCACAGATTTGCATTTTTTTTTACAAGTTATAACCTCAGCGGTTCTATCTAAATAATTTACTTCCTGTTTAATTTAAAAAATCGTAGAGAACTACTTTATTTCATAACTCAGCTGACTAGTCATCAATTTTCAAATTACTTTTGATCTTTGTTAAAAATCTCATGCCTTGCCTTAGCGTAAATCTCCTCTGACCTTGTAGCAGGTTGTTTATTTTTTCTTTTGTACCGTTCAGCTCTCCCAGTAATTTTAAGTTTCTGATCTTTGTTTAGGCTGGACTAATATGTAAAGTGGTTTGGGACAATACTCAAATTTTAGGGAGGGTTCATTTTACTGTGTGCAGCAACTCACATACTGTATATCACGTCAAAGGTAAAAAAATCTAGCAAGTTGTTTCAGGTCAGAAACCAGGTCATTTACTTTGTATCACCTATGCTGAGCACAGTGCTTGGTATTCAAAAATTATTGGCTGAATGAAAGAATGAATAAATGATGTACAGGTTAAAAGGCAGTCGGTACAAATTGACCTCTGTAAATGTCAAGCACTGTTCTCTTCCTATATGATTTATTTCCATGAAACTACAGAATAGGGTTTGTTTTTTTTTGCAGAATACACATTTAAATAATTTATTGAAAACACTTTATTTTTGTGTGGAGATCTCCATCAATTATATGAAGAAATTCTGTAGATAACAAAATCGGTTTTTACATTAAGCATCAATTAATACACCAGTATTCTTGTGATTTTTGTTTCTGTTTCATAGCTGCTCTAGCTCTTTTGCATTGAAGTGCAAGGAAATAGTTCCCAGAAATCTTGCAGGGCTGATCTGTCTACTTGCTCTTGGTACATTTTTCTATAAATTGCTATGGCATATGCATTGCTCACATTGCCGAAAGGCATCCCACGTAATCTAGTTCATGACTCACAGACATTTTCTCTAAAGGGTCAGACAGTAAATATTTGAGGCTTTGCAGGCCAAAAGGCAAAACTGAGCATATTATATAGGTACTGTCCTATAATTCTCATGTCACAAAATATTATTGTTTTGAATTTTTTAACCACTGAAAAATGTAAAAATAAATCCTTCGCTTGTGGGCTCTATAAAATCAAAGATTTAGCCTGTGGGCCATGATTTGTTGACCCCTGGTCCAGCCCGCTGAAATTAGGGGGGACAGGAAGACTTAACAGATGATGTTCCACGGCTAGAAGGTCAATGACTTTTCTATATAGCCTGCTCAGGTCATTTGGAGGAGCAGGTTATTTGCATAGCAGGAGACCTTGGCCTCAAGAATCAGAAAGGCATGGATTTGAATTCTGTGTCTTCCACTCATTGCCCATGTCATGTCGGACAAGCTTCTTTAAGCTTCAGTTTCCTTACCTGCCCAATAGGAATAATAATACTACAAAAGTATTATCAGGGGCACAGTGCTTGCAATTCATCCAGCAGGAGGCCTTAGCTTATAATTTTCAATAATGTTAGCTATTATTATTTTCTATGAAGAGACAGCATATTCAGCCTATATTTGGAATCTAGCACCACATTTACTAAATAGTGCTTCAGGTTTTTTCATTCATTCATTTTCCTTCATTAAATAAATAGCCATTGCATGCCTACTGTGTGTCAGGCACTGCGTTAGTACTTAATAATTACTGTTGAATGAATAAACCTTGACTGGTGAGCTGATTTTAAATTTAGGCAAATGTAAGTCATTCTACATTCCTCAATACAAAAGACATGCCCAATAAAAGTTCTTGGAAATATTTTGATAATCTTAGCAGCTTATAATTCAAATGGCATCTCAAACCAAATCTTTAAAAGATATGAAGAATGGAAGCAAGATAATAAAAATGGCGATGATGATGTTGGTGACGATGATGATAGCTGATATTTACTGACACTTACTACTTGTTAATCACTATAGTAAGGGCTTTACATATTTTTCTTCATTTGATTCTTTCAAAAATACCCTGTTAGTTAGGTACTCTTATTACTCTAAATTTTTGTTTATTTATGTAATGAGGACTTGGGGCTCAGAGAAATTATATGCAGTTGTCCAGTATCACACAGCTAATAAGAAGCAGATATGGAGTTCCAAGTGGAACATCTGATTCCAGAGCCCACATTCTTAATCACCACAGAGATACTTTAACCATAATGATAGTGACATAAAATTTTGGGGATATGAGAGGCTAGCAGAATAGAGTGATTAAAAAAAGGGTAATAAGATACAAATGGAAATCCCTGGAGACTAATTTGTTTACTAATATTATGAACTTTTAATTAATTTGATAAACTTTAATTGAATATCTACTATGTTTAAGGAACTATTCTAGTTTGCTGAGAATGTAAGATCAGTAACATGTGGTCCTTGCTTCAAGGAGCTCATTTATTTATTCAATCAATCACTCTTCCTTTCAACAAGTATAAATTAAATGTCTACTATCTTCCACGCATTTATAGGCACTGAGGTTATTTTAATGAGAATACTGAATTTGCCTTTTAAATAACATTCATTGTTTTTATTTTTATTTTTTTAATTTTTGGGGGGGAAATATTCCTAAGAATTATATATTTTCTTTGTGTGGTGACAATCATTTCTTTTTCGTTTATAATTCCTGCCTAGCTACTATATTCAGTCTTATAAGTTTTATCTTTATTCTGATCATTCTGAATTTTCCAGCCATAAAAACATATTTCCAAATATTGTTTACTTTTGTCACTTTTAAACAGCATTACGTCTTATATTTTTCTTATTTCACATATTGCAGTGAATTTGGTAGAATTTTAAAATTGCTATTAAGTTACACGATGGGAAATTGTCTATTTCTATGTTATATTAAGTAGATTTCCCAATGTTAATTCATTCTTGGATTCCTAGAAAAACAATAGACTTGAAGATATTATGATAAAGTTGTTTGGCTCCCTTCAATAAGCTTCACGAGGGCAAGTACCAAGTCTGTGTTATTTAGTGCTGTAAGCCCAGTATCTAAAAGAAAACCTAGCACATGGTGAGGACCCAACAAATGTTTATCCTTTTGTTTGTACTTTATCTAACATTACTATTAATCATTTCTGTTGTATTTTTGCTGTTGGAACACATTTTGTGTATTCTTTTATATATAATCTGTTTGCATTTGTGTGTATGTGTAACTAGAGATATAAATTTCATATACATGGAAAATTTTAATAATCTGATATTCTTTGAATTTTAATATGGTAATTTAATGTATTTGCATTTATTTATTGTCATAGCTGATATGTCTAATCTTATTTGTCATTTTATGTGTGACTTCTGTTTTTAAGCCTTCGTATTGATTCCTTTCTTCTGTTCCCTTTAATATAGAATGTATTTTCTTTGTCTTAACTTTGTTATAATATAATACATACATATACATATATAGTTATATCTACCTGGCTAGCTTTCTTATCCATTTATATTCTTTTAAAAATTTCCTCATGTTTTTCAAAAGAAAATAGAATTGCGTTTTTATTTATAGAGAATGGTGTGACAACTTTAAAATCTATTCAAAATGAGAAACTTAGTAGGCTTTTTAATCATTACTGCTTATTTCCTTTTTCTGACATTACTAATACAATCTGGTTTAGAGTCAAAACTTTTTATTAAGTTATTATGGCTTATAGTATTAGATGTCTCTACTTTCGACATTTTTGGCATTGTTCTTCCCCTAAAGTAAGTTTTATGATTAACTAGCTTTAATGAGAGATACCTAGCTTTTCACAGCAAAACTTCCAACACTATTGAATTTTAAAGTGTAATTCTTCTTTTGATCTTCAAGTGCATGCATGTGGTAAATCTTCTCAGAACTTTTCACAACTGTGATACTTTTTTGTCATGTCCAGATGTGAAAATCAGCTTCTCTGATTTATATCTGTTTGGTTACAATGTCCTCGAAAACTTGGACATTTCATTTAGCATTTAGTGCACAAAAGAGAAGACTGGGGTCAACTGGATTTTTTTTCAATTTTTAAAAGAAATAGTTATAAAATATTTTCTTCTTCATTGTCATTAAAATTGCCACTGTATGTCAAATAATAGATCCTTATTCATTATTTAACACAGACTATGGTGAACTCAGTGTGATTGATTCATTCAGCTCTTTTAGCAAATTAAGTTCATCTCAATTTGTCTTTGATAATTGCTTCAGTTTCAGTTTTGATTTCTTTGGTTCTTAGTTTAACTCTCTCTTCTTAACTTGTTTCTCTCTTCATTTTCGTTTCTTCTTCCTTCTTTTCAGTCTGTACCTTTAATTCCGTCTGTTGACTTCTCATACTTTTTCCCCTTTTCATAGATGGCATGTTCCGGCATTTGACTGTGACTGCTAAACCATTTTATTAAGCCAAATGTGTCTTGGTTTTAGTAGTCACTTTTCTTTCTTTCCTCTTCGGATAATTCAGATTCATTTTATCTTTCCTTTGTTTGATAGTTCTTTTCTTATAGAGCTTATATTGTTCATGCTTTCAATTCTCTGTTCTTTCTTGAAGAAATACTCCACACTTGATATTTGCCAGCAGACAGGATACATTAATTTTTCATGTCACTGTGAAGAGCAATCTCCTTCTTAGGTTAGTTACTACAGGGCAAGTCGATTTTTCCCAGCTCCCAGGTCTAGCAGGCATTCATCTAGGGTAGCTCTGTTGGATTAAGGTGAAGTCTCTTATCTTGGCCTAGTTCTGACATTGAAATGATTTGGAGGAGCAAAAATGACAATTCTTAATATCCAATGTTATCAAGGGTCTTAATATTTTTATATCCCACCATAACCACTTTATCCATTAGGATTGTATAATTCAGATGCACTGTATCTCCTTGAGGCCTCCTTCTGTTTTCTACCCTACACATTTATGGAAGATGCTGTCTACAAATTATTGTAACCTCTTACAGTATGCAGAGAAAATGGTTTTGGACAGCAGCACCGACATAGTGACATTATGCCATGGAAAAAGGACGGCATGTCTCTCTCTCTCGATTTCAATGAGAAAGATTACTTAGTTTTATGATGTTAAATTTAGGTATTCCTAAATCCAATACCACATTGCTTAAATTTCCTGTAAGTTACTCTACACTTTGACATTAGGTTTTCAGATTATTATAACATTAAAGTTATAGCTAGCATTTGTGTTTTTCTGCAGAATCATGGGTATTTACTAGCAATGTGAGAAAGACTTTTCAGGGAATAGTTAGCGAACAGTCACTTTCAACATTTGTGTCTGTTTATAAGTGTTTAATTTTCAAGAGTTATTGATCCAACTGCTGCGAACTCCTGCTTTTTCTTGCTGCCAGTACCTGTCATAATACACTGGGAATTTTCTCTCTTTTTTCAATTTTAGCTACATTTTTGCAGGTGGTAAATACAAAGAAAGCTTGTCAAGAAAACAACCTGTAAAATTTAACTCCCTAGTTGTTGCTCTAGGTTTTGGATAGCCAAAGCTGTTCATATCACATTCATGTCTTTGGCACCTTTATAGGCCTCTAGATCGGAGATTAATGACATTGAAATTAAACTCTGATGTTGCTGAGTCTAAAATTGTGTTTCTTTGAAACTGAAGATAAGAAAGATCACCTTGCTCGTAAACATTGAAAAATTTACCGATGAATGAAGCATCTATTTGAAATGTGAAATATGCTACCACAAAGACTAAACGTGGACTCCAGGAAAACCTTCACCACCTAATAGGTGGTGGGTGGAAACTGGTAGGTACAGCAGTCACTATAGCAACAGCAGCAGGCAGAGGTAATTTAGTTTTCATCTGGCTTAATAAAAGAATGCCAGGGCTGGCGTGAAAGATACCAGCAGCCCCCTCCTGGAAAAATCCCTGGCAAGGCACTGGCAACAGCTGCACAAACACCAGAAAACAAAGAGAAGCGTTCTCTCTCTTGTTCCCCAGTCCCAAATGTTCAAACTATATAAGGCCAGACATTTTTAATGGATTAGCTGCTTTAGCCAAGTAAATTAAAAAATATTTATATATACATATATATATATATATATGGTCTATATACACACAACATATATAGAGAGATATGTAAAAGCAATGTGATGTTGGCTAGTTCGATGGGAAGGAATGGAAAGACTGTTGCTAATTTTATTATCAGTTATGAACCACAAAGAACCTGATGTCCTTGTCCAGGACTCATTGTGTCTTTACTGTAATGCTACGCAGACAACACTGTTGCACTAGCTTGTGGACACTGCCATTCCCTAGTTATCATCGTGTTCTCTGTGTCTACAACCCTGTCTGCCATATAGTAGGTCCTCAATAAATGTTTTTTAAATAAAGGTATGCATTCGATGCCATCAAAAAGCACAGAAAATAAATTGTTACTAATTTTCCTTAAGATTCAATAAGGGAAGAGGTAACAAATTTCAGCATCTTTCTGCATCCAGTCCAAACTGTCTAGCTTTTATTTGCAGATTCACTTAAGTTTTAGGTTGCAATATTATAGCAATTTTATAGAAATGCCATGTTTTTCATAACGGTGTCTTGACTACAGTGTAGGGCAGAATGTGGTACCTCGGCATTCCTTGCTCATATTGGAGATGCTACCACGAAAGAACTGGACTTAAAGGACTTTTGATATTCAGGAGTTCAGATGTTAACATGCCAATCCCAGCAAAGTGGTTAATTTTCATCTTCAAAAGTTGAGCCCAATCTTCAAGAGCGCCAGTAACTTTTGCCAAGATTGTCAGCTGAAAAGACTGCTCTTCCTCTGAATATGGCACTTCATGCTCATACCCTGTATTTATTACTTGAATTGTCTTTTGAATATACTTTTCACTTTAAAACAGTTTGAGATATATAGAAAGCTGAGAAGCTATTAAAGAGAAGTCCCATGTATTCCACACCCAGCTTCCTCTCTGTTTAATATCTCACATAGGTGTGGTCTGCATCTCACCATTGATGAACCAATATTTAGATGTTACTATTCTTTATCAAAACCTGTAATTTTTTTCAGATTTCTTTTAGACCTAATGTACTTCTTCTGTTCCAAGATTCCATCCAGGACACTGCACTGCATTGTTATCACGTCTCCCAATGCTCCTCTTGGCTGAGTTTCTCAGATTTTCCTTGTTTTTGATGACCTTGACAGTTTTGAGGAGCACTGGTCAGGTATTTTAAGAAGTCCCTCAATTGATATTTATCTGACTTTTTTTCTCATGATTAGACTGGGGTTATGGGTTTCAAGGAGGAAGACTGCAAAGCTAAAGTGCCATTCTGATCTCAGCATGTTAATTATACATGTCACTTGGACTTAACCTCTGCTGACGCTGCCGTGAGCCTCCTGATCGAGGTAGTGTTTGCCAGACTTCTCTGTAAAGTTACTCCTTTTAGCTCTCCTTTCCACACTGTACTCTTTGAAAGTAAGTCACTAAGGACAGCCCACAATTAAGCAGTTGCAGTCACGCGCCACCTCTGTGAGGGTGAATATCATCATAAAATACTTGGAATTCTGCATGGGAGATGTGTCCGTTTTTCACCACGTAGTAATTTACGCCATGAAGTTTATATATATATACATATATACACACATAGATCAATATGGATGTATAGCTATTTATTTTATACTTTACTACCATTTTTATACTTTACTACCCATTACTACCTTATTTTGTTGCTCAGAGTATTCTTGTTTTGCAATTGGTAGATCATTCAATTGGATTTTGTACCCTGTTGAGATGCACCATCATTGTGGATTTTTTGTTTTTGATCACTTTCTTACTTTCTTGCACTTACACTGCCTTTTTATTTCTATATTCAATTTTTCATGTCAAATATACTTTACTTTGAGGTAAGAAAGAGACTATATTTTTCTGATTCCCTGCACATAATAGGTGATTACTAATTATTTGTTCAATTATGATGCTACAACGTAAGTGAAATGTTAAGTTTATGAGAAAACTTAAATGTGACCACGTAATTGTGGTCTTTAATCGTAGTCTTTGTACTTGGCCATGGAAAAGATTTATAAAGGTAAAGATGAATGCATTAGTATATAAATTGTGATTTGAAAAAATATGTTTAAAATGAAGTATTATTTTTTGGTGTAAAATGCTAATCTCAGTACTATGGTGGAAGTATAAAATGTCTAGTGAAATTTGCCAACATATCAAACCATGTTTTGAGCCTAATGGACCTTTTTTATGGTAGATAGGAAAGTAAACATGTTTTCAAGTTGAGAGTTTCAAATTTTCTGTGTCAATATTTTACTGCTTACTGTATATTTTCTTTCTCATAATTATCAAATATCTACCCATCTAACTGTCTATCTTTGAGAAAAGAATCAGAATATGACAGGAGCCCATGCTGGCATCATCCAAGCTTTGTTCTTTTAGAGAATTTAATGTATGCAGGTGATATCAATGCCAGTATGTTTATATTCAATGACATGTCAAACAATATCCACTTATTCTCTAAAGTTATTATATAAGAAAGGAACTTTGCTGGACAACACATTTTATCTTTCCTGCTTTCTATTCTTATAAAATTCTACAGAAATCAGTTGATGTTGACTGAACATGATGATAATCACAAGGGTGATGGTAATAATATCTAAATATAGTCAATGTTTGTTTTTGCCAATGACTGTTTTGAGCTTTTTCATAAACTGTCTTCTCAATGGCGCCAAAATGTAAGTAAGCACCCTCACTGATTAAGTAAATGACACAATGTAGACACAGAGACATTAAAAAACTTTCCATGGGTCACAAAGCTAATGTGTGATGGAGGCAGGGTTCAAACTCGGGTCCCTCTGACTCCAGAGCAGACACAAACTCAACTACACCATAATTTCTCACCTCCGCACATTTTGGTTTTCAGGAGTCCTAGAGATAATGTCTTTTTAGGTATTTCTTCCTTTTATCTCTCTGTTCTCTCCCCAAGTTTTTCTTTCCTGGGATGTTGCCTGTTGCTGACAGCTCACAGCTAAGAATGAATCAAAGCCTAACAAATGTGATTCAGCTTCAGGCTCTTTGATCTTAGGAATAAAAATCAGCCTATTGTAGCTCTCTTTCATGATGCCCCAGATGTTTCCTTGATGGTGCCCTGCCATGTTGTCACCAGTGCCATGGGCTGATTAGGCAGCCTGCTGTTGTCAGCTGACTGTCAATCTTTTCTAACATCTGAGTCTCTGGGCTCTTTTGAGGCATCTAAGTTAACATATTGTTACAGAAACATCAAAATTGCAACCTTGTCAAGTAGTGTTAATTGAAAAGAAAAATGAAAACATTCCAGCTGTGCATTCCTTCCCCCTAGCAATTCAGGAAAATAGAAGAGCAAGCATCTATCTCGTCTCAGATGATAGATCGATGCATGGAATGATGACAATGACAGTCGACATCTACGGAGCGTGAGTGTGTGCCAGGCACTGTGCTCCATGCTTTATATGCATTATTTCCTCTAGTCGAAAGAGTAGCCCTGTGAGCTAGGAGCTATCGTGAACCTCATTTTAAAGAGGAGAAAACTGAGACTTAAGAAAATAAATATTTCCTAGGATGCTCAGCTGGTAAGTTAGAGAGCTGGGATCCAATCAAATTCACTGAACTCTTGTCCATGCTCTTAATCATATACAACAGTCACTTAATCACTATGTAGCACTCACTTAATCACTATGTACTGTTCTCACTGTCAGAATAACAGTTTTAAAGGTTTTATAAATCGCAGTTCACATTTTGAGAATGTCCATTTCTGCCAGTCTTCTCTGGTCCCATTAGCAGAGACCACAGCATTAGTCAGAACCATGGTGGGAGCCCCAGCAGGTATGTTATCGGCTGCCCTGGTAAAAATAGGATGGGTGAGAGAATGTGGAGATGTATGTCCAATTCATACAAATGGCAAAAGAAAGAAAATATTTGGTGTTTTAATCACACATTTGTTACATTTGGTATAATAAAATTTATATATCTATAAATACGATATATATATATATCGTAACTATGATCTATAAAAAAACTAAATGAACACCCATAACCAACTACTAAATTTAAGAAACAGAACGTTACTGTTATGGCTGGACTTTCTTAGTTTTCCCTTCTACCCCTTTGTACTATTACTGACTCCATCATAACAAATATTTTAAATTTTGTCCTTATCATTCTTTCCTTTAACAATCTTCCTGACACATGCTCAGCATGAGATATATTATTTAATTTTGAATTTTATAGAAAGGATATAAAAAGCCAGCTGCAACTTGCTTGCACTCAGCATTTTGTATGGTTCATTCATATGGTCGCATGTATCCGAGTTCACTAATTTTCATCATGCCAGATACTCCATTTTCTGAATACACTATACTTCCCCTGTTGATGGGCATCTTTGCCATTGCTAGTTTTGTGTTGTCGTGGTGAATGCAAGCAATGCTGCTTTGAACTTTCTTTTACATGATCCTCATATATAAGATTTAGATATTCTTTGAAGCATATCTTGAGGAATAAATTCCTGGATTGCAGGGTTTTCAAACGTACAAACTTACAACATAATATTAAACTATTTTACTAAATGATGTTACCAATGGTTTTATGAAAGTTCTCAATAACCCAGACTACTCCAATATTTTATACTAGGAGATTTCTAAGTTTCTGATAAGTTTTTGGGCATAAAGGGCATAAAGTAGCATGCAATATGGACTTAATTTGAATCTCCTAAATTATTAACAATTTTGAACATCTTTACATATTTTTAACTATATGTATTTCCTCTTAGGGCAATACCGATTAGTATTTATTTATTATTTTATGTATTTCATAAAATGTGTGTACATACTTATATATTAATTGTACAAGCATTTTATACATTCTTATTACTAATCATTTATCAGTCATTTATGTTCAAATGTATTTTCTCAGCTTTTGGTTTGGATTTACAGTTTTTTTATGTTAAATTTTGAATAACAGAAGTTTTAAATTTTAATGCAGTTAAATATACCAGTTTTTTAAAGTGAGAGATATTAGTTTAGGTTTTAGTTAAAGGTCATAAAGATATTTCTCTATGTATTTTCTAAAAAGTTTTTATACTTTTGACTTCTACATTTAGTTCTTAAATGTATCAGGGTTTATTTTTTTATAAGTGAACATTTTTAATTTTTTAATATGGGTACTCATTTTCCTAGTGATCCTTTCTTTGCAAATTTGGTAGAACTGACTTACAATCATAATGGCTTTATATTTTCTTTGCAGGGTCATTTTTAAAGTAACGATTAATTTTTAATGTTCATAATTGTACTTATGACTTTATTTCCCCTTAGTCAGCTTCGGAAAGTTTTATTTTTCTAGAAATTTAAACCAGTTTTCAATTTTGTTAACAAATTAGTTCCTGACATCTTCTGGTTTTTAATTCTGTATTAGACTTGAGTTATATCTTTCTTTTTTAATTTTAAAGAGTTAATTTTTTATAGAGCAGTTTTAAGTTTGCAATACAATTGGGAGGAAGGTACAGAGATTTCCCATATACCCTGCCCCAACTCATGCAAAGCCTCCCCCATTTTCAACCTCAGTCACCCACAGAATAGTAGGGTTTTTTGTTGTTGTTGTTGTTTCTTTTTTTCTTTTTTTTTTTTTTACCACAGATTAATCTACATCGACATACCATAATCGCTCAAAGTCTATAGTTTACATTAGGATACACTCTTGGTGTTAAACAGTCTATATGTCTGGACAAATACATAATGACATATATCCACTTATAATTTCCTACAGAATATTTTCACTGCCCTGAAAATTCTCTGTGCTCTGCTTATTCCTGCTCCTTTTCGTTCAGCAAACATTTCATAGTTTTGCCTTCTTCCAGATGGAAAAAAATCGTTTGTCCTAATGTTGGAATTATACAGTATGTACCCTTTTCACATTGGTTCCTTTCACTTAATAATATGCATTTAAGGTTGTGCCATGTCTTTCCATGACTTGATAGCTCATTACTTTTTATTTATATTCTCTTCTACGTCTTCAGTGGCAATTCTGCTTTAATCAATTCACTTAATACATTTCATTTAAAAAGTTATATTTGGTTCTTTTTCAAATCTGGTCAATCTGGAGAGTGTATGGATTCTTGTTTATTTTTTTTATTATAGTATCATTTTCTTTAAATATTTAAATACATAGTTATTTTATATTCTGGGTCTGAAATAATCTGTATTATTTTAAGTTTTAAGGGTAGAAATCTGGTATTTTTCAGCCTTGACCTTTTACTCATTGTAAGTCGCCTCTGTGGCCGGTGATGCTTGGTTGTTAGTTCAGCTGCTTCCCGTTCACTTTGGGAATCGGGAGGCCTGTATTCAGGATGCTTGATGCTTTCCTCCAGGGAGAACTTCCATTTGCTTCTACTCTGAGCCGAGGGGTGTTCCAGTCTTGGGGTCATTTCAGCCTTGCTTCCAACTTGTTTTACCGCAAAGGCTCAAAGCAGAAACATCTGAATTGTAGATATTACCCAATACCAACCATTGCCGAGTACTCAAATGATACGAGCAATATCCTGCCGAGAATTAGCATCCCCTTCTGGAAAAGTATGAGTGCATCAGACACAGTTTCCAATTAATATTATCTTTTTTTCTGCAATAAGACACGTTTGGTTTCTGATTAACAGATTGTGAGTCTGAAAAGTATGTGTAAGCACTGCTCTTAAAGGAAGCTGATTCATTGTGGGGATTCCTAGGTTTTCTGTTCAGTGACACTGTGGGAAAATACTAACTTTTCTCATTCTCCAGCCAGTCAGACTTCGTAATTACATCCATTCAAGGTTCATTTACCATAAGCAACCTAGAAAGGCCAGGTATATCCTAACTGATCAGACATGTTTTTGTTTTGTTTGTTTGTTTTTGATAGGGACTCTCCATCATCTGTCAGTAAACGCCATAAGCATGTTTACAAAGAAGCTGTGTCCGGGGTCAGTCACTTCTCTCAGGATCTCCTTACACAGGAATGAGTAAGTTACAGGCTGCTCATTCTTCTCTCTCTCTCTCTCTCTTTTTTTTTCTTTTCAGATTTATTCAGAAAGTCTTGCTGCTGGGCCGTAGTTATGCACACATTACTAGTTTTGAATGTGTTGATTGTAGCATTTACCTTCAAGCCGAATCTCTGTTACTGCTTGCTTAGTGCTCACAGCTCGACTCTTGGTTTTTAGCTAAGTCTTTCTCCCTCCTTTCTTTCACAGGGGGGTGAGTAGCTCAGAGGGAACGTGCCCTTAGAGATTTAGCCCACTTTATGCAGGCCCAGCATTAATCATACGTCATGAAGAGCACAGTGTCTTTTAATGTGAGAGCTTCTCAGGAGTGTCTAGAGCACTTACTGGTGAAAGCTCTTATCTAAACTGCGATTTAGATGAAAACGCTTATCTAAACTGCACACCCATTAAGGGTGTGATCTATATATGAAGACACTTTGCAGTTAAAATTATCTTCAGTAGTGGACACTGTTAACATTTTGTTCAGGGCCTTCACAGTCCCTAAATCATCTTCGTTAAAATAAGCTGAGTCATTTCTGATGGCTTTACATCAGGTTGCATGCCCGTCTACAATTCCGGTGCTCAACTGTACTAAATGAGCCCGTTTGTCAGAGTTCTGTTGCCCCATTCAGGCTCAGCAGAGTGGCGATGAACCCAGTGCTGCGCCTGATCACCAGCAGTAACCAGGGCGGTGACGTACGGTGATGAGCAAGATGAGATAGGAGGACCTTCACCGGGGAGCTGAGAAGCGTCACCAGACAGAGCAGCGCATCACTCCCAGAGCAGCCTGCTGAACGAACTGCAGACTCTGCAGTACGCGCTGGAGGGGGAGCTGCCTTTGCTACAAATCATAGTAATGACCGAAAACCTAGCACCAGCAGCTTCTGTACTAGGAAAGAATCATTGCCTCAGGGCAGCTTTAGTTTATACACACCACTTACTGCGCCAGCTTTCCCCCTTATTTTCTTTTAAAAATAATGACACTGTAACCAGCATACCCTACCTGAGGACTCAAGCTTTTTTTTTTTTAAAGCACTTAAATCCTTTTTGACATAATGTGCACTATTGATAGGAGAACAATGATGCTGTAATTTATAATAATGGATTTCAATGAATTTCAAAAAAGCATAACTAATGTAAGCATCAAAGTGACTTTCCCTGGGAGATGCACCATGAGCTCTTCCATGAAAAACTGTAAATAACCCATGTAAATCCTTTCATAAAGACCTAAAAACATTCTCCTTTCTGGCTATAATTTTTTAAAGTTTGGAGCAGGAATTTGGTTGTGAGTAATCACTATAATGCAACTGTTGAAATTTTTAAAATTCCTGTTTTACAGTGTCTGTAGTCTAGAGATCAAATCCGTGTCTTCCAGCAATTTTTGTTTCTAAATGGCATTCAGCACAAAGGAGCTCTCAAGATTCATACCTACAGTTCCAAGAACATGGCCATATTCCTGCTGCTGCACAATCTGTCAGAATATCCAGTAAGTCACAGATGTGTGCTAAATAATTACTGCCGGTTTTAATTAAAACTAGCTTGCAATTCTTAGTGTCAACTAATATCTTCAGTGTTGGCCTTAATTTTCTCACTCAATAAGTTCTAATGAAGCATAACGAGTTTAAGATGTACCTTATAAGTTTTGTTTCAGAGTGACACTTTTCTCTTTTAGTATTAAAAAAGTCATAAGGTTTCCCTGTGTTCCCTCACAAATAGATGGCTGAAATAATTTTTTTCTATCTCTGAAATAACATGTTCCATATTTAAACAGAGCTGACAATTCTATCATTTCTAATATTGTATGATAATGTCCTTGGAATTTTTGACTGAGAAAGTGATTTAAACAATTGATCATTTTCTCAGGACCAGAGAACAACATTTGGCAAAAGTCAAAATCAATTCACAGTAGCACACAAGATGTTGCTGTCTAATTTTTACGACTTAATTTGAAGTATTTTTATAAAACTGAGCAAACAGCTAAAATATTATTCTCTTCAGACATGCTTCTGGCATGAAGTAAGGATTTCATCAACTCTCAAAAAAACTTTGAATCTAATTTTAATTGATGTTAGCTCACTTATGGGGCCAGTCTTGGGGGGTTTTGTTGATGTGCTGTTCCTATTTTATTGGCCATGAATATGAACGGACTGGAAGAGAGTGATTCTTCTTAGTATTTACACTGATTTTTTTCATTCCATGAGTATTAGTTCAGAAGCAACTCGTAACTGCATACATCTTTGTAAATTATTTTTAACTTACTCTTAGAGGTTAAGCGAGCCAATAGAGCAATGACCCTCTTAACGCTGTCTCTGTTTATATTCTAAGGTAATATATTTCCATGGATTGAAAAAATATCCAATGACTTCACTGATCATATTTGAGATATTAATAAACACATGTGATGCATATGTGGGGAAACAGAATATATAACCAAGTACAATTTACTCGTTCAACCAGACATGAATCTGAATTTAAGAACAATGAAAAGAAGAATGGGAAAACTGGCTGGCCAGGAGGAAACCTACATCATACTGAAAGCTCTCACTTAGTGCAATTAGTGTTGGTTCTGATCACTTTTTATCCTTAAGAAGTTCAGATGGTTAAGCAAATAAATATCGCATCTGCTGAAAATGAGTGAGCAGCTACCAGTGGTCGCTCCCGTCATCTACAGCACCGTAGACTAGATCAGAGCATGGACTTCCGCCAAATGCGCCGAGTAGCAAACCCCAGTTCCTGCACTTCCTAGATCTGGATCCAGTTTCTGAAACTCTCTCATGTAGGTAATTCACTCTCATATATAACTCCTAGCAGCCCAAGTAAAGTTGGCATGAGCACTACATGGAATGATGAGTTCATAACATTTAACATGTGGCTAGCACACAAACTCAGTAAATGGTAGCTAGTAACATATACATATATATTTTTACTTAGAACATGAAGCCATGAGTTAAAAAAATAAATAAAAAACAGTTCTTGCCAAGTCTGGTGTGGAAATAACACTGATAGATGTTTCATAGTCTGCAAAATCTATAAGTCTCTGGATGGTGTCAGATTCCATCTGTGTTTATCTGTCCTGTTCAATTTCAAAACTCCCAACATCCCCTAAAAGCTACCAATGTGTACTATCTAGTCTGGTGACATATTTCATCAGTACCAGGGAAAATTGAATTTTATAATGACGGGGCAGAAGAACTTTCACACAATTTTTTAAAAACCTTTCTTCTACGAAGTCTTCCTTGCTCGTCCATTTAGCTAGATCCCTGCTTTTCCCCACTGCTTTAGCAGCGGTCATCACTGCTGATACTCTCCGGAAGTGTTATCTCAAACAATCACAACCAGAACTCTGGTTTGGGGCAGAACAGTCTTTCTTTGAGGGTGCTGGGGGTTTTGGATCATGTTTCCCTTGTTATTTTTCAATGCATCCTGTCGGTTTCTGTATGTAAGTCATCACTAGCTGGCATTGGTGCTTAGAATTTGAAATATTCTAAGTTGTGTAGTAATAATTCATCTCTGCTGTTGGTTCTTTTCCCCCAGGTCATTAATAGCCTTCTTTTAATCAGAGTAGAATCAGCTCATTTGTCTTTTACAATAACACACAGAGGAGAAGCCGTGTAAGAGAAAAGCAGAAAACAGACACGAAGAGGAGCCAGGGGACTGGACTCTAATCTCAGAGCTCTCGCCAGTCAGTTCTGTCATCTTAGAAAAGACTTAATTTTTTTGGATGTAAGTTTGTTTACCTCTAAAATAGGGAGTTGGAAGAAATATCTCAAAGACCCTCTCCGTTCTGTGATTCTAAATGCCATAATATTTTGGTGCAATGTATAATGTATGCTACTTATTTAACAGGAAATAACTGGTGTGGAACTTGTGGAACTTTTGGAACTTCTTAGTAAGTAATTATTAAGGTAGACTGCATTGAAGTAGACTGCTTAATATGAAGTTCATTACCATGCAGTGTCACAGAAGGCTACACTTCAAAGAAATAAAATGGAAGATGACAATTTTGTGCATATTCTCAAGACTCTTGACGGCAAATGGTGAAATAAATTCATATTTTACTGACATGGAAAAGGCGCACATTATTTATAAAACCAATAGGTAATATGAACAGATTTAATAGTTCTGAGATGAGAGTTTAATAAATGGGTGGATTAAAAGTCTGAACTACAAATGCAGATACCACACGGTGTAATGCTGCATGTATAACAGTGCTGTACACTCCTAATGCACACAATTTTAGGCAATTAAGCAAGACTCTGCTATGTGAAAAATGCCCTCTTTCTCTATGTTGGTAAAATAACACTATCTACCCTTTTAAATAATTAAGGATTCTTAAAAGATAAACATAAAATTGACTCATTCTGAACTGTTGATTAGAAATGTAAATAGAAAATTAATTTCTGTTTAGATTTTCTTAAATGCTGCTGAATTCACAGAATTGAATTTGTCTATCTTTTTAGAGCAGAGAACTTGGTTTTATTAAGTTCAAAAGGCAGCGTAAAGGAGCAGAACTGTGCCAAGTTTCCATCTGGGCACATGACTGTTGATCCAGTGGACCTGAATTCAGAAACAACATTTTCAGAGGCTTTGAAAGACTAGATTTTTATTTTCAGTGAGGTCTGTCTGAGTCATTCCATTGTCCACTGGCAAAATTATCTATTGAAACGATTGCCTATCCTTTAAGGTTTCATGAAACTTGAGCATTTTCTGTTACAAGGAATTTCAGAGTTAATGAGAATGAAGTTTCTTTTTAGTTACAAAAGAATGAAAACACTTTTCAGGTTAACTTCCAAAGAGTATTAAAAAATCCATATTAATGAAAATATGGGAAGAATTTTATTCCATGAACCTTTCAACTCCATTTAAAAACATCTATAATACCATGGTATCTAATTGTCACTCCTACAGCTCTTTTTTTCCCTAGGAGTTCAAAGCAATTTACATAGTTAACTCACTTTAACAAAGAAAATCATTTAACAGAATGAAAGAAACTGAGGCACATAAAAGTGAAGAAGTTTGTTCACTGTTATACAGTTGGTGATGAAGGAATGAAAGTTATTGCCTGGTATAGGAATAAGGTGATAAGTTTCAATCACGTTATTTCGCTTAAATTCTGTGCCACCTTGGAAAATTACTGAATGTTTCTGAGCCTCATTAACTGAATATAAAACTGAATAATATTCCCTGTTCAGGGTTATTACATGTTTCAGGGACACTGAAATAATTTATATTAGGAGGTTTGCTAAGTTATAAGATGCTACATGCATAAAATATTTTATTCTTAATTCTTTTACTGCAGTCTCTCAAGGAGGATCAATTATTTATCTGGACCAAAAAGTTTGAATGCCTCATGTTTACTATACAGTACAGTTTAAATGTTTATGTACTTAGACCATTTCCCCATTACACTCCTTAATGCAACTAAGACTCCAGCCTTATGTATCACATGGTTGAATCTGGAGGAGGAAGTTGAGTAGGGCTCATGTGTTGCCTAGAGCAGAGCAGAGAACCACACAGTCTGGACTGAGCACAATTACTGAGAACCAAGAGTCAGGATCAGAGCAAAACTAATTATCACATATCAGGGTTGAGAATAAAGATATAGTTAGGAGACAGAGCAACAGATCAGGAACTGGGAACACTAAATAATGATAGATCAGTGCAGAATATGCTGAAGTGACAGGGTTCCAGATGCAGGTCCTGAATAAATTAGAGGTCAGGGCAATTTTCATGCAGGTTGGCTGCATGGCACAAGGATCATCAGCTCAGGTAAAGGTATAGGACAGGCTAAAAGCAACTATGTGCATTAAAACCAGAGAAGGATGTCAAAACTTATTAGCTTTCTTTCAATGAAGGATAATACGGAATCTTTCACTATTCATAACTTTGTCAGGATATTGCATTATCAATGTCCAGCCTGGAGGGGTGAAAGGTGTTAACAGAAATCAAATAAAATCAAATAAAAATATGTTAAACTTTATTTTTTGTCTAAGGTGAAAAATCATTTTGCAAATATTGTATAATTGTATATAGAACTATACAAAAGTCTTTGCATAATAGAGCTTGTTAAATATAGACCTAAGCTCATATTTTAACATTTATTTAAAACATGAGGAGGCTGCTTTACTTATTCATTCAGTAATTCATTTAACAAATGTGTAGTGAGTGTCTACTCTGTCAGGTATATACTCAAGAAAGATCTTTTAGAGAGACACCTCAGAATGAATGATCACAAATGTGTTGAGTACTAGATATAGTATGTTTTGGGAATATATCAAATAATGCAAGAGATCAGAGAAGTACACATATCTGAGGAAGCTGTAACTTGGCAGGGGCAATATTATAAGAATATAGTGCAGTTAAAACTAGAAATACACAAATCTCAGCCACATTTTATAGTTTTTAATCCCTTATTGCTATAGGAAAATTTATGATCTTTTTATTAGTGGTAATAAAAGAGGCACATAAAAATCAAATAGAAGAAAATCAATAGTTTAATGGCTGCTTTGCTCCACTTCTAATGCAGAAAGTTCTCTGATAATCAACTTTCAATATACGAATAAATCTAGATACAAACAAATGCATGAATTAAATCAAAATAAAACCAACATATGAAAAGAAAAATTATTCTCAGTAATTATTTTTGAGTGGTAATAGCATTGTTATTCTGAAGCTCATGTGGATAATATAAGATGAATAAAGGAATAATTAGAACTGTTTCTAATTCTGTTATCCCAGTAGCAGTTAGAACTGGGATTCTCAACATGGAAGAAAGGAAATAACAGATGCTATTCAGAAAGACTAAGTAAAAAGCACCATACTTGGATCTGGATTGTAAATATCAGTATTATCCACTTCTGAGGTATTTCATGCTTACTAACACTGTGGCAATGAGCACTTCTAGTAACCTGACTGTGTTCTTGATATATCACTTCCAGAAAGAGAAATCAGAGCTTCTAGGAAAAACGACCAATTCTAAATCTGGGGTTTGTCATACCAGATGGTCACAATTAGGGGTGTAGTGAAAGACTCCAGCAGTCAACCTGAAGGAATGCCACTCATCAAAACAGGGAAATTTGAGCTTCAAAAAAGATAATAATTGCAAGTGGTTGAACTACATCAATATATTTAAATTCATAAAATTCATTGTTATCAAAAATTGTTTATATTCAAAGAATGAGAGAACAAATTTGTTAAGTTGGAATTTGGCAATTAAAAAAGGCAAAGAATTAAGTATTTTTCCTGCCTTGTCTATGAATTCTAACACTCGGTAACCTAATAGCAGGGAAGGAAGAAGTGTCTCTTTATTAAAGCATTCCAACTAACAAATGAAAATAAATGATAGATTTAGAATATCATCATTTTGCAAATTTAATGTAGTAATGGGTATAGACACACCATTCATCAAGAAACTACTAACATCACAAAAAGGAAGGCAACCAAACATTGTCTACCTCCTGAGGAAAGAATGCACTGCGATCATCAAAGGGCTCAAACCTGAATCTGATCAAGCCTCTGGAATGAGCTGCCAATTTGTGGGAAATACAAAAGATCCAGTAACATGTTGAAATGCATTGTGATCATGCAATCAGACAATTCTAGACCGTGGGAAACTCTACAGGTCAAATGACCTAGATTTTTCAGCAGATGAGTTGTGAGGAAAGGAAAGGGATGAAAGGACAACTGAAAATACACATTTTTAAAGATGTGCAAAACCAAACTATAAAGATAAACACATAGATGATAAAATTAACCCAAGGAATTAACCATTTAAACTCACAATAATGGTTATTTATATGTAGAATGAAAGGTTTGAAATTGAGATGAGAAATGGCTTCTGGAATCACTGACAAAGTTCTAGTTCTTGTTCTGGGTGGTAGTTACAAGGGCATTCACTTTAAAATAATTTATTAAGTATAAAGTTCTTTGTTGTGTTTTGTGCCTATAATTTATTTTATAGGTTAAAAAATTAAATAAAACATCAACTTTACTTAGCCTATTACTCAAACCTGCTATTAAGCAAGGCTATCTTATTCCTTGGTATGTTGTTTGTTATTTGCAATTAACTCTCCTTTTTTAGGTGTTTTATGAAATGTTTAATCTCAAATATGCAATAACTTAAAAACGGGCAGAATATTAGGATTGCTAGTAAAGGCCATATGATAAGACATAAAAATAGAGATAGTACTTTAAGTTGAATGTTTTGAGCAACTGGTACATGTTACCTATGCACTGAACACTGCCTTGGATATATATTTGTTCAATACCCAGCTTGCTTATTAGTGGAAGATTATCTGTAACTAAAAATCATGATTCCACAGAAAGCCCACCAGCCCCTATGAATCACCTTGAATCTTTCACAAAATGAAATCTACTGATAATAGTTTACAGACCTCATCCTCAGAGAGCTTAAGGATGGGGATTTTCTTTTTATTCTCTACCGTATCTTCAATCGTGATATGTTTTACTTACACTTCTTTAGTGGACACAGCTGTCTTTAGGGCATGGGGCAAGAAACTTCCTTACAAATAGGTCTGCAATAGTTTGATGTTACAGGTTATGGCTCTTTTTGTTTTATGTGTTTTCATTACGTGTTGTACCTTTGGAATCAGAATAGAAATTTATAAATCAACACATACTGTAATAGTTCTATTGGGAATGAAAGATAACTCAGATGGATGAACTCAGTCACCAAACATATTCACATTAAAGTCGAGAAACAAAAGCTAAGTTTCAAGCTATTTTTTCATTCCATAATGTATTTGTCTATCAGTTGGTTTTATTAGTAAATAATTAAATCACTTACTATACAGATGGGTGGAGGTTTTGGATACAACAAAATACTTTGTTTGATGTATTTTAAAAGAAACTATTACTGCTTTTGTGAGTGTGCAGATGACAGGATAATGAAAAAGTAAAAAAAGATTAGTACTCACAAGTGTGTCCTTTAAAATATTGTTTTATGTTACTTTGTGTAACCATAGTTTCAAGTGTATTTCTAAGTACTATGCACCTTTCATTAGTTCATTAAATCACACATTAAATAATTTAATTATATTATCATGACATCTCTCAGAGTAGTGCTATATTTATATTTAAGTATACAAACCGTAGCATTTATACATCATAGCAAGATCAGAAATGTATCACTTGTGTTACTGTATAAGCCAAGGAAACTAATAATTTCAATCACTAGGTTTAGTCAGAAGTAAACATCAGGTGTGTAGATATAGATCTCTTGACATGAAAATCAACTGGAATTCTTTTCTGGCTTTTTTTTTCCCCCGTTGGTAGGAAAAGCAAAAGCTGTCCCAGAAAAAACCAAAAAAATTCCACAAACTTTTTACTCATATTTCGTCTTCCTTTAACTTTATGTATACTTTGCTTGTTTGTTTTCTAGACCATAAATGTGTATAAAGCGTGTTTCCTAGTGCTTGACACTAAACGCATGCTGGATAGTTGTAGCTGTAAGAGAAACAGCTCTGTGTTATCATTGAGATCCAATCTCCATCTCTTAACTCCAGGTTGATGATCAGTTTTGAAAGAAGGAAATCCTTTTTTCTAAGCAAATAGCAGTTAAGACCAGCAATTATTTGTAATGTAAGCAATCCAGATCCAAGCTGGCTAATGTTAAGATCATCTGAATAATGATTTTATTAACCAGGGTCTGTACTTTAACCAGTCTACACTGCTCATTAAGGAATTGAAGAGCTCTGATTTTTAAAATCTCTTCCAGTTACAAATGCAGTAGGTTAACAGTGTTCTGTGAACTGAAAACAATTCTCCTCTGTACTAATATTTTATTTAAGAACTTGATCCTATTATTTAATGTTTAGAGATTATATTCTCTTTAGTTCTGCTCTCAAGGGGTCAATATTCATGGAATATAATTTTAAAATTCTTTGGTAGTTTCTGATACTCAGTAATTTTAATATTGCTTTCATCTTATGTTAGTAAATTGCTACTTACAAAGAAATTAGACATTATATCCTGTGTTCCTATGTTTTAAAGGTAATCTAGGCTAGTTCTAACTAGAGTTAGGTCAGTCCTGAAAGGAAGAATGCAGTTGGCCATTAAGAACTTAAATAATCATTTCAACTATATTCATTTCCAACTTACATGCTATTACTATGACACTGAAAAGTTTGAGAAACCATATTAACCTTGTTAAATATAATAAAATAATTGAACTTTTTGTGGGATTGCATAGCTCAGGGGTAGAATGCCCCTAGTATGTATGAGGTCCTGGATATAATCCCCAGTACCTTCATTTAAAATAAATAAACAAAGAAACAAACCAACCAACCAGCCTAATTAACTCCCGCCTCAAAAAAAAAAAAAAAAAACCAGCAAAATAAATTGAATTTCTTTTAAAGGTATATGAGGTTAACATGTAAGTCATTCCTGTTTCCATATTTATAGTGAAAGGAAATGTGATGAGTTTGGTGGAATCATCTTTTTTTTTTTCCCCTGAAAGGAGCTTTCCATTTGTCTAATTATCAAAAACAAAACAAAACAAAACAAAACAAAAAAAAAAACCTAGGAGAAAAATTCCCATTTGAAATGTAAATGCAATTTTCTGACCCAGAGATCTATGTCTAAACACTTGATGGTAGCATATGTATGTCTTACTAAACCTGATGATTAAAAGTATTAGTTTGATTGCTTACACAGTAACAATAAATATATTTCTGGTTTTGCCAATATGTATAAATTCTATTCTTTTATCGGTTTAGCCATATTTTATCATGTCTAGTTAACATTTAAAGTATACAAATTACATTAATAATATCCCAAAGCAGCCTCCTCTAAAAGAAGATTTCCTATCTATTGTTTAGATTCCATCACTATTGTCAAATGCATATTGAAGGTTTTTGGCTGGGCGGGGGGAGGCGTAAGGAATGGAAGAGGAAGGTGACTGTGATGCCTTGGAAATCAGTGCCTTTTCCTTGGCCAAGGTTACCTCTTACACTTGAATTATGAACTTGGAGGTTGAATGATTACTCTTTCACCAACCGTTGGAAAAAAAAGGCCACCTCTCCACTTCTTGCTACATTTGCGCAATCAAATTTATTTAGAGAGCAATTAAACATTTTCCTCCCTCCAGGTATAGGCACAGCATATATCCCCAATCACCAAGCCATTTATCATGCTATTCCCAGTTCCACTGGCAAAATCACGTATTAGTGTGTCTACCACTGAGAGTGGTGCCTTCCAATTAGGTGGCATGGCAGGGGGCAAGGGTAAATCAGCATTTCCATTCCCGGGTGACATCCTGAAGCTAAAAGTGCTTCTCAATATTTTGCATCAGCCAGGAGGCTGAAATTACCTGAAACTTTCTGCAAAATTTTAATTGTGACATTTTAAAATAGATCCCTAAGGGAGTAGTTACCCTTTTCTAATCATCTTTGCCACGTAGATCTGCATTTAATAACTTAAATGCAGAAGCAAACGGAATAGAGATAAAGTCTATGAAAATCGAGTCATAGTCTAACCTCTGCTCTGCTCTATGCAGATCAATTGGTTATATGTTATCAATTCTGCACGTTTTGCACTGTCAGGAAGTTGCAGCTGCTGGTCCTGTTTTCTGGTGTTTGAAGAAATGAGTAGATTTCAGCTGTGTATTTATAATGAATGTTGCTGTTCTAAGGAAGGGAATAAGATAGCAATTTTGGCAGATGGAAAAGAGATTTAGGAAGTAGATGGTTGAAGAGGTAATTTTTATGCTTGCTAAAGTTCTTATATAAAGAATCAAAGTTTAAGATTATACCAATTTCATAAGAAATAAAACTTAGGATCTCTTTCATGTAAGATATACTAAAATTTAATTTTTTTAAATTTATATTTATCTACCAACCAGCATCTATAGAAGAAAGGACCAGGTCTTTGCAATAAGTCAGGATTGAAATCATCACTGGATTTTGACAAATCTCAATTTCTCAGTTTCAGTCTTCACAGTATATAACCTGTATGATACAATGTGCTTCACTGAATTCACAGGTCCAGATATGAAAATGTATGTGAAATACTTGGTAAATATTTATAGGCCTGCACCTAGAAAATGGTATAGAGAAAGTTAACCTCTTAAAATTTCCCTGAAGCTTAAAGTTTTATTTGATAAAATAAATTTTCAAAATACTAAGTCTGAGATGCTGTATTGATGAATAAAATAAGTCTTGCTCAATGAGAAGCTTCTGTAGGGAGATTATTGGTCACTGGATCCTTGCTCTAGGGTCCCACATCATTTGGTGTTGAAATCACTGCAATTGCTTCTTGGTCTTTTTTTTTTTATTCCACTCTTCTTTCCTGATCATCCTTCATACTCCTCAGACTACTGTCCCTTAAATATGATTTCATCATACCTCTCACCTATTTAAAAATGACAGGCATCCACTCTTGTTTATCTGTTCAAGTGAGTAATCAAGAGATTTCAGAACAGCCAAAACCCCTCTCGTTTTTCCTATAAATACTCATCTTCCTGACTCCTCAGCACAACCACATGCCCCAGGACAGCTGATCTCTTCCCCCATTTCACACTGCGCCGCTTGTCACTTTGTGTGATGACCACTTTCTACTCATCTTTTTTAGGCTGTTTCATTGTTTTCCTGCAAACCACATATTAACTGCACTTTCCAGCCCTGTGCACTGATTTGAAATCATCTTTGAGACCTGTGTTGAATTATCCCATAGAACTGAAAGATAATGAATATGTGCTGTTTAAACCACTAAATTTGTGGTCATTTGCCACAGCAGTGAAAACAAACAAGCCAACAAACCCCAATACAACAGTTCTCCATAACAGCAACCAATACGGTGCTGGCACATAATACGTGCTCAATAAATGCATATTTATTTAAAACTCCACCCTTCTGCTGCTTCCTCACCATGATAAAAGCAAATGAGTATTAAGGGTGGGAAAGACAAGAGAACATTCTCTTTTTATAGCTCTTGGACCTAGAAATAGTGATCCTGACTGTAAGATGTAAGATGTTTAAAACATGTTTTTAAAGAGAGAATTAGCTGAAAGAACACAAGCTCTGGAGTCACCCAGATCTGGGCTGCAGTCCCAGGTATACTCCAAGTACCTCTATGACCTTTGGGATGGAAGCTTTTTTCAATATATCCTATCTGGCAATTGCACTGCCTCATGTAGTTTTAACACACCTAAAATTGTAAAAATCTCCCCAAATTTGCACAATTCCCAGTGTCCTGTGAACCTCTGTCTCCCCAAAGTAACCATATTCCTTTACCTGGATGCTACAGGAAGCTGCGGTAGGGGTTGATAAATACTATGTGCCTCCTGGGGAAGAGACATGTCCACAGGAGAGGGAAGCTCAAGCAGCTGAAACATGACCTGGCCTTAATACCCATGCGCTGAACCCAGTAGGTCCCCACTCCTTGTAAGACCCCCTACAAATGGCCACAGCAGGAACTTCATAGTCCTGACTCAGATTCACAGAGCAGTGGAAAATTACTCGACTCATTTTAGTACTAGTTCTTGGACTTCAGCCCTGATGTGGATGTCGAGGGGTTAGGAGGCACAAGATGCATGTATCAGTGCCAAGAGTCCAACAAACTTGAATTCACCAGGAAGGGCAGGTATCCTGAGTTTGGAGAAGCCTTTAAACACCATGAAAAAGAACCTGGACTTCTTTGAGCCTCAGCTTTATCAGTAGCAAACTATAATAAAAACAGCTTTCCTGCAGGGTCATCCTGAGAATTAAAATTCTATATATTAAGGACCTAATAATGTTCCTGGCACAATACAGGTAATTAATAAAAGTAAGCTCTTATTTTAACTGGAACAAACACTAATAACCCAAGAGAAGGAGCCACTACTACTGTACCCTTACAAAATGTGCAAAGGAAATTGTTGAGCCGTGTCAGTCCCTAAATTCTTTGGGTGACTGAAAAAAGAAGAGTTTACTGGTTTTCTATACTCAGGAGTGTACTTCAGAGCATGACCGCTCCTAACCAGCCACTTGGAAACCACCCAAATAGTCTGTGAGATCATGTTGCTTTTTATTACAAATTATATTGTCAGAACATTCTCGAAGCTAGAGTACCCACCCTCACATATTCCTGGATGCTGCTAATGTGTGAAACTACTGAACTATGACAATATAATATAAAAGCCAGTAGCAAATTTTCATGAAAAACAATTGCATTTTAATAAATATATAAATAAGAACAGCAACAGTTCCATAAGGGTGTGGTGCGAGAAAAGAAAAAGCAAAACTTGAATCCATATGGCTATTGTCTTAAATCACCAAGAAATAATTAAAACAAGTGAAACCAAGGCAGACTACAACTACACATAAGACCAGATTTAATGAGTTGTGGAAAATGCAATAAACTAAACAAATCACATATTGCTATTAATTAATGGGCTGTAAAAGACTTCCAGGTGGCTTAGGCAAATAACAATTATTATCTATATTTTAGAAGGAAAGTTTTTGGTAATTATGAGATAAATGTAATTTATCTTAGCTACTTTTAGCTAAAAATTCTAATGTTTCTGCTTCACTGTAAATCATTATTCAGATCACTTAAAATTTATATTTTCTCAATTCCTTATATGAAATTGTATTCATAAATCACTTCTCAATTATTTTATATCAGATTATATTCATTTTGAGGCATAAACATTATTATAAACTTATAGGACATAAACATTTTCTCCTGGTAAAATAAAATAATTTGATAAGGGACTATATTATTATAATTTTCATACTATGTATCTCTCACAAATATATAGACGTTATTTGAATTCTTCCTCCAGTATCTTGTATCCTTTTGTTAATCCAATATATATTTATTAGGTCCCAGTGGCAATTTTTTATTCTTAAGCATTCAAAGATTTTTGTCTCAATCTTTTAGGTATTTACATTTTTATAGTGAAAATATATAATTACATGAAAATTGCAACAATACAGCGAGGTATAACACCCTATTGAAGTACAGAGGGGAAGAGGATACAGAGAGGATGTGAAAAAGTAAAGGGGGTGTTTGAAGAAAACTTGGATAAGTAAAAGTTCTCTAGACAGACAGAGGTGGGAGATGTGCACTACAACACTTGGCACAAAATTGTCGTTTAGTTAATGTCTGTTATAAAAATCAAGGTAGAGGCAATTGATTCCTCTTCCTGTAAGTGGTATCCTACTATTAATGTAATGCATGTTTATTATATGCCAGTGTTTGTATTTATTCTTAAGGGTTCACAAATATTATCACAATATTTGAAGCATTTATGTCTCTTAGTGGAGACAAACAATAATTGTATGAAATTGCCTCAAGAAAAGAGTGTACACTTTCCCAAGTGAATCCTTATAAACACTGAAGAAATTTCATTGCCTTTTTTCATTATTTTGCTAACGTGTTGATGTGATCTGCAATTCCTGGAAACTCTGAGGCAAAGAGTTTCATTATGACATACTAATGTTGTAATGGAAAGCACGTAAATTTTAAAAATTAATTAGAGAGTCCAGTGTAAGCCTCGTTGAGGAAAATAACACCAGGGATTAGAAAGAGGGAGACCTGGGAGGATCCAGGGGCTGAGCTTTCCAGGCAGCAGAGATAACAAGACCCGAATGACGCAGGTGGCTTTGTGGCATCAAAGCCACAAAGGCTGGAGCATCATACCAGGTGGGAACCAAGAGTAATGGTATCATCTGAGGAGAGTGCACAGAACGAGGTGAGAAGAGGGCTAAGGATGGAGTATTATGTGCCAAAACATGCTGGAGGAGAGTACAGGACCAGGGGCCCAGAGAGAAGGCATAAAACAGGATACTGATCAAGCCAGGATAAAATCTATTTCACTGTGAGTGTTCGATAAATATTTAGTAGAAAGATTTCCTTCTCTAGTAAAGGAAACATGAATATAAATAACAGTAATACACTTAAGCTCAGAAATATTAATATTTTTATGCTATTTTACAGATCATACATTTAACAATATGTGCCAGGCACTGTTAAAGGTACTTCAGGTATAATAGTGAGGGAAAAAGGTCCTTGACCTCATGAACATCAAGAAGCAAGCTCACACCTTTCCCCGTGGATCTCCTGTGAGAGTGATACTAATATTACTCCTACTTTACATAAGGAAAAACAATGTTTAACTTGCCCCCAGTTTTTCTTCTAGGAGCTTACATTTGAACCCAGATTTTTGGACTTCAAGTCACATAAACAGAGGACAAAGAATTTGTCACACAAAGAGGTCACAGCATTCTGGGAAAGAATCAGGGAAAACTTCATGGAAACTCTAGCATGTGGTTTGTAACTTGAAGGAGAGGTGAACTGTCAATAGCTATAGAGACGAGAAGGTGCCCCAGGTCAGCGTGTCTGCACAAAGCAGAGAGAAGGAATATTATAGACTCCTTGCCATAATATAATAAATGTGCAGCCAGGGTGGGAGGGATGATGTCTAGAATGAAGCGTTGAGTGCAGATGTGATGGTCTTTAATTTTTATTTTAGTACTCAGTGGAACATGATGGTAGTAGCAGAGGATAGTCTTGATAAGAATGGAGGTAGGAACACAAGGGGTGATTTGAGAGGACGGAGATGATGAAACCATTCGGGAAAAGCTATCACAAGTGTCCGGGTAAAAGGAACATTAAAGACTTCAATTAGGGTGGTTGCATTTTGATAAGAAAAGGATGAATGCATGACTCTTATTTGGAAATTGACTGGATATGAAGGAGTAATGAAAGATAATGAAGAGGGGCAATCTGATGATCTCAAGGTTTCTAGTTTGGCATCACTGGTAAAATTTACAAAAGAGAAATTCAGAGTCTGGCAGATTTTTATGGAAAGAAGATGAATTAGAATTTGGTGCTGAATGAGATATTCCACAAGTGATATTGCTAGATATTAAAAATAAAGTCAGAAATAAAGACACGGATTTAGGACACATGAATTTGTCCTGCATAAGGATAATAGCTGAAAATGAGACAGAGTCTGAGACAGTTTATGACAATAATGGGGAGAGTGAGAGAGAGCCAGGGAAACTTGCTTCAAACCTTGGGAATACCTATACATAGAGAAAAACAGGAATAGGGACAGAAACAAAGAAAACGGATACTGAATAAGATATCAGGTACCAGGGAGGAATGACCTCTCAGGGAGAATGATCATCTCAAACTGATGAGGCACATATACGTGAAATGTTGAGCCAGGGATGAAGTGGTATTAAGATATCTGAGCATCATATCCAAAGAACTGCGAGGGCAGCTGTAAGTGACACCGTCAGGCAGTGGGTAAATCAAATCACAGCCCATATTTCTACTGTGGCTCTCTCTGCAAAGATGTAATTTTCAGTGATCTGAAATTTTTAGTAAGCCTCAAATAGGATGAAGGTAAATTTTTTGTAAATTTTGGTACTGGCACATGGGTATAATTCAAGGAAGGACCTATCTTCTGTACAAAGCTGACATTGAAAGCCTGTTTCATGAATACATGCTCAATTTAGATACGGTCATGAAACTTTGATGTTGTTAAAAATTAACTGAGTGTAAAAGGAAGAGAAAGATGAAGCTAGAACACCCATGAATTTTACTATTGAGGAGTAAAAGCCATTTCAAATTTTTTTTTCAATAGAATGCCGGAGTTACTACGTGCGCCTTCCTGCTCCCTTAACTCATCATCATAAACTCCACTATCCATCCACTGCCTAACTTTTTAAGAAGCATATGTTTGCTTCCAATTTCTTACCATGTGCACACTTCTTGACAGCAAGCATACTAACTTCTCCCTCATTCCTCCAGTGTTTACTTAAAGGACAGATGCAGTTTCTTTGTCCATATCGCCTGCAAATAACTCAACTGAATTTGATGTGGTTAGCAAACCCTTGGAAATCTCTCCTCCACCGTCTTCCATGAGTCTACTCCTCAGTTTCTCTACCTTCCATTCTGCAACTGCTCTCATTGACTTCGTCCTTCTCAGGAGAGCAAAGCATTGGCTTTATTTCATCTCTCTGTTGTATAAGGCTCCACTTTGAAGAAAGAAAAAGCAGCTAACCTATTTTCTACCTTATCCTTCACTAGGAGAGTGGTCACAAAGGATGGGTATATCTCAAACGGAACAATGGACCCACAGCTGACCTAACCCTCAGTTGTCCTTCTTATGCTAATATTGATTCTTAATTTTTATTAGGATTAATATTTTACAATAAAGTAGTACAAGTTTATGGCCTTGATGAGTATCCACTCTTTTTAGTGTGAGCAAAGCCACTTCTTAATCAAAAACACGTATCTGCACGTCAACATTTAGTATTTATCATCATTAAAGTAAACTGAATAACCAGGTTACATGCCTTTATCATGCTGTTGAGAAAAACCTGCTCATTTGTTAAATGACGTCTTAGGAGGTGGAAATCCCTCTAATGAGTTATTATATTAAGAGAAGAATGTCCAGTGTGCTGCCTTTCTTTAAAATCCTTTTAAGGCTAATCATTTGAATCATGTCTGTCCTTGTGTTTTTTCTGTCACTGTCACTAGTGACTCATTTACTAGTTATATATGATTAATAATTAATCAATAATTATTTCTAAACTAAAAAATGAAATATAAATTTCATTTTAAGAGAAGTATGATTAGGAAAGTTAAATTTTAATAGAGGGTTGTGCTAAATGTGCATGAGCTTTTTTGTTCTTTTTTTCTCTCTGTGCAAGGTTATAAATTTTGAGAATGAGATAGGCCTACAAAGTCTGGAGAAATCTATGAATAAAGAAAAGCAATTCTATTTTGTAGTTTTACAGGAAGATGATAATTTGTCTCCATGGCAGAGGCCAGGGGAAAAAAGCAACATCTGTTATAAGCAAAAGTGAAGGGTATCATTTTGTGGCAGAGGAGTTTCAATGGACCCTGGGCAAGGACAAATATTTCTAGTTCAAAAAGACCATGTAAAAATGTATGGATTGAAATATCTCATTTGTCCTTAGCTAGTTATGCTGAACTATATTTGGTAAGACTGAAGAAAACCTCATTATTCAAAATGACACTGAGGTGCCAGGGTTGTAGAGGTAAACAAGATTAGGTTGACAGTTAATTTTTATGCTTTATATTTAAGTACTCATTTAGCTTTATCCATAGGTACAATGTCAGCCAGACTACGTGGAGGAAAAATACACTGTATGTAGTTATATTATATTATAGAGTTTATATTACTACTAATTCTAAAATATGGAAACTCAAATCGTAAAATTTGGACTGCAGTTAAAGCTTGCTTCCAAAACATTTATTTTGCAGGTAGAAAAACAGTTCTTAGTGCTGCTCCTTATTCAACTGATTTTACTTTAAGTCCACAATAGTAGCAGTCGCTTTATGTTTTAGGTGCTAGAAAACAGTTTGAACTAAAGTAGGATATCTGTATATTCCTGATTTCTAAGGCTAAGTTTTGTAAGGTGCGTGCGATTCCAACAGGCAGAATTGAGCTTATTTTCGAAGATAACGCCCTGATTGACCACAGTACTGAGCTCTCCACGGTCTCCGTGCATCTTCTGATCAAGTGCCACCAGATGATATAGACAGTAGAATTGTGTGAGTACAAATTGCTTTTACTTCTCTTATAATTAGGGCTATTTCAGTTTCGCCCGCACATTAATAAAAATCAATGCGAAGTCCTCTATATAAAACTATACCTCACTTGGTTTATTAGAAACAACAGCATTAGAGTCAAAGCAGTTGGTATGCACGCTCTCGGTGTGGCATTGTTTTGGAATAATCCATGTGAATAAGTAAGCCCTTAGGATAAAACAAACCAAAGAGTGACCTTGTGTGAATACAATGAAGTATAAATTAAGAGCAAAGATGACACAAATGTGCAGAAGCACATAATTGTATCACATGTATTAAGTTCCTCTTTAATGGAGCTGTGTGGATCCAAGTAGGATGTGTGACCTTTATCATTTCAATTTTCTGATCTCAAAATCAGAGATCATGAGACCACTCAGCATAACCTCAGTATCGTTCAGGCGACTGAATGAGGCGTCACATGCGAAAGTCTACAAACATTAGGGGAATGGTATTCCTTTTATTTTATTCAGAATCTGGGTCTAGAGTCAGATAAAACAAGACTTGAATTTCAGTTTCATCTCTTATTAACTATGTCCCCTTAGCAAGTGAATTACCTCCTTCAGTTTCCTAATTTCTAATATGTTTAAATGTGGATACTGCTTATCTTATGGGATTTTTGTTTGCCATTGAATATGACAGTATATGCAAGATGCTTAGCCCAGGGTCTGGCCCATAATAATCAATAAATCTTATCAATTATTATTAGCATTGTCATTAAATACTGTTAATGTTTATATAATTAGATATAAATACTATATAAATTTCTAACATTTAAATTATTCAAGTTGATAAATATAGTTACTTTCATTATATTATTTATTTTATGAGCAAATATAGCCTTGATCTTTTAATCTCTAAAAGTGGGTGAATCCACTTAATATCAAAAACAGAGAACATTTTAAGAAATAGCTTTGGAAAAAATTTTCTAAAATACAAAATCTCACAAAATTAAATGAATAAAAACACTGTTACAAAATATTCTCTACAGGAAAAGATGTAATCCTATTCATCTATTAACAGTGTTTAAAAAAAAATCAAGGCCAGTAAAATTTTGATGACTTATTCAGTTATTTAGTTCTCAGAGTGGAATTAAAAATGATCATTGTAAGTCAAGCTTTCTAGACCTGCTTGCATTTTGGTGCACAGGGACTCAGAAATTTTATTTAATAAACATGCTAGTTCCATCCCAGCAATTACATTATTTATTTTGTAAATTTAATGACTGTTTCTGAAATTTCATGAATTATTATTTAAATGTCTGTTACAGTTGTGATTTCTTTGGTGGATGATTGACTATGTTTATGAAAACAATGAACATTAATGACCTCATTTGATGTTCTTTACTGACAATTTATAGACATATTTTTGGATACTTTGTGGTGACAGATGTGATTCTTATTAAAATGCTATTTAATTTCCTATGAAATACTTAGAGAAGATAATTCTTTAAACTCATCTCCCTGTTAAGAGTTGGGGGGTAAGTACTTTTTTTTCCCTTAGGGTGGAATGAAAAACTTTCAAAAATTGACTGAAAGGGTAAACTACTATTTCTAGCTCTTTTGACATGAGTAATAGCAGTGGCACTGGGTAGACACCTTAAGTGTTGACAACTGAAATAGAATAACATTTGCACATACATTCTCAAAGAACTTAAAAGCAAAGTTTGTTGCTTAGGTTGAAAAATTCTATCACTATTTCTTGACCTTGTGTTTACAACTCAGTAAGGCTATGAAATGAGCAGGAAACTTGCACTGCTTCCAGGGTCAACACAGAGATGTCGCTAAAATTCTAGAATCATATTTAGAAAAGAAAGTCAGAGAGTTTTCTTCTGTCTGCAGTCAGGGACATATCTGAAATTACATTTAAAAAGTAACTTTTCCATATTTCCTTGGGATACTTTAGTTTGCCTTAGATATCTATTATAATATAAAATATATCACCAGTAGTATGCAAAATAATATATAATGATATTATTACTAACTTTAAAATGGATATCAATACCTGTTTTGATATTAATATTAATTATATCCATTAACACCCTGAAAGGTATTAATATACATTCTAAATTTAGTAATAATCTCCTTAAGTACTATCTATGTGGACATTTATAATTTATAAAGTGTTTCTGCATAAATTGTCTTATTTATTTTGATTCTTTATTGCAATTGTTGAGAAAATGTACATGTATCTCCTAAGGAATAATTCTTACAGGTCTCAGAAAAGGGATTTTTTTTGAGGGTAGTTTTTGAAGGTAGTGGCCACTTTAGTGCTGCAGGGTATTCATTCATTCCTTTACTCAGTCTGCAAACATTCTCTGAGTGTTGACCATGATATTGCATGTTAGCAGTTGGGTATTAAACTAAAAAAAAATGAATGAGGCACGAAATCTGCCCTCAGTGAATTCACAGTCCTGTAGAGTCAATGGGGTACTCAAGCTTAGAATGGCTTTTGTGAACCAAAGATGCCTTTAGAAATAGTTACAATGCAATACAACAAGAAACAAATATAATAAGAAACACATGAAAGAGAGAGAGCGAGAGAGAGAGAGAGAGAGAGAGAGAGAGAGGTTGATTGTTGGACAACAGCCCAGCAGGCAGGGAGAACATCACAAGTAAAGAAATGATATCATAAACAATAATAAAATGTTTTGAGGATTGTATATAGTTCAGTATAGCCTGAGTCTTAAGAGAGAAAGCTGGAAAAGGAAGCAATCTAAACAATAAATGGTCTTGTGTCATTTGTAGGAGTTTGCACTTTCTTCTGGAATGGGCTAGAAGACTTTAGTTTTAAGGACAGGCTGATCAGATTAGTGTTCCTTGGGTAGGAGGAAAAGTGAGGAAGATAAATAATAGTAACTTTTTATCTAAACACAACCATGTCAGCATAAAAACAGACACACAGATCAATGGAATGCAATAAGGAGCCCAGAAATAAACCCACACATATATGGTCAATTCATTTATGACAAAAGAGCCAAGAATATAAATGGGGAAAGCAATAAATGGTATTTGGAAAACTGGACAGCTACATGAAAAAAATAAAACTGGACTGCTACCATGTACCATACACAAAAATTAACTCAAATGGATTATAGACTTGAATGTAAGACCTGAAACCATAAACCTTCTAGAAGAAAATGTAGTGAGTAAGCTTCCTGACATCATGATTTTTTTGAATCTGACACCAAAAGCAAAAGCAGCAAAGACAAAAGTAAAGAGTAAGATTACATCAAAATAAAAAACAAAAACAAAAACAAAAACAAAGCAAAACGAAAAAAACCCTTCTGCACAGCAAAGTAAACAATCAAAAGACAACCTACTGAATGGGGGGAAATATTTGCAAATCATATACCTGATAAGGGGTTAATATTCAAAATATAAAAAGAACCCATAAAACTCAATAGCAAAATAAACCAACAATCCAACTGAAAAATGGGCAGATCTGAATAAACATTTTCTCAAAGACATACAGATGGCTATCAGACACATAAAAGGATGCTCATTATCACTAACAATCAGGGAAATGCCAATCAAAATCACCATGAGATACGTTATCAAAAAGATAAGAACTAAGAACAAGTACTGGCAAGGATACAGAGAAAAGGGAACACTTGTGCCATGCTGGTGGGAATGTAAATCGGTGTAGTCATTATGGAAAATAGTATGGAGTTCCCTCAAAAAATTAAAAATAGAACTACCATTGATCCAGCAATTTCACTTCTGGTATTTATCTGAAGAAAATGAAAACACTAACTCAAAAAAAATGTATGCAACCCTGTGTTCACTGCAGCGTTACTTACAGTAGTCAAGATGTGGAAATAATCTAAGTGTCCATTGATGGATGAAAAAATAAAGAAAATGTGATATGTATACAATGGAATATTACTCAGCCATAAAAATGAATGAAATCTTGCTGTGTTTGACAACATGGATGAAACTTGAGGGCATTGTGCTAAGTGAGATAAAACAGACAAGGAAAGATAAATATCTTGTTATACCACTTACATGTGGAATTGAAAACAACAATAACAAAAACCAAACTCACAGATCCAGAGAACAGATTGGTGGTAGCCAGAGGCAGAAGGCAGAAGGGTGGGTGAAATGGGTAAAGGGGTTCAAAAGGTAAAACCTTCTAGTTACAAAATAACTAGGTCATGGGCTTGTAATGTGCAGCATGTTGACTATAGTTAAAAAATACTGTATGGAGTTTTTTAAAGTGATAAGAGAGTAGATCTTAAAGATTCTTATCACATAAAAAAGATTATTTGCAACTATGAAAGGTAACAGATGTTAACTAGATTTATTGTGGTGATCAATAAGTCTACAACACGTATGGCTTTTGAATCATTATATTGGATACTTGCAACTAATATAATATTATATGTCAAATATACCTTAAATCTGAAAATAAGTGACATTTTAAAAATCATTTAAAAGAAAGGTAAATAAATAAATAAATGCATCCACATCCACAGAGACAGGCCTAATGGCTTATAAAGTGGTTACCAACACCCCAACAAACTCTGTGCTTTCTCCTTAAGTCCCACAGCAGAATGTACAGAATATAACCCTGGCATAAAGAAGTCATCCTGGTCCCAGTTTAGTCTAAACGTAGACTGTAAGCACAATAAACATGACTCAGATGTGCAGTCTTACCAAAAACTAAGTTAAATGGCCAACGTGTGAGGATACCCTGAACAAAATTCTGAAAGATGCCTATCGTGTTATAATCTGAGCATCCAACACAGACTCATGCAGCATCATTTAAAGTTGAACAAGACTCTACTGCAATAAGTTGAAGAGGCTCCTGTTTCACAAAATATGGTAGGGGAGACACCTCAGGAGCCCAGGCCAGAACCTTGTGGCCTCTGAGACATCATCCAGGGGGTGCAGCCATCAGACTGAGCCACCACTGGACCAGGCCAGCCCACCCCGTTTTTGCACTTGTGGTTCTGGCATGGACAACGGACTTGGAAAGGAATGAGGGGGGCAGTAAGGCCCCCTACATCTACAGCCCAACCCAAGGGGAGGTGGAAGTTTGGGTAAGATCCTTTTCTTCCTAGAGAGGCTTGCTGCCTGAACCCCTACTTTGAAACTGGAGGCAGGGAACATGTGCTGAGAGGAGGGCGAGTGTCTGTGAGAAAACAGGCTCTGCCCCATAGCCCTCTCCCGCCCCCTGCAGGAGGGAGCTGCCTGGGCCACTCATGGGCGAGGGGGCAGGAATGTTTTTATATATGTGTGCACGCGTGTGTGCGTGCGTGCGTGCGTGTGTGTGTGCATATATAAAATATATATATATATATATATATGTATATATATATATATTTTAAGCTCTGAGTTGTCAACCAGATGTTTCCTACCAAAAAAAAAAAAAAGGCTCCTGTTTCAGATACATGATTAGACCAGTTAAGATTTATAATGAGAAACCAACATGCAGTCCCATAATTTTCCCAAAATACTAAATTCTGACTAAAAACAAAAACAAAAAATAAAACAAAGAAACAAAAACACTGCAGAAAGCTCACACATAAACTGGGGTGACGAATTCATAGGAGCTGAGGCCCGTCTGAGCAGCACACAGCTAATTACTTGGTCTCTATTAGGGACTACCCTCATTTCTCTTCTCTTTAGTCTTTGGAATGGGAAAAATACAGCTAAACCTTATGCCATGTGATCCTTCCATTGGCTGTTACAAAGTTACGGCAATAGTAAAGTAGTTTTTACTTCTCTTGAGAGAATAGTTTTATTTTATTCAAAAAAAAATCAAGGTTCTAGAGGATACGGAACGAGAATTAGTGTTGAAAGAATCACAAACGTATAGGATTTTATCATTGCCTGGCTGGATCTAGGGTCCTTTATTTAAACTTTCTAGGCCAAGGTGTGAGGGTCTAAACTCTTTTTTTTTTCCAGTTCCACATACTATTTACAACATTATCTTTTTTTTTTTTTTTTTAATTGAGGTATAGTCAGTTTACAATGTGTGATTTCTGGTGTACAGCATAGTGATTCATTTATATGTATTATATACCCTTTTTATATTCTTTTTCATTATAAGCTATTACAAGGTATTGGATATAGTTCCCTGTGCTATATAGTAGAAGTTTGCTGTTTATCTATTTTATACATAGTAGTTGGTTTCTGCAAATTCCAAACTCCCACACTCACAGTTACTAAATCTCTTATGATCAGAATAATTGTCTTTTTAAAGGAAAACTTAAACCATATTCTTGGAGTAATGATTTTACAAAAGAAAAACAATGTCGCTTTGCTTACAGAAGACAGAATTATGAACTAATATTAATTTATTTTGTAATAAAACCAGATAATTTTACAACTAGTAAAATCATCCATGCCATTGTGAATTATTCAGATTAGTATTCAAATGATTTAATAAAGTTATTACAGACAAAACCTCATAGACTAATGGGATAAAGTTTTGAATATATTGTAGAGTTAGCAATTATTCAAATAATTTCATTAGCTATTAAATGCTAGTAAAATATGGCTTTAAAGTCTAAGGTCAATTTTATTTTAGGAGAAAAAATTAAGAAAAAGCTAGAGAAGTAATTTTTGAGTTTTATATGAAAATGAAAGGTTAAATTAAAGGGCTCAAATACAAAGTCTATACAAATCATATAATCTCTGAAAAAGTGAAGGGGGTTATTTTAATCAACTGCTTCAAGGAAAACTAATGGAATATTCGGGATCTAAATCACATAAATGCCCTGAAAAGCAATATGTTTGAATTTAGATATGAACTATCAATTTACTGGATGGCATATAAAGATATTTCTGAAGCAAGAGACAGCATGAGGAGATTTTATTCTTGATTCATTTTATGTTTGACATGCTGGTATGAATTATTTCTAAAAATCCAAACTTTTGAGAGACTGTTATGAGCCTGGGATTCCTGAAGGAGGTCTGAGAAGTGTACAGTGTCACATTATCAATTCCAAATTCTCATCAACATGGTAACAAGCTAATAGAGTGACAGAGTTTTATATGGTGTATTCTTGCTTGTCACTGAAGAAAAATCACTCTACTAGGTGAGGAAATTATCCTCATGATGAACATAAGCTACAGGAATAAAATATACTTTGTCAAAAATAATCTTATTGATAACCAGTAACAATCATCACTAGCAGTAATACTTCAACTTTGTGTTTATTTATGTCTTTCTTTCCGAGCTTAAAAAGCAGTTCACAGACATGACTTCTCCACCTCATTAATTTTTAATCTACCCTTATGAGATATATATTTATTAATGCTAAAGTACATTATTAACATTAACTAAGTGGAGACATGTTTATAAATATTCATTTAGGGAGAACTTAACATGAAAGATTCTCAAGGGTAGTAGACACTTAGACATGTGAGGGGTGGGTTAGAAGGAGCAGCAGCTGCTCAAAGCTATTAGCTGCTCAAATAAAAATTTAAAAAAAAAGATTTATAAATGAATGAAGTGACTAGCTTCATGACTAAATTCTAGTCACATTTTAATAATTGGCTTGGTTTTATGTCAGGCTAATGAAACTTGCTATTGCATTCACGTAGGGATGTTAAAAATCTTCTATATAAAGCCTCAAATGAGAAATTTCTATGAGAATTAAATGTCAAGAAAAGATTTCCTTCCCTTGAGGAACTTCGGGGCAATTAGAATCCTTTAAATGTTTGTATTGCTCATTTTGCTCTGACCACTGGGAGTCCCAAGGAAATATTTGTCTTGACCACAATAATTGTGAGACGTTATGGCTTACACTATCTTGACCTCTCATGATAAAAAGTACTTTTTCCCTGGTGCTGTATTTACTTATTTAAATATTTAGCTTTTATGAGATATGATTTTATATAGCAAGTCAAATAAATCACCTTTGAAATGAGGTTGAGTCAAATATATTAGGTAAATTAAAATAAGTATAGATTTGCTATTATACAGTACATTTGCTATTTTGTATTTGTTGATATGTTGAGTGACAAGTGAATAGGAACAAAATTTTAGAGAAAATAAATTTGTTTTACACTTACTTAATTTTGCCACACATTAGATGTATCTTTTATTACTGCTACTCCATCAGGTAAAGGTGCTGACAGACACTCATTTTCTTACCATCAGTCTCTTCAAAAGTCAAGATCTATGATGATTTTTACAGCTTTTGATAATAGTCAAAGTCATCTTTATCCTGCAGCAACTTTATTTAGAAATTTTAGCTTTCCAGTTCCTAACTGGAGATTATCCAATAAATTATAAAAATTAAGAGAAAAGGTATATTTAAAAGAGAAAATGTGATAAGAATAAAAAATAATTACATACAAAATTACTATAAATCCCCAAATTCCAGATCAAGAAAGAGACCTAATGTTCCTTAAACACTTAGACTTCCATATGGAAAATTAAGCAAGTGGTTTATTGACTAAATTTGAATTAAGCAGAAGAAATGCAGAATAATCATATAGTTCTTTTTTTTCTAAAATGTATTTTTGCTTTACACATATGTATTAATATACTGATTATAAAATGGTGGTTGACAAAGTAAACAGATAAAGACATTTTTGAAAGATTACAATATAATCTGCCAAATCATGCAACTCTAATGATATTTAAAATCAGAAAGTTTAATGTGTGTGTGTATATAATAGACATGGAATTTTCATGCAAAAGGATGATTCTAACAGGATATATTTAAATTTTTTTATCTTTCATAAATATGAGATTGTTAGTATATGAATATCTTGATTCTTCATTTAAATATGTACCTATTTAGAAAATACAGATTAGTACTTTTTTCTGTGAATATAGAGAAGACCTATCCAATGGTTATTTAACCCTGCCCACTTAGTCTTAAAACCACATCATTTTAGGTAAATATGTCATACTTCAAAAGCTATAGATTTAAAGTGTTATTGGTATAACAAAAGTAATCTTCAAATTTAAAAGACACCAAGGCCGTTAAGTCTCACTTCGAAAGGAGCAACCAAAATTCAATTGGTTGATAACTCAAAAACTACTCTGGATTGGGTAATATGATCCTCCCTTCAATTTGATTTATTTACAAGATCAATTTAGATGATCACAACAGCACTATATAGTATAGAAAACCATAGCTGATAAAATTATTGGATAATAGATGATTAAATTAAGGTATAAAAAGTACAAATATTTATATAATAAAATTATTACAAATTGTAATCATTTTGATAACTTATAAATTTTGTCTAATTGTATGACATTTAAAACATTTAATAGGCTTTTATTAGATTTAAATATTTAATTTAATTAAGCAGGTTTTAATAATTATCTAAATTTACTCAATATATTAGTTTGAAATATTAGTTGTGTAATAAATATTTATATTTTTATATAAATAGTCATTTGATGTATATAAAAGGATTAATAATTTTAGCCTTAAAATGAATAGAAAGTAATCAGAGTTCCTCAACCCACAAAAGCCCTTTGTGTATTAAACAACCTATTGACAACAAGTGAGTGAGTTCACTATCTATGAGGTTGGTCATAAAAAAATCATGATGTAAAGGAAAGTTGCCACCAAGTTTTTAATCTTACTTCACATTTGTATCCTCTCACTTCCTTTCAGTTCTTTCTTTTCCCCAACCTCCTACCTCTTTTTCTCCCTCTAATCACAAAACTAGCTTAACTCCTGGAACCCGACAGCACCCTTGCTCATATCCAGGTATACTAGAAGGCAAGCTGATTGAGCTTTCATCCTTTCTATCACCTATGGTTGCATTTTTTTGTTTTTACCAAAGATCACCTGGCAGAAAGACAGAACTAAGCCTAACAAACTTAATTTTATATCATCAACATAGATAAAATGGAATCTAGGTGGGGCATTAATTTTGAGGCAGAAGGAGCCCTACATAAGCCCTACTTCAACCAGGCACCTTATGGGCTCTTAGGCATACGTGCATGGCATCCAGAACACCAAACTGAGTCATTGGGGGTGGGACTGGGGAGAGGCAGAATAATAAAATGCTACTAATGATGGCATATGTATGTCTACCCATATGTTTAAGTTAAAAATAAAGCAAATTTTGCTCTAAACTAATTTCAGGACTGCTTGATACTGAATAGCTAAGATAGGCAGGTAGGTCGATGGGTCAAGAGACAGAGCCTTCCTTGCCTAGTCACTGCACTGCAAATGCTGGTGCCAGGGCGCCCCCTGCAGGTGGGGTTGAGCATTTGAGAGCTATGACTGGTCTTTGCAAAAATCCTAGAAAGACACAGTTGTATATATAGATGTCTAGGATCTGCCAGTAAGTTGATTTCTGCTCTGAAACAAGCAAGAAACTTTGCATATTTTGCCACTGCTGCTGATTTGGGAGAAAAACAATTGATATGCAAGCTATGGAGAATTGGTGTACCTGTATCAGAGAGCGCAGACCAAAGAGAAAGGCGTAAGCCACTAATATGTGTATATCAAGCGCTCTGGATTTGCTGTACCTGTCTTGAAAAGATTGCTCTGTTGAATAGAGGAGAGACGAAGAGGTTGCTTATTTTGTTTAGTAGGGTACTTTTTAAATACATATGCTGAATAGTGTTGGGTTGTGTCATACACCACATAATATTTTCTAAAATAAAAGGAGCATATTTAGCGTATCTTGATATATTTGGTGTATGTAAAGTACCTATCTGAACTTGGCCAATTACAGTTTAAAAGATAATATTTTGATTTTTCTAGGACTTAGCTCAATGTTCTCCAAACTGATCCATTATCATTCCTTTATTCTTTCCTTTTCTCCTTCACACTCCTATAATACAGTGTCTGGGTTCTGGGTTAATTAGACATAATATGTGAAGAAGATAATACAGAGAAATATCAATTATTCCATTCTTCAGTGTATAATTTTAACTTAAAATCATTTTGTGATAAATTAGGTAGCCATTAGAGTCATATAGTTACATATGAATTATTAACACAAAGATCCCTGGCCAGCCTCTCTATTTTTCAGAGATTATAATCCTCAAGAATTTAAATTCAAGTAGGATGACTTATTAAGAAATAACCCAAAGCTTTTTTTCACCCAGTAGACTTTCCCCAATTTGGTGTAAGAACTCATCATAAATGAAATAATTTCTAGAGTTTTAAGAAATCTATGCATTTAGTTAATTAGATAAATGATCTATTTTAAAAAATATATATATATTCTAATATATGTGTAATTACATGTGATATCTTTTTTCTAATTAAAAAAATTGGGACACCTTGGAAGGCAGTTATAGTCAGAATTTGAAATATTAGCATGTCAGAGGCATTTCTTTGGTTACCTGACTAAAAACAGAATTTTTAGAATATGTTATCTTATGTCCAGAATAATTTATAGCAAATAGTGACTATAATAGGCAGTAGAAGAAAAAATCATCTAAGCAGATATTTTAAAAAGCAGACAGAAAGAATTAAAATCTATTTTTTACTAGATTTCAAAGGATATTTAAATTCTAAAACTTTATCTGCTTTTATGAATAGAATTTTTAACCTCTCAGACTACAATTTATTTGAAGAGGGCAAACATTTTGCAAAATTTCAAGATATCTCAGGAAGAAACACACTTTTTGCATAGTTCTAATCCTTACCAAATTTATACCACTATTTTAAAATTTGAGGTCTTAAGCTGTTGCCTAGCTAAACTTTAAAGTTACATGTATACACACTAAACATGTATATGTGGAAAAAGCAGTATTTTACTTACAGGCAAACTGAAGTATGGCTTCTCTACTGAGAATACTTCCAAACGTGTTGGCTGCTAAACACTGGTAATGACCAGAATCCTTTGCTTCACTTGGATTGCTTATAATGAAGGTCCCGTCTATCAAACTGTAGCGATAATCACTTTCCAAATCTATTTCTGTTCCATTTCGAAGCCATCTTATGAAAAATCAGAAGACAAATATGTAAAAATTATATGAGACTTTATAATACTCCTTGGGAGTGTCAGAATCTCATTGAAAGGCATTTTTAAGACTCAAGAAAAACGATTACTAATGAATTTCTACCTGTAATTGGGAGCTGGGTTGCCACGAGCTTCACAGTTCAGTGCTACTTTCTTTTCATCAGAATCAGTCGGGAAAATTATATCATCTGGTTCCTGCACAAACACTGGCCCATAGTCCACACTTTCTGTAAGGACCAAAAGGACACACTTTAAAACTTCTAGAAACATCAAGACCTTTTTTTCTATTATGTTCCTATTCGGAATTCTTGCTCTTTCCTTGCACTCAACAGCCATAGCTAGCAAATTATATTGTCTTAGTAAATTGCAGAGACCCAAATAGAATTTCTTTCTGTACTAGACCAAGACTGCCTTTAAAATATGATGCATAAAATGAAAAAAAAATGCACATCTCAAACACTGGTATTGTACATTTTAAAATATATATCTTCGAATTCACCTAAAAGAGAGCCAAGGACAATAACATTAAATAAAACATTATTTTAATAAACCCAACAGTTTATAAAATTCTTAGAATGTTGACAACAATATACAACAAAGGAAAAGTCTTGAATTAATATTGTGTTACAACTAGGGTACTACAAATGTGACAATGTTGATCCTCATGCATTCTTCATTTGTTCCTTTCTTCAATTATTCAATCAAGCACTATTTAATGCTTAACGATGTTGGTGTGTAAGGGGAAAATGATGTAATGCAAATAAACACGTTCTCATGGAATAAATGAGACATGTCCTCAAAAAAAAAAAAAAGGCAAGTAACTGAATAAAAATGTCAGAACTGTCCATAATTAAATGTTTACCAGTAGGTAAAGTAAATACAGAAATCAGAAGAGAAGAGACATAAAAAGTAGGGCAGGGAAGAAGAGCACTTAAACTTATTGTGTCTGCCAGATTCTATCTCATTTAATTAGTTAACACTCAGATTCTATGGTAAAGATAATTTTAAACTCATGAGCATTTTATGGAAAAATAGAAATAAAAATGGGCCTCAAATGTCAGTTTGGACTCCACAGCTTGCTGGAGAAATGATGAGTAAGTGTGCTGGGGGCAGTATAAATCACATTAGCCTGTAGTGGACTGTGAAGGTACAGAATTCAATGCATACTTAACCTCAATAGCACCTTGAATTGTGGACTCAGGAAAAAAGTAGAACTTTTTCTTTTTTTGTTAATCATAAATTTATGTAATAACCTTAGATCAAGATTTTCGACCTTGGCACAATGACATTTTGAGCTATTCTTCCTTGTGAGAACTTTCTGTGCATTGTAAATTAACATCATCCCTGGCCTCTACCTACTGGATTCCAGTAGCACATCTCCCCAAAGTGTGATCATCGAAAATCTCTCCAGACATTGTTAAATGTCCCTTGGGTTCAAGAGCACCCTAAAACCACTGCCTTAGAAAAATGAAGAGGAAAGATTTTAGAGAAGACATATTCCCAATGTCTGTACTAAACAGTTGGGGGTTTACATCCTCTGTGGATAACCACAAGAAACTATCAGGAAAAATATGCAAGAATAAATGTCCCAAGAAACTCAAGCTTAAAAATACTATTACTCAAAAAGGTGTGCACCTCCATATTTAGAATAATGAGCTGAGAATAATTGACTTCCTTTCTTTAAAAGTTCTATATGAGCATTTTCTTTTGGAGAAAGAAAACATGGTATTCTAAGCATTCTTCCCATAAAACTGAGCACTCACAATAACCAGGTACTGACAAGTACTTCCTTTGAGTCCAGTCTATGTGAGGTCCCTTTTCTTAAGCTACAGCAAAAAAAATACTACATGAAAAAACAGAAATGTGTTATTCTATACTAATTACATTGCTGTTACTTAAAATTTGTATTTAAAAAAAAGGAAAATAAATGATTTGATAAATAAATAACTAGAGAAAATTATGGGACTCTTTCTTTATTCTTAAATTTCAGGAATTTTGCTGGATATGTCCTAGTGCTAGACATTTTGTACAATTTGCAGGTCAAGACCTTATTTTTCTTTCCTTTTTCTTTCTTTCTTTTTTTTCCTTTTTCTTTTTTTTTTTTTTTTGTGTTGTTAGGATGTTTCCATTCTAATAATCTCTGTGATGATTATCCAGTCTTACCTTGACCACTTCTAGTAATGCATAAAGTCTTAACAAATTACTGTTTTATTGTTTAGATTCTCAAAAAAAAAGTATGTCTTAAAATAAGAAACATAAGCTTGTGTCCTAGATGGGGACATCTTATTATTCAAGTCTGCTCTAAAATAAATACTCATCACTCAAGACTACTACTACTGAATTGATAAGAACATCAATAATAACTTGCTTAATTTATAGCAATTAACATTAAGATTAGAATATAGAGACTATTAAGACTCTTACGTTCCCTTGATAGAATATTATGGAGAATACGAAATTAATCAAATGAATTTTTTAAATTTTAAATTTTAATTTATTAAAAACAAACCTATTTTAATATAATCAACAGAACTGGCCCCGAATCATTCTGTCCACAATTAATTAATAAACGAAGAAGTATATCTTAAGGGTCTGCTTATACTCAATGTCAAAATGATCATCTACAGCAAACCTTTATGTCACCATTAGCCCACAATTAAATTGGATAGGTTTTGTCTATTCATGTGTGACAGGGACTGGCTACATGCTTATTAATCCCATTTATTCTTCTTAGGAACATTGGAACACTTTCTTAACCTTACTTAGGATAGGACTGAAACTCCAATGTGACTTGCTTCTGGACTGAAATGTTAAATGTGAAATCCAGGACTAGTCACAAAATTATTCATGTTCCTCTACCTCTCTCTTTTCATTTGTCAGTTAGTTGAAGGTAAAGGAGTAGGAGATGCCAGTGAAGCCCTATAGCATCAAAGATATCATATGGTTCCCAAACTCTCCACACGGAGATCCATTCATTGAACAACCGAGTGGAATGTGACATGAATAGAAAAGAAACATTTAACATGTCAAGTTGTTTGTTATCACATCCAGAATAACCTTGCCTTGATTAATATTATATTTAAAAGCAAAATAATTCTAAAGCTTTCAATGAATATATAATTTGATTAGGAAGCAATGCACACTGAAGTATACATCATTAGATTATAGAGCCCTGCTTGTATTCTTCTTCCCTAGTTCAGGACTTCGGATTACTATTTCTTGTTCTCAGGCTAAGGACCTATGACAGAAGAAATTCAATCATTCAGCCTTATATCAGTTTTACTGCTCCAGTTTGTATAACTGGTTTTCTACTTAATCCTTGAGCTCCAGTCTTTCCTCAAGTGTCCAAATTCTGAAAATGTGGGTTCATCCTATGTCCCTATTTCTAAATCTTAATTTGTCTACCTTTCAATAAGGCCTAGTGCTATTATTTAGACACTTACATTACATGGAAGCTGTGGTTCTTATTTTGTATTTTCACATGGTTAACTTTTCCTGCATAGTCATGTAATCAATTCTGACTCCATTTTTGATCTTTGACTACTGATCACTTTCAAGCCTTCTCAGTCACTTTTCCCATCTTGTCGCACCTCAGGGAAAGCTGATAACGCACCGTGCCCTTGACTCCATGGGAAACTTCACAACACACAAACCCAAGACCACACAGGAACTCTTACTCCAGCCCTACTCCCCAACCACAACAAAAACCAATGCAGCCCATTCCTTCCCACTCCTTGCTCAAGACATTTTTCAGACCAGTCTATAATGCTCTCATCAGAGTGCTTCATGATGGAAATAATAAATCTTTTCATACTCTATCAGTAAATGCGTAGCATTATTAGCCTCTGCATGGGAACCAGTTTCGGGTTGTAGGGTATTGATCTTGTGCTCTGCAGGGCAAGCACACCACAGGTTAAGGCTCAGTCACCTGGTTAGCTGACAGTCTTCTCTGAGGGAAGCATGGTTTCCTCTCAGTGGGTTTGCACTCATGGTAGCAATAGTTCTTCAGATGGTTAACTAAAATGTGGAAAAGATACATGAAAAAACTAACTCCTGAATTTTTCTGAATGGCTTTCTCTTACATTTTTTGAGGAAAATAAGATATGCTGTGGGACCATCCAAATTATTTGGGCAAGATGGTCTTCACTTGGAGGGAAGCCAGGGGCTAGGTTTGGAAGCAATTATATAGAGTTAAATAAGTTGGAGATACTTAAATTATTCTCATAAACCATATATATATATATTTGCTTTTCCCCTTTTGTCATCGTTGAGCCTTAGAAGCAAATGCATTCCTTCTGATCTCAGTAAGTCTAGAAGAGGAATATGGAATTGAGGGAAAAGTGCTGTACCTCTGTCTTCAGGCTAGTGGTTCTCAAATTCCTTTAGTAACAAATATTTTACAATTTTCCTCTTCTGATTCTTAAATTAATGGATATTCTAATTTACCTATATGCATTTTTTTTAAAATTAATGAAAGGATCCAATAAAATAGAAGTAATATAAAACAGTATTTAACTCAATATGTAAATTCTCATGAACAATTATAATAGAAGACGGAAAGAAGTAATCTTAACAAAGCAGCTTGTTTTTGTTCATAAAATCCCCATGAATGTAACAGCTGCAAATGCAAACTGATCCAAGCATAAGATTGATGAATCAAATTTTGTGAGGGCTATTGGTGTCAGGTGATGTAATTTTCTAACTGGTCAGCAAGTTCTGTTAAAATCATTAACGGAACTAAATATAATCTTATGGTAATTTACACTTGTTTTGCATTGACATATCCATTATATATCAAAAATACCTTGTGTATAATACAGAGTTAGATTCTTGCTTGAGAAAATTGTAGAGAATTTTCACTCATATGAATGTCTGGAAGGATATTTAAGAGTTCTGTGCATTATCATTACAGGTCATTTAGCATTCCTGGTCTTTACTCTCTAAATTAAAATAACTTCCTAGAATCACTAAGACAATCAAAACTATTCCACAACTTTTTGGAACACCTCAGAAGTGGAGCTGCCACCCCTTCTTAGAATCAAACTAGGGCAACAAAGCAGAGCCAAAAGTTAGCATGATGTTGGCAACAGTCTTTCATGAGAGATGTCTGAATAGAGGGACAGAGTTTTACTGCAAAATGATGACTCTGGGGTCCATCTACCCTTCTCCTAGGGGAGCTTCTTGAAGCAATGGTATGCTACTCTGTTTATGGAGACAATAGTTTCCCTTGTAGAGTCCTGTCTTGGATCAAGCTGCTATCTCATCTTTTCTAACTCCTTTTGAAATTCCTGCCATTTATTGATAGGCTACCTAGATACTTTCTTTCTGCCAAAAAGTGTTAAGTATCACCTTATCAGAGATTTCTACAGCTAGGTTCCCTAGGGAAACCTTGCTTCCTGGCATTTGATCATTAAATTTTCAATTGTTTCCTGACCAGACATTATCATGCCTCTCTAGATTCTAACCTTGCTTTTCACACTTAAATTATTTTTTAAACAATGACTTCTGTGCTCATTTTTCTCCAAGATTAGGTCTAATGCCAGACACCAATGCTCTGCACCTGCTGGTTACCTCTAATTAATGGCCTTGTCTAGTTTATTCACGTAATATGAACTGAGTGTATTGGTAATATCATCTAGAGGAAATGTCAGCCTATCAAGTCCAATACAATTAAAAGGAATGCACTTTTAATGATTATTAATAAATTTTATGTGATCATTTCCAGAAATTTTGAAATGTTTAATTAGAAACTGCATTTTATGATGACATTCACAATTACAATGTGTGAAGAATATTTCACACCATGTGAGCATATAAGGTGAATTCTTAAAGAAAATATTCAAACCTTCCTTTAATTCTAAGTTGCCTTTGAACACTGAAATTGAGTTTCTTTATAAAAGTTAAACAAGTGTAAACTGTCATTACAAAACTTTCAAGGATTCCTAAGAATTGAAGAGCATTATTTATTAAAAAGCATTGGGATGAATGTTTTATGGGCAGCAGTATTATGTTGTGCACATAATGTAAATCGAGAGTCTAATAGATTTTTTCGTCATTTTTTAATGTAGTTATAAAGAAAGGTCAGATTCAGAGATGCTATCGCTTATGAGAATTACCAAATTGTACCAGCGCCATGTGACATTCAGAAGATGCCAAACCACTAGGCCACTTTGTCAGCAGAGGGAAGACATTGTTTTTCCCTCCTTTTCATTAGTAATGCAAAATACACAGTTTAGTTTAAAAACCTTCAGGCAGATACTCTATTGTGGTGTAGAAATTCAACCTAAATTCAGATTTTAAATTCCTCAAGTAGATGTCTCTCTATTAAATGATATTTGTTAAGCTCCTAGTAAGCTTAGACTGCTCTACTTGCTGAGAGAGAAAAAAGAGGAGGGTACAAAGATGGTCTTTACTTGAATGGCCTATAGTTAAATTAGAGAGAAAAATCATACTAACAGAAAACAATAACAGTAGCTCTAAAAATTAAGAATACAATAGAACAGTAAAATCATACAGTTTCCATGAATAGCCATGAAACAGTAAGGCTTTTATTAAAAGATGGTCTCACTTGCAGACAGAAAAGCTGGAGTTACCTGATATATATAGCAGTGTATCATCCAAGTGAAATACTTCTTTTTTCCCTCCTAGAGGGAATTTGTATTCCATGAAAGATCATTTAAATTTTGTATTTGGTCCTTCAGAACAATTTATCAACAAAGGCTCAAGGCTCAAACAGTTTCTGAGGATTTATCTGAGTCCCCAACTCCAATGAGCAACATTCCTTCTTCCAGGTACTCTACATTTCTCTTCTTCCCTTTTTGAGTCTAGCTCAAAAAATTTTATTTCCCTGTCCATGCTTCCTCACCTCAATCAAGTGTCACTGACTGTTGTACTTTACTTAAAGCCATCTTGTTTGCCTTCTCTTGCTCTGCCTTGCTCCTGCTGTTGGAGATCAGCTACCATGTTGTCAGCAACCTGTGGTGAGACCCACTAAGAATGGCCTCTGGTCAACAGTCAATGAGTAGGTGAGGCACTCAGTCCAACAACCCTCAGCAACTGAATCCTGACAATCATGTGAGGTAAGTGAGCGTACAAGTGGATCTGCACCTGTTTGACCCTTGAGATGAGACTGTAGCCCTACCTTGTGAAAGACACAGAGCCAGAGGACAAGTTAAACCACATCAGGCTTCCTGACCCACAGAGACTAGGAGATAATAAATATATAAGTTTCCTCCATTCTGCTCATATCTTCATGTCTTCTATATTTTCTACAGAGCATATCTTCTCTTCTTCTTACAATATCATGACTTTAAGTTTTTCTTTATAAGTTTCATGTATTTTATTTTCCTGTGTTATTTTGTGATTAATTTAACAGGTTGGTATTCTTTTTTAGGCAGCCAATCCCTATAGTCAGTCACTATTTGTTTATTCGGGTCCTGATTAATCATTCTTCTTTGGAATGGAAGTCAGTTGAAAGACAGAGTCTTTTGTAACCCAATGTTGAAAGTCATATTCCACGACTTTTGACATAATCTGTTCTATGTTAGCAGGTTACTAGCTTCAGCCCACAGTGGAGAAGGAATTACACTGTAAATACCAGCAGGTGGAAATCACAGTGACTCATTTTATAGTCTACCTAGTATAGGTGTCATCATATTAGTTTCATATTTTATATTTTATTTATTTATTTTTGGTGTATATATACAATGGAATATTACTCAGCCATAAAAAGAATGAAGTAATGCTATTTGCAGCAACATGGATGGGCCTAGAGATTATCATATTAAGTGAAGTAAGTCAGACAGAGAAAGACAAATATCATATGATATCACTTATATGTGGAATCTAAGAAGAAAGATACACATTCTATTTACAAACCAAAAACAGACTCACAGAGATAGAAAACAAGCTATGGTTATCAAAGGGGAAAGGGCAGGTATGGAAAATTATGGATTGGGGATTAATAGATACACATTAATATGTAAAGATAGATAAACACAAGGATCTACTGTATAGCACAGGGAACTATATTCAATTCCTTGTAATAACATATAATGGGAAAGAATCTGAAAAGAAAAAAAAAAGTATGTATATGTAAAACTGAATCACTTTGCTGTACACCCGAAACTAACATTGTAAATCAGCTACACTTCAATAAAAAATTAAAAAACATATTTTATATTTTAATAAATAAAATATCACACAGCTGAGGTCATCTCTCTTCCCTTTCCTTGTACCACTTCCCTGCTCTCATTCTCCCTTCGTCCTGAGAGGTAAGAACTATAGTCACTTGCTATACCAAGTTATGTTTTAAAAATTGAATTATACATATATATATAATTTTGATTTTTACTTTTTTACATAAATGATATCTTATTATATGTGATATTCTGTAAATTTCCATGTCTACTAACCACCATATTTTATATCCATTTTGTTTCATAAAGATATGGTCGATTCATTTCAAAAATTTTAATTTTCCAATGAAAAATACAATTCATGTTCACATTCCCCTTCTGATGGACATCTGAGTTGTTTCCAGTTTTTTACTATTAAGCCTATGTTGCAGTGAACATACTTCTATATTTCTTGTGTATGTGAGGGACAGTTTCTCCAGGTTGTAGATACAAGAGTGGAATTACTTTCCCAAATTGCTCTGCAAACTACAGTTTTATGTTTCTTAGAAAAATCTTAGCTCTACCTGGGGGACTTCTAGGCTTAACTATGAGCAGGAGTGGGATGACTTTCTATTCAGGCTCTGTTAGTTTTCTCATTTTTCACAAGAGCATGTCAACCCCAGCTTTATTCTCTATTAAGGCTAAAGGGAATTACCTGATAAAAGCCATATGTCAGGCTCTTGTCAGAGAGAACAAACTCGAAGTCACATCTAGCCAAGGTCTATCAAATGCTCTGATGAGAAAACAACACTCAGGGAAGATTCCTTGGAAAATACTCAGACTATCCGTTCTCCCTGATACTCTAAATATGGATTAAACTAGAGTAGCAGAGGACTTGGATTATATTAAACTGGTTGCCAGCCTGAAGCCTTGCCACTTTAAGTATGGTCCACAGACCAACAGCAGAAGCATCACCTGGAAGTTTTTTATAAATGTAAATTATCTGGTCCTACTCCTGGTCTATTGAAAGGGGATGCATTTTAACAAGATTCTCAAGTGATTATACGTACACTAAAGATTAAAGAAGGAGCACAGTTTTAGATAATTACTTCTAATTTTGTCATTGATGGTCAGGTTTCATCTGCCTTTATTGAAGTACATGAAATTCAAAGTTATGTACACAATACGAATACTGTTCAGGTTACTGGCCATTACATCAAGTAATAAACTGGTAATGAGGACCCTCCAGAAAAATTTGTCTGATCTTAGTGTCAGAAATAGCTGTGTTTCTACTGAGTAACCATTTCATTTCAATCCTCAAAACAGTGGGAAACGTGTAACTGACCAGAATTTCTTTTTCCTTAACTAATTACCCCAAATGGAACTGACCTATGACAGGTATATAGGCTTTTACAGTAGACACTTCGAATTAGTCTTAAGCCTGGCTCCATTATATGTCCTAAAAGTTGCTGTTTTCATCATTTTCATGTGTTTTAATTCATATTTCCTAACTGTATTTTATGTATCACTGTGAGCCACATTAACTTATATTTGAATCAGGAGAACAAAAGAATAGAACACTGGCTGGTACCAAATTATATCAACTACAAGAGTTATCTCATAGTTCTGATCACTTAATGTATTCTAACTTGGTGCCATCTCATAAAATAATAAATGATTCCCAAAGGCCACAAATCCTAACAAATCTCTGCCTGATGAATATGACATCAGAGTTAATGTAATGGATTTTTTTAAAAAAACAATTTATTTTTTAGATCAGTTCTAGGTTCACAGCAAAATTGAGAGGACAGTAGAGATTTCTCATATACCTCCCACCTGCACACATGCATACCTCTCCCATTATCAACATCACTCACCACAATGGTACATTTTTACCAAAGATGAACCTACACTAACACATCATAATCACCAATGGTCATAGTTTATGTTAGGGTTCACCCTTGGTGTTGTACATTCTATAGATTAGGACAAATGAATATCCATCATTACGATATCACTCAGAGTATTTTCACTGCCCTAAAAATCCTCCTGTGCTCTGTTTATCATCTCTTCCCCTACCCCCAACTCCTGGTAACCACCAACCTTTTCACTGTCTCCATGGCTGTGTTTCTTTCCAGGATGTCACATCACTGAATCATACCATTTGTATGTAGAGTCTGAAAAGCATGTAGCCTTTTCAGATTGGCTTCTTTCACTTAGAAATATGCATTTAACTTTCCCACATGTCTTTTCATGGCTTGATAGCTTATTTATTTTTAGCAGTGAATAATGTTCCATTGTCTGGATGTACCACCATTCATTTATCCATTCACCTACTGAAGGACATCTTGGTTGCTTCCAGGATTTGGCAATGATGAATAAAGCAGCTATAAACATCAGTTTGCAGATTTTTATGTGGGCATAAGTTTTTCAACTCCTTTGGATAAAACCAAAGAGTGCTATTGGTAAGAGAACGTTTAGTTTTACAAGAAACTGCCAGACTGTTGTCCAAAGGGGCTGTACCATTTTGTATTCCATTAGCAAGCTACAAGAGTTCCTGTGGCCCCGTATCCTTAACAGCATCTGATACTTTCAATTTCTGGATTTTGGCCATTCTCCTAAGTGTGTAGTGGCATCTTATTGTTTTAATTTGCATTTCCATGATGACATACATATGATGTGGTGTATCTTTTCACATAATGATTTACCATCTGTTTATTTTCTTTGGCGAGGCATCTGTTAAGGTCTTTCGGCCATTTTAAACTCAGGTGGTTTAATTGCTTACGTTGATTTTTAAGAGTACTTTGTATACGTTGGATAACACTTATTTATCAGATGTGCCTCTTGCAAATATTTTCCTCTAGGCTGTGGCTTGCCTTCTCATCCTCCTGATATTTTCTTTCACAGAACACATTATGAAATTTTAAAAACTTGTAAATACTTTGAAAAATGAAACATTTTAAGGCACTGACACTATGCTTATATACAATTTAAATGCCAACACTATAAAATGATGCTCCACATGTCAACAACTGGCATAATGATGAGACATGAGTTTGCCTGTACTTGGTACCACAGCCTAATTAGACATTTTTAGGATTTTCCCAACTAGTTTAGTTCTTGCAAAATTTGATATGCCTTGTCCTTTATCAGTCATAACTGAAATGTAGCCCACAGTGAACTGGACTTAAACTTAGTAGACGTGTGAGTGAAATTTGCTGAACTACTATTAGAAGTGTGACCTTGTCAAAGGTACTTATCTGCCCCTGAGTTTCCATTTCCAAAGAAGATAGAAAGAATATTTACACATTTCACATATTTATTGATAATATTATTGATATACATGTTCCAAAGGAGACTGGGACAGAGTCCGGTAATAATCGAGCACTAGCGCTCCTCTCTGTTAACTAACCTTGTATTGTTTTGTTGATCCAAAAATGACAAAGTTAGAGAACATTTAGAAAATACTCAAACCATAAGGTTAATAGCTGCAGAGTAGTCCTTAATTTAACTGATAGTGTTGGACATTTAGATTACTTCTTATTTTCCACTCATAAATAAAGCTAAGTGTGCATTGTTTATTTCCTTATGCAAAACACATTTCTAAAAATAAAATATGAGATTGAAAGATATGACAATTTTGAGGCTCTTGAAACTCATTGTTAAATTATCCTTCAGAAATTTTATATTTTTTCTTCTGATGTATGAATTTAGTCTTAATCATAAATCAGAATTGTAATCAGGTACAATTAAATCCTTAAAAAATTTTTTAAAGATGTGTGCAACATAAGACTAACTTATGATCAAGATGGCCTTAACATTTTTCTCAGGTTCACTAAACTTTTGACACGTTTCCTCTTGACTATGGTCCCTACCCCACATTTTCTTAGAGTATTTACTTTAGAAAGCCTGCAGTTATAAATTCCTTCTTTGCATCTGTGAGACATTAATCTTCACCCAGTCTCTTGCCAGTTTTAAAACTCAAGAATATCTTTTTCAAAAACATGGGTGTCTTTTTTTTTTTTTTTGAAATGTAATCATCAAGAAAGAGAGGGTCCCTATTTCCCAGTCTCTGTAGAATGGTAAGATCCTAACTTCAGTAAGCACCAATTAGTAAATACAGATGGCCTAACTCTTCCTTAATATTCTCCACATTTCCAAATCCTAAAATCCACTTTCTATTTCAGAGGCATGAGTCTAACCTCTTTCCTTGATTGCAATAAGCTTAACTCCTATTGCAATGGTCTTGAATAAAGTCTTCCTTACCTGTTTAACTCCAATAGGTACAATTTTCCTTTAATACTTACCATCTTGTTTGAAGGCATCTGAGGAATGATAAAGGTTGATGGGGGAATAATAATGTTGAGCTGCCCCTCTCCAGCTCGGTGAAGAAACACTCAGTGTTCCTAATGAAGGACTGCTGTGTCGTGGTCTAGTCTTTGAACCGTAGAGGGATGACAATGAACTTTTCTTAATTCTTAGCAAAGCAGCATATGGAGTAGAGAGACCAGGAAGAGCTCCAGAATATTCTGTAAAAAAAAAAAATTATATATATATATATAAGGTGAGTTCTGAGGAGACTCACTTTTAATGGAAATTTTTCTTCTGAAGACATTGTTGAAAATCTCCTTTGGAGATGAAACCAAGTGAAAATGACAGTGGGAGTGGAAAAAAATAATATTCTATATATATATTTTAAAATATTTTCTGAAAATTCTACTAGTTATAAAGTTGGAGTTCTGCAAGAAAGAAAGAAAAAAAGGCATGAAGGAGGAGAGAACAGAAAAGGAGAAGGAAAAAAGGAAAAAGGAAGGAGGGAAGCAAAAAAGGAATCTACTCAACTTTTAATTCTTTTCTTTGTAAGGAATATATAGGAATTAACTTTTTTGCTTGCCTTGATATTAAAATATCCATTTACATACTTTAAATCAGTTCCTTCTTTATTATTTAAAAATAAGAAAAAGGGGAAAACAGCATTATCAATTACACTCTACAAATATAGATTGGATCTCCATCACTTAAATTTTATCATGTAGTAGGATCAAATTCACTATGGAATATTAAAAAAACAACTGGATGAATTTGATTTGTACCTTTTATACATATAATTTATATAATTACATTATCAAGTAGAAATAGTATTTTGAAAATTCCTACTTTTATTGATTATTCAGAAATATATTGCCCATATTTTATTTTAATTCCCAAGATCTTTTATTAGAAAAGATACGCACAGTGTCTAAAGCAGATTGTACAAAGTCCTTTATAACCACAGGGAAGTCAGTTTGGCATATAGATTAAATGTTGAAAAATACAAACTAATTATGATAAATTCTAAAAACCAATTAGGAATTTGAATTTTTCCTATGTCCAATGTCAACTGAATTTGACAACTTATTGAACTTGGAAATACTTTTAGGAGTCAGATATTTTTGTTCATGGTATTTGATTCGAAATCAACTTAATGGATGTTAATTCAATATTGGATAAAAATAATTTATATTTGTGAGTAAGTTTCCTCACAATTAAGATTATTTAGAATCATTATCCTGTGTCACAGAGGTATTTTGGAATACATGAAGCATTTCTGTGATTTGAAAATAATACTTCAGGTGTTAAGCATCAAATTAAATTGAACATTTTCTGTTTTGTGAAATTGTAAATGTAATTTCTCTGAAACTCAAAAAGGCATATTTTTAGATGTACTCCACCTTTAAAATGAGCATGATATGTGTAGTCTAAGCCCATCAGGGGCTGTTAAGAGATTCATGTCCTTTCATTTTTGTGTTCAACCACAAGTCTGGTAAAGGTGGATCAATTTTAGCTGAAAATAGCTAAGCTCTCTTGGGCAAAGTATATGAGAACAGATTATGGGTAGACATAAAATCTCCCTTAAAACCTGAAATTAAATGCAAGTTTTGACACCTAGAGGTGTGTGGTAATGAAAAGAGAATGTGTTTTCCTTTAAGGTAGTTTGTAATTGTAGTTTCTAAACCTATTCATTTCTCAGTGCAGTCTGTTGCTCTGTGTTTTAGCTGCCTGCCTTGCTCATATATAAAAAGAAAAAAAAAAAAAAAAAAGAACTGTTCCCTGCTAGTGTTAAAAATTAAAATGGAGAATGAGAATGTGGTTTATAGTTCTTAAAGCTAGAGAAGGGTAATTAATGGAAAACTGGGAGGGTCATAATGAGGCTCAAAAAAGCCAGGATCATCATCATGCTTATAAAACATACATACATATATATATTTAAACAAAATACATACAGTCCAAGTGGTACAAAAATTGGTTTATGGCACGCCATGTAAATAGAGATGAGCCAAATCCTAATTTGGCTGCATGCTTCACAACAGGACTTCATTTGTTATGTAATCAGCTGCTTCTGTTGCAGTGGATATGATTTTTTCATCAATTAAAGTGAATCCAAAGCTATTACTAGAAATCTGACAATTTATTCATTCACTCATGTATTCAAAAAGCATGTAATGAGAACATAGTAAGGGATAAATGCTAGGGATATAGTCAGCCCCCCATATCTGCAGGTTTTGCATCTGCAGATCAACCAACCACAAATCAGAAATATTTGGGAAAAAATTTCCAGAAAGCAAAACCTGAATTTATTGCATGCCAGCAACTAGTTACATAGCAACTATTTACACAGCATTTACATTGTATTCAGTATTACAAGTCTAGAGATGATTTAAAGTATTTAGGATAATGTGTGTTGATTACATGCAGACACTAAGCTGTTTTATATAAACGACTTGAGCATTCTTGGATCTTGGTATCCACAGGGGGTCCTGGAACCATTCCCCTGTGGATTCTAAGGTAAAACTGTATTGCATCAGCCTACAAGGAGTTTATGACCTAGTGGAGAAGAAAGATCACTATGTGTGCAACTTTAATTCAGTGTGACAGAAAAGTAAATTTGAAGGCCTATGGGCTCCCTTCCACTGCTGGAGAATCCTCTCATTCAGCTTAGGGCCATCAGAAAATGATTTTCCAGATGAAATTCTATCTAATCTGAGTCCTAAAAGCCCATTAGTGATTAACTCAGCAAAACTGTGCAGGAAAGGAAGATATTCCAGACAAAGAGAAGAAAGTATATGAAGACTTGGAAAGGAAAGGCGGCATGTCATACTTGGTAGATGGAAACAGTCTGGAGCTCAGAGTGAGGGAGACAGGTGAGAGAAGAGGTGAGGCTGGATAAGCAATCAAGGGACCACTGGCGAAACGCTCAACATGTCATGCTAAATGGTATGACTTTGAAATGACAGCCATGTAAGTTTCAGAACGATCACACTGGCTGAAGTGCCATTTGGACCAAAACAAAAGGAAAAAAGACTACTGAAGAGTCTAAAGCTGTAATAAAGACAAAGAGTGGTCAGGAGTGAGGAGGTGACCATCTATATGGGAATAAAATCAATAAAATTGTTGACTGATTGAAATGGAGGCAAAGAAGGGAAAGTAAGAGACTGGGGATGGTCTGTGCTGCTGGCATTGGAATGTGAATGCAGGAAAAGGCATGTGCTCTAGGAGAAAGCTCCATAACTCAGTTTGGGGCAGGCAGAGAGCTAGGGGTGCTTCCAGGGCATTCACGCGGATTATCAGTTTCTTTAAACATAAGGGCCCAAGAGAGATTATTCAATGGTAGCCAAGGAGGTGGTTATAAAAACTATGAGAATTGATGAGTTTGCCAAGGAAACAGGTAAAATGAGATATAGAGTGTTACAAATGGAAATCTGAGGAGCGCCAGCATTTCAAACAAAAGGGAAGGTACTGGAACCTGGAAAAGAAAGAGGAAACGCAGAAAAGTGGGATGTCACTGAAGGGGAGGGAAGAGTCTTTCAAAACAGATGAGGAAGCAGCTGACAGTGTCAAAGACGAGTGGGGAGAAGCTGCGCCTGCAGAGGAGAGGCCCAGCAGTACCACAGCTGTCCTGTTGCTCCGCGTACAATGCATGGTGAATGTGCGGTGGAGTCAGAGTCACGGGGTCAAGCCTGGAGCCCCTGTGCTGCCACTTCCGTTGCATCAGACATAAAGGGACCTTGGCCTGAGCCTGTGGACTCCATTCATCTTCTGGCCTGAGTGCAACTATTAATTCAGTGACATCTCCTTTCAGGGGCATTTTTAATTCTTCTACCTGATGCCCTTCTAGTGTCCCAGCCCCTTTTTTTTTTCTTTCGGACACTCTAATTTTCTTACTCTGCAATCCCAGTTCTGGGGATCCTCAGCTCTAAAAAATAGACATATTAAATAAATGGAAAAATGGTGCTTCAATCATAGGGCTTTTATATTTACATCTTACCCTCTGTCCTCCAGCTCCACACCTTCTTGGACTTTCTGATGATGGTGCTCCCTATTTCATTGTGAAAGCAGAAGCAATCAGAAGAAAGGGTCCCTCACATGCTCCTGCCACCTGTATGTACTCTCATATACTCTGCCTCGTGTTCAATAATATGCTATGAATGAACTGTCTGTGCATCTATTAAAGGCCACTTGTATGCACTGAATTCTGTTCCATCCCATCTTAACTGCTGAAGGATATTGTTCTAGAAAATCCTTTGTCTCCCCTTCAACATCGTCTCCCTGTGAGATCACTTCCATACCTCCACAGAAATTCCTCTAACCTGAAAAACAGCCCCTTTGACCTTGCCATTTCCTTCTACCTATTTTCCTTTACAGCAAGACTTCTTGAAAAGAGCCCTGGATGGTCATTGTGTTCAATTCCTCTCCTCCCATTCTCCTGTGAGCCTATTCTAAGCAGCCTTGCCTAAACCACTCCGCCACAATGACTCTCTTCAAAGTTAACAATGACCAAGTCACTGCTAAATCTAAAGGTCAGTTATCACTCTACTAGACTTATTAGCTGACTAACTGTTCCTTTGTTCTTTAAACGTTTTCTTCATGTGATCCCAGGACTACAATCTCATGTTTTTCCTATTTAACTGGCTACCTTCATTTCCCTTGTTAATTTTTCTTTGTCTGTTCTTATTCGGTTGTGTTTGCTCTTATTTCGTTTGTTTGTTTTTTAGATTCCATATATAAGTGAAATCATACAGTATCTGTCTTTCTCTGTCGGACTTATTTCACTTAGCTTGACACCCTCTAGGTCCATTCATGTTGTGACATATGGCAGATTTCGTTCTTTTTTACAGCTGGGTAATAGTCATATATATATATATATATATATATATATATATATATATATATATATATATATATCATATCTTCTTTATCCATTCATCTATTGATGGGCACTTAGGTTACTTCCATATCTCAGCTATTGTAAATAATGCTGCAGTAAACATAAGGGCGCATATATCGTTTCAATTTAATGTTTCATAGTGACTGCTCCAATCTACATTCCCATCTGGTGGACAGAATTGAATATTGGACTTACTCCTTCCAGGTTTGATCGGGTTACAAGATGAAAATATAAATATCAAATTTCAATACTCATTTTACTCTGAGGAATTAAAAAAGCAGAAGGTGGAAGGGGAAGTTAGACTTCTGTTATCCTGACAGGTGTATTTCCACAAGTAAGTTTCTAAGAAAAAACTCTGGCCACTGATGGAAAGCATAGATCTACAGAAAACTCAATGCCTATGTATTCTTGTGTTTCTACTGGACAAAGAAAGACCTATCCATCTTTTATCCATATTCCTGTCCAGGGTTTGGAAGGAAAAGTGACTCATAATTTCTTGCCAGAGAAATCCTCATTAGTTGCTCAAACTTTAAATGAATATCTACACTGAAGATGTCAGTAAAATCTAGTTATGTGTTAATCATTTCTTCTTCTATGTTCCCACTTCTCATACATCAGACCTTAGGGAATGTGAATTACAGTTATTTCTAAAGTGGTCTAGAGATTTTGAGATAAAACTCAATTAACCTGGTGCTCTCACACCATGAAATTCCAGCTGGAGGTTGGGTAGGAGTAAATATTAATGCCTTCATTAAATATTTCCTAATCAAATGACCTGGGACAGCTGAACTTATATTATTTAATAAAATTGTAGTCTATTAAGTCAGAATGACATTGCCACCACTTCAGTCTTGGAATTAATAGCATTGTTTTTCATTACTTAAAAGGTCACTTTATGAGTATAGCATTGTTATTGAATATAAATAATATTCAAGAAATGATAGAAGGACCAGAAGTTCTTATGATAATATTTGTGAATAAATAAAGATAAAAATGTCGATACAATAAAGGATACATTTAAAAATATTTAACCCTTTAGTATATTTAAAATTTGCTGCATTTTCTAGTATCAAGCAAACTTCAGAATTCTATCTTTGTTCCTAAGTGTGAAAAACATGTGCATGAGGAACTTAAAGCCCTTAAAACATTAATAACAAAACTAGAACATCACTATTGGAGTCTGTATTTAAATCTTTTCTGTCAATTATCCATACAGTGCTCTTAATTATTACATCTAAAGAAGAGTAAGCAATACCAAAAATTTATGAAATGACAGGTCTTGATACAAATTCATTTATAGCCTATAGTTCTAGTTTGATTTTAAATATTCATTTGAGCTTCTATATAAAAAAAATAAATAAACTATAGCACCAGCTGATATGTCATGCCCTGAGGAATATTAATGCTTAATCACTGGCTCATAAGTCAGAAGAGCAAAGAGTGGCACCGAATATTGATGACACAGTGTACAGAAAAAGTAGAAGTCATACAATATCCAAACCCGCAGTGTGACTCAATTTGGCATCAAAGTCAGCATTAAGAAATTTGATATCTGACCTTTTTCAGGGTAATTGCTAAGGCTGTCCTCTCTTTGATGAGAATTAATGTTAACTGTGCAGCTTTAGCCTGCTACTGTTTTATGAAGCTTGCAAGGATGGATGTAACACCTCAGTGAAGCCAGTCGTGTGAAGCATATTTAGAAATGGTTAATAATTTATAAATAAGGTGCATCATTTCCATTTGGTTGTCTGCATCGATGGCAGAGGAGAGTTTCAAAGAGCTCGAGTCGGAGGTATTCTATGTCTCAGTTCAGCACTTTCTTCAAGAAATGTGTTATGTGTAAACTTTATAATGTTTTAGCTGCAGGAGCAAGAAAGGCTGTACAAAGGATGAAATTTACCATTTTTAAAGCATCAAGTTAGGCATCTAAACTGTAGTTCTTGGATACAAGGAACAATTTTAACAGAACTGCATTTCTAGTGCTTTTTACAAAAGACTTAAAAATAGACATACTTACAGGGTAAAAAGAAACACAGCTCTAAATTATTTCTACTACTCTTTTTTAGGTACACTAGGCTTTATTTGAAATCATAATTTAAGATTCGGAGAACTTGATCTTGTTTTCTACATTTTAATGCTCAATTTTAAGCACAGATAGACCATGAAAGTTATTATACCTTAATCTAGGTATAATATATGCCTTTTTTGGAAAAAAAAAAAAAGCTTCTTACAGTCTTTTTGTTTTGTATATTTTTCTCACTATTGTTAAGTTTGTAAAACTATAGTATTTAGATGATATGTCTTTAAATTACCAGAAGCATAATGTGTGATTGCATTAAGTTGACATTTCTTTCATAATACGAATACTCTTTTCTGATCACTGAGCAAATTAGTAAGAGAGATAGTTATGAAATACAACCAGATTAATTTAGTGATTAAAGAATTCGCTTTTGTTTTGGGTAAAGGTTTCGGTAAACTTTTAACTCTGTAATGATTACATTAGCTTTTCCTTCCTATTCTCTGGGTATTTAAGACAGATCAGATAGTATTTAATAACAAATCAAATAAAGCTGAAATTAGTTAGCAGTAAAGACTACACTTTAAAAACAGTTAAACAAAATGTCTTCCCTTCCCAGTTTTACAAAAATATTCTGTGTGAATCTTATGTCTTTATATGCAGTGATATAAAAATAAACATGTATGCTTCATTATGTCCAGTATTTCTTATGATGCGGTTTAAATCCTAGAATCTTTAAGATATGAGTACACTCAGTCTATTGTAGATTTAGTGATGCAATTCAAGATGGCCAATTACATGAGTGGGATTTTAGAGCGCTGAGAATAATCTTGAATTGTAAGGCTACACAGGCACACATAACGCAATGTGTGATTTAGCATTTATTCTGTATCTCAAATTGAAATGTAACTATGGAAATACAAAACAGCAAGAAAACGTAATCTTTGCCTTCAGAGAGTTCTTACAAACTAAGAGAAGAATAATGCAAACTTCAGGGAAACCAGTTTATAATTTGAATAAAACTAGTCTGACACTGGTAGCCACTCAGATAAAAAGCACAGCCACAGTTTTTGAGTACAAGTTGTTACAGGGTTTAGGGGATGTGTGGGAAGTGATTTTTATGCTTGCAAAGGCTAGAAGCCATATAGCAATAAAAGGGCACAATGTCACCCTCCCTCATTAAGAAAATAAAAGTTTCTCTCAGGCCAGGAATCCTCATACCACACAGGCACTATCTTGGGTAGATATGTGTCTCTCTAAGGAAGATGGTAGGGTCCAAGGAAACATCCCACTGGACCAGCCCCTACTTTGTGCAACTGCTCTGAGCAAATCAATTTCCTTGTATTTTACCATTAAAGACATCCCCATGTTTGTCTTCTTTAGCTGTTCCTTACTGCCTTTCCAGTGATCACAGTTTCATTGTGATGTCCAAGCCACAAACCACAATATTAAAAAGGAGAGTGAGGGGAGTGGAAAGGGATAGACTGGGATTTCAAAATGTAGAATAGATAAACAAGATTATACTGTATAGCACAGGGAAATATATACAAGATCTTATGGTAGCTCACAGAGAAAAAAACGTGACAATGAATATATATATATGTTCATGTATAACTGAAAAATTGTGCTCTACACTGGAATTTGACACAACATTGTAAAATTATTATAACTTAATAAAAAAATGTTAAAAAAAAAAAGAAGAGTGAAATGGGTGCATAATAGAATTACTGTTCAATGTAGCTTGCGTGGGAACACCTTAGGAAGACCCAGCTGATACCAATCAAAATGGGCTTGGCATTAGACATGGAACTTGAACTGATGTTTGAGCATACCTCACAAATGGAAAATAAGCATTTTGGAACTTTGTTCATGACTTTAATTTTACTACTTAATGCATGAAAAAACTTCTGGACATCACTTCAAGGGGAGTTAGTTTTTGAAGTCCCCAGATGACCTCATTATAAGGCAATGTTTCTTCAAGGGCAGTCCCACAGCTTTGACCCCAATAACCATACGCTAGTGAGGCACATACTGGAATATCTGGAAACTGTACAACTAACAGCAATTTCTTCAAAGAAGAGCTCAAAAGATAATTTCTCAATGACATTTTAGCAAAGTTATGTGAATTTTCATTTAACAGAAGAATCACTTAAGTTCACTCATCTGCTGTGGTTGTGGTATTCTAGCCTACTGACAGCTCATTTGGTCCAGTTACTGAGTTAAATAATGATAAAGACATCGAGCCAGCTAAAACATTGCAGCTAGATTCAGAATGTCACCCTCACCTTTCAGTGTCTCCACATCTGCCTCATCTGTGGCACTTACACAATATCTAACAAACTCTATTTCCAGAAAGCAACTCCCAGCTGTGGAACTGCTATTTCTCAGGTACTTACATATCACAAACTCTATTCATTTCCAACTCCAAAGTCTTACTTACATTTGAATTAAATTTCCAAGGAATAGGCACCTGGTACCTTTTAAACCTGTGTTCATTCCTTTTGGTTTCGCAACACCATTTATTCTTCTGGTATTGCCTTCAGGGTCAGAGGGGTTCTTCTCTTAATCACTTTCCTTATGGAATAAGTTATGGGGTACAGATTCAAAGGAGAAGTGGTAACTTAAGTTTCTCATGAAATCTAATTTTAAGCTTTCTGATTATAAAAGTAACATATGCTCACTGGAGAATCAAAATACCTTGTGCAAAAACAAACTGATGTTTTCTCATTTGAGTTATAGATAGATATGCCAACAGAGACACACACATATTTTTTGTTTTGTTTGAAGGAAACTGGGATCAGTTTATAGACACATCTATTTTTTATTTAATATTATGATTTTTTAATCCTGTTACAAATGCTCTTCAAAAGCATTTTATTGCTTACAAAACATTCCAATGATGTGTTTTGCTTTCATTTATTAACTACGTCCCCATGATTGGATTAATTTATCTGTCATTTACAGGTTTTCTCTGCTATTGGGAAGTAGAGCATTCCTCTGAGACCTTTCATAAGCTGAAATGGTATAGCGTGAAGAAGCAGTTACCTTAGGACACATCTTGCTAACGGATACATAAAACAAACTGAGATACAGCACAGATGCTCATAGACACAGTTCAAAGTTACAGCGGCCTGATGCCGCGATGCTGAGCGCAGTTCTCAGGGAAGGAGCTTGGCGGTGCCACTCTCGATGTTCTGGGTGCTACTCTGCCTCTATAACAGCTAGGCTCACTGCAAATAAATGTGGAACACTATTTTTCCCTTCTGCCATTTTTTGCAAAAGTGAAAACCTTCTTTGGATTTTTCTTCTGTTAGTGAAAACAAGTACTAATGTGGGTCTTTTGTAAAAGTAAAGTGGTATAAAGCGAACTTTCTCAAAGCAGGGGATATCTGTATAATGCTGCAGGAATATCTTTGTACATAAATCTTTGTGTGACTAAATCATTTCCTTAAAAGAATATCATAGAAGTGGAATTTCTGAATATGAAAATAGTTCTAGTTAGGATTTTTTTCTAGGTGTTTTGATTTAATTATACTCCTGCTAGCATCATGAGACAGCAATAATTTTTAGCATTTCATTATACTTTTATTCAATTTTATTAGACAATTGCAACATTAATTATCCTTTTAAAAATGATAGTGGAAAATTCTGTTCCACCATTTCCTGAATTTGCATTTTGATTATTGGTCATACACTTCATTTTTGATATGTACATATTTCCTCATTGAATGATACATAAAATAGTTTCCCTTTTTTTCCTATTGAGTTGTGATTTCTTTCTTTTTTTTTTTTTGATTCTTAAAAGTGTTCTGTATACTATGATCACCATGATTCCATCTGCTGTAGTGTTCATATTAATTTGACAAGAGTGTGCTATAGAAATCAATTGACATTTTTATGTAGGTGAATTTATTGATCATTTTCTTTACAGTTCTCCTTGCTTTTGCCTTTTGAATTTACTTGTGACCATTTTGAGAATCTAGATTTAGAAATATGAGCTTGACCCTAAAAGCAACACATATATCTAATTTTCTCTGTGTCATTTTCAAATGCTAATTTAAAAGGAATTTCATATTAGCATAAGATGATGCAAATTTTACTTACTATTTTTTCTTCAGAAAAAAGGGACAAAGAACTTTAAGTACTATTGTAAAGTTCAAAATATTTTTAGAATATCTAAAAGGTGACATCAATTATATATTATTTTATTTCTTTTATTCTTATGTCAGGTACAAAATTGCCTGAGATTAAAAGGGTTGATTCGTCATGGGATGGAGAAAGTCAGTGACTATTTCATCCAAATTAACTAAAAAAAAAAAAAAAAAAAAAAAAAATTAGAGCAAATCCCCTGGCAAAAAAAAAGCTATTTAAATTGCACTAAGAAGAACCTTTCAAGACTTGTGTGGCCCCATGTGGTTTTATAGTAAAGGCAAACCTGCTTTACAAAATAATGTTTTAAAACTTCATATTATTAGTGGTACCTTACATGCCATCAAAATATTTCTTCTTTAAATTTTATTTGAGATTGTCACTAAGCCCATTTAACACATTAGTGCTGAACACAGTTATGGCTACAAGTTTTAATTTCATGACAATGCAAAAAATTCTGACGTTTGGGGTGACATTTTTCTTTCTCTCTCTCTCTTTTTTTAAATGACAGTTGGTCAGTGGCTAAGGCTCAGTGACATTTATCAGCTACCTAATTAAAATGTAGACACTTATAATAATTGCAAATGTGACCTTCATTTGTGTATTTTTGCTAGCTAGCATGTTTAGCCAAATGTCACAAAAAACCCTAATCCGTTCTTTCCCATAATGTTTAATTATATCATATTGAAAGTGTTCATTCTTCAGTTACCATGGTTTATGAAATCACACAGCTTCCCTGGGAAGCAGGGAGCTATAGTTCCAATACCCTAACGAGCAGTGATTGCAAGGCTGTGTCTACAAGCCGCCAAAACAACTAGCTGAAAAGTGAAAATTCATTAAATTAACAAGTTAGTTTGCCTTCCTGATGCCAAACAATAGCTCTGGCTTGTTGTTCTCTTTACAAATAAGGGATTCACACATATGGGCTCAACTGTTTCGGTTTTCTGTAAAAACAGCTCAGATCGCTCCTCTAGCCTTCAGATCTTTGTATCTAATTGCATGGGGGAGTTCTCCTCCTGGGTGTTCCACAGATATTTGCAACTTTAACTTAATCTCCATACTTTCCAAGTTCTACATTCTCCCTACCCATAAGCACCGTTTTAGTGGACTCTTTTCTCCTAAATTTCCCCCAGATCCTTCCAGCTCCACAATTCCACAAAAGTAGTATCTCTAACATAGAAGTCTGATCATGGTACACGCCTGCCCAAGGCAAAGCCTACTTTTAAACCTTAAAGGCAACGCCTCTTTTTCGTCTGAGAGACAAGGCCCTTCTTACCTATATGTCCAAATTCATATCTTCTCTTTCCTGTCTTCCTTTTCTCAAATTTTACCCAATCACTAACAAATTACCTACAGTTTCTCAAATGAATTAGGTCATGTTTCTTTTTCAGCCTTTGTACTTGCCAGTTCCCTAAATGCTGTTATGTGTTAATCATGAAGCACTGAATATTTTATTAAGGTGTAATTTGGGGAATATTCCATTTATATATAACTAGTCACTGTTATTTATAGAACTAAAGGTTCATAAAGCATTTTATTTTAGTTTTTAAAACATAATTCCGATTCAAAGATGGAATAAAACATTTAATATATGCATTTATTTTTTATTATATGCTTATAAAATATTTTAATACTCCTACATTGAGATTGTATCTATATTAAATAAACATTTAGAGTTGATGTAAAGATACTTGTTCTTCTGAAACTATACTTTGCATGTAGTTATGAGATTATAAATATGAAATTAAATCTATGACAACATCGAAGTGTATGCTAAGATTTTTTTACCTTAAAAATACATGCCAATGTAATATTAATGTTTAGGTGAACCCACAGAATTGGGATAATTGATACGTTAGGTATAATTTTAGAATGTGTTTTTGAAGAGCAGCAAAATAGTTTCACTCTCTGTGAAATCAGGATAATATCAATTACTTCACAATGGTTGTCCTGAAGATTGTGATACTACGTATGCATTATCAAGTCTATCATCTGATACAAAAAAGGAAGTTTACAAATTGTATCATGATCATTCTTTTTATTGATCATAGATTTTTATCATCTTTATTTATTTTTATTTTATTAATAAATATACAAAAAAGGAAGTTTACAAATTGTATCATGATCATTCTTTTTATTGATCATAGATTTTTATCATCTTTATTTTTAGTTTATTACTAAATATACTACTACGACAACAACTTGAAATTAAAGTCAGTGCAATATGTATCTCCTAACTCTTCAATGTATGTGGAACTGTTTCTTATCATTATTTTTGCTTTCTTAGGCCAGAAAAATTTCAGCTTAATTAGCACTGTTTTGGGGGTGGTGGTGTTAGATTTTATATAATAATATTAAAGAAAAAGTTTAAAAAGAAAACATTAAACCACTACATTTTGGGGGCCTTTTAATTGAAAATTTTGGTCAGAAAGTCATCTAATATATACTACTCAAAGATCTCTGCTGATGAAATCTGAAATTGAGCTCCCTTAATATCTCAAATAGGTTTTTGAGAACTAAAAGATTAAAAACATGCACGTGATATAATTGAATTATTTTCTACTTTTATTGAGGAGAAATTTAATCTGGCAAAGAGGTGGTTGAATAAAATTTTTAACAACTACATTGCCTAGTGATAATTATTATATGCATTTTCTCACGGGAGCCCTTAGCAGAATCTGCATAAATAGTAAGAGTTCTCATCTGCTGCAATCATGTAAAAAGTTGAATTAACCCCCTCACAGGGCCCAACACAGTTCTTTGTACATGGTCAGTTCCAAAAAAGTATTGTTGAATAGAACAGAAACCTAAAAGCCAAAAGAATGTTTGATTTCTTATAATAGCTCATTACAAAAAAAAAAAATAGTATAAAAAGATAATTTGCTCGTGAGTTCTACAATTAATTAAAGAGAGAGTCCTGCAGCTGTATAAGAATTTATATATCCAAACAAGTCCTGTCCTTTAAAGTACTCACTTCTATTATGGATACTGGCTTTTACTACCAAAAACAGTTTTTAAGCTCCTATTTTTGAAGTGGCCTCTATAGTCTTATGAGTTTATGGCTACACATTGTTAAAGAGCAGCTTTATTTACAATAATAAAAAGCAGTAAAACTTAGTGAGCAGACAGTATTCCTTAAAGGAGAAATTCAGAGTGAAAGATAGCGAGGTTAAGAGAACTGAAAACAAGTTGATTCAGGGGAAACTGTACAAACTTTCCGCATCAGGGAGACACAGAAAGAGACAGAGCATAAGAAGTGGAAGAGAGATCTAGCAGATAAATCAAGGCACAGTTATCGGACGTTTTGCATTCTTTTAACCATGGAAGTGAGATGAGCCTAAAACACAGAGGGAGTTTAACCAAGTTACGTTAAGATTTCAGTAAAGGCTGTATAATTCAGACACCATCATTATAATGGTATTATGAGGAAAGAAGATACATTAAACTAATCAGAGTTGCATGTGCTCAGTTAGCTCCATATTCTGGCAAAGGTTGGAGATAAGTTCTTTAGGGATTTAAGTTATATAGGACGAGATCATGAGTGAAAATTTGGGTTATGTATCAAATGCTTAATTATAGGTATATCTGCATATCTTATTTGATTTGTTTTTCTACTGGCTCTGGTCAAAGTTAGTGAAGACAAATCATGTTTATCTGCATCATCTTGATTCTTATACATGGTAACATATTTTCCTTCTCTAAAAGAAAATGGAATTGCTAAGTGTAAAACATTTCTGTTCTACATTTCATTAAGCTTATTAGCAATTACAATTCCTTGATTAGAATGGTCAACTTTATGACACAATGTAATATTGAATCATTCCTTGGTCATTTTTTTTCTTCCTGGTAGAAACTACTTTCTGTTTGGAACTAAAGCCTGAGGTCATAACTCAAATATAATCTCACTGCTAAAAATCCAAGTTTAACATTTAACTCAAAAGTGAAATTTTTATAAAAATTTATCTCATATGATGAAATAAAAACATTGTTAAAGTGGAAAATAAATATAATAATGTAATTTATGGAATCTTGAACTGATCCTAAATTCATGGTCACTGTATCTGTAAAGGAATAAACAAACTGATTGTTTTATTCAATGAAACACATTTTCCCCTTTTTTAAAGATGTATTTATGCACATTTTTACTCTATGCCTCATTCTTCTTACCTCGTTCATTTCTTCCTTGATTTCAATGATCATCTTAAAATCAATATTAATATTGATTTTTTAGAAGTAAATGAAAAACTACTACCATTCCACAACACTTAAAATATTTATGGGAGGGAGCAGCCAAAATGACAGAGTAGAAGGATGCTCTCAGCTCACCGTCTCCCACAAATACACCAGGAGAGACGTCCACGGACCCACCCATTCACTCAGAACACCTGCTGAAATTTGACAGAACATCACCTTCTGCAAAAGACAAAATTCGTCACAAATCTTGTAGGAGAGAAAAAAAAAAGGAGAAAAAGGAAACTAGTGTAGGCCCTGTCCCATGGGGAGGGAGCGGCAAAGGAGGACTAGCTCTTAGCTGGGACTAGCTGGGACTACCCCTCTCCAACGGAGGGGTCAGCGGGGGACAGAGGGGGGACCTCCGAGGCTCGGATCTGTGCACAGCAGCCCTAGGCCGACAGAACTAAGAGAAATGGGCACAAAGGGTCCTGTGACCCCCAGCCCTAAAAGCCAGCCAGCTGGGGTGGGCTGGGACTGGCTGTCCTAGCTGGACAGAGGGCTGGGGCCAACTGCACAGAGGCAGCCTCAGGGGACTGCAGTGTGCTGTGCGCTGCGGCTGGGAGTGGGAGTGTACACAGAACAGAATAGCCTGGTCCCCTCATAACAAAAATAGAAAATAAAAAGAAAGCAACACTGCTGCTGTGTGTGAGAGGAGGGGTGCAACATGGCTGGGACTTAGCCTTTGTCTCCACAGGCCTGCAGCACCATATGCTGGTGTGCAGCTCCCAGGCGGAGGTGGGGTTGAAATCTGAATTGATACCTGGGTGACCCACAACTTCATAGGCTGGACTGAGATTTGTTTATAGCCGCAGGCAGAGGAGGCCATTTGCTATGTGTGTGCCTTTGAGGACCTGCGCCACTGAGACAAATGAGCAAGAAGCAGAATTCCGGCATGCAGCGGGGGCGAGGGCTCTGGTGTCCCCCAGATTCAGTGCAGACATTTTCTGCGAGTCCACCTACTATGCACAGACATGGCACTGGGGACAGCGCTGACCCTGTAGCTCAACCACACAATCACTGCAGGGCTGGGGCCCTGCCAGCACAGGCCTCTAAGACCAATAAGTGGAATTCGCACAGCGAGGGCGACTGCAGAAGCAGCATTTGGGGACAGCGCTGACCCAAGAGTGTGTCACAATTCAGGTGTGCAACCCAGAAGTGAGTGGAACTGCACTAGCAGCTTTGAGGGCAGAGAATCTGGAGGAGACCAGAGCAGCGAACTGATATTCCCACGGCTCAAGCAAGGACAAGGGCAGAGTCAACAAAAAGTACTTTAGAGCTCCAACCCTGCCTACCACACACCACAGCTCAGAAATGGGTCTGGAGGCCTCCATTCCAACATAAGGGGAACAGAATCGGACCCTGTCAGGGCTGTGACAACCACAGAACAAAAAGGAGGCCCCACTCAACAACCAGGGCAGGCTCTGACCACCACACCACCAACCACACCCACAATCAAATGGGTAACAGCCAACACACACACAGAAGAAAGTAGTGGCAACCATCCAGACTAAAAACAGACCTCACGACAAAATTATTAGAGGCACACAATCTACACAGGAATGCATCCTCTTTTTTTTTTTTTTTAATAAAAAGTAAAACAGCCTTTCAAGACCACAGTAGACAACTGATACTCCATAATCCACACTGCCAGAGAGATGTAAGTAAAATTAAGAAGCAGAGGAACTACTCTCAATTAAAAGAACAAGAGAAGTCCCCTGAAAGAACAATCAATGAAATAGACCTTGATATTTGACTAGATTATGACCTCAGAACAGGGGTGATAAAAGCACTGAAGTAACTAAGAGAGACTAGAAAGAGAGAAAGGGAATACTTTAAAAAGGAAATAGGAATTAAAAAAAGGAGCCAATTAAAAACAGAAAACTCAATGTCTGAGATAAGAGCCAAGTTAAAGGTAGTCAAAAGCAGACTAGACAATGCAGAGGAATGAATAAGTGATTTAGAAGACAGGATAACAGAAGTCACCCCATCAGAACAGCAGACAGAAAAGCAGATAAAAACCAGTGAAAGCAATGTAAGGGAACTATGGAATAACATAAAGTGTTCCAACCTCTCATAATAGTGGTCCCAGAAGGAGAACAAAGGTGATTGAACAGGTATTTGAAGAAATCATGACTGAAAACTTCTCAAACCTAAAGAAGGAGTCAGATACCCATGTACAGGAAGTACAGAGGGTCCCAAACAAGAAGAACCCAAATAGACATACACCAAGACCTAGTAAAATTAAGATGATCAAGGTTAAAGATAAAGAAATGATTCTAAAGAAAGCAAGAGAAAAACAAAGAGTTAGTTATGAAGGAACCCACATAAGGCTTTCAGCTGATTTCTCAACAAACACGGCAGACCAGAAGGGAGTGGCAAGATATATTCAAAGTTCTGAATGAGAAAAAGCTGCAACCTAGGATACTCTATCCAGCAAGGCTATCCTTCAGAATAGAAAGAGAGGTAAAGAATTTCACAGACAAGCAAAAACTAAAAGAATTCAGCAATACTAAACCTATGCCAAAAGAAGTATCGAAAGTTACACTCTAAATAGAAAAGAAGCATGACACTATAGAAAGGAGAAAACCATAATTAGAAAGGTGATAAGTTATTTAAATAAGTATTTCTCTATCAATTAGTATACAGTTTATTTCCAAATTTTTCAGCATTCGGACATAAACTATATAAAAGTTCTTAACCTGGATCGATTGGTGACTTTCAGGGATTCTGAATGCCCTCAAATCATCTGTCAAATATTATGCATACATGCTTTTGAAGAGAGATGAAGCTATCAGGGTCCACAGCTTTCATCAGATTTTTATAGGACCCTAGGGCACACAAAAATACCTAATTACTTAGTAGTTTCAAACCCTTGTTTAAAATATGTAATATTCTTGGATGTTGAAAGTATCTTGATTCCACCAAAACATGAAATTTTATTTAGTATTTGCTAAGTGCCAGAAGCTCTGTTAAGTGTTCCAATGTAATGTGGTTGCATGAGCATGCAGATGGGGCCAGGAGAGGATAAACATGTTATGTGCATTCACTATAATACAAGGCAGGGCAGAAGAAATGATAAAAAAAAACCCCAAAAATGAGAAGGGGTTAAAGAGGATACTCATTACAAGTGATGCTGACTTCAATATTTCACCTGGTATGGGAGGATTTACCATTTATCCATCTTAAAAAGCTTCTATTAATATACAAATATTACAATTGCTTCTTCAAACAAGTGGTTCATTGAGTCAAATATGTGTGAAATAATAGTAATTTTCAAAAACGAAGCACCATGTAATCTTTTACTCCATTATCTAAGTACATCTCAAAGCAAATATTCATTAAAAAGATACACCCATTGAACACTAAATGTACGTGAAACTTTGTGTTGGGGACAATGAAAAGACATGGCCCATGTCCTCAGGCAGTTTACAATATATTTTACCCCTGAGTACTACTGGACAGTTAAAAAGTATGATATAAACTGAAGTGTCTTCTTAAGACGATGCACTTATCCTTGACTAAGACGAGATTTTGAAATTGCAGAAGTAGAGAAAATACAAAGATGCTTAGTATGGCTGATTAAGCGTCTATTAATAATTTAAGACTTGATGGACATCTGAAATACTATGTATTCAAATTTCCTAAGGTGCTATATGTGTTTTCAATGGCTCCCCTTCCTAAGCCTAATATTCAAGGTCATCTATACGTTAAATTCATCTTATTCACCAAAGATTCTCTCATATTTTCTTACCATGTCCTTAGCACAGTTTCCTTGAAGTTAGAATTTTTAAAGCCAAGTATTAACAACATAGCATAGTGTGCGCCTCTATTCCATAAAAACAAACAACAAATGAAACCCACAATCAGAGGGCATCGATTTTACTCAAAGATTTTACCACAGATGTTTACTAAATATAAAGTATTACTTTTATATTATAATAAAATCAGACGCACTATGAAATAGAAGCACAACTTTTCTTAAAACTGTAAGATCCCTCATTAAATCAGAAC